>NC_059472.1:38602709-39232501 GCF_018139145.2 Gymnogyps californianus
TATTTCTGAACAAAGAGGGAGGTGTCTAGCCAACACAGACCTCTCCAGTTTAGAGTCTTTGCACAGCTGGTTTTAATATCAGCTTTACATCTGCACATCTCAGGCCTCTTTAGACCTGGACCTTCCAGCAAGGACCTCCAGAGTCAGACAGAGGCAAGAGAAAAGTCTCCTAGGAATGACACTGTTAGTGAGAAAAGGTATTTTGTGTTCATATTTTCTCCAGGATTCCTTCTGGGTCAATGAATTGTACCTTTGGGCAAAGGGCTTGAAGAAGGCTCTGGCACCACTTTACGCTTACTGTCTGAATTCATCCCTTATTTGATACTGTGGCAGACCCATGAAAGTCAAAATACTTGCTCATGTGTGAGCCAGAGTGAAATCCAGGATGTGGATGTCCATTTTGAGGGACTGCATACAATTTTCAACTGATTCAGTCCGTAAGATTTTGGACTTGTACAAAACATGTATTCCATCTTCATAAAGATCCGAACATACACCTTTACCTGCCTTTTCCAGTGCCACTTTGCAGAGCAGAACATCAGGCTTAATCTTACGTTTTTACAAAAGATCTTAGCAAATCTAAGTTGTTCAATGTACGTGGGACCATATGTCAAATCTTTTATATATCTCTCTGGATAAGCAGAGACAATCGAGGTGAAAGCTGGTTACAAAAGACATCTGACAATAACTCTTGTTCTGGGAAGTTACACAAAACAAAAAGCAAGCCAGTAAAGAGTTTCTTCACTTTTAAGATGTTTCCAAATTAATAGACAATTGCCTTGGCTGAGCAGAGACAGATTTCTTTGATAGCTTGCCCACAAAAACAATCCAAGAACAATTAGTGCAAGTAGCTGGACAATATTTTTCTAAAAACTATTACTTGGGTGAACAATCATGCTTCTACAAATGACCAATATGACTTTATGTTCCCTGTTTAAATAATCCAGCATTCATTTCCCTGCTTTTGCTTCTTTCTGAGTGTCCTTCCATGGCAATCCGCTCCCTGCTGATGGGAAGCTCATGTATTTCAGTACCTGTGTGAATAAAAATAATCTTCTTTTTTTTAATAATAAATTAGAACAGGATTCTATATTTTCACTATAGTGCTTTTGGCTCTGTAGTGATGTAGTGAAACTCAGTTTCTATTTTTATGTCTTAGTGGATTTTACTTCACGCAGAAAACTTCCTAACTTCTAAATATTATGGATTTGCTGGCTTTTAGTGCATTTCTTGACAAAGCAATCAATCTTTCACCCAGTTTTCTTTTTAGCAAGAAATGGCACCTTTTTAAAGGAAAAGAAAAAAAACCCACCTGATTTGAGGTCTGCATTCACACACAATTTTCTTTCGGGTAAGGATGAGGAAAGACATAGAGCCTGAGTGACAGCTACATTATCGGTTGTGTGAGATGGGCTACTCTTGCTAGACTCTCCCAACCCAACTGTTAACCTCCCATAGCATAGAAATTGAACATTTGTATGTAAACAAAGATTGAGTTATTTGTTTCATGTACCCTCTCTTCTTGGACACTCTATTTCTTTGCTTTTTTATTTCCTTTTGTTCTTTACAGTCTGTCAGTTTAACCAATATATTTAAAGAAATTTGTAACAGCCTCTTTGCATGCATTTATCAAAACTTCAGGTGTTTTTTTCCTTTATTTAAAACTACCTCATGTGCTGGTTTTGTCTGGGATAGAGTTAATTTTCTTCATAGCAGCTAGTATGAGGCTATGTTTTGGATTTGTGCTGGAAACAATGTTGATAATACAGGGATGTTTTCATTACTGCTGAGCAGTGCTTACACAGAGTCAAGGCCTTTTCTGCTTCTCACCCCACCCCACCAGCGAGGAGGCTGGGGGTGCACAAGAAGCTGGGAGGGGACACAGCCGGGACAGCTGACCCCAACTGACCAAAGGGATATTCCATACCATATGACATCATGCTCAGCATATAAAGCTGGGGGAAGAAGGAGGAAGAGGGGGACGTTTGGAGTGATAGCATTTGTCTTCCCAAGTAGCTGCTAGGTGTGATGGAGCCCTGCATTCCCGGAGATGGCTGAACACCTGCCTGCCGATGGGAAGCAGTGAATGGGAAGCAAATTCCTTGTTTTGCTTTGCTTGCATACGTGGCTTTTGCTTTCCCTATTAAACTGTCTTTATCTCAACCCATGGGTTTTCTCACTTTTACTCTTCCAATTCTTTCCCCCATCCCAACCAGGGGGGGAATGAGTGAGTGGCGGTGTGGTGCTTAGTTGCCAGCTGGGGTTAAACCATGACACCTCATTAAAAAGAAAATCCATAATGCTCTTTGGCATTCCAGCCTCCTCACACGGCCTGCGAGACGTCAAGTATTTCTATCCCTGGTTTGTGGAAGTCTGCACAAACTGGGAAGCTGGCACTCAGGATCTGATATGAGGTGCCCAGCATTCATAGTTTTAACCAAGTTTTAAAGATTCCAAACTGATTTTAGGGTCTTAAACCAGAAAGGATTGCTTTGGTGACCTATCAGCTACACTTACTTAAGCAAAAGTATATACAAAATTGTTATTCAAGAATTGGAAAGAATTGCTTCTTTTTCTCTTTCCAAAGAAAATCTGCATTAAATCTCTAATGTGAATCTTATTCAAAGGAGCTGATTTTATTTCCTTGGAGAAATAAAATTTCCTATAAATATTTGTCACATAGTAGATATTTTCCCCTCTGTGGTGGGTTGACCTTGGCTGGATGCCAGGTGCCCACCAAAGCCACTCTATCACTCCCTTCCTCAACTGGACAGGGTGGGGAGAAAATAAGATGGAAGGCTCATGGGTCGAGATAAGGACAGGGAGAGACTACTCAACAATTACTGTCACAGGCAAAACAGACTCGACTTAGGGAAGAATTAATTTAATTTATTATCAATCAAATCAGAGTAGGATAATGAGAAATAAAACCAAATCTTAGAAACACCCTCCCTTCTTCCTGGGCTTAACTTTACTCCTGAATTCTCTACCTCCTCCCCCCAGCGGGGCAGGGGGACGGGGAATGGGGGTTTGGGTCAGTTCATCACACGTTGTTTCTGCCGCTCCTTCCTCCTCAGGAGGAGGACTCCTCACACTCTCCCCCTGCTCCAGCGTGGGGTCCCTCCCATGGGAGACAGTCATCCACGAACTTCTCCAATGTGAGTCCTTCCCACGGGCTACAGTTCTTCATGAACTGCTCCAGCGTGGGTCCCTTCTACGGGGTGCAGTCCTTCAGGAACAGACTGCTCCAGTGTGGGTCCCGCACGGGGTCACAGGTCCTGCCAGCAAACCTGCTCCAGCATGGGCTCCTCTCTCCACGGGTGCACAGGCCCTGCCAGGAGCCTGCTCCAGCACAGGCTTCCCACGGGGTCACAGACTCCTTCGGGCATCCACCTGCTCCGGCGTGGGGTCCTCCACAGGCTGCAGGTGGATATCTGCTCCACCATGGACCTCCATGGGCTGCAGGGGGACAGCCTGCCTCACCATGGTCTTCACCACGGGCTGCAGGGGAATCTCTGCTCTGGTGCCTGGAGCACCTCCTCCCCCTCCTTCTTCTCTGACCTTGGTGCCTGCAGAGTTGTTTCTCTCACATCTTCTCACTCCTCTCTCCAGCTGCAATTGCTGCTGTGCAGTAACGTTTCCCCCTTTCTTAAATACATTATCCCAGAGGCGCTACCACCGTTGCTGATGGGCTTGGCCTTGGCCAGCGGCGGGTCCGTCTTGGAGCCGGCTGGCATTGGCTCCATCGGATATAGGGGAAGCTTCTGGCGGCTTCTCACAGAAGCTGCTCCTGTAGCCCCCCCACTACCAAAACCTTGCCATGCAAACCCAATACACCCTCAAAATTCCAAAATAAAGCTGCTGTTATTAAAGGCTTACTGAAGTCAAAAAGCATTTAGTTGTCTGGTTTTTTTAATTGAAGGCTAGAACTCAGATAGTACGGCGTGGAGTTTTTTGAATTAGGTTTTTGTCAGAGATTTGACTCTGACAGCTAGGGGATGAGTAGTTAGCTGCTTTTAATCATATTATTCGCACAACTTGTGTCAGCATTGTCTAGAGCTACAGAAAGCTGCTCAGTATTGTAGAGATTGAGATTCAAATAAACAAAAATCAGTGTAAAATGTGAACAAAACTACACCAATGTGGATTTAGACAAAAGGAGATGGGCAAGGGTAAACTGTCGCTTACCTTCTACCCCCTAATCTGCAAATAAGAGGGGGAAATGGATATAACACGGGCATCGCTAATGGGCAGAAGTGTGTATGACTTACAGAAGCAAAGGTGAATGGAGGTGGGGGGGACGTGATAGTGGGGAAGACGAAGAAGCCAGAGCCCAGCTGCTGTGTAACCATGGGCAACTACACGGACTCATAGGGAATTTCAAAGGTGCCAGCACAACTGTCTTTGGGGTCTGCCAAAGAGCCAGATGCTGGTGCGGAGTGAATATTTTAGACCGTTTGCCATACTGTTTTCAGAATTCTACCTGATCATCTTCCCATCTCCTTTGGTAAACCCAGTGGTGTGTTAATTACCAACTTCATAAAAGAAAAAAAAGTCCACAGTAAGTTTAGTGAGTTTACAGAACTTTTGCTGAAATGCAAGACAAAAAAAAGTACATTGTTAAAATCAGTATGTTAAAATTCATGGGCAATGTATAATATTCATGGCCTCTTTGATTAAAAATGAAATTCCTTCTTTCTGTAACACTCAGGGATTTTCATTAAGCAAAATGAAGATCTTAACTGCAGCTACTAAAAGCAGCAGCTGGCGTTTCTATTGGTAGAGCTATACAGCCTGTGACTTGTTCTTTCCCTACTTCTCACTTCTAGTGAGGCAGCACATATCTGCTCCATCTTCCCTTCTTCTGACTGAGAACCCTCTGACCACTGGAGAAATATGAGAGTCCTGTAATAATTCGTGGTTAAGTCGTTCTGATGAGAAGGGTAAGCTGAAGGTATAGATTTGCAATCGGTAGATGGCTGTCTGTTGATTAGATATAACTGTGTTTTTATTTCCATCTCTTCCAGATTAGAGGATATAAAAGCAGTCACCTGTCAACCCAATCCAGCAATGAAATTCAGCAGCCTATTGTCCCAATCACTGCTTTCAATCACTCTAAACGGTCTCCGGAGACAATCATTATTATAGGACATGTTCCTAAGAGTAGATAAATGGAGCTCAACCTGCCAGCCTGCATAGGGAAAGATGGACAGTCTTGGCCAAAAATATGAAAGGGCCTGGAGCTTTATTGACATTTACATCAAAAATAGTTAGCAATGAAAGCAGCTGTTGTGGAGAGCTTTCACCACAACGTGTTTGGAATATGCTGTGAATTGAAATACAGACCTCCTGACAAGCAATTTACCTTCTGTCATTCTCCATGTGCTTGCAGCATTACTGGGTACTTGCTGTGATAGCCCACTTAAAGCTGCACATGTGTACAGTTTGGATGAAAGATTAACTGCAATTTGAGGCAGGAAGTAACGAATTGTGGAGTGTCATTCATAATGGCCGACATTGTCATCTGCAGGGTGACACCACAGCAAGAAGGTGCCTCTGTTGTGACGAGCTTATAGATGCAGATGTCATTCATCCTAATGAAGATCTGCCTACAGTGCTAATAAGCAGAGTGTGAGACAGCTCAGGATTATAAGCATTAATCTGCCTTGTTTGTTGACATTAACATGATGACTAAAATGCCATTATGCAAAAAATTCTTTCGAAAGCTATTAAAAAGGGGCAATCTTAATATGAGTATTACAGCCCAGAACAAAAGATGTGCCAAGAGTTAATTTCCATGTTTACTCTTGTCATTTTCTACACTGTATTGATTTTTTTTCTCCTCTAAATAACTTATGCTGCACAAAAGTTTTTGCTACTTCATGAATACAGTACCACTTATTGTAGCTGAAATACAACCCACATGCTGGTTTCCTCTAATGCAAAAGGTAAATCCATTAACCCCCAGTGCTGATAGCAGGTTATGTTAAATAGAAATAACAATACGATAAATATTTAGCTGATATTTTGTGAAAATAACAAACCCAAATCATGCCAAGCACACTTAAAAGGAAGACTTATGATAATATTTAATTTAAATAATTGACCTACTATGTAAGTAGATTGGATTTTCTTTTCAGCCACACAAACAAGCCATTTTCAAGCTGATGTGGTGCTCTTAACTATGGGGGTCAATGGAGAACTGCCAAGGCTGATTTTTCCAAAGACATCAAGACTCTTACAAGTCATTATCAACTGGAATTGAAATAAATCTGTGTGTAAATCTCTGTTTAAAGAGGGCTAGAAGAAGGATATTAAGGATTTTGATCTTTATCCCTGCAGAAGTGGATGACATATATAAAAATGGATTTGTGTGCCTGTCTTTGCAACTAAGATTAAATATCATTTGCTATCTGAAAACTGTATTCACTAGCAAAATCCAGACAGCAATCTAGTATACTCAGATATGGGATAAAATATTTCCTTTCTAGATGCACCTGAGAGACTTGGGGGACAAGTTTTAAAGGACAGTGATGCAGATGGAGGATCTCTTTGCACTTGTAGATGCTTCAGCATCTTTTTTTTTTATGCCTAATTCTTATAGCCAACTTGAAAATTCTTAATTCTTAATTTATGTAAGAAGACACATTTCACCAGAACATAGATATTTCTGCTGTCTCGATATGGAACAAATTACACTCAGCAGTAAGAGATTTGGGTTGGGAATAGGTTAATAAAAGATCTTCTGAAAAGGTTAATCAAAATCTAGTGGCAGCTGTTATCTTTGTAATGTGTCAGTGGAGAACAAGGTGCAAGATTTATCTTGACATATGTTTGCCTATATATCAATGGATGCAGGTGAAGCAATTTAAAAACAAGGAGGACCTGGGAAACATGCTGAGGGACAAGGAGAACACGCACTGTGTCTTCTTAGTCTTTTATATCTCTGCAAAATGGACAACACTAAATAGTCATATCTACCAGGGTCCAGCAAGAAAGGAGTGGGAAGTAAATCCATGCTATGTCAGGGACCACTGTAGGCTGCTTCTAATGAGAGCTGGGACATGGGAACCTTATTGTAATTCTGTGAGTTAGAGACTGAAAACTACATGCTACAGCAAAGCTAGACATGGATTTTCATTTTTCCTTCTCACAAGGACTCTTTTTACTACTAAGCCATGACACTTTTAGAAAGGTCCTTTTGTTACACTAACCTAAGCACATCTAAAAGGGAAACTAAAATTGCCAAAGGGTGTATTTATTGCATGGAAGATCCAGCTTCCTTCAGGAGGTAAAAGAAGTACCCATTTAAGTTGAAGGATAAACTGCCAGTTTATGTCAGGTTTATATGTTTGGTCTAGAGGCCAAGTCTAGTATTGCAGCTAAAAATGATAGAAGCCTTCAGACTGAGAAGTCACTGGACTCCAAATGCAGTAAGTGGGATGAGTTAAATGTCTTGGAGTGGGGTTTAAAAGGGACACTGCTCAAAGTAAGGAGCTGCCAGAAGTCAGCAGGGGCATGGCGCAACACTTTAAACCCAGACAAATAAGGGAATACCACTGGTGGGAACAATCCTGCGTATCAGGTTGCAGACATCTCTCATGAAAGCAGAGATTTGGTCTCCTTTCAAGCAGTCAAGCAGGGCACAGGTTTATTAAACAACAGGACCTGGAGAAGGTGGTACTTCCCTTCTCCCCTCCTTCTGGCGCAGAGTAGAAGCTGGCACATGGGGGGCTCAGGTTCATCACATTTCCTCCATTTGATGGGTCCCTAAATTCCCCTCAGGCCTCTTGGTGGGTCAGGATTTTTGGTGTGGACTTCAAGTCTCCCTGTGGATGCATGGGCTTTTTCTTAGCAGGTGAGAGCACCATTTCAAAAGAGAGGGTTGTGCTGAATGGTCTGAGCTGCCGGGCACGAAGCTCCCTTGTGCCAGGGACTAGCAGCAGGGCAATGAGGAAAGCCTAGGGGGGAGACAGGGGCCGGCCCCTGCCTGCCCCCCATTGTCTACGTGGGCTACGCTCTGAGGCTCTGAAGCACAAGGCTGCACTCACACAGAAGCATCCCACGCTGCTTGTTGCCTTCTCCGTCCCTCCACGTTGTAACTCCCCTGGCAGCGCTGCCAGGCAGTCCCCGCTGGCTGTTTCAGCTGGGTGGGACTTCTGGTTCAGCTAGCACTAACTCCATGACATATTTCTGACTAGAGATATGCTCAGTCCCGAGGGGAACGTACCTCAGAGAGCAGCTGTTTGCTGCTCGTCCTACCCCCTGCACCAGCTGCACATCTCTGGAGCACCAGACGCACACAGGAGCTTTCACGGTGTCTACGCAGTGGGCTGAAACAGCACAGTCCTGAACCATTTTCCTGCTCTGTTTGAACAAGGCTACTATTCATTTCTTAAGCCTGCATCAGGTAGATGAGGACAGCACACAATTACAATTTCAAGTCCTTCTGAGAGAATTTCCCTCTTGCAAAACACTGTGCTCCTTCATGGTGGTACTTGGCTGTTGTGTGGGAAGTGTCCTAGAGGTAAGAGTGAAATGCCAGTTATAAGGGTGCTTTTAAACCTTCTCAAAACTATCTCATATACATGGCCATGAGAGTTATTCCAGCCCATAGAAACCCTGCTTAGGCTGCATGTAAACTGATACATGGGTGTATGCCCACAACAGGATCCTGGTCCTCTGAGCAGGGGAGGTGCTTGGAAGCACGCTGTGTATTTTGCCCAGCCTCTGCACACAAGTAGCCTTTCTGGGGAAAAAAAGGGGCTCTAGGATGGTGAGGTAGAGAAGATAAAACCCCTGAATCTCTATCCCAGACAGAGCCAGCTCACTCCTGGAAACCACCCGTGTGCCACAGGCTAGGCAGAGGCTTGCT
Source organism: Gymnogyps californianus (assembly GCF_018139145.2). Taxonomy (NCBI): domain Eukaryota; kingdom Metazoa; phylum Chordata; class Aves; order Accipitriformes; family Cathartidae; genus Gymnogyps; species Gymnogyps californianus. Next base: position 38,611,585 of record NC_059472.1, read on the forward strand.
GAGCCCAGACCAGCTCTGGGGGTCTACCTACATCACTCCACGAATAGCAGGCCCAGTCCAAACCCAACAGATTCACAGGATCTTGATTCAGTGGGAATAGTATCTGTAGATTCAAAAGCTACCTCTGTGAATATTTGGGGGAATCACATGTTGGAACTTTTTTTTTTGGACTTTATTTATCACAAGTTTGTAATCAAAAGGACTTTTGCAGTGGGTATGTACTTATGTTTGTTTGTTTGTTTGTGTTTCCAAGGAACAAAATGAAGCATTCCAACAATCCAAAACCAGCTGAGATTTGGGACAAAATTATTCTTCGCTGGGAAGAGCTTTTGCTTGTGACTTATTTTTATTTTCTGATAGAATCTAGCAATTGAGAAATGTCCACAAGTTCTAAGTTTAGAAGGACTGAGTCTGCAAGAACGGGGTTCTCACCAGGCTTTTAATTCTGGACTCAGAGCAAAAATGTAGCTGATTTATTAGACATTTCTAGAAATGTGAGCTAATTATTTGCAGCTAACTACAGATTTTGGTGGCATAAATGTCCCACAGATCAGACTGACTGAAGAGATGTGAACAGGTCAATAGTGTCCAAATTATTGATTATTTTCCATATTTAAAATAAGAGAGTGGAACATTTCTACAAGGCAAAGGAAAGTGATAGCTGAAAGCATGAGGAGAATTTGAAGGAGAAATAAAAAAAAGAACTGAGAGGGAGACTTTTTTAAGGTAAAAGTAGATAAAAAAAGAAGTATATATTATTGAACAGACCCATAGTATTTTTAACTAAGAGTTTCAGCTGTTTTGAATTAATTCACTGAATAAAAACATTGCCTTTTCTAAGCAAGTTGTGATGCACTGTTTTCACAGAGCTTGGCAAAATTTCCATCAGATCACTTGTGTCTTTAATTAGACCTTGTACTGGGAAGAAGCTGACTGTGACTTTAGGGGTCAAGATGGAGCATTTTATTTTTAAGACAATAATAGTGGTTCATTGAACTGCTGGGTAAATGTTCAGAAAGCAGGAGTATTTGACTGCCTGTGAAGTTTCCATTTGGATCTAGCAGTAGATCAGAAAAATTCCATGAGCCTGGATGGAAAACCATCAAAACTTGTTGCAAGGTTAAGGGAAGTAACTGGGAGAAGTTCTCCTGGTGATCAGACTGATCTGACAGAAATTCTGCAAGGGCTTTCAGTCTGTACTTTGATTTTTTCACATCAGAGAAAAGTACTGGCTTTAATAATGGAATGTAATAAAACCAAAACTAAAGGTTTGGAAACTGTTTATTTTCCCACAAGTATTAGAAGCAGCAGCCAAATGACTACACTAGAGGATTATTTTTTTCTCTTTTCAGACTGCATTAACTTTCAGCCAGAGTTATGTAGGCTTATTTCTAGCTCAGAAGCTGGACTTACTTTTGCCTACTCTAACACTGTCATTAAACAGTAACGCTATCTGGCAGCAACAAACAGCACAAAATAAGTCTAAGATTATCCAACAGCACACACAGCTGAGAACATTCAAAACCAGCTGGCAAATGTTTGGAGTTACTCCAGATTCTCATAGTTGTCTTCCTTAATGCAGACAAAGGTAACAAATGTGTAAGAGGGACCAAAGATCCCTGGTTTGCTCCCATCCTGTGCTTTAGCCATCAAACTGATTATCGGGCGATCTTTGCTAACAGGGACACACTACAATTTTCTTTCTTTAAATCCCTTGAATTTTGTTGAATTTCAGCAAGTGATAGAACAAAGTTTAAAAAAACAACATCCATGAGCACAATGTATGACAGAAAGGAAATATTCTTCTTACGTATCTTATCAAAACCTTGCAAACTGGTTATGTTGTGTATGACTTTTCTTCATTCTGCTCAAAGGACCACACAAAATTAGTCCTCCAAAACCTGAAGTCTTGGCTTATTGCCATCAGAAAAATCCAGACTCAGAAAACAAGTCCTTAAGCAAAGGACTTGTCTCTTTCATACAGCTCTTGCAGGAGAAGGAAAGACTTCAGACAGGTGTTGCCTGACATTAAAACCTGCTTGTCTGCCTAGTGGTAAATCTGTGCTTGATACACAGATACGGATGTCCCCGTGCTTGCCTTTCACTTGAGACTGTTCATTGCTTGTAGCTGAAATTCAAACCAGCAAATGCAAGAAAAGCTTGATTGCCCCAAACACACCAAGCGCAGGCTCCAGTGCCTTTTCTGCAGTACGCCTGTGCTGCTGGCAGCAGTAGGCTACTCCACGTGACACTGGTAAAAGAAAAATTGTGAATGTTGTATTATTATGTATTTCAACTATTTCTACTATTTCTATTTGTCCTCAAAGGGGAGGCATGCTTTTGAGCTTGAGCACAGCTGCTTCTCCTCAATCTCCCCAGCCCTACCAAGTTCCTCCCACAGACTTGGGAGCTGGAGGAATCACATCCCCTGTGAAACACCAAGCTTATGAGGTATTGTGAGCTCCTGCCATTTAGCCAGATAGTATATTTTCTCTGTGAGTAGCTACATGTGAACATAATTTTCTAGCTAAGTTCAGCAGTGAGATGTTGTTAGAAAGTGTAGGTGAGTCTTGCAGCTCTTGATCTCAGTGCTCTAAAGAGCAGAGGTGAAATATTCCCTGGTCAGGGAGGTCTTGCTGCTCTGGAAAGAGGTGTTCTATTTGGCATGGCTGAAGGACCTTTGTGGAGACTATCTGTGCCCCTTTCTGAAGGCAATCTGAACAGAAGCTGCTGATTCCTGGAGGGGGGGGGTAACCCCCCACTACAAAAGGTGGGGGAAAAAAGGGAGTGCTTCTTATTTTGATGTGTGCCTTCTCTGGACTCTAGGTATGATCAGGAGCCCTGTCTTAGCATCTCCACAGGCAAAAACTCTGAGAGGAGTTGTGTATTGCAAGACAGAGGAAAAGCTAAGCTGTTGCTTAATATTCATGGTATGGCAGGACCCAAGAGCCTAAGTCAGCCTCAGGACTCCATTGTGCTAACCTTCATTCAAACACTTTTTGTCCTTTATCCTATTTACCTGTTAATAGGGCTCCTCTCTGCTTTTTAGCTTCTTACAACTTTGTTTGCTTTTTTTCTTTTCTTTCTCAGGGGCTTGTTACCCCTTTCTTTGTCATGTTTCTATCAGTAGAGAAAGCAGAAAAAGTATTTAATTTAATGAGCTTTCTAGATTTTATTTGGTGACTAAGTTACAAAGAAACCCCCCTGCTAGGGAAAATTTCCTTTGAGGTCTTCCTTTCTCATAATAGGAACAGTTTGAACAGGCAGAATTTTTTGTTTCTTTTTAAAGGCATTTTCTGAATAAACAATTTTAGCTGGAATTTTTTCTGCTTGACTCCCTTATGACTTTGGGAGTACTGGTTGCAAAAGTTACCCTCTAACCTAATTAATAACTTATTACTCTGTTTCACAAACACATCTTCATTCTGACCCTGTAACTCAGCTATCTCCATAGACAGGTGAGGGCTGCTTCATAGCAGGTATAAATTGCCCCGAGTCTGAGTGAGGAACTGGAGGGGACAGAGAGAAACAGGCAAGAAAAGAAGAGAGGGCTAGTTATGAATTTGGCTAAGACATCCAAGGAGACATAATTTCCAGGCTTTCATTCCATGGTACAGATGCACAGACTGCGAAAAACCTGAATGCAGTGGAACCGGTCAGCTCCACTGTGCTCTAATTTAATTATAGCTACAAATTGATGAGCCTTTAGGAACAAAATTTTTTAAGATAAGTACTGTTGAAGAAACAGCTGGCAGTCTGTGATGTCCGTTAGACAGTCATGGCTGGGGAGCTGCAGATCCCTGTTTTCGCCCTACTGAGAAGGAGGTGAAACCGCAGTGCCTCCTTCCAGACCTGGCCCCCTCCTGCCCCGGGGCTGGAGTTTGCTGCCATTTTATGAGTTGAGCAAACAGGGTGGGCAGCAGCTCTGGATGGCAGGGGGCCAGCGGGGACCCAGTCTCTGCAAGAAGTGACCCAGTAAGTGCCGGAGGGGTGGGAAAGCCCTTGAGATGTGCCACGGCCATACTGCTTCACCCAGCGGTGGGCTTCCCAGCTGCATCCTCCTCCTCCCCCACATCTCATCCTGTCCCCCTGCCTATCTCTACATAAACCCCACTACCTGTGCCCACTTCGATCCAGACCGCCGGTGTTTTAGGCCCTGTCTGCCTCTCACCCTCATCATCAGACAGAGCCTGTTTCCAGGCATAAATGACTAATGACAGTAAAAGGGGTGGGGTGGGGCAGGATTTGGGTTTCAAAATCAAAAGTAAAGCTCTGAGATAAGGGAAGTTGTGGTCATTTGAGCAAACAAACCTTGGACAAGCAAGGAAAGTTCTGGGGAGAACAAATGAATGAATAAATACACAGATAGAGTGCCTGTGTGAAGTTTTAAATAAAGAGTCAGCTGCTCCATAAAAACAGGAAGCCTTTAAAATATGAGGAGAAAGAGGCATTTGTTTTCTGTGTGCAGAAATCCAGAGGCTTGCCGAGATGGAGAGAGCAGTGGTTTGTGTCTGGGTACTTTCATTTCCACTCTCAGTGCACGCAAGTGTATGAGCAGGTCTCTGCTCTAACAAGATGGGGGGAGAAAGGGTTTAAGCTTGTAGGTTGAGCAAGTCCCTATGGACGAAGGGTATAGCTGCATGTGGGTTAAAACGCAGCCAGCATCAAGCCTCTTCACTACTGAGATCATTCCAGTTTCCCTTCTTGCCACTTGTTTCTCTTTTCTTCTTAATTAACTTTTTTGAACTGAAATAATTTTTAGTAGCAGGACTGGTTACAAACAGCCCTGAGTGATCAGTCTGAAGGAGCATGAAAAAGGAGAGGTATCTGCATGTATTTGCTTTTGTATTTCACTAGTCTGTTTCTAGTTCAGGTTCAACATAATTTGCCAGTTTGTCATTCATACAAGAGAAGGACAGTCCTCACATGACGCTATTTCAAATATCTTATTGATATGGATTTGATATAGACATATTGATATGCCATTTCTGACATGAAATGACATATTTCTTTGCTTATTTATTCACAAGAAGAGCAAATAAAACTTAAATTGTAAAGTGTACTGCATTAAGAGATCCCAAAGAATCTCTTTAACAACATTCGCAAGTGTTTCCCTGTGAAGAAAAGTTTATGAAACATGTTTAAATATTTATGGGATGTTAAAAGTGAGGCATTAACTGGCAAACAACTTAATTAAAATGCTTTCTCGAGTAATTAGGAGCAAATACTTTCCTCTCTGTTTTGCATGCCATTTGTCTTGTTCTCTGTTTGATAAAGCCTGCCTGTCAGTCAAACTTTGCTGCAGGTAATTTTTTAGCTCTGTGGGGAAAATCTTCAAAAATTACATCTGAATTTAAAATATTTTGATTATCATTTTTGTCTAACAAATTCTCCTTTTTACTTCATCTTCTATATGTCCCAGTAAAGCAGCATCCTGGGAATTCAGGGCCTGAAGATGAAATTCTGCATCAAGGCATTACTGAGTTTCCAAAAACGCTCTCCTGAGAACAAACTGAATCAATCTAGAATCAACAAACAGTGCAGTTAATTAATGAGTACACCATAAGGGAGCTTTTTTAAACAATGTTGACTGCTGCTGCCTCAGGACCAATAGCACCAGAAGTTATTGCTGGTTTCAAAGAAGTGATTCTTAGGGTTCCCCCAAGGCACCTTTTGCTTACATTAGCCATTTACTACAACTTTTCCTCTTATTTGCACCCTAGGGAAAGTATACTTATTTGCTAAATTACTTTTTAAGTGATGCTTCTTCATGCCAGTAGCCTGAGGTATATGAGGGAAGATGCTACAGCGTAAATAATAGCAGAAACTGAGCTGCTTTACAGCAAAGTGCGAGGAAAACCTTTGAGCTGGACACCACCCAAGCAGCGCTTCCAAGCCAAGCTGAACCTGGAGGGCCGGGGAGAGCCCCAGGGACCGACTGCACACCCAGCCAGCTGCATGCCACCGGTGGACACAGACCCACGGAAGTGTGGGGCTCCCCAGAGGGAGCAGCCCTGCAGATCATTTTGGAGAATCAGGACAGGATAATTGAGAAGAAAACAGATTTCCAGCCACTGTGAACCAGGGAAGCTGAATCGCTCTTAGGAGAGTGATGCAAGTTTGCACCAGGTGTGATCCTGGCCAGCAGACTGTCTCCAACAATAACCAAAATGAGCTGAATATTCCAACTACAGCCTTCCATGTAAAAAAATCCAAACAAAAGAATATGAAAAATGTGACTGCACTTTTTTAAGGTCACAATGCTACACAATGGCAATGCAGTGATTATTTTTCTTGTGTAACTTTTGGAATTTCCCTTTCGGGCCACTCTGTAGGAGGAGAAAAAATTATCTAAAGTAGGAGGCTGTGTTTAACAAACATCCTTCAGACGATAAGCAGGGTAGATCATCATGTTCTTGCAAAATGATGTTTTCTTTTACAGCTATGTGATAAGAGTTTAAAATTATTATTAAATAGGGTCAAACTATCAGCGGCCTGGGGTAAAGTTGTATTTGTGTGTAACACAATTCAGATGTTGGATAAATTGCTGAAATTTCTTTTTAAAGACCCCGGCTGGCAATTGTCTTTACCCCAGCCATGCTTTGAGCTCTTTTAACTCTAACGGCATCTGTCATTCACCCAATTTAAAGTGTCTCGTGAAATGAAAGTGTAGAAATATTAATCTAAATCTGAATGGCAGCATTATATATCAATAAGTCCAAGAGACTGTACAAGCATTGGGGATAGCAATAATCAGTTGGTATTACTGATTGGATCTTGCTGGAAGGTTATTTCCAGTCTTTACATGCTTTTAGTGACATTTACTTACAAATTACCACTACCATAAATATTTCAGAGGGGATTCACTGACGTAATGTAATCCCTAAAATTTAGGAATGATTAAGGTTCAAGTTTGTTCCTGCTATAGCACTTTAGCCAGGTTTTTGAAGGACCAAGGAAAGCATGATCACCTGCAGGATGGGGGCGAAGCCGGAGAAACCTTTGTGTTTCTGGAGGGCTTTCTCTGCAAAGGGTTCAGGCAGATTGGAAAAGAAAGGATCCTGCAAAATGCAGCCTTTGCTGCCAGAGAACAAAGACAGTGAAGCCTGCTGCCACGAGGGCAAGCGCTATCTAAACCCAGGAAGTTAAACTCAGTCATTTAATTCTCTTATGTTTATGCCTGGTTTTGTTAATTTACTGTAAATTCGAAGGGACTTTGCAGCACAGGCACCATGACAGCGTTTGACCCAGGCAACAACCATCTGCTGGGAGGGAAAGACCTCTCGCCACCGAGGCTTGAGCACACAGCCTGTGAGCCTTGTGCAGCCAGCAGCTGAGCATGAGGATGCTGTTTCTTTGGAGCTCCTCCTGGCATTGCCACTATTTATTTTTTGGGATCCAGTTTCCCCAAGCGAGCACTGCTGTGTGCTGCATACCACAGCGGCTTTTCCCAGGGACTGTGACCAGAGGTGGGGTGTGAGGTGGCCCCAGGCTCTAATCTCAGCGGGCCGGTGCTCCGGCAGGTTTGGCTGCAGTGAAAGGTTCACAGAAGTTGCCATTTCCTTAATGTTGTTTTGGGGTCAATTCTGCTTACTTCAGGCTGCAGTCACTTTGGTCTTGACATCAAGGAGCAACTTCTAATTGTGGTTTTTGATGCTAATAAATTCTACCTGATTAAAAACATAAAGCAAAAGCCATAGATTGCTTAAATATGAAAGAAAAATGGAAAAAAGTGGGTAGTGAGGTGGCAAGCTGAAGTACTTCCATTAAAAACAAACAGGAAAAACCCCATCAGATTTGTACTGTTACTGCTGATGGTTCTGATTTCAGTCAGCTCTCAGAGCACCTTTATGAAGCAGCTTGTACATGCTGTTTTAAATTTCTCAGTAATAAATGTTGCTCCTCCCACCAAACCTCAAATATAAAGTTTATTATACTTAAAAGACATGACTTTGGAGTGTTCATATCAAGCCTTTTTATAAACAACATTTTTTGTATCAAATAGAAACAAAAGCAACTCACACTTGGCATTGATACATTGAATAATGCCTCTGTAGAAAAAAAATGGATCATTTCTATATCTGTTTGTTCTTGATATAGAGGTAAAATCTGCCTTAGAGATGTGTATCAGATTGTTGAATGCAAAAGTTGGAGATGTTTTCCTGCTTGTCTTATGTAATATTCTAGTAATATGAGCCACCAAAAGCCTGGGACAGAATTTCTGCTTTGCAAAAATGATTGTCAGTATCTGCTTTTGTTTGTGTCATTACTGTATCAGGTAAAGTACAGTATTGGCTGAATATCCTGATGACCAAAACCCAGCACTGAACTAACAAATGATGGTTCTTATTTCTACAGATTAAATATTGTAACAGAAAAAAACCCAGGTCTCTTCAGCTCATGGGTATAATTTCATAGAAGTGGGTCTAGACAGTGCAACCCTGACAAAATGAATCAAGATGATGTGGTGAAGTAAGTGTTCTACCATGATCTGTACTCACACTACACATGCAGTTTTTCCTATGGGCCAGCCAACCACCAGTACAAGGCAGTGGGTTTGATCCTCCAATGTGGATGTGAAGGACTCCATATTCAATTATCAAATCACTCAAAATTCCTAGTATGTGAAGAAGACTGCTGACAACATGCTTTGTGGCATTGACTGTTGGCAACATGCTTTGTGGCATCACCTGCTGTCCTGTCTAGTCTGTTTATAACTCAGCAATGCCACCTCAACATCTCCAGGCTTCTGCAATTAACTTGATCTACTCATGTTCCCAAATCCTTGCCTTTTCTCCCACTGGATGTGGGACCCTGTCACCTCCTTTATAATGGCTATAATAGGTTGACTTGTTCCCAGTGCTACGAGCTGTGCTTCTGTACTTCTACCCAGCTGTGTTCTTTGGCCTATGCTAATTGTAAAGCCTTGGAAGAGTATTTATTTCATGTGCAACCTGGCCAACTGATTCGCGTTGCTCTGTAGTGGATCTGGTTCTCAAAATTACCCGTCAGTTTACAGGGATGTTTTCCTTCCTGATGATCTTACCAGCAAACTGTCTATCTACTACCAGTAGACTTTGCTTGCACCATCCACTCCAGAAATAAAGTGTCTGCTCTTCCCTGTCCACAGTAACTCTATCTGGCATGCAAGATTCATCTAATGCTTCTTGAAGGGTTTGGACTTAGGTACTGTTATTAACCTGCATATGTACAGGGAGTATATCTGAGGTTTCTGGATATACTTCAGTATAAATACTTGGTAGGGCCAAATGCTAGCTCTCTCTGCACTGCTCTACCTCTGAAACACTTAGAAAAGTGTGAAGCTCTCCGTATCCTCATGGAGAAGATTTCAGGCAGAAAAGAGAAAAACCTGGATTTCTGACTCTGCAGGTCAGGTACCCAAAAGTTAGGTGTGATGCTGGATCCAGTGCCAGATCCTATATGGATTGAGAGTGCTTCACAAATTTTGGAGTGCCTAAGGATTTGGTTCTTGACTGAACCCAAATTCTGGGTCCTCTACAACTTTAGGAGTGCTGGCCTAGTATGAACTCATTCAACCGGTCCAAACTCTCTAAAAATTTTTTCAAGAGTTGTCTTTGTACAGCAGGGTTTATGACAGATCAAGTACTATCTATGCATGCAGCTGTAATTGCTTGCTAAATCAGGTATCATCTAGCCTCCCCCAGCTGACACAGAGCTACATAAAAATATATGGACAGAATGAAATCTGTATTCTGACTAATTTGACAGACAATTGTGAATCCACACTTCACCTGGATCAAGCTTGTATTAGCAGTTGATTCTGTCATGAAGATGGCTGGTATGAAGGACTGTTCAACACAGTCTCTGACCTGTTCATGGTGAAGTTTAGAAAAAAACATTTTCACTTTTTCTGATGTCAGTTTGTCTGAATTAGTGGAAGATGATGTCTAGTTTAAGCTGTTAGCTGAACTAACATATTTTAATTACCAATGTAAGTGAATATGAATATTGACACACAGCTAGTCTCCAGCTAGACCCTAGGAAATTCCTGAAAAACCTCAGCTACCAAGCATCATGACATTTCTGGAACATGTATCATCATTGCCGGAATTCTGGGGGTTTACAAAGCTGGATCAGTTGGGGATAATGTAGCAACAGAGTCTGGGACTGCTAACTTCCATGTAGTACTTTGCTATAATCACTTGGCAAAAAGAGTGTGGGTGGTGCTTTTGCTGCTTAACCATTTCTTTTTCTTTCTTTTTTTTTTTCCCCTGTGCAACATCAGAATGCTTAAGGATTATACCTGCAAGAGTTTGAAATGCTGTTTGCAAGTCAAACTGTTTCAAAGTAGCCCTGAGGGGAAGGAAAACAAATATTCCCTTAACCTTCATTATAATTATATCAGTCATTAAAATACAAGGAACAAAGAACAGTGTTTATTAAAATTCCCTTCTGTTGATAGCTCCTCTTTATAGTGTGGTTTATACCAGCTGATGTTTAGTGGAAACATCTTTGTGGAAGGGAAGAAGAGAACGCTTATGAATTGAGATCAGTTAACCAATTTTTTTTAAATATTCAGATACTCCCTACAATCTTTTATACTATCTGTAGGCAGAGGAGTTATTTTAAGAATGCATTTGCATTACAGTTATCTCTGTGATTGTCCAACTTTGCACAGTCCACTTAACTGTACAGTCCTGATGAAAGGATAGTGTTTAATAGCTGCTGACAAAGATCCAGAACTGGCATTAAATGCTCTTCAGATAAGCAAAAAGGAATAGAAATGGCTGTTTCCCACTGAAGACTTAATTTCCCTTTGCTATGAGAAGTCTTGATTCTGTAATCATAAATTAATTAGGTTAGTTTTGAGATTATTAGTACAACTGCCACCTACTTCAAACAATGAAGCCATCTGCTTTTACAGGGGCATTGGAGAGGTGCAGACTTCTGCTCTAGATCATTTACCTTCTTCATAGGTCTTTTCTTCTTTCCTATGCTCCAAGTTTCAGAGTGGGCTTCAGAGCAGGTGCAACTGTCCTGAGCTTGTGACCAAGCTGACTATTGCACTGGGTTCAAAATACTCACTCTGTGCTTCGGAAAGATTAATTTCAGAGATTACCAGAAGAACAGGAACACTCTGCTTTTTAGCCAAAATTTGCACCTGAGTGGATACTTCTCTGTAAATTAAGTGGCTTTTCATGATGATGACTAGAACAGCCTGCTGATCTCAATTTCTTTATTATAGAAGCTAGATCTGGAACCCTTTAATGGATTCAGTTTTCACTTTTTCCTTCCTAAATGATAGCTTTGTTATAATTAAGAGTCTTAAAAATCCTAAGAACTTCAGCATTTACTCTACAGGTGATTTCTGTTTGCTTGCACTTTCATAATCCACAGAAATGAAAATTGACTGTCATAAAGCTTTAGAAAACTACTTAAATATTTTTAAGCAGTATGTACATCTGGAAAAATGGAAGTTTGCTATGGTGTACGCTACTAGTCTGATATAGATAGTAACAGTTCATTTTCCTTTCTTGGTGTTCATGCCACAAGGCCTCCAACTGGCTTACAGGATGATTCTGGTATAAGCAAAATGAAGCAGTCAGAGCAATCAGCATGGGACTAAGGGGCTCTAGCTCTCAGAGAGGTGCTGCATTGCACATGTCTACTGCACAACACCTGTCTACCTTTATAGGGAATTACATGTTGCTCTTGATGAACATGATGGTGATAGTATATGCTATTGATATAATCATCCTAAGTTGGGGAATTCTAGCACGTAAACCAGGTTACTGAGGTTTGTATGAAATTCAGGTCACACCTGACACAAGAAAGACAAAAGGAAGCTGCAGAAAGACTTCTGGGAAGCTGCATTTCCCAGCAGTAAAAGAGAGAGCAAGAACAAGCTCCTTAAGTTGAGTTCTTGAAGCTCCATGGCATAAAAGTGTCAGCTGGTATCTTGAACTCTGTCATGTTTTGTGGCTGCGAGTATGAAGACCATTCAGAGTGAAAAGAGCACAACAAGAGCACCAAGCATAGGGCTGATGGTATGAAAACAAACTGTTCAGGGAGCAGGTGGGAAGCAATGGGGGCGAAGCACCTTAACCTCACTTCAAGCATGTCTACTGCTCCAGCAGCAGAAGGCAGCTGTAACTAGGGTGGATCCCGAGGCAGCTCAGAGCTACTGCACTGACATGTAGATCACTTATCACTGGAGTATAGGCTGAAACTGCCAAAACATTTCAGTTACATTTAAAAATTCTTTTCCATTCAATAAACAGATTATTTCCTCTATTGTGCCAATGATATCAAAGTAGGTAAGGAGTGGGCTGCTACAACAGCAGAAATTCTGCTGAGCTACCTACTATAGAGGTATATTGAGACAGAAATGACCAGAAACTAGTTTCAGTACCTAGCCTTCCAGAGCTCTTCAGTAAATTTATCTTATCTCATTTAAGAGAATTGTGTTGATTCGTTCATTTTTTTCTTCATCTGTACCTGGTTTTCTTAGCTAAAAGAAAAACAATATTTGAATCTATATTTCTATTTTAAATATAAAACCAGCAGATCAATTAATACTAGTATTATTGGTATCTGTTGTGTATGCCCAGTGGGCTTGCTTCTGAAGACTCTTCTATTGCCTAGCAAGAGGTAATTCTCGATCCTCCGTAATTCTCGATCCTCCGTGAGTAATGCCACCACAAAAATCTGCTGATTTGCAGCAGCCTGTTCCATGTTCTGCTAGATCCTGTGTCTTTTGCCTCTAAAATCTGTCCTTTGTCTTTTTCTATAAAAGGAAAAGCAGAGGAAAGAATTTGGTTCTGACAGATTTTTATTTTACTGAAGTGCACAGTTACTATATAATATATGGAACCACACAAGTATCTTCCCATCATAATCCATAAAAAGTGCTCCAAGTTTCCAAAAGTCAAAGTCTGACTGAATGGCAGAATGGAGAAGCCTTACAGAAGAATCCAAAACTAAGGAAAAAGTGTCATGAAGACAAAATGCTTGAGGTTATCAATGTACACGACTTGCCTTCAGAAACGAGTTCCCACAGCTTGTTGAACCACAGGTAAAGAATTTTTGTTTTAAACAAGTAAGTAAGTCTTACATTCTCTTAGCGCTGACACAGCCACTAGTACACTCAGCTCTAGCTGGAGCAGAATAAATAGCTTTGCTCTGCACATAGCAATACAGGCTATAGAGTGACTTGACCTTTCCAGATAAGGGGCCTAAGTCCTTAAAGGTAGATTTCCATAAAGTTCTGGAAGATACTTCCTTACTGATGCAAGTCTGATGGCATCCTAAAAAAAAAAAAAGATATAGATATTTAGAAGCCCTACACAAGTGGTAACTAATTTTTTTTTTTTTTCCCCTGAGGCTGTCATGCAAATAAGGTTTTCAGTGGGGTACTATTTTATGTGAAACTAAATGCATAAGGGTTGCAAATCAGTGGTTCGGATTCTGTTCTGTGATACTGTAAATCCATTTAAATTAAGGATAATGTTTTCTACTTACACTCATACCAGAAAAACCAACTGAGGGGTTTGCTCATTGCTAGATCTTACAGGAGCAACATGCAGTAAGTCATGTATACTCTGTTTTTATTTCTGAAATATCACAGACAGTATATCTGCTTCATTCTGCTTGGAGCCTCATGTAAAAAAAACACTTCGGCTTTTAAAAATCAACAGCAAAACTCAAATAATCCAGTATTACATGTATTTTGGAAAATAAATATGACCTAATTTAAAATGTGAATTTAGAAGTAAAAGCACCAGTTGCATTCAGTAATTGCCAGCAGTCAATGTTATTGCATGCAGAAAATTGACTAGTATACCCAATATAAATTATTGATGCACTCATATTGACTTATTCTGACTTTGATGGATAGAAAATGTGACACTATTGTAATATGCATATTGTATTAATAACATAACTAATCAAAGATAATTTTTAACAAACTATGACATAAGGCCTTAAATTATTGATGGAGAACAGTTTAGAGATGGTTAGTGCATTAGTTGAATGTGTTCATTTCACTGACCATTTGGTCTGGTCCCATCTGCCACAAGTTAGCTTCCTCATCTCTCTAGTACCCATTCAGGTGCATTTGGAGCAGCTGGGATATTAGTTCTCTATGGAGAAATAAGATCTCACCATGACTCGCCAATGCTCCCTGCAGTTCCATGCTCCCCAGCAGCCTCTTCAACAATAGGACAAGGCCCCTCTCAGTTCCAGGTCTAATAATTTAATCTCATAAAACAATGTAACTTAGTCCCTTGGAGAGCCTTGCCTTATTAATAAAAAATGCAGGCATACAATTTACATTGTTACAGTGACATTCCTCATATTGCTTTTTTTCATTCTGTCAAAAGCTTCTGGAAAAACCTTAATAAAGACAGACTTATTCAAGGAAATAATGCAGCCATTTGAGCTAGTTGGCCTAGGATTATAGCATGAAAATGCGGAAAAAGTGGGGGCAGGGGTGGGAGGGATGTGAGAGATGGGGGAGTTACTGCATTAAAGGAGATCTGTTTCTTTAATTCTTTAGTTTGGCAATGTTAAAAAAAAAAAGAGTATGGATTGCAAAAAAAAAAAAAATGCTCACTTTTGATCCATCTTTGCAGTTAAATGCTGTAAAATAGCAAATAGACCATATTTGCTGAAGGACTCTTCTTAATACTAGTAGCATCATTTAGCAATCTGTTGGACAGTGAACCAGGGCAATGCATAATGTGGACCAAAGCACTAAAACAAGTGGATTCCCATGACTTTTATTTAAGTTTTGTGGTACAAATTGGCCATCTGCAGCATGCAGTGTTTGCAGGCTGTGTCCATTTCCACAGATATTTTAAGTTAGAAGTTGTTCTTTGTTGTTAACCCTGAAATAGCATCTCAAGAGGAATGTTAAGAAGAAGCAAATGGTTGGAAGCCTAAAGAAAACATTACCTGATGGCAGGCATCTTTTGAAAGAAAATACTCTTCGTTGCCAACCTTCACTGGGGGTGGTGGGAAATGATGCTTGTTAGCAGACAGCTTAGTAAACCTTTCAGAACTCCCCCTCCACCCTGCTGATTTTCTGCTGTATGTTGACTTTGAAAATGTCTACATTTTCTGAGACCAGTTTTTAGACTAGGCAAGTCCTCTTTATGCTAGAAGACTTGCCATACTCCCACATGGTCTTCTAGACGGCATCAGCTTGCCCACCTAAGCAGCACTCTGTAGTCTTTACACTGGATCTCTGCCTTAGTTAATACATAGCGTGCTAAATGGGCTTCAATAATTACCAGCAGCAATCAAGGCATGAGTCAGAGGATGAAGTCAGCCTCTGAATGAGCAAAAAAATATGTCAAAGAACTCTTTGATTAATGTTGCCAAAAATGTCCTTATTTTTGAGTTCCCATAGTCAGAGAGCGTATGATTTCACTTGTTCTTCCTTCAGGTAGGCTGTAATCACTGTCGCCACCAAAACAGAATGAGGCAGGTCTGAAAAAGCAGAGCAATTTTAGGAAGTATTTGTATAGCAAGCCACTGTTTACTGTAATAACACGGACCCAGGAGCTAGTGGTGAAAAAGTATCTGGATTTTCCATGTGGCTCCAGAGAATCAAGGCAGTGTTTCTGTCTTCATCCTTAGCTCGCTTGCCTCCTCACTCCCTAAAAACAAGCTGGGAAGGATTGCTCCAGATCTAGGTTTTCTGTCCTACTCACAGGCGAGAGGTTATTAAGGGCAACTGAGAAATATCACATCCCCACTGCGGTGTGATTTGTCTTACGTGACTAACATACAACAAAGGAAGCTGTGATGAAGTTTACAGCTTTCCAGCTCTGGTGGCACATGCTGAGGATGTCTGTGGTTCTCCAGCTCAGTCATTCACCGGGGGAATGCTTGGGAACTTCCAAGAGCCCGAGCTGGACTATTTCCCTTTTGCAGATGAAAATACCACATTTGGCTTCCCCATCCTTGCCAGACGTGACTAACTCTCAGGACTCATATAAGCACTTCTGAAGAAATGTTTTCTGCAAAGTATATCAGATGTATAAAATGAGATGAGCTTTCTTTTTTTCTTTCTTTTTAAATGATATAAAGAGACTGTGTCCCATGAGACAGCAAAACCATCAAATTTTAGCTCAATGTACTGTTCAAATCTCACAGGTTGAACACGGCTGTGATATCAGTATGTGATTTTAGGAAACATGGTACAAAGTACAGAAGGGACAAAAAAGTGTTTTCCTACTGCTGGCAAAAGGAGTACTTATTTTGGTATTCTAACTGCTAGAGAGCATATGATCTCCAACTGTTTCTTCCAGAAGAATTAAAAATTGTCAGGTGGCACTCTGCCTTCTTCCTGGATGGCATGGAAACAGCTGGCTAAACTTCTGCGCTCCCTCACCCTTCTGCTGGAGCCTGGTGTTTAGTCACCGGCTCGCTTTTTTGCCCTTCTATTTAAACATTGTTTACATGTTATTAGTCTAGGCGGAGTAAGATATTCTGCAAGGTGAAATGAAGGACAAAAATTGTGTGGTAGATTTGTCAAAACACACTTGAACAAGGACTGAGGTCTGATACTCCTGGTGTAAGTCAAAGGGTTTATCCATATTGACAAAAGTTATTAAATCCCTGTACAATTTCACAAATAAACAACATGAACAGCCTAATTTGTGAAAAGAAGCTGTAAAAGAAGCTGTATTTTTTCTGAACTATATATTTCATGATTAAATTGTTTGTTCCCATGTTAGAGAAAACTGTGCCTCTTGACTGTCTATCTGCATGCTTAAATACTCACTGTAATGCGGAATAGTCAGCAGCTGGGGCTAGATGAACATTCCTGCTATTTGTTCACAATGTCTTCCTCAAACTACCAAAAAACAAAAAATTCTTGTTCCTGTCATTGGTGCCTGACTGCACTATTCATAGGGTAGTTTTCTAATCATCAGAGCTAAAATGCAGTGCAGACCAGTTCTTGCAAAACACAGTTGAGATTAGTTTTAAAGGAGACTTGTTTAGATATTGAGATTTCTCCATGCAAGAAAACCCAATTTTACTTCTTCAGGCTTAGTGAATTGAGTGGTATGTTCCACACGTGTTCAGGCTGTCTCTCAGTACGTGGACACAGCTCTTCTGTTGCTGATTTTCTCTGTATATTATGGTTACGTGAATGAGAACTCGATTCCTATCTTATATTCTAGGTGAAAGGCATAGCGCTGTCTCTCTTTGGAAAGCTTTGCATAGAGGACAGAAGGCAGAGGTTTAGGTTGTACCATGCAACATCTCAGAGACTGCAGTGTCACAGGCCATGCAGCAACATGAAAAAACGGGTATAGCTTAGGCAATGTCTAACCTATGTAGAGCATACAATGCAGAGTTAAAGATATCCCAGGGCTGGATTTATTTACTCACACAGACTGTCCAAACTAAAGCACCAGAACCTAATTAGAGACATTGGCCGAAGTGTTCTGCCCTGCCGGGATGGGCGATATGGGCTGTCCACATTTCACTGGAGGTCTCAACTGCTCTTCCCACTCACACAGCAGTGACAAAACCATCCTGCCCATCAGCATCCCATTGCTTAAGGGTGGTACATTAAAAAGGTACGACTAAAAATCTGCTGTGGTTTTATATGCAGATTTCTGAGCCTCTCTAACATGTTTTCTGGAGGGACTTGGGTTTCATTGGCTATAGCTATGTTATAATGAGTCTGTGCTTAAGCCCAGAGCATATGGACACAAGCCCAGGCTGTGGCATGGACATTCAGTGAGCTCCAATGCTTGTGGAGAGAAAGCCTGATCCCACCTTCCCCCTTACAGAGAAGCCACGTCCCTCCTGCCTGCAGCGTGAAGTGGCTTTGTGCAGTTGTCCCAGTCACCTTCCTGTAACACACAATGCCTTACAGCGATTGCAGCTTGCCAAATTCAGGCAGCAAAGTCAGGCCGGGGTCATTGCAAGAGCCAATACTGCACGTAGTAAGGACTGAAGGGGTGCAACAGGCAGCCCAAGGTGGCTACGGGGAGGTGGGAAGGGTGCTGTGCCTGTGGTGGTGCTCTGGCCCGTGCTCTGCTGAGCAATGCAGTCCCTTCCTCTGGCTCGAGCAAGGATGCAACACCTCACACTAAGGGTATGATCACTTGATGCCAACTGGACATGCAAGCTAGATCTTTAATAGCAGGGAAGAATGTCCTGTTTCCTCTTTTTAAATTAATAAATATGGTGCTTTCTCCTGCTAAATAGCATGCAACTATTTCATCTACTACTTTAAAAGCATTTGAAAATACAAAAGTGCTACCTGTTTTATTTGGTCAATAGAGGTGCAAACTTAAAAGGAAGCCAAGATATTTTTTGTGTATTTTGCTCAGTTTACTCATGTAGCAAGGTGATGTTCAGCTGTGGAGACAAACCATTTGTCTGAGGAATGATTTCTTTTGCACTGCATCATGAAATATATGGGAACAAGATTATATCTACAGTTACTGCAATCTCAAATTACTAATTTGTTTTAATGAAATTCAACTCCTCCCAAGATTGCCCCAGAACTATATAATGATTTGAAGTGCTAATGCTTGCACTGGGATCTTTACATTAGCAAATAAATCTGGGAAAATAAATGTATCCATTTGTCTGCCTTGCAGGGATATTCCTGAGGAGGCAGCTGCACGCTGTTTCGTTTCATTGTGTTGTTTTGGTTTTAACCAGCTTGGCTTTCTTTTCAGCCATGCTGCAGGACAGGAAGGCTCCATTTCAGTGGTAAAAATGTTTCCTTTTAGCCAGAAAAATAAATGTGTCAGCTCCACCATGGAAGTTGTAAGGCTACACAGTGCAGCTCTATTTATGGTAGGATGGACTATAAAAGCACACCACCGAGAGAGTCGGTCTTCTTCACAACTTCACTTCTGAGTTCCACCCCTGAAAGCACCCTGTAAGTCCAAGGTGGTTTTTATTATGTTAGCCTTTCTGAAAGTGCTAAAAACCCATTTGCAAAGTTTAAGTTTCCCAGAAATAATAAACACGAGTGACCAATGTGCATCACGTGGATATCAAATCTTCAGAGACAGCTGAAATTAATTGCTCAACTAAATCCCGCACTAAAATATAACCAAGGAATTCAACACTCAAAATAAACAACTAAAAACATTGGGAAGTTTTAAGCAGGTGATGAGATTCATTCAGCAGATAAATTATGTATCCCATGTAAGGACCAAGCTTCAGACTTTAGTGGGGAAACCAGCAGAAAAATATCTTAGATGAAGTAGAAATATGAATTCATTTTTAAATTGAGATCATGTCTTTGAAGTTCAGCAAATTTGGGGGTTAGCCTCAAGAATTCCTCCTTTAGGAAAAGTTTCACTGACCAATCACATGAGAAAAATAAAGAAATCAAGAGCTGTAAACAGCTGAGAATGTTGTATCTGACTTTCTTTAGATATCAGCTAAGGTGACTGAAACTATTTGGTTCACAAAAAGGAGGTTAATAATAAATCCTATTTTCAAGTAATTGTTTGACTAACTCCAGGTGAGGGCAGACCTTGGGAAAGAGGTTCCACAGCTGCAAACACATGTATAACTGCTACACATATCATCTCTTGACTTTGCCAAGTAATATACCTTTCTCTCCTGTATCAATCTTCAGAAATGGAAAAAAAACCCCTGAATTCTTATTTTTCACTGGAAAATTGGACACTGCCCCCATTCTTACTTCCATTGCTTCACATGAAGATGCACCCACATAAAAACTGTTACTTTTTTTTTAAAGGATATCTAGGCTAGCAGGTGCCTCACCTACTTTTTATTTCAAATTTTAAGCTGTTTTGAAGAGAGAGGGACATGCTCAACCCCTCCTAAAATCACTGTCTCAGCTCCCCAGACAGTGAAAAGAAAGAGGCGTTTCTAGATAGCTAATTTAGATTTAGGCATCTAACTTTTGGTGGGTTAGGTTAAATGAGATGAATCCCATCCTCAGCGAAGCTGTGCTGCCAATTGCAGATAAATAAATGCTCTGTCTAAAATCTCCAGTGTGAAGACAAACTGGTGTTTGGAATATATAGGCTTCTTTCCTGTTTTTTTGGCTCACCAAAATAACGGCTGTACCTGTCACCTTGGGATATATATATTTCCCACTTTGTGTCTAACTGCCATTACTGCTCGTAGGAGATCTACGTGGATATTGAGAGCAGAATATACCCCAGTTTCAAGTACCTGAATTATTTTTACTTTGCATGGAAATATGATTAGTTGTAATGAGAATTCAGGATTCAATGAAGGTGAGGTAGCTTAATGGTGAGAATTTAGTGCACTTTTACAATCTGATTATCTTAAAATGTCTCAACTTATAGCTTTTTCAAGCAGACATAATGGACCTTATTCAATAAGTTTGCTTAATCAGGTGTTACTCGTGGAGAATTATTACCATTCTTCTAAAAATAAAAGATTATTTTTCCATGTGTTACTACTGGGCTTTTTCCTTTTCTTCCTATGAAAGGAATTTCTGATATAGCCCTGAAATTCTTTTATTAATGTCTTTATTTCACTGAAATCAAAATAGCCTGTAGAACTGGTTCCCCTGTGTTTAGGTTTTCATATATATCTTATGATAGTAGTAACTCGGAGATATTTTAGCTTCCATAAACATTATTTGGCAAAAATAACATAATTAACAAACCATGGCTTTGTAGGAACCAGGAAAGCCATGGTCTCCGGGGCTGAGGCACTGAAGAATGGGCCTCCTCAACCTGGCTTTGTCACTAACTAACTCATCGTGTTATTTCAAGCGGCTTGCCACACCTCTGCCTCAGGGTCTTCACCTGTAAAATGGAGGCAGGAGTACTTCCCATACCTCAGGACAAACCATGAGCATAGCCAGTGTTTTACCTGCTGCTTGAACAAGCTGTATGAAAAACCTTAGCTAGTATCGGTGTTACAGTGCATTGTCCGTGCCTTTCCCCACAGGAAGGGCACAGCCTCTTTGTTTTGTGCGCAGAAATGAGGTGAAGTTTGTGAAAATGGCCTCGGTATGCCTGCTTAAGGTCACAAACTGTGTTCACCTTCCTTTGCTCCTTTGGGAGTGCTGCGCCTAGCATAATAAGGCACAGACCGAGTTGAGAACACTCCATTTTGTGATTGCAATAATTCAATATTTTTCCTAGGCCCAGCTTTGTGCTCATGATGGGATTAAGCAGTCACAAGTAAAAAATGCAGTCTTAGGAAGACCACGAAGTCAACTACCCAGAGGTGGTTTTTTTTTTATTTTAAACATATTGTGCATATATATATATATTTATACACATATGAAACACCTAACAAAGAAAACATCGTTCATCCTTTCCGTGTTTAAACGTCAAGACAAGTAAGAACTCAATACCTGCCATGTTACCAATGTAGGAGGGAATGAGGAACCAGGAAAGTGTCTTCCGCATGTGTTGTCTTGTGGTATGCTGTGTTGCGCTGGATACTTATCTGTCTATATATATACTTATACTTATCTAACTCAAGCTGCCTAAACATTAATTTTCCAGTCTAAGCCAGCTGAATCTGAACACAGCACTTCCTCTTGTCTGAAAATCAGTGTTTAGGAAGGTGTAGTATATTGTCCTTTGGAAGCACTTATCTTTCCACTGAGTATACAGGGGCCTAGACGACCATTTTAGTCTAAAATTAAGGAATAAGTTACAGTAGCATTGAGTAAAATGAAACCAGCCTTAGGTTGCTTGAAAATATTAAAAATGTAAAAAGGATGTAAGAACTGTAAATATGCAGAACAGTTTTAAATATATTCATAATTCACTTTCAGCCCCATAAAGAACAAGGTCATTAATGTTATGGAATATCTATGGATAATTTTGAATGCCCGGTTTTTGACAGAAAATACAGATATTGCTGGTGAGGGCATGAACCATATAGATTTCTGGTTGATAGTGTATCATGTGAGAAACCTACTATTATTGAACAGACTGGTATCCTATGCAGAAATACTCGGCCAAAGAAATGACTAACATGTTAGAAATGACAAAAATCTGTCATCTCACTCTATCAGCATCTCACCATGGTTTTTCAGTGCTGCTATTTAGTATCAAAAACAAAGCCTATGGAATGTAGAAGACTAAAAGAGATGAAATATTATAAAATTTTGAAAGAATAAAATGATTCAGAAAACACCAGGACAGGGAAATTTCCCCTCATTTTTCAAGCTGTGATAGAGCCACTTTAAAAAAAGAACAAAAAATAACACATAACTGAAAAAATATGAAAACATTGTAAGTCTTCTCCTTCTTCTGCATTAACTGTACAAAGGATTGAATCCTGTAGTCCATACTCAAACATTCAAACTGATTAAAGTTTTGTCTGGGTAAGTAGGAAAGATCACATCTTGCCAAGTGGTACTTTTTACTGATGGATACAAGAGATTGGCTGTGCCATTTCAGTCTGTCAATTCTCAGTCTATGTATCAGAAAGAAAAACTAGTCTGGGACTGAAATGATAAAACCATTGAAAACCAACATAGATCCAAGAAGTTTGGAAAAAGCTAAGAAGCAAGTATTGTGGTGAGTGCTTTAACTGCAGCAAGAAAGTGCCAAATGGCAATGTGATAGAAGTAGTTTAAAGATCATTCTGTGACTCTTAGTGCTTGAACGAGTTTAGGGCTATTCTGGATCGCGATCCAGAAGGTCATTCCTTACTCATATCTAGAGAAGTCACTGGAGCTGTTCTGCCCTCACTGACGATGTCACTGGGAGAAGAGCATCACCCCCATCTTTTAATTTCATTTACTTGATGAGTTTTCCTTTGTCTCGTGTACATATACTGAGAACTCACTTCTATTGTTGCAAATGGTTGTCATAAAAAATGACACCCTGAAAGACAGGAGCAGGCATTTTGGGTGATATTCAGGGTGCTGTTATATTGTCCGTTTTGAAGCCTGCCATAGCCTGTGAACCTCCATGCATGTTCAGAGAAAGTCACTTTCCTATTGTCCCTCTGCCATACACACGTATAGACACATATATGTTTTTGAAAACTAGAACTTTTAGTGATTGGCTTGGCTAGCACCATCCTTAACAAGCTTGTTTTAGTCTATTACTTCAAATTAATTTTTCAAGACTAGAGCATTAGAGAGAATGTCTGCTGGGGCTACAGTTGGAAAGACAAGTGTGAGGGCTAGACTATGAAATAAAAACAGCACATAAGGGAAGAAAACTGCCTAAAGGAAACATACTGCTATTTGAATAGCAGGCGAGAGGTGGGAGGCAACCAGTTGAAATAACCCTTGTTAAAAAACAAAAAAGAAATCAAAACTGGGAAAAAGGTCCAGATCCTCTTTAAGATCGCAAACGCAAACTGAGGCTTTGCCAGTTTTAGCCTATGCTACACATTTTTCTTATCACAGTGGTTGACTTTAGAGAAGTACTGGTAAAAAACCTCGAAAATTGCAAATGCTTTAGGGATTGCACCCTGCCCGCTAGTAGGTATACATTGGGGAGGTGGGGAACAGAGGGTGCTGTAGTTGCCTCTTTAGCACTCCTCTGTTTGGTACATCTCATATGGCACGTGGCAGGGAAATGTCATTTTGTGTACAGCTTTGTGCACCCATTAAACTTTGTGAGTCAAATTCTGAGTTCCCAGAACATTCCCAAAAGGGGAGAAGCTTTATTTGTAAGATAGAAAAGAATAACAAAGCAGATGTGACAACCAGGAGATTGTCGTAAACACTCTGATATTGTATGTGCTGGTTTCTTTTCCTTTTTTCCTTTTCCTTTTCCTTCTGATTTCTGGACTTTCAAAGCTGACATTTTAGTTAATTTCTGTAAAGTAAATTATTATTTCTTAAAGAAAACTGAGATTCTTCTGTGGCTCCAAGATCTGGAGCTTAAAGGAAACACCATCTAATACCATGTAGCTCGTGCTATCACTGAGAAACTGCAAAGCTGAGTCTAAACGTCTGTCCAGAACCTGTACCTCTGACTATACTCAAACCCTGAGTCCCTTTGAGGAGCTCCCTCATATCAGTCAGGTGCAAGCAGAGCAGGTAGTACAGGACATTCCTGAACAAGGGCCTTCTAATAGAAATATTTGTCTAGGTCAAAGGAGACGATGCTGTTGCCTCAGCCTCAGATGGTATTTGATGCTCATTCCAATTCCTTGTGCTTGTTCTGTGGATATTTAATACCAGCAGCTTCACCAGCCTCACCTGGCTCCTGAGGCATCTAAGAAACTCAAGCCTGAATCCTAATGCAATTTCAGGGACAAATAGCAATGGCCACATTGATGTGATTTGTATGTACATACCCCCAAAACTGTGTCTGACAGACTACCATGAGTTGTGTCACAGATGAGTGATTTAGGATCCTTAAAGAATCTGTAAAAGTGCAACTTTACAGAGTTCAATGGCAAGGTTCACTCTATTACTTACTACATGGGAGAAACACACAAAGGAAACTCGTCTTAGAATCTATTTTCCATGATTTGCACAGAGATCGGAGATGCAAAAAGGTAAGGGAGACCCTCTCGTTGAGTCACAAGGTTCAGAATGGACCCCCTTGCTTTCTAAACTCCTAATGGAGTTTAGGTGTGGCTAGATCCAAACTTAGTCTCAGGCCTGGTCAACCGTTTATATCTAAGAGATTCAAAGGGTAAAGAAAACCTCCCGTTGAGTCATGAGGTTCAGAATGGACCCCCTTGCTTTCTAAACTCCTTCTCAGAGAGGAGTCTAGGTGTCATTGGATCCAGACTTAGTCTCAGACTTGGTCAACCGTTTATATCTAAGAGATTCAAAGGGTAAAGAAAACCTCCCGTTGAGTCATGAGGTTCAGAATGGACCCCCTTGCTTTCTAAACTCCTTCTCAGAGAGGAGTCTAGGTGTCATTGGATCCAGACTTAGTCTCAGACTTGGTCAACGGTTTATGTCTAAAAGATTACACGTGCACAATCAATCCTTTATATCACTTAATTAGGATTTCAAAGTTTAACATGCTATTAATTACTTACCGATCTGTCTGGGTGTCTGGTGTTAGTTCGCTCTGAAGTTCGAGCCCTTGGTTTCCCTAAACAGACTGTCAGGCATTGAGTCTTATAAAAATAGATAATTTAATAGAGTGCTACAGCAGCAGGGTCAACTCCAGCTGGGTGTCCCTGAAGGGGATGGGGCGGGAGGAGAAGAAGGAGAGGAACGAAGGGGGGGAAAAAAGGACCCAAACAAGAAATCCCAGGGCAATTACACCCTTACAGGCTGTTCACCTGCCCCTCACGCATTCTTCACACTCTTTTCGTGCGTCCTCCACACGCCCTTTGGTCCAATAGTGATTCTGGCCTGACACCTTCTGACTCCTTATCAGATTCCTTTGCTCTCTCCAGACAGGCCATTCATTATCTTGTCAAGTTGCAGATGCTGTTGACGGTTGTAGCCTTGAAGCCTCCTTATCTTCTGATTTACGCTGGCTCTGGAGGCCCCTGTTTTGACTAAGTAGGTACACCTTCAGTAAATCTAAGTGAAATTTTACAGCTTGCAGCCCAAGACTTCAGCAAATCTAGCTACTCATGCTAAGTAAGTAAAGCGAAGCAAACAGCATACTAAATCACACATTATAACTTTAAGTGATTCATTCTATTTAAAACTTACCTATTTAAGCTAAATAACTAATATCTCTTAACATTGAGAGGCGTCCCTGCTCTAGGGGAGAGTTGCCTGGCGTGCAGTCCCGTTGCCGTCCAGGGAGAACTCAAATTGGGCTCATATAACGATCTGTCATTGGTAAAAGATCTCATTGCTGGAGATCGTCACCATGCAGCCATGTTGCCTAGCAGAGAGAGCTCAAAGAAGGCTCACTTAGGCTGTCATATCTATGGGATAAAGTGGTTGGCTCGTAGTCAAATTGCATACAATGGGAAAGGTATGCATGAGACTCCTTGTACCCACAGCTTTCACTGTGTCGCTCTGCTCCTTTGTGGGTTTCCTAGAGGAGTTCTTGGCCCGGCTATGGCTCAGGCCTTTACCTCCTTTGGAGCTTGTACCAAACTGCTGCTGGTTTTTTTAAGGGGGGTTCGAGTGCATCCGTCACAGTTGTGATTTTTGGGCTTATATGTAGCTAAAAGGTTGTCAATACAACTTCAGCCTTCATCTGGAAGAGGGTGCCTGTAACATTATGCCTTACACTCCAGATCCTTTTTTTTTTTTTCTCTGCTGGGCACATTGCCTGTAGCTCTCCAGGATTTGGTTAGATCTGAGATCTCCAACTTTCAAATTTATACCTGCATCCTCATGCTAAACTTGTTTTCTAGCTGTAATAAATTTCTCATTAATTTAGCTAATACACATCTTGCATGTAATTCTTACCAGGTCAAAAACACTAATTAAGACTGAACAATAGTTAATATGCCTCTCCTAACTCTCTTCCAGAGCAAAGAGGGGCAGTTTGAACTTATATAGTTAAAAATTAAATATGAAATCAGACACCATCGAAATGACCAGAAAGTGGTAAGATTCCTATTTTAATCTGACAAAGAAATCTTCCTAGAAAAACAGAACCTGTGAAGCTGCACCCATCCTGCATCATGTAATCCTTTGTGGGAGAATCAGAGGAACTCCATACCAGCTCAGAGT
Source organism: Gymnogyps californianus (assembly GCF_018139145.2). NCBI lineage: Eukaryota > Metazoa > Chordata > Aves > Accipitriformes > Cathartidae > Gymnogyps > Gymnogyps californianus. The sequence goes on from NC_059472.1 coordinate 38,638,157, forward strand.
AGGTATGTGCATACATGCATATATGTAGAATTACTTTAAATATATGCTATTCTCTCTCCCAAAGGTAAAATGGGAATCAATTGAATAGTTTGCTGTCAATTGAGTGATCTTCACATTTAACTCCTTCTCTACAAACTGACTGTGTTTAAAGCAGGACAGAAATATTTTTTCCTAAAGTGGTTTAAGAAAAAAAGTGCTGAAAATTACCGCTATATCAATTTTTTAATTATGTTTAACAACATAATTGCTGCTAAACCTCCTCTTCCCCCCCACCCCCCAAAAAGAAGTACATTTGAGGATACAAAATGTCATTGAAACACTGAGAAAAAATATTGCAAACTGCTCTGTTGCTAGCATTGTATGGCTATAGCAAAACACATACTAGTGAGTTGGAATCATATCATCCTGAGCATCTGCACTACTCCTCCTTGGAGAGTGCATACTAATCATCTCTCTTCATGGTCAGTAACCACATAAGGACAACACCAGACGATGCCAGTGGTTTTGGTCCTGTAGCATTTATATGCTTTCCTGCAAAGATAGTCATGCCAGATAATATTCGTCAACCTTGTCTTTGGTCTTCTCTCTTGATTGAGGCAGATGTTTATTTTCCATCTGCACTATATGTCAGTGCAACTGCAGCCTTCATCTGGCAAAGGGTGCCTGTAATATTATGAGGCCATCGCATAAGCTGCTGGAAAGATTACTCTTGTGAATAAAATCAGTTTATGGCTAAAAACATTTATTCTTCATTTTGATAAGCCCTTAACAAATGAAAATTTGCTTCCTTACACTTTTGCCAAGCATAGGACCATGTTTATTTCTAGCTATATGGGTCACGAAGGATTCCCAGCTGTTAGATAGAGTCAGTTGTGCATTGCTGCACTCAACAACATCTGTTTCACAAAAACAGTATCCAGCTTTTAGCGCTCAAATGGAGGTTATACCATATGCCAGCAGACCACTTAGTTTTTACCTTGGGAACCAACTTTACACTAGTCAAGGTAACAGAGGAAGTACTGAGTATTTAAATGCTACCAGGCTTCAGTCACATCTTCATGTGCTCTTGTCATTTCCAACTATATATAGTAAAATTAGTTCCAAGCATATACCGCAAGCTGTTCCTCTGTTTAATTATTAACTGGAAGAAAGTTTGTTTGCAAAACAGTTAAAATGTTTTTTGTGACAGACTCTGATGTTGAAAGTGACGCCATAAGATGCTTCTGCAAATACAGAACCTTGTTAAAATGTCAAATAATATCAGCTATCAACAAAGGCAGATCAGGTTGAATACCCTTTAACTACTGAGCAGGATGTTAAAAAGCCATACTACCGTGGAACTCTTCAGAGCCTCGCAAACCATTCAAAATGTCTGGCGGTGTTACACTACCAGGATGTTTTCAATTATGATTTATGTTGTTCTACCAACTGTCTTCTTTCCTCTCATTTGGTTTTAATCACTCAGTGGCTCTCTAGAAATAAAGTTTTAAAAATACGTATCTTTGACAGCAACAGATAAATTAGATTAAAGGAAATGCCTCTGATATAGGTGAATCTTTCTCTAAGGAGAATACCAAAGAATTTTATGCCCTTTCTGGTAGCAGGAGGACAGTTGTCGCTGGTAACATTGCATGGTACTATACTGCACTTAGTAATGTAGTAAAGCGGGTTTGTTTGCTGATGATTCATTTCTATCATAAATGTTCTGTGGCAAAATACATTCCTTAATGCCCAGTAAGATGTTTTCCATAGCATATGGATTAAATTTGGTGTGTACTCCAGAATAGCTACAAGATTCACATTATACTTGATTCTACCAAATCGTATCACTGAAAATGTGGATTATGCTAGTGAAGTGAATGAGTTAGATTCTGTTAACATAGACAAATTTTACTTGTACATAATTCAATTGACTGCAGTGGAATTATTCTTCATTGTGTCGTGGTTTAACCCCAGCCAGCAACTAAACACCACGCAGCTGCTCACTCACTCCCCCCACCCAGTGGGATGGGGGAGAGAATTGGAAAAAAACCCTCGTGAGTTGAGATAAAGACAGTTTAATAGGACAGAAAGGAATGAAAAACAATGATAATGATAATAATAATAATAATAATAATATGACAATAATACTACTAAAAGAATTAGACTATACAAAGCAAGTGATGCACAATCCAATTGCTCACCACTCGCCAACCAATGCCCAGTTAGTTCCTGAGCAGCGATCCGCCCCTCCCGGCCAACTCCCCCCAGTTTATATACTGGGCATGATGTTATATGGTATGGAATATCCCTTTGGCCAATTTGGGTCAGCTGTCTTGGCTGTGTCCCCTCCCAAGTCCTTGTGCCCCTCCAGCCTTCTTGCTGGCTGGGCATGAGAAGCTGAAAAATCCTTGACCTAGTGTAAACACTACTTAGCAACAACTAAAAACATCAGTGTGTTATCAACATTATTTTCCTACTGAATTCAAAACACAGCACTATACCAGCTACCAGGAAGAAGATTAACTCTATCCTAGCCGAAACCAGGACAACTGAAATGATGCAAAAAGCCCGTCATGATACTATAGACCAGTTTGCTCCAAATCCCATCCTTAGTTTGTAAAACTGAAGAACAAGATGAGTCAAGTTGCACTACGTAATTGCTTATATCTATTTCCCTGCCATTACACAACCAAGTAAGTAACAGGTTCATATCACCGAATAGATTCTGTCCTGCCAACTTCCAGGGGAGCAGTAATAAATTCACTTGGTCCATTGTAACTCTTCTGTGAGCATCATAGGTACATAGTACAAGTTGTATCTGGCTTAGGCTGTCTCTTTACTTACCTTCTGAGTTGCATTATGGGCATGCTTCAGGCTCCTATTGCTCTCTTCTACTGGCATAGGGACTAGATCAGCATGCCTCTTTCCTGGCTGCTCATGTTTTTCTTCTGGATGAAAATGATGCAGTGTTCACATCCTGATACGGAGCAAGGTATAGCCAGAAAAGCGTCCACCTCCAATAACAGATGCTCTCAGTTCCATATTACAGACATTGCCAGAGCCTTACAATGCCGTGCTTTTGGGAAATGTGTCAATAAATCTACAAAAGACAAAACAAGATTCTAAGTACACCAAGTCATAAATTATATTAAGAATTCAGGAGGTTTGTCCCCAAAAGGGACACTGACAAGACCAAGGATTCCAGGGCAGATCAGAACATCAGAGGCAGCAAATTTCTGAACAGGATGATGTGACCTTATGGTTTAGTTTATGTACCCTTTTGCAGAAAACACATGTTGAAGCTTCAGATAAATAGGGATGGAAGAGAAATAAGATTGCCTAGTTTTTAAATTCAGGTTAGGTACTTGACAGATAGAAAATCTTCCCAGATAGCTAGGTCCAAACTGGTTTAGCAAAACTTAAGTCAGAGGAGTTACATCCATTTATGCTGCATCAGGACTTGGCCTCTAAATATGGCTTCTTTGTTGTTTTTTTTATTTTGCTCACTGGAGTCAGGTATGTAACTAACTGAGCTACTCCTGCAATAACATTTACTCAAATCATGGGTGGAAATTTGAGTTTTCAAACCTGTTTTCTGTTTTCAAACCTTTAAGAAATCGTCCAACTAAGAATGACCTACTCAAAGGGCAATATGGAATACTTCATGCATTGTAAAAACCCAACAGATCCTTGAAACTGTCAGTTCTATCTACTTATGATGGAAAAAAAACCCTCTTTCATTATATTTTGAATATATTTTCTATCTTCATCAACATTAAGTTCTTTGGGACATTGATGCTTTTCTGTAAGTGTGCATCATGCATGTGTTTGGCTAACTCCGTATTACAATAGTAACATTTTAGTTTGTTCTTCCCTCAAGGGCTAAAATTACTGAAGTTTTGGGTCTCCCATTTTTGTCACCAGCAATTGTCTGAATAGTCAAACCCTCCACAAACTAAAACAGGGTTTTTATTTAAAAATAAAGTAACCTTTGCAAAAATTAAAGGTACGCTATCACTTTATAGCTTTCATCTTAGAATTCAACTTATTTTCCAAAGAAGGTGGGAAGTGTTAGTGTTTCTATTTTTCAGTCTTCAGAAATGTATAAGTTGCTGGAAAATCTTCCGTTCTATTCATTATTGTTTGGCATCCAGCTCAGTTTTGAAGTGTTGGCCTTTGCTCCACTTGGGAAACATGAGGATTCATGGGAATGAAAATAATATTGAGAAGGCTAGAGTGCTGGGAATATTTGCTGTTCCAAATCAAACAACAGCAAAAAATGTTCCCTCCTCAATCCATGACCTTATCACAAAATTTTTGTGACTATTTGTCATCTAGTCTTTTTATTATGTTTTTGTGCTTCTGCTTCATGCCCCTTTCCCCTCTCCCCCATTTAAAACTCTCCACTGGCTTTATTTAAGCTCTCCCTAAGCCTACAAGTTTGGTGAGCTTTTCTGAACAAAATATATTAAAAAACAAGCTGGTTTTCCAGGTGGGTGTTCCCAAGCTCTCACAGCTCTCATTAGAGTAAAGTTTTTACAGTTACATCTGTGCAAACAGTGAGAACAAATACAGTGTAATGGCACGGAGCTGAAGGAAGTTAAGTGCACCTCTCCACCTGCCAAGGCCCAGATGTGGGAAATAACATGGCACAAAGACCCCAAATATTGGGACACAGCAAAATTATTGCTACAGAAGGCTTCGGTACTATGTTAGTTTAATTTCTTGAAACATAATGTTTTCTGCAACCATTGTTTCCCCGTTCCTGCTGCAAGCAGTTTTACAGCACTAAGCATGAGGTAAGATTTATAATGTCGCTACAACCAGAAATGAGCAAAATGTTTGTCTGCAATGAAGAATGCCCATCATTAAGAGAGACCATAAAGAGAGATGTTTGTGTCTATTACCAGATATAGGTAAGACATGCAACTTACAGCAGGACTTATTGCCTTACAGAGTTCAAATGTGTATTAAGAGAGGGAAAGAAAAGTCTGTTTTCTGAAATTTCTGAGATTTCCTAACCCCCCTCCAACCCCACAAATGAGGCCAGTAACACTCACACTGAATCTCTTTCTCTTCATAAATCCTCTTATTTATTCTCATCAAGTGATGCTATGTGGCACATAAAGGCAGTGTTGTTTCTTAAAGCTTTTTCTTAAACAGAGAAATCCCCTGTCAGCGCCAGACACTTGTATCTATCAGACAGGCACAAACTGACATTAACAAGTGATGGTGAAAAAAATTTCCAGAAAGCCGGGAAATCTTCTGAGATGTACTGGACTCAGTACATCTTCTCATACTGGGTCAGGCCACAGTTCTATTGTATCCAGTATCTGATCTTTAATAATAAATATGACACTGCTAGAGCATGCACAGCACAACACTCCCTCAAATACATTCTCTCCCATTTTGTGCAGTCTTACAGACTGGTGCAGTCTTACGGACTTTATGGGCTGGACATGCCAGCCACATCTTTCCATTTAAACAGCCCTGTTTTTACACCCATGTATACATTCTATGATATCCTTCAGATATGAGCTCTACAATTTAATTACCATGTGAAAAAATAATGCCTTTTGTTTTGCTGCCTGATAATGTGATTGGTTTCCTCTTAATTTTTGTATTAGAGAAACAATTACTAGTTGTTCCCATTTCTACATCTCCATGCTGTTTGTGACTTTACAGACTTGCCCTCAATCTTTCCTTTTCCAAATGGAGGGGAGTTGAGTCTATTTAATCCCTGTTCATGAAGGAAGCCTTTCTCTGTTCTTCTGATTGCCATTTTCACACTCTTCTGCTGTATCCTTCCTGATATGGAGAGGACCAGAACCACATGCAGTACTCATGGGAAACACCAGGGATTCACGATGGCATAATAATCTTTCTGTTTTGTTTTTGATTCCTTTCCCAATAATTTCTAACAATCTATTTGGGGTTTTCTATTGCCTCTGAGTTTTGAGCTGACATTTTCATACCCACAATGAGTCAAGACCTCTTTGCTGAGTAGTAATAGCTAATTTAGAGCACATCACTGTATATGTATAGTTTACAATTGTTTTTCCCTGTATGCATTATTTGGCACTTATGGATATTGAAATTCCTCTATTATTCTTAGTCATGCAGTACTGCAAGATCCTTTTGTAACTCTTTGTTCACATTTACTACCATGAATGGTTTTGAATCATCTGCAACTTTGCCACCCCTCTTTCCAGATTATTTATAATTTGCACAGCAGATGTTCCAGCCCACATCCCTGCAAGACTCTCATGGTATCCTCCCCATATAGTGACACCCGATCACTTCTTTCTACAACTTGTTCCCTGTATAGAAAAGTTCCTGTACAGGAACCTGTGTGTCCTCCTCTAGAGCAACTATCAACACAGAGAATTCATCCAGCTTTTCTGCTACAGCTTTATGATCCTTGACTGCTCTTTTCACGCTTGAGTAATTTCTTAGCCCTCAAAAGTTGTTTCACACAATTTCTTCTCTGCTATGAAAAACATCCTTGCTATTGTTTTTATGCTTTTATCAAATTATTTATCAATATTTTCTTTTGTTTTCTTTATTAGTGTTTACATTTACAGTGCTAGAAATTATGCTTTCATTTTTTTTCCTTCTTTGGACACTTGACCAGCAGAGTGTTTCCTGCAACCTGAAGAAGGTCTTTTATTCCTACTTGCCTTTCCTATTCTGTTGAGTCTTCTCCCCCAATTCTTTTCCAGTCCTTCAGGACAACTTATATCTTGGTGTACATAGGTTTGTTTCTAAGTTAACAATTATATGTACAATAATTCAGAAATGCAGGGAATCTGTAGAGCAATAAGAAAGTAATTGGCTTGTAAAATTACAAAATTACAGCTGTAATACAAGACAGAATATAGAAGGTACTGTAATACGCAACTTCCTTTTAAATGCTACCAACATCTGGAATAATTGGGATGAATGGAAAAGGGCAAATGAAAATATAAATATGCCTTGTATTTACCTTGTGACAACACAGACAGTCTACATCTGCCAAATCAGGACTGGTAATAAGGCCAGGTACCCTTGGATTTCTGAAGGGAAAACTGTTTGTTTGATTTTTTTTTTCCCAAGCATTTACTCTATTTCAAGTATTATCAAGGGGAAATAATTTGTTAGTCTAGAAAGAGTGAAATCCCATGCTTAATAGAAATTATTTAAAAGCCTAGATTCATCCTTCTTTTGTTAGCTTACGGTAGTTGGAAGAATTGGACAAGAAGGGTGTTTAGATTTCAAGTGTAAGGATTTGCTTTCTGTCATGTTACATCAGTCTTGGGATCTTTTTAAGAGGTATTTATCAAGCTGTAATGTAGGTTTCAATCATCTCTGTCAGTGCAGGACAGTGGAAATTGATGAAATATGAACAGAAGTGTGGGAAAAATATAGAAAAGACCTTCACATAGATACCGATGTGTCCAAGCTACTTGACTCTTCTATTTGCCCCAACAGCTGACTTACTGTAGTATTTTTCTGTGATTGTTCCTAACCTCACCTGTGAAGCTTTTGTTCTTTTCATGTGACTAAAGTTTCACATACGATCAAATAGTGTTGTTATTTATCAGCAAGAGATTAATAGTCACACGGACTTGACTAATAAGGACCATATTCCACAAATAACCAACTGATACAAGAAAGGTTATTCAGAGAATAGGATAGCACTAAATGTGCCTTAAAATGTGGCCTTATATTAGTGCGTAATGTGCAAACAGGCAACTGCTCTGCATTTGTATTTAGCTCAGAAGTTATCCATCTCCGTTTGAAAAAGCAGAATTTTTTAGAGCTGAGAAAAGGTTTGTATGCCTAAAAGCTTGTAGCTTTCTCAATGACTTCAGCTGTTCTGATGGCAGATATTACCTTTACCTGCAAAACATGACTTGTGCATGTCCTTAAACCCCTGTGGGTAGTGATCAGCAATAATTCTATCACTTGTTTTGATGACAATTTCAGAGGTTGTTGATTCTCCCACTGCAGAAAGACTCAAGACTAATGACAGTTTATTTGTCTACACCTTCTCTGGAAAGTTTGAGACTATGTCTTCCTTTCAGTCCTGATATTGCACGTAGGAATAACTGTTGTCAGCTAAATGGACCTGTAAAGACCTGATTTAGTTGGTGAAAACTTTCTGTTTGAGTTTTGTTGCCCAGTGTTTTCCTGAATCCAGTTTCCCTGAACATTAATGTATAAAAAATTTGGTCCTTGTTCTGACTTTCTCAGTATAGGTATAAGGGGAGTGTGATCTCAAAAAATTTGGATGTCTGCAGGGACTGATTGCTATATCTGAGATTGTTTCCCTTGGCTTCTTCAGGGATCAACAGAGAGAAGGAGAATGTATCTAATCTATCTATCATCTGGCCTGTTTTAGATATCTCCTTTATGATGGGATGGATCACACCTTGGAAGAGTATGTCGCTCTGCTGCTAACACAGGGGTCAAGGCAAGTAACTCATACATAAAGTCTCCTCTGTAGATACCTATATGTGGTCGAATAAATCCCACCCAGAGTGTCCTATCACATTTTCTGAGTTGTAAAATTTCATTAACAAAAACAGTTGAAGAAGAACATACAGTACTTGAAAATCTGTTCTTTTACATCTAGCTCACTGATTTGAATGCAGACTGAGAGTGCTCACGGTCTAACAGCTGTTCCGTGACCTATGTGACATGCTTTGAGTCTTCAGATTTTGGTTTTGCAAAGTCCTAAAAATAACCTTCTTTTTGCCATCCACCTGCTCCGTTGCCACTGCCTGCATGCTTGGGGTGTTTGCTCAGGCATGTTAAACGTGCTTTTCTGTAACTCCCTGAAAACAAGCTCTTTAGGTAATTATTATGCCACGTGCAAGAATAAGGGGAAGAATACAGATTTACCTGATCTTGACAGCAAACTCTATTGTCTAGAACTAGTACCAACCAGCAAAGTACCAGCCAGGATATCAGGAGACAGGGACTTCCTAAATACAGATTTGCACTCAAGTCCTCTACTGCCTTGATATGATTTTTCAGTGCTGACTAAGACCTTTGTCCTAATTTTGAAAATAATTCATGGTTTAACCCCCAGTTGCATCAAATTTGCATGTATGAATCCTGCTGGCAGCTAAGCTCTTCAGAGACTACACTGACCACAAAGCTAAGAGTGAAGCTGGGGATGCAGTGTTCTCTGTTGAGGTCATCTGGCTAAGGAACAACAGCCCAGAGGAAAACAGCTTTAGGAAATGTTGCAAAAGCCATGACAAAGCCTTTCAGCCCCCAAAATTACAATGAACAATTTGAACACCTTTGTCTCTCTCCATCTCAAATTCTTATCTGAGAAAGCCATACCCCAACAGAGTTTTGGCCTTAAATGTACTCAGATTCCCTGAATCCCTCTGTGCACTTTGCTATTGCAAATGCCTTCATATAGTGCCAGGACTTCTGGCAGCAGTATAAAACCCTGAGATATACAGAAGAAATATTGTTGTGCTTCCCAGGACTATAGCCATTGAGCGGGCAGGTGGTGCAATTGCACCAGGACCCGTAGGTTGAAGCAGAGGTGAGCAAAGATGGAGGCAAGTGCCAGACAAGTTGGGCAGCTATTTTTTTTCCTTATGCCAAGCAACATGCCAGCCCCTGGTGCTTCAGGTTATTTGGGGAAGACAGTAGTCTCGTTGCCTATTGAAGAGGTTTACATTATCCTCCCTTCAGTTTCCAGGGGATGTTACTATGTGCCTGGCAGGACTAGAAGCCAGTAAAAGGATTAAAAATGCAACTTTCCTTAAAACATTCATGCAAAATCTGTATCTACCTAGTTGAATGCCTAAATTACTTTGACTTTCTGAGGATTATATAACTATACGTTTTCCATAGACAACACTATTTAAAGGAGGTTACCTGAAAAGGCTGGCTATCCAGAGCCCATCACACAGAAGCATTAATACATTAATAGCATCTCTTGGTATAACTGGGAACCAAAGCTGTAGAGAGTTATTCGACTGAGTGATACTAGACAAGTTAGAAAAAGCTCGCAGTATCATTTTGAAATGCTTTGATTACGAAAGTATTTGTAATGTAATGACGGTGCCATTGAATCCCAGGCACATGGTCATACCACTCACACAGACACCCCGGGGACCCCACGAGGGCTGTTTTCTGTAGGCAGTGAGACTTCACAGGTACTCAGAATTAGATCAGTTTTGTTTTCTCGAGACTGCAACTGATTACTAAGGAGAAGAAAAAAGTCTCTTAAAACCCCCATTATTGGTGTTGTCCCATTCACTAAAGGTTCCCAGCCCTTTCGTTAGCGCAGAGACACACAAGCAGTGGATGTGAAGTTTGTAACAGCTGTGGGGGTAGATCCCACAGAGCAAAGGTAGGAAGGAGGAGGTGGCCGGTGAAAGAAACTCCAGAGATCTATGTAATAAAAACGTTTCCAACCATAACCTTAAAATAATAACTGTGCTGTTCATCAGGCATTCCAGCCAATAGCTCATGCTCTGTCCCATTGCATCATACACTTGCATCCCACTGGTAATGACTTGTTCTTTGAATTGCAATTAACCTATTTAAGACCAATTAAGAAACAGATCTTGAATAGGCCTGCAGTATTACAGCTCAGTACTCACAGAAGATGACAATGATGTTTTAATTAAATATGGGAGCAAAAGGTCTCAAACTGAAGCTTACAGCTAACTAAGCAGCAGTCATTTGGTTACTGAACAGGCAAGGAGCTTTATGGTCTCCTTCCACATGGTTCATCCTCCATAGCTCTCAAGTTTGCTTAAGGCTAAATAGCTTTCCTAATCTATTATTGCACAGAAGAAGTCCCTCCCGCCCCCATTTTCCAGATCGCAGTTTGGTATGTTTTAACAAACTACGATAATCCCTTGGTTTTTGCAGGGCAAGAGTATTGCTGATAAAGTGATTTCATTTAGGCAAATTAACTCTGTTAGTTACATGAAAGATTGAACACTGTTATCTTATGCCGGTATGTGCAAAGTCTCATAAGTGCAAAATACACATCAAGGGCCAATTTCACATGAAAAACTCCTGATAGTATAAGAGCTGGTTAATATTTCTGAATTATTAAGTCTGACAGCATAATCATGCTTTTTTGTTGTTTAGGCTGTTGATACCAGATGTTTAATGCACAGTAAAATGTGATAGTGTAATAGGAAGCATTTTAAGGAAGTGCAATTTTGGAAAATGAAGAAACTACTTGCGGTAATTTAAAGCATAAAAACAGACGCTGGAACTTGGAGCTGCTTTAGTTTCAAATAAAGTGGAAGCCTTCCCTTAGAAACCTATGGATATTCACCATCATTTGCTTTTCTCTCCTGGACACAGACCTGGCTGGTATTGCTGTGGCCAGCTTAGGCTGGGAAGTCAGGTCGAAGTGTCGAGTCTCACTATCATGCGGAGTTCAACACTGTGCCTTGGCTATAGTCACTGCAAATGTGAAGGAGGGATCGCTCCCACTGTGTTAGGGCTCATTGTTCTGCCTCTGCTGGTTATTTAGCACATGACGACCACAGGACTGAATTAAAAGCTTGACTACAACGCTCTTCCTGGTGTAGTATTGGACTCTACAAAAGTCTTGCAGGTATTGCAGGGACACCAGATTTAAATTCAGATGTGTTACCAAATTGGTTATAAAAGTTGGCTGCATTTAGACCACATGATGCTTTTGTTAACTATTATAAATTGAGATTATTAAAAAGTACTGCACAACAGGATAGAACAGTATCTGTGATTAGATATTTATTTTAAATATATATTTGATAAGACATATATGTGTAGAGTCAGTGAGTTAGACATTAAAGACTAGCTTCATATGGAAGCAACAGCCAATAATGAGTGCTGATCAGTATTTTGGGACTGCTGAGTCTAATAACATAATCACGCTTCCCTTCTCCTTGCTGCTTCTTTTGGCACCAGATGTTTAAAGCATAGTAAAATGGAACCTTAATGTTCTCTGTAATTAATGGGTGAAAGCACAGAATTATATACAGGTGGGTTGCATTTTTATTAAGATGTTGTCATATAATTTATGAGAGAAAACAGATGTTCCTTTAAACAATTTTCACTTGGTGTGCCTGGAATTCCCCTTGAGAAATGAGAAGTTGTGGGAATTTTCCATGACAAAAAGGAGTGAATTTCATACTTAAAAAAAAAAATTTATCATACAGAAATTCAACACAGCCGGAACCTTTGTCACAGCAAGAGCCATTCCAGTTTGATTATACATCTCCTTGAATGTTGCAAGAAGTCCAGATCTTAGGCAAGGACCTCACAGAGCTCAACTGAAGGAGAGAGTTTACCTACAGGAGATTAGGTCTCTCCTGATCTCTGACTGTTTAACAAACATGTTGATTTGGGCTTTTTTTTCTTTTTTTCTTTTTTTTTTTTTTTTTTTTTGAAAGTCACTGCTGCTCATTGCCTCAAGTAAGCTCTGTCAGATCCGCTTTGACACCCATCTGAACACAACTGGTATTGCAACTGTCTTCAGTGCCTCTGATTTTCAGAGAACAGCTGCTGAGAGCTCTCTAACGACTGGAGCTTTTTTAAGGTGTCACAACTCAACCACCCAAAAGAAAGCACCCAGATACGCCTTAGTTCAAAGGCGGTTTGGGTCATTAACTTATGGCACAGTGAATTACGTCTTCAAAGCACCTTGCAAGTATTTTTTTAGCACAACATCCTTCACAAGTGAAGAAATTATTTTCCACCCATGAAAAAGTGTGGCAGAAATGGAAGAACACAGTGAGAAGCTACACAGGTAGAAGCCAGGCTCAAATCAGAACTCAGGCCTCAAACGTTCTATCAAATTCTTGCAGCTTTGCTATTTATCTCACATCAGCTGAAGGGCAATAACCATCTGTGAATACATGCTTAGTCCATGGCAAAGGAAAGGCTAATGAGCCTACATAAGTCCATGGTGAAAGAGGTGTAGTGGCTTAGATTGTGTAGAGCAATGTTCCTTGGTCTTCAAATCCCATGCTTAGGCCTCTCAACCATGATTTGAAAAATTCATAAATAGCTAATCAATGTATTTGTTATAATTTTCTAAATTGGGAGAAATCTTCCATTGACTTGTCTTCTGATCACTGGTTTCCCCAAGCTTCAAACAGATGTGACCAAAGGCTGCTGCCATGTGGTCCAGATTGATAGGCAGGACAGTAGGAAGATACCGAGTGTTACTTGCTCAGCACTGTTTTTCAGAGCAAAACAAAGACTCAGGATCAGATCCTGGGTTTAAGATTGTCCCATTATCTCATTTCAAATTAAAATCAGTTTCCCTAATCTTTCATTGCACAATCTGCTAATATTTTTTGTAAACAGATGTGTAGTAGACAGCTGGTTTGTTTAACAACCAACTGAGAAAACCAGACTCCTGCATGTAGTAAATAAACAGATGAAATGTTAGATTTAGAATTGCTTCTTTCAGAAATACCAGCCTGAAAATACTGGCGGGGGCACGGCTACCCATGTATCTTCTCCTTAGCAATTCACATTCCTCTTCTGGAAAACACGGCAACTCCTCTGTTGCCAGCACATGTGAATGAAAAGCATAAGCCATCAACTCTCCAGTCCGTACATCATTAATTTAGCTTATACAAATACAATTTAAAAAAAAAAAAAAGCCAAACCACATTTGGGAAGCTTTGGTGCAAAAATGCACTAATGGGCTACTTGTAAACACGGATTATAGCAGGAAGTACAAACAACAGTATCCTCATCTGAACCAAGAACAGCCACCCCTCAAAATCCTACTGACTCACCACAGGATTGCAAGAGTTTTTCCTGCCTCCAGTCACTTAGCACAGTCTTGTCAGGGCTTCTGAGGATTTTAGTTGATACATTTGGGAAATTGTCTTTTTGACCTTCTCTTGGGGGAAAAACATAAAAGAAAAATCTATTTCTGTATGGTTTTGTGGATTTAACATTTGCTTCCCTCATCTTTAGTAATCCTGGATTGTTAGAATGTCTGAAACATCATTCCACTATGCCTCCATATGGCCAAGATTAAAAATGAATACAACTTCAGCACATCTGCCAAAAGTAACTGTGCTGGTTTTGGCTGGGACAGAGTTAATTTTCTTCATAGTAGCTAATATGAGGCTATGTTTTGGATTTGTGCTGAAAACAGTGTTGATAATACAGGGATGTTTTTGTTATTGCTGAGCAGTGCTTACACAGAGTCAAGGCCTTTTCTGCTTCTCACCCCACCCCACCAGCGAGGAGGCTGGGGGTGCACAAGAAGCTGGGAGGGGACACAGCCGGGACAGCTGACCCCAACTGACCACAGGGATATTCCATACCATATGACGTCATGCTCAGCAATAAAACTAGGGGGAAGGTTGGCCGGGGGGCTGCTGCTCGGGGACTGGCTGAGTATCGGTTGGTTGGTGGTGAGCAATCATTTTCATTTGCTTCACTTGTCTTTCTTGGGTTTTATTTCTCTCTCTTTGTTATTTCCCTTTTCATTATGATTTATTATTATTATTATTATTATAATATTTCAATTATTAAACTGTTCTTATCTCAACCCACAAGTTTTCTCACTTTTACCCTTACAATTCTCTCCCCCATCCCACCAGGGGGGGAGTGAGCGAGTGGCTGTGTGGTGCTTAGTTGCTGGCTGGGGTTAAACAATGACAGTCCTTTTTTAGCACCCAACGTGGGGCTCGAATGGTTTGAGACAATAACAGATTGACCAGAGCGTATTAGAAGGGATTTATATCTGTTAACAGTTGCAGATCATGATATTGATTCATCTGTTCTTGATATTAGTTTATCTGATCTGTGCCATACTCTTTTTTTTGCTGTACGTGTTAAAGATTGGTGTTGGCTTTTGCACTTTGCTGTGCCCTGTAGTGATTAGTGATGTTTTGCCTAGGAGATTTGTTATTAAAACACTGACCTTGAGCTTAATCTGGTATTTGAGCTCTGTACTGAAGCCATTACTGTACTTCAGGTACCATCTCATGGAGAAAATTAACAATTATACTTCTTCCTCTGAGAGGTTTTTTGTGGAGGAAATACAGAATGGCACCTTCACTACCTTCTTCTGTGATGTTTTCTCCCTCATTACAATAACTTCTCAGTAGCTTGAACATCCTTGGGTAGTTAAAATACTTCTATTGGTATTTCTTAGGAATATTGCTTCGGTTTTGTCTAAGGTTAACAAGCGATTTAGGAATATGACCCAGGCTCTGTGAGAGTATGGTCATAGGTGGCACGGCATGTGGGAAAATATGGGCAGGTATCTAGAGAACTTCTCACCTCCAATGGTCTGGAACTTCACTCCCGAACAACTACAGGATCCTGATGAAGTGATAGAATGCTTGAAAAAAAAAATGCCGTGGCTATTCCAAAGAGGCACAACTTACCGCACTATGCTGGGCCCTGGCCAGCATCTACCAAACACTGCTCCATATTATGCAGCACCCTCAGGGAGAAGAGAGGGAAAACATACCTACAGACACTATGGCTAAACCATACACTACATCAGTTGCCCCCGTAACTAAACAGAAACAATGGAAGCAGAAGTCAGCTCGTTTAGTAAAAGGGATGAAGAAGCTTCTCCTAAGAGGGAGCAGGAGAAAGAATCAGAAGAGGCAGCCTGTTCTGCAGCACAGCAGTCACAAGAACAGGAAGAGGAAGAGACTGAAATCATAAATGAGGCAGAAACCACCCAATCCCTATCCCTAAGTGAGCTGTGAGATACGCGAAAAGATTTTAGCCATCAACCAGGTGAGGTAATTCTCAGCTGGTTACTCTGATGCTGGGATATTGGGGCCAGTAGTCAGGAATTAGAGGGTAAGGAAGCCCGGCAGCTAGGACCCCTTGCTAAGGATAAGGCCATTGACAAAGGGATTGGAAAAAAGGCAGGAGTCCTCAGTCTTTGGCAGCTACTCCTGTCAAGTGTGAAGGACAGGTATCCCTTCAAGGAAGAACTTGCAAATTCCCAAAGCAAATGGACCAACATTGAGGGAGGTACCCAGTATCTGAAGGAATTAGCCGTGTTGGAGGTGATCTATAACAACGTGGATGACAACCAGGCATCCAAAGACCCTGATGAAATCCGGTGCACGCGGTCCACATGGCGAAAGTTTGTACAAAATGCACAAACGTCATACACCCACATCCTGGCGATAATGAGCTGGACAGACACGGAGGCACCAACTATAGATGAACTGGCCAGACAACTCTGAGAATACGAAGATAATCTCGCTTCCTCCATGTGGGTCTGTGTCTTGGCTGTGGACAGACTGACCCAAAAAATGTCCGAGCACGCCGAGAAGGGTAGATCTTCCTCACACACTCCAACCAAGGCCTCAGCTATTAAGAGTCAGCCTTTTTATGTTCAAGGGAAAGGGTACTGTTGGTGCACACCACATGCAAGTCTGTGGTTCTTCCTGAAGGACTAGGGGGAGGACATGAGGAAGTGGGATGGTGAACCTACCTGGAGGCTAGAAGCTCGGGTACTGGAACTGCAAGGAAAAACAACAGCCAAAAAGCATCCACCCAGGAAAATTACTGCTCCAGTGTCTGTTGGGCAGAGTAGAAGGGCTGATCATACCTTTGACCCTGATGAAGGGACTTCTGTTTTGCAGTTACAAAAATCAAGTAATGAAGACTCCGACGAGGACTAGAGGGGCCCTGCCTTTGGCCAGGTGGAGGAAAGGGACAACCAGGTTTACTGGACTGTGTGGATTCAATGGCCTGGCACATCAGCCCCACAGGAGTATAAAGCTCTAGTGGACACTGGTGCACAGTGTACTCTAGTACCATCAGATTACAAAGGGGCAGAATCCATCTGTATTTCTGGAGTGACGGGAGTATCTCAAGAACTGTCTGTGTTGGAGGCTGAGGTAAGCCTAACTGGGAATGAGTGGCAAAAGCATCCTATTGTGACTGGTCTGGAGGCTCCATGTATCCTTGGCATAGACTACCTCAGGAAAGGGTACTTCAAAGACCCAAAAGGGTACCAGTGGGCTTTTGATATAGCTGCCTTGAGTATGGAGAGGATTAACCAGCTGTCTAGCTTGCCTGGTCTCTCAGAGGATCCGTCTGCGGTGGGGTAGCTGAGGGTTAAAGAACAGCAGGTGCCAATTGCTACCATGACAGTGCACTGGCAACAATATCGCACCAAACGATACTCCCTGGTTCCCATTCATAAGTTGATCTGGCAACTGCAGAGTCAAGGAGTGATCAGTAAGACTCATTCACCCTTTAATAGTCCCATACGGCCAGTGCAAAAATCTAACGGAGAGTGGAGGCTAACAGTGGACTATCAAGGCCTGAACAAAGTCACACAGCTGCTGAGTGCTGCCATACCAGACATGCTAGAACTCCAATATGAACTGGAGTCAAAGGCCACCAAATGGTATGCAACATTTGATATCGCCAATGCGTTTTTCTCGATCCCTCTGGCAGCAGAGTGCAGGCCACAGTTTGCTTTCACATGGAGGGGTATCCAGTATACCTGGAATCAACTGCCCCAGGGGTGGAAACACAGTCCTACCGTTTGTCATGGATTGATACAGACTGCACTGGAACAAGGTGAAGCTCCCAAACACCATATTGATGACATCATTGTGTGGGGCAACACAGCAGAGGAAGTGTTTGAGAAGGGGAGAAGAATAATCCAGATTCTTTTGAAAGCTAGTTTTGCTATAAAACAAAGTAAGGTCAAAGGTCCTGCACAGGAAATCCAGTTTTTAGGAATAAAATGGCAAGATGGGTGTCATCATATCCCAATGGATGCGATCAATAAAATAACAGCTATGTCTCCACCAACTAACAAAAAAGAAACACAGGCTTTCTTAATGTTGTGGGTTTTTGGAGAATGCATATGCCAGGTTATAGACTGATCGCAAGCCCCCTCTATCGAATGACCCAGAAGAAGAACGACTTTTAATGGGGCCCTGAGCAGCAGCAAGCCTTTGAATCAATTAAACAGGAGACAGTTCGTGCAGTAGCACTTGGGCCAGTCCGGACAGGACAAGATGTCAAAAACGTGCCTTACAGCTCAGCCAGGGATAATGGCCCCACCTGGAGCCTCTGGCAGAAAGCGCCTGGAGAGACTCCAGGTCGACCCCTATGGTTTTGGAGCCAGGGATATAGGGGATCTGAAGCCCGTTACACTCCACCTGAAAAAGAAATATCAGCAGCATATGAAGGAATTTGAGCCACTTCAGATGTAGCTGGTACTGACGCACAGCTCCTTTTGGCACCTCGATTGCCTGTGCTTGGCTGGATGTTCAAAGGAAGGGTCCCCTCTACGCATCATGCAACTGATGCTACGTGGAGTAAGTGGGTCACACTGATCACACAACAGGCTCGCATGGGAAACCCCGACCACCCGGGAATCCTGGAAGTGATCATGGACTGGCCAGAGGGCTGAAACTTCAGAGTGTCGCCCGAGGAGGTGACTCGCACTGAAGAGGCCCCTCTGTATAATAAATTACCAGAAAATGAAAAGCAATATGCCCTGTTTACAGATGGATCCTGTCATATTGTGAGAAAACATCGAAGGTGGAAAGCTGCTGTGTGGAGTCCTACACGACAAGTCGCAGAAACTGCTGAAGGAGAAGGTGAATCGAGTCAGTTTGCAGAGGTGAAAGCCATCCAGCTGGCTTTAGATATTGCTGAACATGAAAAATGGCCAGTACTTTATCTCTATACTGACTCATGGATGGTGGCAAATGCTCTGGGGGGGTGGCTACAGCAATGGAAGCAAACCAACTGGCAGCGCAGAGGTAAACCCATCTGGACTGCTGAATTATGGCAAGATATGCTGCTTGGGTAGAGAACCTGGTTGTAAAAGTACATCACGTAGATGCTCACATACCCAAGAGTTGTGCCACTGAAGAACATCGAAACAATGAGCAGGTGGACCAGGCTGCTAGAATTGAAGTGGCTCAGGTGGATCTGGATTGGGAACATAAGCGTGAGCTATTTATAGCTCGATGGGCCCATGACACATCAGGACATTTAGGAAGGGATGCAACATACAAATGGGCTCATGATTGAGGGGTGGACTTGACTATCGATGCCATTGCACAGGTTATCCATGAATGTCAAATGTGCACCATAATCAAACAAGCTAAGCAGCTAAAGCCTTTTTGGTATAGAGGACGATGGCTGAAATATCAATATGGGGAAGCCTGGCAGATTGATTATATCACACTTCCACAAACCCGCTATGGCAAGCACCATGTGCTTACAATGGTGGAAGTGACTACTGGATGGTTGGAAACCTACCCTGTGACCCATGCCACTGCCCGGAATACGATCTTGGGCCTTGAAAAGCAAGTTCTATGGCGATACGGCACCCTTGAAAGAATTGAATCAGACAACAGGACTCATTTCCGAAACAACCTCATAAAGACTTGGGCCAAGGAGCATGGCATTGACTGGGTGTATCACATCCCCTATCATGTACCAGCCTCCGGGAAAACTGAACGATACAATGGACTGTTAAAAACTACACTGAGAGCAATGGGTGCTGGGACAGTCAAGCATTGGGATACACATGGTCCTGGTTTCGGCTAGGATAGAGTTAATTTTCTTCTTAGTAGCTGGTACAGTGCTGTGGTTTGCATTTAGTGTGAGAACAATGTTGATAACATGCTGATGTTTTTAGTTGTTGCTAAGTAGCGTTTATCCTAAGTTAAGGACTTTTCAGTTTCCCATGCTCTGCCAGCAAGCAGGTGTGCAAGAAGCTGGGAGGGAGCAGAGCTGGGGCAGCTGACCTGAACTAGCCAAAGGGGTATTCCATACCATAGAACGTCATGCTCAGTATATAAACAGGGGGCAGTTGGCCGGGAGGGGCGGATCGCTGCTCCGGCATCGGTCAGCGGGTGGTGAGCAATTGCATTGTGCATCACTGTTTTTTTTTTTCCTTGAGTTTTATTTCTTTTTTTATTTTTTTTTCCTTTTTTTGTTATATTCCTTTTCATTACAATTATTATTATTATTATATTTCATTATTATTATTGTTAGTATTATATTTCACTTCAGTTATTAAACCGTTCATAACTCAACCCACGAGTTTTACCTTTTTTCCCCGATTCTCCTCCCCATCCCACTAGGAGCGGGGGCGGGGGAGTGAGGGAGCGGCTCCGTGATGCTTAGTTGCTGCCTGGGGTTAAACCATGACACACATTTAGCAGAAGCCATTTGGCTAGTTAACACTAGAGGATCTGCCAGTTGACCTGGCCCTGCCCAATCAAAACCCCTGTGCACTGCGGAAGGAGAGAAGTTCCCCGTAGTACCTACAAGGAACTTGTTGCGAGAAACAGTCTGGGTTATTCCTTCCTCAGGAAAGGGTAAACCTATTCGTGGGATTGTTTTTGCTCAAGGACCTGGGTGCACTTGCTGGGTAATGCAGAAGGATGGGGGAGACCAATGTGTACCTCAAGGTGATTTAATCCTGCGTGAAAATAATCCATGATTTGAGTTGCAGGAAAAGGGGCCACAAACCACTCAGCCCATGCTCTCTGTCTCCCAGCCCCTGGAGGGGCAGGAACGGTCATCAATGGCGGGTGGCTGCTGCCCAGGCAGCACTGCCCGCCCGCTTCGTGCCCAGGAGAGAACACCCTGCTCCTCCTCGTGGCTTGTGACACCGTGCAGGTGCAATCACTCTCCTCTAGTGACCAACTACAAAAATGACCCCTGAAAGTATAGTCCTAATAGTTACTATCTGAGGAGGAATCAGAACTCCAGGAGGAAAAAAACCAAAAATCTTTGTTCCTTTTTCACAATACAGACTTATTTCTCCTGGCAGACTGGTCAACTGGGTATTGTTCTTATTAAGTCATATGACTCCCAAAGTGTCAACGAATTATTTGAGATGCCCAAAACAGAGGAAAGAAATATTTTCTGCGATTTGTACACATACATATGTGTATATTTATTTGCATAACGTAGTAACTATTTAATACAATAAAGATTCCCACTTCAAAGTTCAGGATTGTTGGAAATAATTCATACAGGGCTACTGTATTAAGGAAAATTCTTGAAAAGCATGGAATTTTTTCAAGTATGTTTCTCTCTTTTTTAAGAAAAAAATTAAAAACCCCCTATATCTCACACTAAGCTCCATGCAAATCAATGGCTTATGATAGAGACCCCCCTCAGGAGGAAGGAACACTAAAAATACTTACCCTGAAACTGAAGTCATGATGATTCCTTTGCTTGGAGAAGCATGTCAGCATAACAGAAGTGTTCTCTGCAGCTTCCCTAACCCCAGCTGTACTTTTCAAGGATACAGATGACTGTGATGATAAGCCAGGCTGGCTCTACAGAGCACTTTGTTCATTCCCCAAAAGATCTGCTGCTCGAGGACTTAGTGTCAAGATAACTTACCTTGCTTTGCTTGCTATGCCCCAGGAGACTGAAAGAACTCCTGCTCCCAAGAGATTTCATAAGAGATGTGTTTTTTAAAAGTCTGTTTAAAGTCAGGTGGTTTTGTCTGTTTCCCTGTGAGAGGACTGTTCCTGACAGTATTTATTTATTTCCAGAAGGTTTAAGTCAATATGCCTACTGTATTGATTATATGGGCAGATCCTGATTTCAGTTAGGCCGGAGTAAAGTAAATGAAATCACTCCAGATTTAAACCAGCACAATGAAGCTCAGAATATAGCCCATAGTTTTGTTGTATGTGAGCTACTCTTCTCATATTTGCTCAGAGAGACACATTTGGGAGAACGTGAGGGTTCTTCAGTCTTGTCGTCATAATTTGTGCATTGCACACATGCTCTACTCTTTGGTTGCTTTATTGTTGTCATGCCATTCATATAGACACAGTCGCAAACCTCTGTGGAGAAAACCTTTCACAGAAATCAGGAGATGGAATAAGCTTCCACAGCTCCCATTGATTTTAAAGGCTTTTAAAAATTAGCGTGCCTGAGGATCAGGCATGTTAACAAGACTGTAGGCAGTGTTTGTTTAGAAATGGATAGCTAAAACACTAACCAGTCATGACAAATTCACTTTTCTTTAACAGAACCTAAATTTAATAATGAATCTCCCCCCCTCAGACAAACAAGCAAACAAACAAACATGTTTATGTGTTAAATATGAAACTGAGGTGAGAGGATAAATGATTTGAGTCAAACTTAATGTCAGGAGGAGGAAGCCATGCTATCGGAACGGCAGTTAAACCAGGTATGAAAAAAGGTTGTCGTTAAAGAGCAGATTTTGAATATATTGTTTCACAACAAATGATGAGATGAGACAACAAAACAAGGAATTAAACAAGACATGTAGAAGCAAGGGGAACAGAAAAACAACAGAAATGGAGAAAGGAAAAAAGTGAGTGGGAATTTTTGGGAGAGAGTACTGCTGGCAATCAGCCAAGGTGGGATTCAGCTCCATATTAAGACACCTTAAACTTAGGCTTCTTTTGTAGGTGTTTACATCTGCTTTAGGTGTCCAGCTCCCCTTGGTCCTCACTGGAGAGCTACGCTGCGTGGAGCCCAGAGCTAATGACGGTAATGCCTGTCCATTGGAGGGTAACTGTCTCCATTGTCCATAATGGGAGTTTAACTACCTACCTTATCTGTAGACACCTACATATTCATCTTTGCACATTAAAACACATCTAAGTGTCCTGATCTTGAACATAATAGGCTATGTTGAAATGGCAGGTAATGATGTGACAGGAGGCAAGCTGAGAGTCTGGCAGTGGAAGCCAGGCAAACATGACATTAACCAGAGGAAAGTAGTGGATGGAGAAGGCAGCTGTAACCTTGAAACTGGCTGAAAGCGTGTAGGAACCATGCCTCCTGTTCTTCCTCCTCACCCCTACAGTGAATAAATTGAGAGAAAAATCAGATGAGGTAGCCTACGCTAAGGAAACTGAAAGTGATATCAAAATGCTCATTTAGTGTGGTTTCAATTCACAGATACAGCTATATTCCAGTTTATATATATAAGGACAAGTTAACCCTTAAAAGTAATTGTGCTGCTAGATATTAGGAAAGAAACCCCCCAAATCTAATGTTATTAATATGGAACAAAAATATAAATATGGTGTGACTTTCAAATCTTAGTGCTATTCTTGTTATTTCTCATTTGCAGCAGTGCCTGTGAGAATAAGGGAATGGTACACATTCAGAGGTTGATGATAAACAGAGAGGATAGTCCTCAAGGTTCTTCATTAGTGAAGAATACATCACATTTCCAGATAGCACTTTTGCTGAACATGCTAGGCCATCTGCTCATGAGGCTTTTGGTTTCATTTCAGACACAACTGGCTTCAGCCCATCTCTAGCAGTCAATAAAAAGAAAGTTTCTAAAAAATGAATTACCGTCCCAAAACACAAATCACTTTTTGCAAATGTTGTGATAAAGTTTCCAAGCAATGCAAAGTGGGCTACCATATGTGCAAACCTTTGTGGGCTGGTGAGGAGGGAGGCATTCCCATTGTAGCTCTCTGAGGCCATGTATATTTTAATTTTAATATATCAGTATTAAAATCTATATTCATTCTCCTTTTTTGTTAGTCACTACGGAAAAAAACTTTTGTTCAGTTTAAATATCCAGGTTTAACAATTGCTTTTCTTTTTCAAAGCAGAATGTTTATGTCAGTAATCCTAAGAATGCAGCAAAAAGGGCAAATATTTCATGTGGGTTGGAAGGAATTTATGGATATTTTCTAGTGCAGCCTCTCACATGAAACAGGACTATCATCAACTCAAGATCAGGTCAGGTGTGACTTTTTCCAGCCAGCTGCTGAAAATCTCCAAGGGTAGGCTAAACCCTGACTTCTCTGGGTAACCTCTACCACTGCTGCATTACTCTCCTGGTGATGAATTGTTTCCTAATGACCAACCTGAGCATCTCAAGCCACAGCTTGAGTTTACTGTTTGCTTTCAATAAAACAGTATAATGCAGAGGGCCAGCAAAGGCTGTAAGAACGATTCAAGTATCAGATAAACTTGATCAACAAAATTCAGGTAGAACCTAAGGGGACACAGGTTCTGTCTGCACATTGGCACTAAAGGCTGTCTTCTGCATGCAGCACTTTATTAATAATCCTGCATCCACGAGCATTTCTATCCTGCGAGCAATATCAGAGGGGATCATCAGAGGAAATCAACTATCTGCTTTTGATCTAGTGTTAGTTACTACTTTTCAAAATGCCATACATCAAAAAGAGAGGCTGACTGAGGCAGTGGAGATGTTGGGGATCAATACCCTGCTTGTCACAGGAAGGACAGCAAGAAACCACTGGGTCTGTTGCTGCTGACTACTACCAGTAACTTGTTTTAAAAGGTAGGTTTCCTGCATGCTTTGGCAGACTAAGCACTCGCTGTTTTATACGCTTACACCAAAAATTTGACATAGGTGATTTAAACTTCCCATATAGTAATCTGTACATAATTAAAAATGGCATTTGTGGTTCATCAATGGCCTCCTGACATTGGAAGAGCAGGTGTTTTGTTGACATTTTAAGATCAAGATGGGCTTTGAATTTGAAATTCTCTCTCAGTGCAATAATCTGCTGACTGCCAAGTTGCAGCACTGAGAGCCTTTTCAGCAAGGGAGGAGGACAGTGCGGGCTGGGCTTTGGAAAGACACTTGACTTGTTTTGATTGTTTTGGGTAGTCTGGAATCTAGTGCCATGTTTTGTTGAACCTTTATTACCTCTTAGTCAAAAAAAGCACTATCGGGGCTAGGAAGCTGTTTATAGAGGTATAACGTCAAATAAATTAGTGGACTGCTCAGTCTAAGCTGAAGCATTGAGGCTCTTGATTCTTTGGATCAAGCTGAATGACCCAATGGCTGAAGCACCTTCACACGGCTGACATGGCTCCTTCTGTGCAGCACTGTTTGCTAAGATGTGTGACAAATCTTGCATTGGTATTGCCCGTGTTGTTGCCATTTTGTGAATATACGGAAGACTTCAGCCTCGAGGGCCACTGATCTGGCACCTTTCAAAAGCACAACGCTTGGAACATGTAAAATGGACCAGACCCAAAGATTTAAGATGGAGCTGAGGCACCCAGCCCCCAGGCTGAAGCAGCTCTGTGCCAATATGTTGGAGCCAGAATACGGGTGCACTTTGGACTCCCATGCTCAAAGCTAAATATGAGTACAAAACCTTTCAAGATGAAGGCTAAGGGTCAAGTGTTAAGCAGGATCAGACATTTCTAAAAACAATCATCGGGTATTATACATGAGCAAGATCTATAAATGCGTATGGGGGGATATTAATAGGGTAATAATACTAATAATTACAATACTAAATATTACAGTAAAATCAGGTGTTTAGGAAGGACTGCACCTTCTCATTGTTCCAAGCAGAAGCAAAATTTCCCTTGGAAATAGGAGACCTAGCCTTTACACAAATTATTCTCTAACCAACTTCTGCAAGGATCTTGTCGCTTACACTACTGCCTTTGATGCCAACTACTGCCCAGAAAAAAAAGAGTAGGCCACTCGTGATAGCCAGTATGAAGATACCTGCTTTTCAGAGTTCTGAGTCATACCCCCAGCTGATGTAACCTGGCATAGCTGTATTGGAGACATGAGAGAGACACATTCATTCGTACCAGATCATGAATGACCTGGTTGTTGCCTCACTCCATTTGCTGTCATCTAGAGCAGACACATTAATCAGGAAAGGGAAAAGTTACTTTTGCAAACACTTTAAATACAATATCTTATTTTCATATCTGCAATAACTAACACTAATTGCTAAGCAGTGAATGAGTGAGAGGTACCAGAGTTATTCACATCTTCTGGGTGTACTTTCAGAGTGTCTTTTCTCCAGACCATTCCAGAAGACAAATAGGTCACTTGAAATTTACCATGTTGCGTTGCCAATAAATCACAATGCAAAATGCTTTGGTTTACTGTCAGTTAAAATTCTTTTTAAAATAAAAGTGAATTGAGACATTTGAATTTTATTTAGTAGTTTGTCACTAACATCATTCCATGAGTTTTTGCCTACAAAAACACTCTGTGGGAATATGGATACCATTGTAGTGGAGAAAATATTTCCCTAATATTTGACTTTCTGTAAACTTTTAAGGACAAAATTTTAAGATTCAGAAAAGAAAAAAAATACTTAACAATTCCTGCACATATTTTACTGCTTTCAAAGTTGTTGAGACAGAAACTTGTAAAGGTATCAATTTTATTTTAATAGGTGATAGAATAATATGCCATCTTCCAGCAGATGAATAATTACACTATTACACTTTTCTGCTTCATGAAGATTTCCCCTGACTTTGGTAGAAGTTCTAAATGTGAAAGACTTATAGGCTCAAGTCCTTGGTGTTGTTTTCAGAGCTGAAATAGTATCTGTTACAAGCGCAAAATTACCAGCAGATGCTCCTCACTATGCCATTGAACTTAAGTAGTCTCTCAGTTTGAGTTCAATGAGACCGTTCAGGCTTTTAAAGCTAAGCATGTGCTTAAGTGATATACTGGATGAAGACCAACTTTTTTCTAAAACATATATATAATGAAAAATATAACTTAAAGTTTTATAGAGTTAAATGATTGATAGGGATACTTAAGCAAGTAGCCTGATATAAACAGAATCTTTAAGCAAACTAATTTTTATTCTCCTCTAAAGTCCAAGCACTGGGTTAGTAATCTAAATGTAAACAGAAGTAAACTTTAATTTTGAGAAGCTCAAGAAGCACAAAATTTATCAGGAATTTGCTATGACTAATTAGGTATTTCTTTTACTTTTTTAAAAGTTAATTGTAATTTACCTAGAAAAAATGCATGGAATTCTAGGGATAACTCCAATATAGTATCACAGAAATGTAATTAGTTGTAACAGAAATGAATACAGAATTCAACAGAAAATGATCGTGCTGTCATTATGTTTTCAACCAGCCTATGCCATGTAATATGAAATTGTGTCTGAGGCGATAGAGAATTCTGTAAGTTATCACACAAAGCAATAGGAAAGACTTGTTTTTCAATTAAATGGGACCTTTTCCAAAATAAGGAAGGAAATATGATAATTTATATTCTGAATATATACAAGTTTGAAATTTACAGGGGCCTGTTAATACATATATCACCATTTAGTGCTTGTGAATATGAGACAAGAGCATAATGGATATTGGGATGACACGTCTTTGAAGCTGATGCAACTGGTTACTGACCCGCACAGGTTCTCCTCCTACAAACGTAGGAGCAGTGATGCTTCTATGTGGAATAAGGGGAAGGAAATGAAGCCACAGCCCAAACCACAGCTCACTCAGAAACTGAAACTGGGGAAACTGGGCAGTAGGGTACCATTAGGTGTAAATACCTGTGTGCTTTTGGAAGCAGAAGCCACCTGTGATCTGCAAAAGAGAAACAGTCAGAAACACCAAGCAGAAAGAAAAAGCAGGAAGCAGTGGACCTGGCAGAAAAAAAAAGCAATGGCTAGAGGAAGGCTTGGAAATGCGAGCAAAGGAAACACCCCATTCTAGTCTGAGCTGGAAATCAGGCCTTTGCTCTCTGCAGAGAAACGGGGTTGCATCAAGGAAATGTCTGATCCCACTCACCACTGATTTTTCCTCCTGGGAGGAAAAAAATCACAGGATGATGAATGTTTTTCAAGGTAAACAATTATTTTCCTTTTTTAAATACTTCTTTTCTGGTTTAGGAGTTTTTTGATGTGTTCTCACTTGCTTACATTTGCAGTAGCCATTTGTTTGATTGGTGTTTGTGAGCTCCGTCTTGGCCTACTTTTGCATGCTCATCTGTGATATGACCAGGAGATTCTGCTGCTTTGGTTAAACTACTGACATCTGCATCTGATAATATATTATTTTGGGTCCTCCAGCAATTGCAGAGTATAACTCAAACTATGAAGCAAGCATTTGAATTAAAATATGGACAAATTCAAATACATTGCCCCACAGGCACAACACTACACTTTTTTGCAGGTTTTAACCAGGCCTTGACTATTCAGCCAGAAGCATATTTTTAGAGAATATTTTTAAAACCAAAACACTTTTCAAAGACAAAGCTTTCTAAGTGCAGCCATTTTTAACTGATTTTAGAAAGTCTGTGTTATCAGAGCAAGACACATAGCGATAACCAGTGAGCTCTGCATAGCTCCAGCTGACAGCTCTGATTGATAGAAAATGAACAGATTCAAGTAGTTCCCTTCCTTCATTTTTCACACTCCTTTTCCCTAGTAATCAAGCATTCCCTTGGCTGTGCTATAGACATAAAGCAGAATAACTTTCAAGTGTTCCTTCCATCACTTCAACACTATAATCGGCTCAAATTCCACCACTTAATTTCAGTTATAGCACGAGTGTCCATGCACAAATGAACCGCTGAAAGGGTGTTTCTGAGTGGCTCTAGATATCCAAGAGGGTATAAATGTCTCCATCTACTGCTGCCTTCCCTTCATCAGCTACTTACTGCGATGACCCACAGACTGCATTACATGCTGCTGCGTGGAGGTTTTTTAAGAGGTTATGTAGCCAGCAGGTAGGTGACCAAAATGCTGCGCTGCTTTTACCATCTCACTTACAAGGAGTATCTGTATATGCTAAGGAACAAATTCTAATCCAACTCAGTATTTCTGCTTACGAATTACAAGATGTTCTCTCCTATTTTGAAAGCCCAGTGCTTGAATTCATAGGGCTGCATCTACTTTTCTATTTCTCGTTCTATTCCTACAGCTTCTTAGCAGCATCAGTTCTGCCTGTGGAGATGACACTCAGGAAAGTATCACCTCCCTTCTCATATATTGACCACCTTTGGAGGCCAATCTGAGTACATGTGTAGAGGGGAGCTCCAGTGCCTTCTAATATCATAATAAAGTGCACGTGGCCTCAGTTGCAACCTAGCCTGTGACAAACCTGGAAGGTAACCATGGGCATATGCTGGCTGCATACATATTTCCCACTTCCCCTGTTAAAGGATCTGTGCTTGCTCCACTCTTTACTTTAGGGAGAGATTAAGATAAAGTAACTTCTGAGGTCTGATTTTAGACCTGCCTGAGCTTAATCTTTATCCACCCACAGAAGATTTAATGGAGCAGAAGTATCTATTTAGGATAGAGTCCAAAGTACAGACTCTACCCCACCCTCCGCCCAATTCCTTTAACCAAAACACCTCCCATAGGTGTGCCCCATGCAAGCGAGGCACACATTTAGCAACCCCAATAGCTTTACCGGCCAACTTCAGGCTTTGACAGATTTGCAGCACAAGATTAAAATCAGCTGACTGACATAATGATGGGCCATTAGTGTCTGCCCCAGCCTTGCCATGATGTCTCTGGGGCAAGAATGTACGTGCTCTCATGAACGAACTGAGTGTCACTCACTAAACCACAAAGGACTAATTCAGATTTGGTTTACTTTAATATGAGCAATTGAAAACTGATGGATCGGGAGCTGATTCATGCGCAAATCAAATGTCTTCATCTCAAGAACGGGAGCATCGGTCAGAGAGGTCACAGATAGGTGGAAGACAACAGCTCCAGATTTCAATCCGCTGGTGCACTGCTGTCAAAACCCTACACTTTGAGATTCAAAACACTTCTATATTGGCTTCAAATCAGGAGAATCCCAAGGAGAAGAAACAGTAAAGGTAATAAACCCAGAGACTAATGGAAAAGAAAGAAGCAGCGTACAAGTCATCTTGAAGTACATCTGATTTGGTTTTTTAAAAGTCAGTCATAGAAAGTGCTGAGCAATCTCGAGTACCTTTGACTTAACTGGTCACACATTAACTCTAAACAACTGGCTGCTAAGCCAGTTTTTGGACTCTCCATACACTGTTGGAATTTACTGTGCTATGATGTTTGCTTTTCGGTTTTCACAGTTAGGCTTAATTCAAATTATTAAGTACAATAAAATATAAACCCAAATCCTTTAAATAATATCTTAATCATGACACGATTAATCAGCAAGACCACTAATACAAAGTAACATCAGATGAACAAGCAATGCAGTAAGTTAACAAAACCCAAAGAACACAAATTTATCACATTTAAAGGCATGGTTTAAAAGATCTATAGCACTAATGTATTGATAAACTGTGTTCCAGAAGTGGCTAATAAGAAAGAAAAACTGACTGTGCAGGAGTATAGTTAGCACCTTGGGAATCACTGTCAGCTTTAGTCTAAGACATCGGGATTTAGAAATCCTGTGACTGAGTCATGTTATTCAAGTCCCATTTCAGGTCTGTATGAGCTTTTTCTCCATGAAACCTTATTTGTTAACTGCATTTCTTTTCAGTGTGAATGCGAACACAGAAGCATGCATTCGGAACTTGTGTGTATCTCCACTTTTTGACATAAAATGTGATTTTAGTTGATAATTACCCTGTGTTTTATTGCTAATTAACTTTCATGTACGCAGTAACTCTTAGCATTGCTCTTTAAAATTTTTCTTCTGCACTTTGATCTGTTCAGCACTGCTCCACCTTGTCTGCTCTTGCCAAGACAGCTCGCAAGTTATTGAGTGTATTACTGATTTTACTTCAGTTTAGGACATCTAGTCTCCTTTTTAAACATTTTCTTCTATTTTCGTTAATGTATCTGCCATATGTATTTGCCCTGTTTTGCAATGGTTAGCATTCCCGACCTAAATGCTTAATCATTTTAGGACGATACCCCAGCCAGTGATTTTCTTTTGATTGTGGTTGTGTATTTCCTGCATTTCCCTATGTGGGGTTTCAGAAATGTCTGTGGGTAGATTCCCAGTTGCATTGAAGCCAGTAGTATTATCATCCTTGATGACAAACCTGTCTGGATTTTACTGTCTCCCTTTCCACTGCTTCTACTGTCTAACCATTTGGCTCATATAATATTCTTACACCACAGTCCATCAATAATATACTTGCTAATAGTTTTAGGATTTTTCATCTGCAATCTTCAATCATCCATTCTTTTCACTTGGGTAACTGTGTACTCTTAAGACTTTCTCTTGAACTGTTTCTGCTTGCAAATCAGGGTATTTCACCCTATTGCTGATTCATCCTTATAATGGACAGGACTGTGAGAGCTGAATTTTTTACATTCCCTTCCCATCCAATCCTTTTTCTCCTCTCTCCTCTCCTCTCCTCTCCTCTCCTCTCCTCTCCTCTCCTCTCCTCTCCTCTCCTCTCCTCTCCTCTCCTCTCCTCTCCTCTCCTCTCCTCTCCTCTCCTCTCCTCTCCTCTCCTCTCCTCTCCTCTCCTCCCCTCCCCTCCCCTCCTCTCCTCTCCTCCCCTCCCCTCCCCTCCCCTCCCCTCCTCTCCTCTCCTCCCCTCTCCTCTCCCCTCCCCTCCCCTCCCCTCCCCTTCCCTCCCCTCCCCTCCCCTCCTCTCCCCTCCCCTCCCCTCCTCTCCTTCCCTCTCTCTCACCTCTCTTCCAATTCGTG
The DNA here is from genome assembly GCF_018139145.2 of Gymnogyps californianus. Lineage (NCBI taxonomy): Eukaryota > Metazoa > Chordata > Aves > Accipitriformes > Cathartidae > Gymnogyps > Gymnogyps californianus. The sequence continues at coordinate 38,669,486 of NC_059472.1, forward strand.
CTATAGCTATGCTCAGTACTCCAGAGAAATGAAAACTGTCCAGATGTTGTTTATATACGTACACCTGCCAGTTAATGAGTTAATACATGATATTTGTTTTTATAGTAGTACAAACACTCTTTAGTTGCCCCAAATATTTGTTGCTAGCAAAGACTGCACTATTCCCAAGGCAAATAAAACTGAATTATAGCAATGAAAAGTAAAAAGTACATTTTGAAGGTTACAAAGTCAGCCATTAGAAAGTTAGGAAATCCCAGAATTGTAGGCCTTTAATGAAGGTAAGAATGACACAGTTCCATTTATTTTGCATCAGAACTTTGCCAAATTCTGTCTATATAATCCTGTGCAGGAAATATGGCATTCTTCAAAATTTTGTGATGTTACTTAGGGCATACAGCTGAGTACCTTACTATATTGCAAATATAAATTTTGTTTAGGGTACACCAGCATTATTATTTTCCTGGATACTCATCAGTAGGGAAGCTAAATGCTGGGTTTTTTCATGCCAAGAGTGCTTTACGTGTTCAAAGGGCAAGTCCTGAATACACCACTATTTTTCACATCTAGATATCTATAGATATATATCTCTTTTGATGGGCTTAGCATCTTGGCAAATCAGATCCAAGCTCTCAAGTTGAGCCTGCAGAAAATGAGGTACTATCAGATAATTAGCCTATGAGCGGTATGATGGTATACGACTTACCACAGAAAGAGGCGGAATATAACTCTCAAGGAGAGTCTTTAGTTAACTTAGCCAGGACAGCCACTGCTCTTGCAGTCACCTCCTTGCCTCACCAAGTTTCCAGCTACAACAAGAAAGAAGTAGGAGCTCTCCACCCTCTTTGTCTACACAATCTAGATTTATCAGTAGAGCTCATTCCTAAATTACTTCCTTATAGATATGGGTATATATTAAAATTTTCTCATTAAAAAGTCCGAGTGAAAATGTGAAAAATCTTCCACGTGGCATCATATGAGCATTTCTATGGGCATCATCAGGGCTGAAAACCTTCACACTGTAGCACAGCTCCCTTTCATTTAACTCCCAGAATAGGATGTCTCATTTTCCCATAGTCTACATCTTAGACTGCCAGGCCATTTCCTTGCACAAGCTAATGACTGTATGGCTTCAGGGTGAATCAATGGCTAATCTGGTGGCATGCTCTTCTTTCTTCTCCTTCGGTGAGTGAGTTTTCTGCCAGATTAGGAAGTAACCAGTTCTCACAGTGACCACATGATTGTCAGAGATAAGAGAAGGGAAATTACACGATTGCATGACTTGTGGCACTGTCGTGGTTTAACCCCAGTCAGCAACTAAGCACCACGCAGCCGTTTCCCCGTCCCAGTGGGGTGAGGAGGAGGAAAGGAAAGAAAAAAGTAAAACTCGTGGGTTGAGATAAGAACAGTTTAATAACTAAACTATAATACTAACAATAGTAATAATGAAATATAATAATAATAGTAATGAAAAGGAATATAACAAAAAAAAGGAGGGGGGGGGGAGAAAAAAAACAGTGATGCACAATGCAATCGCTCACCACCCGCTGACCAATGCCCAGTTAGTTCCCGAGCTGCGATCCACGCCTCCCGGCCAACTGCCCCCTGTTTATATACTGGGCATGACGTTCCATGGTATGGAATACCCCTTTGGCTAGTTCAGGTCAGCTGCCCCGGCTCTGCTCCCTCCCAGCTTCTTGCACACCTGCTTGCTGGCAGAGCATGGGAAACTGAAAAGTCCTTGGCTTAAGATAAGCGCTACTTAGCAACAACTAAAACTTCAGAGTGTTATCAACATCATTCTCACACTAAATCCAAAACACAGCACTGTACCAGCTACTAAGAAGAAAGTTAACTCTGTCCCAGCTGAAACCAGGACAGGCACAGATGGCAGTAAGCAGAAACATGACCATGTCTTTTGAGGCTCTTTGCAGTTATACCATCTTAGACAAAGTAAAACTGCAGCCAGGAAGATGTAACCTCTTTTGTTGGTCCTTTCTTCTCTTGATCCTCTTGCCCATCGCTTTTATGCTTTCCCAGTGTCAATTTTTGACCCAAATCCCTTTCTTCTTTTCCGCTGAGACCCAGCCTGCAAAACTGTAGGAACCATCTCAGTAGTTTTGACCTCAGTCCTCTTGGCTTCTCTTCTCCCATACTGTCATTCCCACTCACTTCCAGTTCCACCTCCCTTCTTGGATTTCACCTTTGAGTCATATCACAATTCCACATCTTAATCTCTACAATGAGGCCGTGTCAGTTCCGTCACACTTCTCCTCAACATCTTTCCTATTCTTACTCTCCTCTTCTTCTCTCCTTTCCTCTGGTTCCCAGATTTCGTCTTGCTCATTCATCCCTAGTTTCCACTCATCTGTTCCTAATCCTCTTTTCTGTTTCCCTCCCTGGCTCCCATTCATGTTCTCTTTGCCTATTCAGTTCCCCATCTCTACCAGCCAACGCCAACACCGCTGCCCCTGTAGACCTCTCAGCTGCTTTTTTTCCCTGACACGATAAGAGTCCATGTGTTGGTGCATGTAACAGGTATGCATTTGGCATGTCAGTCCACATGACAGTGGGAAGTGGGACTATGACATTTGAAGTGCAGGGGCAGATGAGTGGGACTTCTCGCCCCTCTCAGTGTGGGGTCTTGTTCAGAGCTCAGGCCGATCGGCAGTGATTGACACAGGAGGTCACGGGAGAGAGGCTGCAGCGCTGCGGTACAAAAGCATTAAATGCAGATTGATCTGTTCTCGAAGGAGAGAACACAAAGTGAGAATCAAATGTATTAGTCTTAAATCTAGTGAGTGAGATTTGAGAGGTCTGTAGCCTTTTCGTCCTACACTTAAATCACTACACTTCCCTTTGCCTGTATTCCAGCAGGAAGAGAGATGGAGAGCAGTGAACAAAAAGGCTTTTAGTTTCGTTGCCCTGAATTCAGCCTGATCTCTATTAGCTCAGAGCTTCACTTTCAGAGAAAACAGCTGCTGAGCTGAGAGCTGGAAGCAGACCCAGTTCCAGTGGCATCTTCATGGAATTAAGCTCCAAAGGTCCAGCGGGTCACTAGAGTATACAAAACCTCTCTTCTTGTGGGGCTTATAACCTAAATAAATTTGAACAGATTATCTTTGACACAGAGGTTAATTTGTTGACCCTGTTTCAAAGTCTGATGCCACTGCCGTTTCTCAAAATCACTAAAAATGTTACCATGGGTATTTTTCCTTAGCATTGTTCACAAAAATACATAGATTGTTTTGGTTGAAATACTTCACGCGCATTTGAACTGAAGGCAAGAATGGACTTGCAGTATTGCAACTGCAACCGTTACAGCAGAGCAAAGCTATAAGCTGTTGAAAATAGCCTTAGAATGAGTAGCACTGGGTGAGTGGAAAAATAAGCCTTGTTCCTGCCGTCATTTACAACACATATCTCACTGGTGTTTCAGTGATGGAGAATCTGCTCTTGTCTAAGCCTGCGAGTTTAAATCCTTGTGCACATGAAAGCTACCCAGTAGAACAGGCATTTGTCCATGTGCTGCATATAGCAAAATCACACTATGATGTGTAACATACAGTACAGATTGCAGCATATACTGTTCGAAGTTTATTTTGGGTCTTCTGCATTTTCATAAGACAAAAAAATATGATCTATATCATCTTACAACATTGGCAGTATGAAACATACACACAGTATGCATTTTGAACTGTAGCATATGTACAGAATGTTCACAATTTAAACAGGAGAAATGTAACTGAGCATCTATCTATCTATCTAGGCTCACTACCATGGTATTAGGAACCTCTCTGAAATCTTTGGTGTCTTTCAACTGAAAAGCCCTCTAAGCTTATCTTATGAATTCTCCATCCCCCCCCCCCCCGACCCAGTATATATATCTGCAAATGCCTTCACCTCTCTCCAGCCTGCAGTCGTTTCTAGCAGCTTTCTGAGCATACAAACTGCACTTGAAGAAATCTGCCAAGGAGCCAATACTACTGTCATGGAACAACAGCAATTATACCCCACCAGTAAGGATAACAACTGGACACGGTTGTATCCAGCTGGAGAGTAACGTTATCCTTTTCCAAATATAATAGCATTTGCATTCTTTCTCCTCACTTATGACCATACTGCAGTGAGAGCTCCATAAAGATCTCATGACAGCTTGAAACTGAAAATCCCTCCAATTCTTAAAAGAGTAATTTTTCAACATAAGACCATATCACTATAAGACTAGGCTTACACCTCCGGAAAATGAAATAAATTTCCTCTTTTCTGCTACAGTTATTTTAAAGGGGACTGTTCAGCCTCCCCTTCTTTCCCCAGTTAGCTGAGATGCCAATACGTACAGATACATCTATTATAATTTTCACTGTGTACATTACGTGCAAATACCATCCAGCTGGACCTGCACTGAGGTAGTTCATACCATATATAAGACACCACACTTCAACAGGTTGGGGCTTCTAACTCCTTGAGATTCCTTTACTAGTTGAGGAGAAATTAATCCATCCTCTTGGGCTTTTTAAAGGGTTGACACAGAAGAGTACACAGCACTCTTAGGGTACCTAGGACCTTTCAGGTTGTGTTCCCTGTATTTTAAAATAACACAGTCTTGCTCGTGGTGTGGTGCTTTTGGGTGTGTGGTTTTTTTTCATCTGCAATTGATCTGAGACAGTAACTTTCAGCAAATACGAAAATTGCAAACTAAGAAATGTTGTTGTAACCCTCTTCACACCCTCTGCCAGAACTACAGTGATCTTCTTGATGTTTTGATGTTTTGAATCTGGATGAGGGCTTACTCTAGCTGCCATAGCTATTTAATTGTATGTGAAGAGTTATTTCTCACTATACTGAAGTGAAACACTAAATTTTCACAGCAGAAGTCACTTGTAAAATGAGTAATATTTTACACTGTGTAATGTCTTACAGTACAATGCTTTTCAGTCCTAAATTACTCCTTTTCCAAGAATTAACAGGACTAGTAGCTAAGAAACCCCCTGGGATTCCCAAGCTGGGGATTTCAAATGCAGTTCCCTGCAAAAAGCCCTACAGAGCTACAAGTAAAACGTTAGTTTCTCTTGTGGTTTCCCTCCACGCATCGTATTGCACAATAAGGGTGTCTGATTTTTTGATCTCAGGAGGGACAGCTGATGGTTTTAAGCAGTAGTGACCTGATTCTGAGACACTTTAATGTGAGACCTATTAATTAGATTTTCTCTGATTAATACAATGGAATTTTTGAGTATTTCACTGAAATGTTTGAGGAAGAAGACACACAATGCTGCCAAGTGCAAACCTTCAGATGTGAGTCAGGCCTCTAAAAATTATGAGATCAGCTAAAGTCAGGAAGGTTTTTAGCTAACTGGCTTTTTTATCTGCTAAGATACATTTGGGTCTCTACAATTCAGAGAAAACTTACAGAAGGGCAATTCAGAAAACTGAGTATAGTACAGCTTGTTTCCACGACGAAAGGAATATATAAACCACCAAATATTGTGAAACACATAACGCATAATATTGCGTGCAGCCGAGAATGAGTAAGGTACGTGAACTTGTCTGTCAGCATTCAACCAAACCACGATTCCAGAAACTGAAGCATCTTACTCCACCTTTCAGCGTGAATTTGTTTTGAGCAGTATCTTACATCACAGCAATGTTTCTGAGCGTATCTAGTATCAAACGGCAGCAGAGCTGTAAGGTACTGCTGCTGCCCTGGTATTTTGTTAGCCCCCTGCCCCGCCACACAGTACCAAACTCTCCAGGTCTCTGCCCCACTTCACCCCATCCCGCTTCCTCAAGCTGGGGATCTTTCCGTTGCCTCAGTTTTTGGTTTCTCACCTCCTCTAACACACCAGAGGGGCTGGCATGGTGGGAGGACTGGTAGGACTAGACCCGGCTTTTTCTCACGTGGCACAACATCAAGAGCCAACCTTCACTAGTCGTATCTCATTTATCCTACCTAAGTTCTATAAAGCGGGAGTAGGGTGGGGGGGTGTCTTGCTTTTTAAGCAGGGGACACACATCGGGTGTTTGTACCAAAACCAAGTGGAGGTCAAAGGGCTGCCAGAGCCGCTGCCTGCCCGAGCCTAGCACCCTTTGCACCGGGGACAAGCCGTCGCCACTCCGCCACCCGAAGCCGCGTCTGTGGGGGCACCGAGCCCCGCCCGGGGTGCGGGGAGGGCTGAAGGGGATCGGAGGGCGGGGGCCGCTTTTCGGCGCGGGATGACCCCGGGACCCCCCTCCCCGGCCTCCGTCCTAGGACCTTGCCCCCGCCGCACCGGAGCCTTTCCCCGCAAGCCGAAGGCCGGAGCTTCCCCTCCGCCACCGGGAGGCCGCGGGGGCCGGCAGGCGGGCGCGACCCTCCCCGCGCCGGGCGCTCCCCGGGGAGGAGCCGGCCGGGTCGCACCGGGCCCGCTCGCCAAGTCCGGCTCCGAGCAGCCAAACCCAGCCCCCTGGGCTCGGGGTGGGCGGGGAGGGCCGGCCGGCCGGGCGCCTCTCCTGCAGGGAGCGGGAGGACGGGCAAAACTTTCCTCCCCGGCGGCGGCGAGGCACCAGCGGCCGCCGAGGCGACTGCTGCCGGCATGGGCCCCGACGCGCTGCAGCTCGGCACCTACGGCGGGGCGGCCGCCGCCGCCCTGCTCCTCTGGGCCGTGTGCGTGCTCTGCAGGAGGAAAAGGTACGGGGGCGGCGGGGGCGGCGGGGCGGGGGGCGGCCGCCGCATTCCTTCACGGCCGCGCCGGGGGAGCGGGGCTGCGAGGCGGGAGCCGCGCCGCCGAGCCGCGCATTGGGCCGCGCTTCCCTCCGCCCGCCCCTCCGCGCCGGGAAGCCCTATCAGCGCCCGCCGCCGCCGCCCCGCCGGGCCGGGGGTGGCGGCGCCACGGGGGATGGCGGCCCGTGGCCCCCCGCTGCGGCTGGGGGCGAGCGCGGGGGCGGCGGGGAGCCGGCCGGTCGCTGCTCGGTGGGGCTCCGGCGCCGCTCCGCTGCGGCGCCGCGGTCGGAGGCGAGGGAGAGCCGGGGCGGCGCGGGGCTGCGGGCGGCGGCGGCTCCTCTCGTGGCCGGCGGGTGGGGGCCGCCGCTCGCACGTGGGTGCTCGGTGCGGCCGGAGCGCCCGGGCAGGCTGGTGTCACTTGTCGTGGGTACGTGGAAGTCCGTGCTCCAAAACGAGGGGTGCACGAAGCACACAGCCTGACCCCTGGCCGTTTGGCGCCTGAATACAAGTCACCCTTAGGTTTGCTAAAAACCTGAGTATTACTTGTGCGCCGTATGTAGCAAAAGAGACGCTGTACGGCACTTGACAACTTGCCCGTGGAGTCCAAGGTGCGCAGACCTTATCTGCTGAGGCACGGTGGACAACGGCTGCTGCTGGGTTGCAACATCGGCCCTCCGCTGCCACTTCTCTGTGTGGCGAGCAGCTGACAGTAGTGTAAGCCCTTAGAACTCGGGTCGTGGACGTGTCGGTGAGTTTTGTCAGTGTCTCACACGGCGTTGGCTTTAGTTCCTTTCAACTATACGATCTAAAGCTTCACAGAAGGTACACGCATATTTTGGGACACTTTAAGGAGAAGTTGCAGGGTTTTTTGGGGAAAGAAGCAATGTGTGGAACTATTCTTTCTGCTTCTGAACAATACCAGTTTCTTTATATGCTAACCTTTTCCCGGGTATTTTTCACTTGTGTTGCCAATACTTGATGCTCTTCAGTGTCTCTTCCACAGCTTATAAATAAATGTGTGTAAAGGCTTGGTGGAAGAGTGAAGAAGGGGAGGGATCAGTATTCACTGTATTGTTTGCTTAGTTTTTTAAATCGCATAATGAAATGCATACCAAATATTAAATTTAATTCTAAATAGTAAACAGTTACTTTTCCTAATCATTAAAAGTTACTTTTGGAAGGTGTCGACATACAAATGCAAAAAAGAAATTGCAGTACTAGCCTCTAAAAAAGATTCAGAAAGTCAGTCTGGCAGTTTTTAGACCAATAACCCTAACTTTGGGACCATGTATAGAATGAATCAAATGACAGAGAAAAACAGTGAAAATTCTTGTCATCTTGTCATTGACTGTAAACAGAGATGGTTTATTTCCATGATGTCTGTTGTGGAACCATTATTAATGTGATTTGAGTTAGAGAGCCCAATCCATCCCTTAAGTGAAAGACATCCATCCCAATGTTCGAGTGGGGTCATCCCATAAGACAAACTACTTGACAGAGTAGCTTAGGATGCGGCTTCATGTTTCAGCTCAGCTTACCGAATGGATAGCTGCTGCTCGACTGGTCATTCCTCCTCCTCCTCCTCCACCTTCTCCCTGTTGCTTATCTGACCCCCTGTGAGCTGGTTCTGGGAGTTAAACGAGCAAAAAACTACTTACTTTTTTTGATAGGTTTAGTTTCCTCCAAGTTTAGCTCCCTAAAGGAGGTCAGCACAGAAAACAAAAGGGGAGCAGTGAGGACATGGTCAGGCCAAATGGGATTGGGTGTCATTTTAGGGCTAGAAGCTGTTACGCTGGCTCAGCCGTATTATAAAATTGTGACTGTCATTAGTAGAAGTTCTAGTAGAATTGTAAGACTGAAGTTTTGAAAATGGAAACAGGCAAAGCTCTTGCTTGTAATATTTTCAGCCAGATGTGAGTGGTAGGGAAAAAGGATCAAAGAACCCATTTTGAGTTATTTTCATAACCCTTGTGGCTGTACAGTTTTTTAAGTCAGCTCTTTAGAGTCTATAGCAAAATTGTTTGGACATTTGTGCCACAACAGAATGATGTTATACAGGAGACCTCAGCCAGAGGCATACTGTGTTGCCCAAAAAACCAAACTGCTGTTTGATTAATAAACTTCTTTAAATCCTGTGCTGTTTCTCGAAGAAGTGTACAGAGCACTAGTGTGCAAGGAACTGGAAATAAAAAGTGGAAAAAACCATCAAACTCTGTGTAGTGCAGCCCTCAGCATAAGGTGCTGGTGTTGAAGTGCTATCCTGCTCCAGTAAAATCTGCAATTAATTTTTTTTTTTTTTTTAACGTAAAGGAAGAAAAGAAATTGTGCATGGGCTTGAGAGATACCTGGCAGCAGCCTGGCTGCCTTCAGCAGCCATTTCTGATCTGCCGGAAGAAACGCCGTACTAAGGGTGCAGTGGATTAAAAAATGGGGATAAGGCTTAGTTCATGCTCCTCAGATTTGGTGCAAGTTTGTGACCTCCCCTTGCTTATCTGACCCTTATCTGTTTATCCATCCCCATGTGTCCTCCACGTGTCAGATTTCTTCTTTACCTTTGTTCTATTTGAATCTAACAAACCCAGCAGCAGACGGGGCTACCCCCCTCAGGAATCCACAAAAACCATTTGGGAACCTGTTGACATAGGAGCTGTTGGCGAATCACTGCGTGAATAAATGCCAAAGTCAAGGTTGTACTCCTGGTCATGGATCATACCCATTTGGACAGAAACGCAAACAATTCTGCTTTTGTAGAGCTTGCCTATGCTAGAAAAAATGTTGCTACTTCACCTATGCACATGTTTTTATACAAATTAATACGTTGCCCTAATGTTGGTATGCTTGTACCAGTGTGCAAACTGTATAAGGGGATTGTTGTGTTTAAGGTACCAAGATAAACTTTACCAGAATAATCAAATTTAACATCTTAACCACAGCCGTGTATGGGTTCCATCAGGATAGCAGCATTAGTCAAATGTGTGTGTATATAAATGAAGAGTTTAAGTAAATAAATATACGCCACTAAGTGCTAACTTGCACTTCAGAGTTCGGTGAGTTTGTTTTGCCAGATGGTGCCCCTGTCCTGCTCGACTGAGGCGAAGCACAACCACCTACGTGGCTCTGAGAGTTACGTGTCCAAGAGCGTAACAAGGGTTTGTATGTCCCAGAGAAGGAAACTCCCCAAATCCATCCCTGATGTTCCTTAAGCAGATGTTGCAGGATTTCACCTTTCTTGGTGTGAGGTGCTTCTACTTTGTTTCCTCTCAGTCTGAGTGCTCATTACTGGAGAAGAGATTTTGTCAGGAGAGGTGTTGTATTGACTTAATCTGCCGTTGCCTTTTCCTGCAGCGCGGTTGGTGTAATCTGGCATTACGAGATTTCAGGGTGAGTTCAGTACAGATTTTCTTATTAAAGTATTTAGATCTACTCTTTGGAGACAGGAAAGAAAGGAAGAGGAATTTCCTTTCGTATAAATGTTTATCATTTGAGTGCTGGTGGCAGTAATAACACAAAGGAAACTAATTGGAGTCTTTGCCAGGTTTCATATCACAGATGGTGAAGAAACAGAAGTAGAACAAAAGTTTCCTTAATCACAGAAAATTTTATTTTGAGTTAAACTTCAATGTCAAATGAGGCTCAGTGCCTTCTGCATGCTACAGAAAGATCTCCCTCTTACTGGTTAATAAAGAAAAGCCTATCTAGGCTGTTTGCTGGGGAATGTATTTTCGCCAGAGAGAGCTTCCTTTGTGCCGCCTCATGAAAGTGTTTCTGCAATGGCAAAACCTGATGACTTCCTAGCCTGGAGATTGTATAGATTATTCTGTCTTCATAAAATGTCTAAGTCAGCCCCAGCTTTATGGTTTTTTTAATTTTCAAACTGTTTTTCCACTAAGTGAGCACAGTCTTATGGAGCGGGAGGTGAGACGGCAGGTGAAGCCAACTCCTGCTCGTCTTCCAGCAGTAACGCTGCCCAAGTCAGGGAAGGGCCCTCGAGATCAACAGGGGTTGGCTCCTAGTGACTTCTATAGGTGTGGTACTATTCCACTTTTTCTTGCTCAAATTGATGCTTATTTTTGGCTGCTAGTGTTTATTGCATGTCCATGCCTGAAAATGATCACAAATTGCAACCAACGGTTTGCAGACAAGGCTGGGACACTCTCTGCCTCACTCCTTGTGGGGCAGACACTGCAAATTACCAGGAAGAGGCTCAGGCTGACCACAAATTAAAACTACCAGCTTTGGGGAAGGGGACAGTGGAGAGAAGTGGAACAAAGATTGTTGCGTCCGTATTTATCCATTGAAATTGGATCCTGCTGTCCTGAGGTTTGCATCCCAAAGTTTGTCAGATAAAGAAGGTACAGACTCAATCTGGAAATACTCATGAGAGGTTTTTATATCTGCTTGGAAAGTTAACACACGTCCTATGTGAGCTACACCAATGAAGGGGTTTGTAAAAATTATTCCCTCTGCAACTCTATAGGTTGGTAAGGTTGGTATTTTAATTATTATGAATGGGCTTCACAGTCAAGATTGCTTGCGAGGAATGATACAATATATGGCACATGTAACCTATGTGGGTTTTACTGTACAGCAGTATAGGAATTCCCATGCTGGGTTAGACAGGGCATGTACGTTCTAACATGTTATTTCTGACCAGTTTCTAATGTGTCAGAACATGGTATGAAAAAAACTTAAACAACTTGTTGGAGCAAAGTGTCTTTCATTTTTCTCTTTTATTCTATCCTCTAAAATACCTCCAGTCTATACAATTGCATTCATCTAAGATGCTTTTCCAAAAAATTGCTCTCTTGAACCCAGATAGATATTGTTGAAAAGAATATAGATTTTGTCTTTGCCTTCAAGAACATCTTATCCTTCTCTGTGACAAGCTGTGAGCTTGCTAACAGCTCTCTTACCAAGTGAATTGTAGTTCACAAGATGTCATCAGCCTGTCTTTTTTACCACTTCTGCTAATTTAGGCAATATGTTAAGGTAGTTTTCAGTTGGAGGGAACATCAGGAAGGACAGATAAAAGGATACCAGAAAAATCTAGCCTCTCCCTTCTTACCTTTGCTTTCTACAGAGGCCTTTTTCTCCATCCTTTTGGTTGGAGTTCTGGGAGTGCATACGTTTTCATGACCTCCTCTTGTTTAATGTCATTGTCCACTCTTTCTCCACTCTGAAAAGATTAGGACTGAAGACTGAAACTGTTTAAGGCAGAAAAGTAACAGTTCTGTTTCTTAAGTAGCCTTAAAAAACCTTTCTTTCTCACCATCACACTTGGGTTTTCTGTCAACTGTTCACTGCTGTGCCAAGATGTGGTGGAAGCTTATTTCTCTGCTTACTTCTTCTGATAAGAGCTTAGTGAAGGTGGAGTAAAAAAAGTAAGCAAAACCATAGCCTTCTCAAGATGTACAAGACTCAGTTCACTGGCTTTTGGGTTCTCTTATGGCACTAATAGACCTGGAGAGCCATTACATTGTGGATCTTGCATGATAGTGTGTCTCAAGACAGGTTTTTCTTTTTCTCATTTTTTTTCAGTGCTGCTTCTCATCCTTGTGATATGTAGCCTGTGTATCATGTACATCTTGGGTTCTGCTTCCAACCAAGGCTTTGAAGATGACACTGAAGATGACACCTGTTTTAGCAGATAATGAACTTTTCCAGTAATCTATGATTTACAGTATTCTTTGCTTAAGGTACACTGCCACCTAGCAACAGTTTCCCTTCCCTCCCAGTTTTTTTGACCTACTTTGTCGGGGGTTGTTCAGCTTTAGTTTTTACCTGGTCTGATCTTGATGCCATCCTGGTAAATGGGGGGGGTGGGGGGTGGGTGGAGATATTTTTAGTGCCAATAAGAACTGCTAGCTTCAGGTTTCTCACTAAAATACAATAGTTTTTTACTTTTACAGTGTTTTTTCCTTCCAGTGTTTTTGTGAAAAATGCCTGTAGTCTTTTTATTTCTTTTTTTTTCCTTGAAGTGCTTGGGTTTGCTTTCTTCTGTTCATTATTCTTTGGAGGAAATGAAATTAAATGGGGAGAATTAAAGAGAATTGCTTTCAGCTCTTTTTGTTATTCCAGTGCAACATGAAGCGTGGAGCATCTATCTACAGCACTGTACACAAATACACATAGCTTACAGAAAGTACTGAACGATTAACCCTTCTGCTCCTCCTCCAAGTTGATAGCCCTAAAGGTACAAATGAGGAAAACCCAAGCAAATATAGACTGCTTCAAAAACGAGATTCATGCTTACTACTATATTTAGAGGAGGAAAGCACACTAGTTGGCAAATCTTAGCTGACACGTTACATATAAAGGCTGGTGTGAAGGAAGACAGAATGGGGCAAATCTTAATCCTGGTATCCTCTTACACAAGACATTAACTACCTCTCCTTTAAGCACGGTGGTGAAATTTGCTACCTAATGTGTTTTAATCGTTGGTGATATAACTAGAGAGCTGCATTGTCAGGCGAGCACAGGACAGACTGGAGTCCCAACCCACAGAGCTACCTGGGCCTCCGGCTCCCCCAGCGAGGAGTGACTTCAGTGGGATGCAGGGACTTGGATGCTTCCCGAGCTTGCGGTCTTGCCTGCGGACTCCGCCTCAGTTCCCCTGCTGTAAATTGGAGGTCAATGTGGTCTCCTCTTGATTTATGGATAACGCAGCCGAATGCTTCACAGGGCGCTCTGATAGTTGCCAGAGAAGATGAAAAAAATTATTCCATGGTATAACCACTCAACATGTGCTGAGGAACTGTTGCCTGCCTATTCCCTTTCTCCTGTATGCTGAAGTACAAGATCTAGTTACTGTTTTAAGCCAGAAATGCCAGATTTTATCGCAATATTCAGCTAAGCTGTTGGATCATGTCAGCCGCTTTAGTGTTTTGCTCAGTTATGAGAATTACAGTCCCATATAAAATTGTTTGGGATTTTTTCAGTCAAGTATTTTGATTAAGAAGTTGGGCAGAGCTTGTTTTGGTATAGTAATATAACTGTTCTCAGTACTCCATCTAGTCACTTATTGAACTTAGTGCATAGTAATGCCAGGGAGTGGGGGAAATGTAGAAGCTAAAAGAAACAGCATAAGTGCAATGTTAATACACTATATGAAGTTAAGGAAAATCTCACAGTTAAGTTGGCAGTCTTTTTCTCTTTTATCCAAGTTTTATAGAGCTACTTGGTAGTGGAGCCAGGGTTGGAACTCATTCTCCTGACTTCTAGTTTTGTGCTTTAACTTGCTGCCTTTCCTTTCCAACACACTTACCATATATGACATTATAGCTGTCTGGTAAACTAACTTTTTCAACCATGAGGCAGATTTTGAATTCTGATTTAAAACTTCAGTAGTGTTCCTTTTCTTTCCCCACCATTTACTGATCCTTCTACAAGATGCGTGTAGGTTTTTAGGCTAATATCCATTTGCACGCCGTCTGGGAGAATTTTGGCTGACTGAGAGTCCCATAAAACAAAAGTTTCCTCTTTACAAACCACATGGAGCTTGGCTGTAGATATTCAGTTCCTTTCTCCACAAACTGTTTTTAATGGTGCCAGATTCTTCTGTTTCTTCTCCTTGTTTGGCACATGTCAGGAAAAAAAATCTTGGCTCTCATATAGAACATATCTTGTTTCCTCTTAACTGCTCGTACTTTCTATTCGTAATTCAAATCAGCAGAAAAATGCTATGGTTGTGCTTCTCATGATTTAATCTTGTAGTTTCCTAAGCAATATTCTAATGTTCTTAAAATAATTCTCCCTCATACTGTAGGCCTGACAGTAGGAGGTTCTAGCTGGATGCAACGGATGCGTCCCTGTTGATTTGGGAGAGTACTGCATGGTATCCTGACAGGGTGGGCTGCTCAAGCCCTGTGGAGGCACATGAAGGAAGAACAGATGAGCAAAATGAAGCTAAAATGGGATGTTAGAGGAGCATCCTCTGTGTCACACAGCTGTCCCTTCCTGACACTGCAGTGAAAACCCAGATTGCAACACCATGCACTGCAGGCTCATGTGCATAGCGGGAAGCTGAAGAAGCATCTCCTTTCTGGTCCATGACATCCCAGGGACCTGTCAGAGAGCCTATGCATGTTTGTTACAAGCTACTCCTATTGCTTGCTGACAGCCCCGCTCTGCACCCATGGAGTTCTTGTTTGTATGACTCGATCTGCTACTGATGGCTAAGACAGAGTGCAGCACTGCTAAGTGTGGTTCCCTACCTGATTTCTTGGGGCTCCCCAGAAAAAAATGAGCAAATTGCTTACTGGCCTGCTCTTTCCTCACCCCAATTCCTTGCTTCTCAGAAAACCTGTCCCCAGATTTTTCCTGAGTGGTCATTACAAATTCTTATGTCACTTGCCTCACCTAAAAACATTGAAAAAAATGTGAAATTTTTGAATGATACGTTGAACAAAATGATCATAGAAAATTGCCGCATTTTCATTACTTTTTAAAGTGACGTACTATTTAGAAAAAAAAGATGGTCTTATTTCAACACTGTGTGAGAATGCAGAAGTTTTGCAATTATTAGCTCTGACAGTAATTACTTTAAAAACACAAAAAACAAACCCAAAAGGAATGTGTATATTCCTTAACAAGAGAAACTACAGCTGTTAAAGCACAGTAGACAGAATTGACAGAGAATTGGTGATTAAAACGAAGTTACTGAGAAGTCAGTATTTCAGTCTTTTTGTACTCTTTCTTTCTGTTTGTATGCATGCCAGCAGAAGGGTGGATTTACCCCTTTGTCACAGTGTAATACTATAGTCTCTGAAGGTTTCAGAGAGATGGTCTCCAAGGACTCTAATAGGTCGCCAAGGAAGATCAAAGTGTTTTCAGATACTCTCGTTTAATCTGGATAACAAAAGCAGGATGCTTACTGAAGGAAGGACAATTGCTGGTATCTTCTCAGAGAGAATTTGAGTGACTTCCATTGCTGGTCCACTCAACTGATGCTGCCATAGCGTTTGGTCATTGCTTCCCTAGCTGGGAATTACTGCTCCACGTTTTCCTCTTCAGTGCTCCTCTTCAGAGCTTCCGGTGTGTGATAGATCATAGCTGTACTAATTCTCTCCAGCTGGTTTTTCAGCATGAGAAGCTTTCGGAGTCGCATTTGGGAAGCTTCTCTGAAAGTAGCTCAAACAGTGGGTTGATGACAGGGTATAATTTTTTCCTTCAGTTGTTCAGGAATTGATCTGTGATATTTACTCATCTCAGACTTATACTTTATTAAGACAGAAAAAGCCTCTCTGTAAGGTTTGCTGTTGTTTCGGTAGGTACCAGTATTTGTAAAACGTTTCCAGTGGACTGTGTTTCTTCCTTATTCCTTTCAAAAACTTCTGTTATTTTGTTGGATGGAGTTTTTTCAAATTTTTTTGAAGATTTTCAGATGTCTAGGTTAGTTTTCAGCACGATAACTGTTTTGCTTAAATAGCAAATTTCCAAGCCCTACAGCTGAGGGTGAGGCATGTTGCCAGAGCTCGCACTGCAATGCTTGTGTGCGATTCCTGTTTAAAAAGGAGCAGCTGTGTAGCTGTATCAGAAGTGAAAATGTCTCTCAGTTCAGGAGTCATCCAAGAACCAATTGTAAAACACAATGAACCCACAGAATTGATATTCGGGCAAAATGGAGAGGAAAAATTAAAGTACTGGGAGGGCAGGCTTGTACATGGTGGTCGTTTTAACCCCAAATATATGCCTGAAAGATTCTGATTCAACAGCAGTAGCACTTAGATGTGTGTATCTGATAATGAAATTAGGCTTACAGTGCATGACAGTACACAAAAGATGTTTGGGCTTTTCAGTAACAGTTGCCATCAGAGCATATGTGACTGACAGAGGTTAATTTCCAGGCCCTGGAACAAGTGCAACAAGCCGGGTGCAGAGCCTGGGCTCCTTCTGAGGACCAAATGAGGGAAATTTGAAGTTTGTGTCCTAGCAGCTTGCACGTAATATCCTTTAAAGCCAGGTTAAATTATCTGTCGCTGCTAAGGAGCGACACAGAATTGTTCACAGCAGGACTGGAGAGGTTCCCCATGTATGTCAGTGTTCAGTGGCTTGAGAAACAGCTGCTTGCGCAACGTCTGGTTTGTGGTTGAACAGACAGCTGAATTTCTGGCATTGCTGCTTTAAGATACAAAAATTATAATTAAGCTTCAGAGAAATTGTGCGTATGTGAATGAGTTAGAATTTTTTCTGTAAGCTGTTTAGTTTCTTGCATCCTATGTAGTGAAAACACTGCTAGATCCTACTTGATATTACCACATTACGAGTGAAGGGATTTTTTTCATAACCTGTGAACTTCCTCAGATAGAACCACATCAGCTCTAATAAATTTTGAGCCTTAGAAACCTCTTGTTATGAAGACTTTAAAATAAAATTGTATGTACTGCTGCTATTGGCTCTGCAGTGGTAAGCGAAAATAGACAATGCTGAGATGTGTTGGGCTCAAAAGAAAGTTCAGCCTTCCTGGCTTCATGATCTCATTTGCAGAAGTAAGACATACCTTTGTGTTTTGCCCTCAGGAGCAATAAACCTCAGTCCAATAAAGCACAGTTGTTGTGGCCCATCCAGTCTTGTCTCCTGCATAGTCTAGGCCATTGCAGTGTCTCCTGCATCAGCTACATTAAATTGTGCTTGAACACAATCATGCTTGAAATTGTGCATGGAAACATGTCCTGCCTTTGGTTTATTTTTTACTTTGAATGATAAGTAGTCCAGTGCTTATTCTGTAGTTTGTTCTTACCATTCTGTCTTCGCTTTAAGAAAGGGGTGTGAATTCAGTCTTATTAGTGGATGCATATGTCCTTTTAAACATTGAAAAGATTTAATTAAAAGTGATGAAAGATAGCCTAAGATGGCATCCTAAACAAACAAGGCCATCTCGTGTTCAAACTATTGAATACTGCTGTTGCAAATAAATACCTGCTTACAGGTGCAGGCAGGTTCATCTGACACGTCTTTATTTGTGCCTCAATGGCAAGTTAGTATGGACTGAAGCAGCTTGCTCTCTATCCTTTCTTCCTACCCCAAGAACATTTGGGTGGACGAATGTACATGTAGTGCCTGCTGCTGCTCTTTAGTCTCTGCATTGCATGCTTGCTTGCTTGTTTTGGGAAAAAGGAGAAGAGCAGCCGGTTTTTTTAACCAAGGCTATAAAAAACAGAGATAATTTAGATGGCAACAGATGAACCAATGCTTCATTTTTTTGCTTAGACATTAAAAAAAATCTTGTTTGTTTTGTTTGGCACACTATTTCAGTGTATCTTGTTATTAATAATACCTCTGAGACTATTGTTTAGGAGCCAGGCATATGTGTGATCTCATGCCTCAGAATTGTGTTTCAACAGTTCCAGAGACTCAAATGCATTATATACAATAGAAATGTGAGGGATAAAGCAACTTAAACTGTAGTGATAAGATTCATTTCATCAAAATTAGAGCCCAGGAAGATTTTTCTTGTAATTTTTTTTCAGCACAAATACAATGTGCTGATTTGGAATGTCAGATGGTTTCTGTTATCAGACCACGTGAAAAAAACCCCAGTATGCTTATAGTTGTAACTTTGTAGGTAATTGGTGGTGTTAGGAATGTCCAATAGAGATATGGTTTTGATCCCTCAGTCATTGAATTGAAGACTTCACACCAGGCTCAGTTTTCAGTGAAAGACTGCAACGTTGGAGATGGCAGGAAGATGGAAATCCCCGTGTGTGCTATGATGATCGTTACTTCCAAAGTGAAGGCTGCCCTAGGATTCCCCCATAGCTTTTCTCAGTGGGCAAGACCCAAGGCTCTGGGTGACAAAATCCCTGCTGTTACCACCCATGACCATTTGTACCTCTGGTGTCCTATTTAGTCCCAGGTACACCGATCAGACATAGCTATAGATTCAGCCCTGCTGTATCAGATGCTTCTCTTTACTTTTTGTGGCAAATATCAAATCATCTCCTTAAAGGCAGCAAGGTACTGGAAAGTCTTTCCTGCTCATGGCAGTCAGTTAATTTCTCAAGATTGTGGAAGGGACAGATCAGTTAATTGTCTGCCAAAGTATGGATTTTACTGCAAGTCAGTACAGAGTATGGACATCTCTTCCATTTTCCAAGGTTGGGCTGGTCAAAGCAGCCTCAATAAACATGACTTTGCATGCTAAATTTCTCAAAGCTGCTCTGTATATAGAAAGCAACCAGCACAGTTGGATTCTGTAATATAAATAAGGTCCTTGGGCCCTACTGCAATTCTGCTGATAATCATTGTAACCTGACTGCAGAGTTTGGCTGGTGGGTAATGCTAGATTTATGTCAGTAAAGGATAAAGTCTGTATTTATCACTTTTTGCTCTTTCAGCAGGCTTTATATTTTGTATCATCCCTTTTTTCCGCTAGGTATTAGAGTGCTTTTTTTTTTCTGATTTCTCAATTTGCTTTTTTACTGTTCACAAAATTCACTGCACTGTATAGGAACTGTCCTCATGAATTCCCATTGCTCTGCTCAGGGGGTAAGCTAGGCTAATGAGACCCTTCTTTGTTTCGTTTGAGTGGGTTTTGCTAATTGCTTTTATCACACTGGAACCTGTAAGGGGATTTTCTGTAGACAAAATGACAATAAAAAAATGAAGCGCTTTTGTTGGTAAGTCACCTGGCAATTCCACCTGGATCCTCAACATAGCTGTCAGCAGATGTGAGTGACTCCTTAACGTCCAGTGCCTCTAATTGCCCTTTATTTCCCCTCTGTTCTCCTTGTGTGGGATTTATTTCTCAATTGATGGGATGAAACCCAAAAGCAGGTTGTGATGGAGTGCATCTCCAGTCAGCAGTAGGGAGAATGAAAGAGCAAATTAGGATGGTTAACATGCAGCAGGAAGAGAAATTTCATCCTGCCTCCTGCCCTGTCCTGTGGTTGTGGCTGATCTCTCCCCATCCCACTTCCATCCTTGTATCATCACTTCCTTACAGCTCAGCTTATGCCGGGAGCCTGCCGCTTCTGCAGACCTGAGGGGCAGGGACTTCAACACTTTATCCTTCCCAAAGGCTCATGCTCCCCCAGTTATCCATTTGTATCTATCTTCTTCCCCGAGTCTTGCTCGGTATACTGATCATCAACCTAAGCACTCACCTACCCCAGGATCGTATCATTATTTTCAGCATCAGGATAGTATTAGGTTTTATGAACTTCCTAAGAAAATATGATTGAATTAATCCCAAGAATGAGATGGCAGCTGTTAGTCAAACGTACCTAGGAGTGGACAGCCTCCATGAGTCCCAGGTAGACCTGTGCTCTGGCTTTTGAAGAAAAATTACACTGAATCCTGATGGAGTTTACTGAACCATTGAATTTGTAATTATTGATGTTTATGAATTTCACTAGATTTATGTTAAATCAAGATATATTGGGATTTTTTTTGTCTAGCTTGAAACTTTGCCCTTGAGCTATGCTGTAGTCCCTTCTTACCTTTGACTTGGTCAAGAGTAGCTTGAAAGCTTCTTGCCTTTCCTGCAACACCTGCCTTCTGCAGGACTCCTTCCTTCACCCAGGGAAGGGATTAGAGCTGTCACTATTCTCTTCATTTATATAATTCTGTCATTGCCCTGACACCAGCGTAATCTTCTTGACTGGCTGATCAAACTGATTTTCAACAGTTTTAGACAGAGTAAAAAATTAGTGCATTTAAGTCTTCCTTGATTTTTCTGGCAGTTTCTCTGTCATTCAGTCTAGCATTTTCTTGCTTTATCTCAAGTCCCTTTTGTTTTTTACTGTGCTTATCTTCCTATAAAATACCTACTACAGCTGGCGTTTTCTAACCTTTAGGCCTCTAATTCTCCTAATCTCATGTTAAAGCAGTTCACAAGTGATAACAGACTCTTATCAGACTTTGTGTTGTTGCAGTGTTCAACGTGACTTTTTGGCCTTACTTTAGACAATTGAGGTTTTCCACTAATTTCAGCAAGCCCAGGATTTTACTTTAGATATTTGCTCACAGCATAGAGCTTCTGTGGTGGCTGCAGCTTTATTGTATAGCTGAATGCAATAATCTCTTCTGTAAGTGGTGCATGTAGATTTAGCATTTTTGTGGTGTATAACACATCAGTAACAACTGAAATACTTTTGCAGTAAGAAAAACGGTTCAAAATCACAGCAAATCCTGCTGCTGTGGGCTTTTGAAAAGGGAACAGAGCTCTGGTTTGTGGTCCTGCTTCTACCAAGAAACGGCTTTGCATTTTGTTACAGAGGGAGGTTTGCATTTTCACTTTGCAGGATGAAAATACACAGTAGTTAAGGGTGCTTTTGGGAGAGTCACAGTCACTGAATTTCTCAGTGACATGTTAAACACCAACAAAGTTTTGCTGACCTGGCCATATTGGACGGGATTGTGATTCGTCCCTCTTCTCACCACCATAGCTGTGCCTGCAGAAGCCCTCCGGCAGCAGCAGTAGTACTTGGGGGGCAGGGGGGATTGCCGCGGTAGCTCTTTCTGGTTGAGGAACCAGCGTAGTGTGTCTGTTCGAGGCGTGTTTGC
Source organism: Gymnogyps californianus (assembly GCF_018139145.2). Lineage (NCBI taxonomy): Eukaryota > Metazoa > Chordata > Aves > Accipitriformes > Cathartidae > Gymnogyps > Gymnogyps californianus. The sequence continues at coordinate 38,690,691 of NC_059472.1, forward strand.
TCACATGGCATTTACTTTCGAGTAGGGCAGACCAGGCCGTACAGGAAGGAGTGGAAATCTTGGTGCTAAAGACACGCAGCCTGACCACGCATGACTTCTTTGCTTCTGCTGGACCTCACCTTCACCATCTCACCATCTTTACATGGTGACTTACCTCACTATGTAAGGGATAATACTTGCAAGTTTAGTTGGGGTTCATAGGAGTTCCCTTATGTTCTGATTCAGTGAATTGCTGAAGCAATGGCTTCCTTTTGAGCCTTTGAGTAGCTTCAGATTTTAGTGGGACTTGAGCTTCTAAGTGGAGCAGAAGCTCAAGTTTTTTGACAGATCAGCACTTTCTTGCTGAGGCAAATGTGAATTTTTGGTTTGATGGTATGATACAGAATATACAGTAGTATTTCCTCGCCTTAGTGCTACTAATTCCTGGGGGGGAAAATGTGGTACTAATTTTATGCTTTCAACAGAATTTCAAAGCTCAGTTTTGATACAGTTAAAATGCCTTTATTCATCGATTCTTGAAGAGTTTACAGTTCAGTATTTGGAATGCAATTTTAATCGCCTAGAAGTTCATAGAGGATGAGACCACTTCTTGTTGGTCACTGAGGTTACTTAAAAATAGAACTTTCACTTCCATCCGCATACCCATGCTAGTTGGCAGCTTAAAAGGCTGGGGCTGATTCTAGGTTTCCTTTCACGTGCAACATTACATATATTTGAATTGTATGGATTGCATGGAATTATACTGGCCACATGGCCCTGATCATGAGGCAACCTTTTGTTCTCGTTCCTAACACTGTGAAGCAGTGACTTGTCTCTCAAACTCCTTTCTGGGTCTGTAATGCTAGCAGCTGCATGTGGCTAGCCAGAGTTGGCATACTCACTGTCCTCTGCTAAACCCACCCCTTATTTTTCTTTCCATAAACTGGCATGCTTGTGCTTAACCACATCTGCTGATGAGTCTGATCCGGTGTTTCCCAGTGGGATACTAACCTTTTAAAAGCAATCTGAAGCTTATTCTCCTTTCATAAAAAGGATGGGGAGGTGTAATTCTATTGACATACAGAACAAAAGTGTACTCTGTTTCAGTGGCTGAGAAGGCTGAAGCCTTTAAAGCCTTTTTTCATTTGTAAGCAATAAGATGCAGAACACAGTCAAGGACTTCTGTCTTCCAACTGTGGACAAGATCGTGGTGGTGAATTTTCTGTAGTCATGATGACAAAACTAATCACATCATCGCTAAAAGTGGCAAAGTGGCTTTTGAGCCACAAAGATTTTGTGACATTGTAGTATTTTTTGTTTGTTTTGGGCATCTGGAAACTGAGATTGTACTTGTTTAACAAAATCCATCCTGATTTTGTGAGCGAGTTGTCCTGTGAGAAGCTCCTCTGGTAGCCTTCAGCTACACAGAGCTGGCTGCAGTTTGTTATCACTCAATTTTTAATAATTTCTTCTGGTCACTTTAGTACAAGATAGTTCCTTCTAGTACGAAAAAAAAATGTGTGTGGGCAGTAAAAATAGTGGGCTTTTTCTGTTGTGAAATGTGCATGTGTTCCTTCCCACAGAAACCAGCTGTGAGGGGAGAATGAAGGGAGGCTGGGGGAAATCCCAGCATACGCTCAGGGTATATGACAGGACCCAGTGCCTGGGAAGTGATCCTTGTCCTACCCCACAGACAGATCCACACTGAGCTTAATTAATTTTTTTCAAAAGAAAGGACATTTGCCTCATCAGCGATCATATTTCTGCCGTTGCAATCGTGAAGAGTGTAAGTCAGTCAGTCCTCTGCTCTGTTTTTTCTTACCATCCGGAGTATCACTTCTCCTAATCCTGATGTTCTTCAATCCTGAATTGGCAGCTTCTGCTTCAACTTTAAAATCGTTCCTTTTTTAGCTAGGCAGTTTTTCCTAAATTAATGAGGACTGTAAGCAAATGGGAACATAACTCCTGGGTGTATGATGGAAAAGGTTTAGGCTAGGTAGCCTTTTAATTGGGGTATAATAGGTGGTAAAACTTTTGGAAACAGAGAGAGCTCGTAAGAAGAGAATGGTAGACTGAAAACCCCAACCATCCTTCGATTACTACCAGATTCAAACATTCCTGCAATCTTAGCATACTAATTAACCACAACTGATACATTATGGATGCTTGTAAATAAGTAATTTTCATTTAACTCTGGTTTAACTCCTGAAGATACTATTTTAGGTGCTTATTTTGATGTAAGCTTTACATTCATTTGGCTGTACTGTTTGGTGTCAAAAATTAAACTTGGCTAAATTGATAAATGTTTCATGATACATATCTTTTAAATAATATCAATACATAGGTCTTGTCAGCCTACAGCTTTATCACAATCAATAACTTTTAAAAGAAGAAAATCTCTTTTTTCCCTTAAAACTGATTTATATTGGTTGCCATTTTCTTTAGTGTCAATTACCATTTATCATCAATTCAGGCACTTGGAGATCTTTGGGTGAAACTGGAAGCAAAGCCCAGCTCCTTTAAAGTGAGTATGTTTCTTAGTAATGTGTTGAAATTAATGTGTTTTCTGAGTTCATGTATGATCTTCAGAGCTTGCGTTTTTTCCTTTCCTTTTTTTTTTTTTTTAAAAACAAAAAAAGTGTTAGGGGAACCAAACTATTACCAGTCTTTGGCTTTCTTTAGATTTGTGTTTGACTCCCCAGTGTGACTGTGCTGCTGCAGCTATGGCAGTGCTGGAAGCCTGCTGTACATGTGCTGTATTGATGATCTCTAAATCACGTCATCTGTGGTTGAGTGTGCTGCTGCTTGGTACCAGTAGGTCGTCTTCACTCTGTGCCTGCAGTGATGGAGCCACATTGAGGCTCAAATCACTGTTATTTCAACGAGACCTCACTGAAATAAAAATGCTGTGTGTTCACCCCTAAAGTTAATGGAAAAATTCAGTTTATTATTGCACAGCCATATAGTGTTGTCAGAAACTTTAACCTCTTTTTACAGGCTGATTAGTCAAGAGTTCAGCAAGGAGTTAGTCCACACTTGGGCTTCCTGGTCTGGGTCATCTACCATGTTTCTCTGCTTTGTGTGTGAGAGTACCTGGCATACACCTCTCCATAGAAAGCATAGCTAGTTCCTCACCCTCGTGCTAGTGCCAGGAGTGCTGTGAGGATCCAGCCTGGTTTTTATGTCCTTTGCACCGTTTTTGGACTGATGGACTTCGCTGACTTCATTCAAGTCACCCATTTACAGCAGGGATTCAGATGATGCCCAGTATATGTGGCTCCTGCAGAGCAGGGAGTGCCTCCCTTGCTCAGCAAGGAGCATCCTATTATATAAGGAGGCTCTGCCCATTTTTTCTGAGTAATTAGAAAGTTATCTGTGTGGAACTCATGTACAATTATGTAGAATCACTTGGATTTTCTCATGGATGAAAAGGAAAGGCTCTCATAAGCAGGAGTAACAGAAGATGGTTGATGTATTAAGAATACAGTCATTTTATCTTGGCTTATTAAAAGTGGTGACTGCAACAATTAATACATTTTTAAAGTAAGAAAGAATATGGAACAAAGACATTCAGGCAACTTGTTTGTAATTCCCCTACATATACTGCCTCACAAAAATTACTGCAAGAAGTTGATAAGTCTTTTTTGCTCCACAAAATCAAAACGAAATTGCTTTCCATTTTTCAACCTGGTGCTTCTGCCAGATTTGTTATGTTGGGAACATGATGTGGTGTAAAAGGCATCTGTAACCTCAGGCTCTCAAGAAGAGGCCCATGTTTTATACATTATTCTCTTCTCTTCGATGGTTACCTTCTAGGAAATGTCTTAGTTGTTCTTTTTTCCAGTACAGAAATACTGCTTCAACATGTTCTGTGCTGAAATGTCAGCGTTGTGCTGTTGTGTAGGTGGTAGTATGTATTATACACAGTTTTCAAAACCTGAATAATCAGTGATGTGCATGACTTTGCCAGGGAAAACAAATGGCTGTGTCATTTTGATTTCGGTATATCAAGAAAATGTAACCTATAAAAGTTAATTAGCATTCTTCCAGAAGGGGGTTGTTTAACTAACATCTTTGTTTCCATGTTTTCAGTTTTGTCAGAAGTTGGAGGGGAGTGTTTTATTCTGTTGCTAATATATACCCATAGATTTGCAGAGTATTTCGCGGAGTTTTAGCTACCATGCATCTGTCCTTCATTTCAGCGAATGGCTAGATTTTCTACTTGCTTGAACAACCGCTTAGATCCACTGAAAATTTTTATTCTGGTTTTCATGTAATTTTTTACATAGTTTTTGTAAATAGCCTGATGGTGTTCCTGTTATCTATGAAAATGAGGTTTTGCCAGTGATGATTTTAACAGGAGAAATCCTGCCATTGTCATTGAAATCCTGACTGCCTTCATCGCTGGTCACCGCAGGGAGTTGATGGTTCTCCACCTCTCATGGGTTTGGTTCTCTGGTAGGCTCCGTTCTTCCCGTTCAGCCTGGATATTACTGACATTTGGCTATATCGGAAAAGTTTCTGGTCTGAAACAAAACTGAAGTTTGAGCACCCATAATACTGAATTAAGTAATCTCACTTTATTTTTCTGTATAGCTCTGCAATTCATTAGCCTTCCTCCACCACTTTAGAAACTAATTGATAGAAGATGTAGCTGTTTGCACACCAGCATTACTTAACTGTGCTAAGGTAAGTTACAAAAATTAGAGAACAGGCTTCTCATGCACTAACTGGTTTGATAACCTCTGTCTAGACTGAGGTCTTCCCAAGGTTGAAAAATCAAAGATGAATAAAATTGTCCTTTCATAGTAAAATTATATTGGTAGCTTTACAAATATTCTAGAAGTGGAGGTGAGATTTTATTCTGGATATTACTTCTGGATGTTAATATTTACAGAAAGTGTTTAAGAAAAAGCAGTCAGTAGAGATGTCTAATTTTTGTTTTAATGAGGCCCTTACAGAAAAGATAATCCTTAGAGGCCAGATTTTCAAGCCTGCTAAGCCTGCTGAGATACACTTGCTGTGTACCAAATCCTTCCTTAAATGCCAAAGTTAAGATGGTCTTGTGGCTAACTTGGCTTCTTTTCCACTACTCTGTAAATGCACGCTTGAGACTTTGATTTGGGAGTCAGCTTTGATATTGTGTTACTAAGCGGTATATTGAAATGCTTGGTGTCCTTTAACGCAAACCCTGGATGGTGGCTAGAACCATGCAGAGACTTCAGCATCGTAACTGCCTGTGAAACTACCTCTCCTCCTTACTTAACCAAACTGCAGGGACTTGTAGGTCCCTGGAGCTGGGTGAAAAAGTGATCAGGAGCAAATATTTGAAAGATAATGGGATTTATTAGTCCCAGTGAGGGAGAACTGAACAAATGGTGGGCTCCGTGGCAGGGAGGGGGACTCGGGGCAAAGTAATTTGAGAATTAATGGTAGATAGAGGGCTGTTGTTTCCAAGTTACTGTTGTTGAGAAGATGTTTCTGTGCTGCCTCGTTACGCTTAGGCCTGTTCTGAGCACGATCTGTTTGATTTTATCATCTCTTTGATTATAAATCCAAGAGCCTGTGAGAGCACCTACTCAGACCCTTTGTTTGAAGCGGCCTTCAGCGTTTCACTTGGCAGCGTCATGCCAACATGTCTTTGGAGAGTATACGTCTTCCAGACCATCCCCCTGGCTTTCCTGGTAGCCACTTCCTTTTGTTCCTCATCCTTGTTTTTAAAATACCATGTTTATAACCAGAGTTTGTCATTTCCTCATCACTGGTGGTTGCTATGTGTTTCTCCTCTAAGATGAAAGCCTGCTAAGACTCAATTTTTTCACTTAAGACTTAACAGAGTTTTTGCAAGCTTCCTCATTTACCTGCATGGTGGTTGATTCCCTTCCCTCTTCAGAGATGGTGTCTTCATAAGAGGTTTTTTGGGCTAAAACCCTATTTATGTCTGACAGCTGGAATTCAAGTCCTGCCCAGGCTGATTACTAATATCCTTGCCCGTATTTCCATGCCAATATACTTTCTTACAGAGTTCAGTTTTCCTTCTTTTCATAATTTCCACTGTTTCTAATATGCTTGTTCTCTCATCTCTCATCTTTAGTCCTACCAACCACATTACCATGTTTTGAATTTTTCCCTGTGAGGGCTCCAATTACCCATACTCATTTGTAACAGACTGATTGTCTCAGGGGTTGAGAGAGGTTGTTATAGAGGATTATTAAATACAAAAGAGAATACCCATTAGAAGTAAAGGGCAGAAAGTATAATCTTTAAGGTAAGACTATATCTTTTCCATTATATCCATAGGATATCCCTTTCTGTCCTTAGTTTTTATTAGTAAACGTTGTTTTCAGTTCTTTACTGACCCAAGTTGTATAGTTTTCCAACCTTTGGCACTTTGGCTAATAGAAATCTAGGTCCTCTTGAAGAATTCTAAATCTCATTTGCATTTTCTCTTTCTAATTTTGCCTTCCTGAGTTACAATTACTAGGCTTTCCCGTAGCATTTGGAAACTGTGTTCTTTAAAGCTGTTGACTTTGGAACTGTCCACGTTGGACATAATCCAGGACATGATTACTGATTACTGCAATAGCAGCTTCCAGCCCAAAGATTTATTTCATCTGTGTATGTCTGCATAGTTACTCTGTCTTGAACAGGATGTCTCTAGTGATGGTAAGAGGTGGAAACTCTAATGGTGTTTTCTGACTGTGTGCCTGGCACCCAAAGAGAAGCCCCTCAGAGCAAAATAATTTTATTTCATGTACTGGGTAGGTGCATGAGGACGAGTGCATCCCTAAAGTGTGAGAACAGCTTTAATAATGTCGCACAGTTTCTTTATCACCCCTTCATCCCCAAACCACTCGAGCACAGAGCTGTAGCTATGAAACTACAATGAAGCTGGGCAATAACATAGCTTTGTTGGGCCATGGGATCTGCAAACCATACACAGTCATGAGCCTCCACCCCTCCGTGCTTGTGATGCAGGGTCCAGCACGAAGAGCTGAGGCTTGGGAACCCAGCTGGGCAGCCAGGGCACAAAGCAAGCACAGAGGCAGCTTTCAGGAGCTCTCAGACGCGTTAGCATCTGCCCTGCTGATTGCCAGGGCCTGTTCTGAGCCCTGCGGTTCCTGTCTTTGCACTGCCCTGCAGCCTCATTGGTCTTAAATGGCTGGAGTAAGGGCAGCTGTAGTTCTTGAAAATGAGACTGCTTTGCTATTGATACTGGGTTAATGTATGTCATTTAACCATTTATTTCAAGCTCTTGTGAACTTTCAACTCTAAGGAGTAGGTGACATCATTGTAAAAATACTCAAAAGAGGTCACTGACAGTTTGTTTTCTTTCTCTACTGTCTCTGTACTGTAATATGCTAATGCCAGACATACTATAATAGGAACAATTATAAGGCAAACTCAGTAATTTCATTTAAGATCTTAAATGATGTGGAGATTTGGTGAGGAAGAGAGTGAAAGACTATTTCCAAGGTCTGGAACTGGGAAAAGTTCTTCCTACCGCGTACGGCGAGACTGGCTGGAAGGATGGGGAGCCTGCCAGTGCCAGGACAGACAGGCAGGAGGAGAGTGCGGTGCAGCTTGTGGGATGGGCTAGCACCAATTCTTTGTGGGCATGGACGGGTTAATAAAGATTTGAACAGTAGCAAAGTTGAAAAATACTGTCCCATATGTACGAGCATCTCGTGGAGTATACTTTTGTGTGTGGGCCTGGGAGAAGGAGGAGGATCTGGAGGCGAGAGGAAGATGAACGCTTCAGTCGTTGGGGTCAGGCTTCCTACAGGCTTGGATTCTCCGAAAGTACTTTGGAAAAGCCCTAACAGACAAATGTTTGTGTGGTGAAGGCAGAGGGAATGGACAGGAAGATGTCCTCAAAGGCTTGAGAAGATTTGTGTTTGGTTTAGTATCCTGTTCCTAAAATGGTGAATTATGAAGGGAAGAAGCATAGTAGCAGATGACTAAAAGGAGGTCATGGAGGTTTGGTTGCTTTTGTATTAGTATAGAATATGTTTAAACTTTCTCTAGACACATTTTCACATTCTGGTTTATCATCGTGTCAGAGGATAAGATGAGATCTTGCTGTATTTGAGGCTGAACCAAGAACTATCAAGAAGATTTCACAGAGGAAAAGAAAAGAGGATTTTCAATAAAATGGTGAACACTTTTCTGGGCTAAATGTTCCATCTTACCTAGTTAGTGACCTCACCTAAAAAACCCCAAAAGTTCACATTTCCTTTGCCAAATAGAAAAAATTATGATCTGTACCTAAATAAATATTCAGTACAGTATTTTGTACAATTCATAATGTCATTTTACCTCAAATAATGATGAAAAATGAAGAAATAATGTATTTATGTATAAAAATGCCAAATGACATGAGCTTCCCTTTAAAAGTTTTATTGGAAAAACCAGCAGACTTCATCCCTTCCAGTACTGACAGAACTGGAGCTATTGCTCTACATAAAAATTATAAGTGACTGTAAAATATGTCTATCTGAATTAACTGCAGGAAATTAATTCCAAGAGAAAGGGTTAATATGTCATTATTAGAATAATTACAAGTCTTGGAAAAAGAAGCATTACTAAGTGAGAAAATAAGTGTTGCATTCAGTTCAAGCTCTCTTTGAGGGGTTGTGTTTCTTTTTTTGAAACTATTCTACGCTTTACTTGTGTAGTTCTTACTTCTGTATTTTAGTGTGAGGACAAAAAACATACCTTCCACAATGAGCCCCTACTGTAATAAGAATTGCAGAAATGTGCAATAGTGTCTTTATACTTCTATAGAAGTGTAACATTTATTTTTATCTACCTATATATATATATAATATTTAAAACTAGTCCTTTCTCTCTTGTCAGTGTGCTGTGCCATATGGTGCCGAGCAACATGCCAGATGATAAAAATATTCCTAGAACATATGATATCATCAGTCAATTCAAGAGGGGTGAAACTTCTTGACCAAAGCATTTGTGGCTTTGATACATTTTCCTAGGTGTAAAGTGTATATTTTGAAATGATGAAGTGTGTCCAAGAGGTCTCCTTTTATGCAAATTCTAAAATACCAGCTTAGAACATTTTGCTCGTTAAACAAGGTTGAAACTAAAGAAATTTTGTTTTAACAAAGGAATTCATGGCAAAGTGGCAGTTCTTTCCATAGCAAGAAATGATTCACCTTCTTCCTTTCAATATATATCACTGATAGCTGCTCTGGTGTTGGAACCGCGCCACGAGGAATGGCATCTCTCCATATCTCCTCTCCACTCACAGAGAAGACGGAATATAGTGCTTGGTCAGAGGATGTTCATGTTTAGTGCAGACAGCTATCTGTTCATGCTTGGGAAAAGACCGCGTGTGCCCGGGGGGGGGGGGGGGGGGGGGGGGGGGGGGGGGGGGGGGGGGGGGGGGGGAAGACAGTATTAAGTATTATGGTGTTAACGCTGGGTTTTTCTTGCTTTATGTTGAGCTTGTTTCTTTTTTCTATCTGTTTGCACCAAACATCAAAAAACAGAAAATGAAGTGTTTTCTGTTGGCAGGGTGACTCGTGGTCAAGTGGCCTGCTCTGGGCAAACTGTGGGTGTTTCTTCAGAAAATATCACAAGAATGCTACAAAGCAAATGGAAGAGAGACGTTATAAGCTGCAGGAAAAGTGGCCTTTACGATGGGGTTAGCGATGTACACTGTAAATAAAAAACTTACACGCTAGAAGTGCCTACACAGCCGGTGTCTTTAGCTGCCTGCCAGTTCTCTGTTCATTTGTGTCTTTGTCATGGGAGGAATATTAAGGAGAAAAGCCTTGACTTTGAGTTAGGACCTAAAAATTGTGCTAGTTGATTCATCAGGATCATCTCTGTGTCACCAGACTCTTTCTTCCTGCTTGTCTTCCTTCATGTGTTTCCTTACATTGTTCATGTTTTACCTGAGAGTCTCCTTAGTGTCAGGTCTTAGTGTCAGGCATTCCTGGGTCGGTGTTTTTTAGACTTACCTTGAAACTCAAGTACGTATTGTAGCATTCTCGTTCTGTATTTGCTGTTTACAGATTTTGAGTCTTTAAGTCATCCTTGCTTCTCCTCCCATCAAATGTCTGTTAGGGTTTTGATCTATTTATTTGTAGTCAAAAATTTCCTTACAGTAATTCTTGAAAGTCCCAGAGCACAGACCTCTGTTATACAAGACATGGCTTAAAAGACAGTGTCTGGTCTGATTGTTATAATCTAATTTATAGAATGAATGAATGAACTGGGCCTGAATGAAAAGTGGTGTTCAGAAGAGTTATTAAAAATCTGTTTTGCACATTGCTCAGGCTCAGACCTCTGATGTTACAGTCCCACTAATTCTCCAGTCAGCCATTAAGTTCCCAAATAGAATGGATGTGTATTTGTAACTAAAAACATGAAAAAATGTATATGTGAGAAAAAAAAATGAAAGGTTTTTTCTGCACAATGTGAAGAGGGAAAAAGGAGTGCAAAGTAAAATTTATAAAACAGTGAACAAAGTGTAAATACTGTCGCAAATTAGTATCTGTCTACTAGCATGAATGCTAGTATATTAATGTAATGGAAAAAGTACAGTCCTAACTTCCAGTTTATACTTTCCACCCTTTCCTTGTTGTGAGTATTCTCTTTCTTATTTAATGGTCCTCCATAACAATCTCTTTCAACCCATGAGCCCATCAGCAATTTGTTTTTACAGGTTAATACACTTACAAATGATTTTGTAATAGAATAACCTCATCGGAGGGCAGATTTATGAACAATCCTCCCCCCTTGCCCCCCAATTTTTTCTTTGAAACTCAACTACTTATCTAATTTAGTGCTTTTACAGTGACCAGTGAGTTTGGTGAGGAGTGCTTTGCCTTGTGATTGAACTGTTAACCTCTTGAGAGTCTCCAGAGGTACATCACACCACAGGCATTTTAATGACTCAGGCACTGTATGTTCATTTGAGTTTTGTATGTTTAATGCAGAACTAAATGGGGTCAAGACAAAGAACCTCTTAGATTATGTCACCTTTTGGGATTTGGGGTTCTCTTCTGGAGAGCTGTATTCACCATGCCTGCGTTATCCCCTCACAGCTGCCACTCACGGCTGGGCTCTTCCCAGAATCGGACTTGCTTGTGCTCATCGTTGGTGAAACAGGACACATTTTTCCATGTATGTATTTGATAATGTAGAATCTGCTAATTCAAATTCTGAAAATGCAGCCATCCTTCTTGTACTTCTTCTTCCCCAAACCAAAAGCAGGCCTACAGGTCCTGTCTAACTCTGTGGTTCAAATATGGATATGCACTTGCCCTTTGCCTGAAACTTTTGAGTCACACTGCTGAGATCTTCTAAGCCAAGGTGATCAAAATGCTGTTAAGTGCTCATGGACAAAATCATTTTGCAAATATGATCCACTCCTTTCAGGAAGACAGAAGTAGCTGTCTGTATTTAAAAGCAAAAGGCCTAAAAATGATTTCTTAGTGGGGTTCTGGTACCTAAACATATTCATCATCACTAACTTTAGGCTGAACCAGGCCAGTATGTCAGAGCAAAAGACATCGATGTGATTAAAGGCTGAAATGATCTATACTTCGTCTACTTCAAAGAAGAATAAAACGGTACTTAGTAATATTATACAATCATCTTTCACCTTCTTTCTGAGGATCTTGTCATTACAGTAATTTGGGCCTAGAGAGCATTATTGTCCATACCCTGCTGATGAGGGGACTGAGGCACAGATACAGACTTTAAAGATGTTGTTAGAGAGTTACTGGGTTCTGGTCTGAGATGGGGCTGGGCTGTGCAGCCAGAGTTAGATGCCATGGGAACTGTGTCTGATCCTGTGGCAAGGGCATCTCCCATGCATTGGATCGGATAACGGGCACTGGCCGCCGCAACTGAACATTTATTAATTTGCTGTCTTAATATTGTAACCTACAGACCATCTCAATTAATTTGCAATCAAGAAGAAACAACACAGTGGGAACAGAAACACTGTCTAAACAAGTAGGAGCTAACGAGGCCATGTGATGCTCGGCACAGCTCTGTGGCAGTAACCTGCCTGCAGAGCATCTCAGCAGGTGCGTTACAGCACACACTACTCTCGTGTAGCCTCAGCTAGGCTGCTTCTGGGCTGCAGCTTGCTCGTTTGCTGTATAACATACCTAAAGAAAGCAAATCAGACACAGTTTGCTGTGTTATTATTATTTTTTAATATTTATGAAGCAGCTCATAAACCTTATCAACCTTAGCTAACCACACTGTAAATATTTTCACTGGGGCTCTACACTCTCCTAAGTGGTGAAGAGTAACTAGAGACTGCAAAGCTTAGAAGTTATAGGCAGTGGTGAAAGGGATTTGTAGCCTCTTGTAACCTTGAATATTCTTTCTCATAAGAGATCACGTTTTCAGAAGGTAAAGAAACACAGTTATGAGCACAAAAATATGCATGCTTGTGTGGATTAGTGCAGTTGGTTCACTACACAAGCAAATGCATATTTCAGCACCTAATTACCCCTTCTGAAGTGTAGTTATGCAATGTATCCACCCACTTGCTATAAAACTGAATGAAGATATAAGCTGCATATAGGTTGTTTACATTGCAAATCTCTGCCTCTTTTAGAGAATCCAACTTTTACTCGCTTCATATGAGCAGCTCACAGGATTTTAAGAATTCATCTTAACAGAAAGCAGATGGTTTCAGAAAGCTGAAATGAAGAAGGAAAAGGAAGAAATTGAAGATCAGAACTAAAATGTATAACATTAAGTGAAAGCTACCATGATAGATTTTTCTTTTTTAAAGACAGGGGATTAGAACAATTAGTCTTGTGTCCTGGCATGCAGGAAAAAAGAAAGTGCTAAAGATGTTTGTTTTTTTTTTTATCTGGGAAGTGTTCAACAATAAATTGCAGAGCAGAGGTTAGCATTCCTTCTTTAATCATCTGTCTGGTTAGGAGGTGGTGTCTGGTGGCAATACCTAACTTCCCTAGGACCTCCACTTGCAAAACCTGACGTTTCCTCACTGTGCAAGGCCCTAGGGACTCTTGTCTCAGTGCTAAGGTGAAAGAGGACATAATCTCCCAGACAAGGGAATGCAAACTTCTCCAGTGTCAGCAAGAGAGCTGCATCTTTCTGCTCTGCTCAGCCTCTGTCTCCAAAGATAGGTCCTGCCTCTCCAAGGCTCTGTGGATTAGAGGAACCTCAAAAGGGCACTTGACAGTCCTACTACAAAAATCAACAGCCTGTTTTAAATTACCAGGAAGAGTAATTTCCTCTTGCAGGACCGATATTTCCTTATTAAAATGAGAGGACAAGATTTAAATATAGCATAAAACTTCCAATACTGTGTAGTATTTCTTGGAGGACTGTGTTTGCTATGTTTATTTGCCTCAGGGGTAACACTTTTTTATGTACATTGTGAGGCTCAATAGTCTGGCAGCGGCAGCGCTCAGAACTGCTTTTCTTGATACTGTGCATCTGTCTCTGTTGTGATGGTATCTATAGCAAAGTTGATAGGAGAGAAATAGATAGTGAAGATGTCTCTGGACAGTTTTTCAGTGTTGCTGTAGTTAGGTTTTCCAAAAGGTCATGATTAACTTCAGTGTAAGGTAAAATACTATACTGCTGCTTTTTTGCCTGTGGCTTTTCTTAAGGAAAGAGTGATGAAAAATTCCCAGAGGAAATTTTGCTGTAAATACTGTGCGGATTAATTACTGCCTGTTTTCTCCACATGAATAAGTAATCCTTTTGGGCTTGTGTGAGAAGGATCATGTGCACTTTATTAATGATGAGTATTTGGTCAACATAACTTTTTTTATTATTTGAAACTTACGTTCAGTCATGAACTATTGGTCTCATCATAAGAACCAGAGGCAATCAATGTGAATATAATCCATGTTGTTCTTATTTAATAATTCCACTGTGTCACTGCTATCATTGTGGTTTTTTATACTGAAAGTTCATTTTTAAATAGCTGATATAAGCATGGTTGGTGTATCTTCTCCTTTCCAACTTCATTTCTACAGGGACTGATTTCCAGTGACTACGTGGTGCTGGTGTTGCTGGCTGTGCCGTGTGGGCTTCCAGAGCGGAGCTTCAGCTTCCCAGTGGAGAAATTTTTCAAAACAGGGCTCTGTAAATTGCAGTGATGGGAGAATATTCAAATGCCCAGATAGGTGGAGAGTTGATTATAAAAGCTTTTGCTCTTCACTCATGAGCAGGTGATTCCATTTTAAAAATACCCCATTCCAGAGATTTTTCTTTTTATTCATCCTTAGAAAGTTGCTGTTTGCAAACCATTTTTGGTTCTCAGTAGCAGACAAGGATTAGGCAGCTGTCTAGCAGCAGTAGCAGAAGCACCATTATTGTACGTCTCCATAAAGATGTAGCTATTTCTTATTGGGGGAAAATATATATCTCTACATATTCTCTGTATCTTTGTATACCATATATATCGAGAGATATTCAGAAAAGGGCAAGCTATCCACATGACATTAAAACATACAACTTCTGTTGCTTTTCTCCTGCTCAGGTTATTTACATAGCACAGTTTGGGATATACATAGGAAAAGAAAATTATTTCCTCAATGGAATTTTTTGTTCAAATTCTCCACTAATCTACCCCGGTCCTATCCATACGCCTGTTCAGAGTTTTGTGCCTATATCCATTCTACAGTTTCTGAAGATACCAACTCACTTCCAAAGCCTGATGAAAACATGGACTGGAATTGATCCACTTGCTGGTGAATATAGAAAGTCATAGCATTAATATAGAATTAAGCATAGTATAAAGAACAAAGCATAGTATATTAGTCCTGCATTAGTACAGGACTACACCTAGTGAATAACTATGGGTTTTCAATGGCAAGAGCAATGGATTAATTATGTTATGTCTTTGGCTTTTAGTAGCACTTATGAATTGGTCTGGGTCAGTTCTTACTGAAATCACTGCTAAAATCAGTGTCAGGGTTGGAGAGCCCAACACTGAAGTCCTGTTTGTGTGATCGGGTGGTTAACTTTCGCTCTGGATGCTTTCTTATCTGTGAGTGCCCGCATGGAGAACTGGTCAGGAATAATTGGTCTGTTTGAAGTTCATAGCCTAGCTTGTTCATATTGACTGTGCACAGACAAGTTTTGAAAGCTTTTGAAAACAGCGGCAGTTAGCACTGGCTTGTGCTGGAGGCAGTACTGGTCCTACCTAGCCCAAAAGAAATGGTGGTAAGGTCATTATCTGGAATGCTATTCATCCCCAAACTCCAAGGGTAGAATCCTCACTGGACTGAACTCTTCCTTCTTGTGCTTTGAAGCAGCTTATGTCCTTGGATTTGCTAGGAGAGAAGCATTTCCTTTGTTCCTATTATTCCTCAGTGTGGGTTGTATTTGCTTGTGGTTAGTGTAAATATTAATGCAGAGTACCTTCCTGGAGGTTAATCTGACTACACATACGTTTGGGGGAAGGGAGCACTTCTAAAGCGTGGTTCATCTCATTTTAAGTAAGTCTAAAACAGATTAGACAAATTGCAACTCAAAAGGAAATGGCTAATCCAGATGTGTCCTTGTGTGTCTCTGCCAGAACTGGCCACATACATCTAGCCAGGACTTTTTTTTTCTTGTTACTTTTAAAAACTGGTCATTCTGATAGCACATGTGCACAGTGTTTCAAAGTGGATTGAAAATATCCTGGAAATTTGGTATCCAATGAATTTTGCAAACACTTTTCTATTTTTCTAAGCTCTCCTGAGGATAAAACTCATTCTGTGTGAATGTCCAAAGTACAATTGCTTCTTGATTTGTAACAGCTGCTGCAAAAAAAGGAGTCTTTTACATTAACAATTCTGGGCAGACAGTCAGATTTTAAACTCTGGGCTACTCCATTCTCTCTCCCTGATTTTCTCAGGAGACCAGTGAATCAAGAAAAAAAAAAAAAAAGATTTGGATACATATAACATGTTTTGCAAACCAACTGGCTTTCAGCTTTCTGGAGGGATGCAACAAGTACATGAAGACTGGAAATCTAATTTGGAGACGTGATCTTATGAGACAGTTCAAATGAGGAAAGAAATTAAATTTAAAATTTGATCAAAAATTCTACTGGTGCAAATATTTAAAAAAAAAAAAAGTTTCTTAGATGGTCAGTAGAGGGCAGGCATATTTTATTTCTGAAGAACCTTTGCCCGCTACTGTGTGCAAAGAATATTTGTTCTATCTTCAGATTTGAGGAGCGTAAGTCTACTTAGTCATATTACAGTGATATAAATCAGCAGTAATAATTTAAAAAGACATTGTCAACCCCTTTGAGGAGCTAAATGTCCATTTTAAAGCAATTGGAGGATATGAGTTATGACTACAGGCATTTAATTTCTGTGTTTAGATTGTAAAAACCATGGCATAAAAAACCTGAAATATTGCCGCTACCGAGTACTGGAGAAGAATCATTTCTCTGCTGAATTCTGTAAAATGCAGTAGTTCTTTCTGATGTGAACTACTATATCACTAATGGGGTGGAAACACACTCTTGAAAGTCACAATTGTTTAAATCTTCAGCTCGGTAACAGAGATTCTTCTTGAAGATCTGACTAGCCAAGCGACTTTAAACCTAAAAGAGCAATGCCTCTTTTAATTTCTACCTGCCTTCCTCTGTAATTGAAACAGTGTTTGTATTTCAGCTGGACAGAATACCTAACAGGTTCTGAATACAGGATAAAATCAGTGTCATATCTGATTAACTCAACAGAAAAAATTAAAGCAGATTTAGAGAAGCATTTATTCTGAATGAGCCCATTCTTCCCCAAATACATTTTAGCCCTGAAACAAAATGTAGACAGAGTCTTTTCAGGAAACACATTAATATAAACACATCTCTAATATTGTTATGGTATACAACTTTTAAAGTCTTGCAATGAGATTTATTCTTAAAGAGAATGAACGATAAAAACATACATGTTGATGCTGTAAAAGACTAGAAATTTTTGTTAACCTGTAAGTGTGCATACATGTATATGAACTCTTATTTATGTGTATGATCAAACTTGCTACAGTGAAGCTACACATGTAAGTAGCAGTAACATGAAACAAGGGTTATGTCATCTACCATTTCTTTCTATGGCTTGACAATTCCATTTTTTTCTGTCAAGGTTGATGTTCACATAGACACCTTTGGTTAGGATCAAAAATGCTTTGAAGATTTGGCCCAAAATATTCAGTTCACATTCACTTTGTCCTCTCTGTATCCATCAAGAGAAGGTCTTCATTACATTTCAGAACTATTCCAGCTAGAAGAAGTGTGAACTTCTGAAAGATGTTGGCCATCAGCTCCAACTTCATAGGCTTTGGACTTCTTAGTTGGGCTGCCACGTTGCCTTCCTTACAACCATGGCTTAGACCTGTGTGACTGAGGTACAGAGGTCCTTGAATCGCACTTGTAACTGAAAATTAAACCAAGGTTGTGCGATTACTTTCATTCTTTTTAAAGAAGTAATGCGGCCTTACAGACAAGGAGCTGAATTTTTGTGCTACTCGTGCCTTCCAGATGGTCTCCGGGATTAGTTTCAATTTTTCGTTCTAGAAATTAATGGATGTCCATATTTTCGTGCAATCCAGCTAGATATTGAGACGATGAATCTCTGTAAGGAATGAAAGCTGATTGAAGAGATGCAAATGTTAGAACCTTCAAATGATTTCAATCAAAATCGGACTTGCTATCATGTGGGTACATGTTACTAAATTAACTGCAATTTTATCTACTTGTATCTTTGTTGTAGTCATCTAGGCAGATGGAAGAACTGTCCATATGCAGCCTATATCATATACAAAATTTACAGGATATACTTTATTCTAATCTTGCACTTAACCCCTGAATGATCTAGTGTTATGTTTCCTATGGAATGCTAAGTGTAAAAACTGAACTTACTGCTTAATGCTTTTAGGTGACTGGATTTCACAGCACTTAGAGAATTTAAAACTTTATTGTGTATTGTTCTGTTACGATGATGACACTGCAGCAAAATATTTGTAGCCATATGGGTCTTAATAAAAAAAAAGCTATTTCTGTCAATAATGCAATAACCTTCATCAAGCCAACAAATAACTTTCAAAGTTTTAATGCATAAGCTTTCAAAAAGGACTTTTTCCTTTAAAATCTCTGCCTTTGGCTTGAGATAGTGAAACTGCTGTAGTGTAAATTTCAAGATTACTTGCACTGACAACATCAACTTGAAACCTAGTCATTTCATAAAAAAAGAGCTAGTGGTTTCAGGAAATGTTTCTATTTCTATGTTATCTTGCCAGTTTCTGTAATTCTACTGTTATGTTTTCCTCTTTAATGACTTCTATCTACTGTGTTGGACTGCAGGGCTGTCACAAAAGCAGGGGAAAATCCATTTATGCAGAGTAACAATGAAACAGACTTTAAACAAAATGATACTTTTTAACACAAATCCTTATGTGAATTTTTTACACAAATTCTATTTTCACAAAGTAAACAGAGATTAGAGAATTTAATTATGTTATTAGCGTCGCTTATAAATGCAGACCTATTTATTACTATGCTAGTGCTGAGCATGATAAAAGCTGGAAATAATTTCTCCTTTAAGAAATTGCATCTTGAAAACAAGACAGACAGATGGCCATAGAGGAAACAGAGATGAACTGCAATGGCCTGCTCAACAGTAGGTCAAAGATTTTCATCGAGGAGTGCTGAACAAGGTCTTACTGAATGTGTTTCAGTACCACCTTAAAAAAATCAGAACTGCTGGTTTAACTTAGCTGTTTTTTTCTAAGACTTAGGACCCTGGTGCATGTAGGCTGCCATGTAGCATACGTTAGCTGTTTACCATAGCCTGCTTAGAAGCGGTATGTGGACCACCTAGGGTCTCCAGCAGTTGCAAAACCACTCGTCTGAATAAAGCTGAGGAACAACCATGACCACAGTCAGGTGTGAGCTGTCCTTCGGGACTCTTTCTTTCTGGTGAAGCCGCGTTCTGTGCTGGGGATTCTTGTGCTCAATCTTCTCCATCTCCACTCGCTTGTCTTCAGAGGTGCTGAAATGGCTATTTCCATGGCCCTTCTTGTGCTATTTCTCTTTGCCGCTCTGTAACCTCCCTGATGCGAAGGATGAGATGTGTTGTAGGAGACGTGAATGGAAACAACAGTATGGGAGGCTGAATTGAGGTAACCCAGATGTGACTGCAAGATGATGTTCAACACTTAGTTCAATACCTGTATAAAAGTCTGTATGCTTAAGAAGACTTGGAAGGGAACTAAGAAATAGGAGCTATGCAGTAGGACAGAAAAAAATGCATGACAGAGGATGAGAGATGAGTCTGTGGGGGAGGGTGAATGTGTTGGAGACTGAGAGGGGTAAAAAGGAAAAGAAGTGAGGGGAAACCTGAGAAGAAGTGATAGAAAGGCAGAAGAAAAGAATCTCTTGTTTGTCTCTTGTATAAAAACTTGTGCCTGAGGAAGAGCTCACTTGAACATTAGCAAAATAAAAAGAACCAGGAAGGCTGACCAGAGAAACATTAAACTGGAAGCAAAACAGAGAGGGAAAGGGCTTGCTTTTTTTTTTTTTTTGGCTATAGAATGCTCCCAGATTGCTGCTTTGGGGTTTTTTTTTTTCCTTTTTTTTTTTGTTCTGGCTAAAAATCTGCTGATTTCCCAACTTCTTCTCATTCTGTAAGCTGAGGTGGGATTTACGACTTTCCCGTCATTCATTATTGTTGTTGCAGTACCACCCAAAGTCTCAAACAAGGTCAGGACCTTTCTGGGAGAAAGGCAATGAAAACAAACAAAGATGATAAATTTTGTGTCCTGAAGCCTGGTTCAAATGCTGTTACAAGTAGTATGAAGACTCCCATTAATGTAAATGAGTGGTTGACATTTTTAATGTGCTAGAAGACTAAGTATGTGTCTGCATACTGCAATAACATGTCATTAGGAGATGTAAAGCCAGCTCTGAACACCTGAGCAGCAGAAGAATGAGGTAATTCATCCCAAGATGCAAGGCCAAAGTCCTGGCCTCATTGGAGAAAGTGGGAGTAGGATTTTAGCCCTGCACCTTCTGGGACAAGAATTAGCTCGAGTGTTTCTAAATGGTTCTTGCACTGTAGTGATGTGGTGCAGCTACAGTGTTTAACTGCAAGGTGGTCCTACCGTAGAAGGTGGCCAGGTTTTGTTGGTTTGATCTCAAAGCATAAGCTGTGTTTAATGTAAACAGAAGCAGCCTGGCAGGGCTGAAGAAAGTCAGGCATAGGACTTGTCATTAATTCCCTGGGTACTCCTTTTTCCAGTTGCCAAGTCCAGTTTGGCCCTGGTTTGATCGCCCAGAAAGATGTTAGAACAATTCATAAGCACCTAGACAATAATCAGGTGATAAAAAACAGCCAGCATGAATTTGTCAAGAACAAATTGTGTCAAACCAATCTCATTTTCTTCTTTGACAGGGTAACTGGCCTAGTGGATAACAGAGAAGTAGGAGATGTGATGTATCTTGACTTAAGTGAGGCTTTTGACACTGTCCAACATGACATTCTTATAAGCAAGCTTGAAAAATATGGCCTAGATGAAATCGCCATAAATGGCTGCAAAGCAGTTGAAAAAAGTGTTCTCAAAGGGAAGTTATCAGTGGTGCTCTTTCCAGCTGCAGGAGGGGCAGCTCACCTAGCATCACTCGCTGGTCTCTTCCACAGAAAGTTCTGCTCTCTGATCCATCATTCAAAATGCTAATGAGAAAATACACTTTCTTTTTTTACAGGGACAGCGGGGGGTGGGGGGGGAGCTGTGCAACACTTTGGAGGAATGAATTGGTTCAGAAGGATCTATATAAAAATCAACTAGGTGAAATTTGGCAAAGAAGTGCAAAATACTGCCCTTGGAAAAGATACGGTAAATGCACAAAGACAAAAGGCGGAAGTAATTGGAAGGCAGAAAAGTGTCTGGGCTTTTAGGAGATCACAAGTGAAATATAACTCACAAAGGACATGCTATTGCAAATAAAGCACCTCTTTTTTCGGGATTCTTTAACAGGAGTGTCATGTGTAAGACATGGGAAGTAATTATTTTGCACCATATGGTGCTGGTGAGGCCTCAGCTGGAGTATTGAATCCAGTTTTGGGGACTGCATATAAAGAAAGATGTAGATAAATTGGAGAGTTTCCAAAAGAAATCATGAGGAAATGAAGAATTTTAAAAGCATGATTTAAAAGGAAAGGTTGAAGGAGTTAGGTTTGCCTAGAATATTTATTCCCCTTACCCCTTTTATGCAGCAGGAGGGTTTAGACAGTCTCCTGAGGTCTCTGAGAGTCCTATGTTTTTGTAGTCCTAACTGTAATATTGGCTGAGTGACATATTCATCTCAGTCATGATTAGTTGATGTCATAGCAGAGGCATCTTTAGAGATGTCGTAGCAGAGCCATCAGAAAAGATCTGAAAGAGGAAGCAGATACTTGGAGTAGCTTCAGAGGGTCTCTCTGTGCAAGTACAGCAGTAGGGAAGATGAGTTTATTGGGGAAATAGAGAAGCCAGTGTTCAAAACTGACATCATTAGTAGCGTGGAGAAAAACTGCTTTATACTTAATGTGATGATTATTTTTGTGTGTGGCCACATGGATTTAAATATCATCATTTTGACAAATTGGTACCATTCTTCAACACTCAGAGGTTTCCTTCTGTGAAGTTTTCTTCACTGGAGTTTTCTGATTGGATCCAGAATATTTTTTTCCTGAATTGAAATCCAATAGAGTGAGAACAATGTTTTTAGAAAGTAAAAGTTTTTAAGAGGAAATAAGTCCACATTTACAGTATATGGTCAGATTTTCCTTTCTTTCTTTCTTTTTTTATGTTTATTTTTCAATTCCAAGATACATCTGCTGAATTGTATCATTTAGACATTGAGGTATTGGCAAAAATGATTGCTGGCCCTTGCTTTCTGTTTCTCTGCTTTTCTTTAGAGCTGTATGACACATACTTACATATACCTACCAAAAAATTCCCAGCATTTGCAGCATTCAGTCCCTTGTGCTCTGCTGAAAGGTAGAGTTAGAGTAACCACATCCAGATTAACTGTGGAGCAGCTCAGCTCAGTGGACTAATGCAGTGCCAGGTATGGCATTTATCTTTGCTGCAGAAAGTTCATATGGTCACCAACAAAATATTAATAGATCAATAGATAATGAATCTTTGTAAGCTGTTAAGTGAGGAATAATAAATATAACTCCTTTTTCTCCTAGAAGCCAAATTCTCCTGTCCTGCTTCAAGAAGAGTTAGACTTTCCGATGTGGTTTGAGGGAGTTTAAGCTTCCCCAAAGTTGTAGGGATTTGTGGAGCAAGTGGAAGTAGTCTTGCATCCTGTGAAGGATAATACTGCCCATTCGTCATCCCTAGGTCAGGCTTTGTGGCTGGTGGAGTGGAGGAGCCATGGTCATGGCTGCACTTCAGCCTGTCCTTCACGTCC
Organism: Gymnogyps californianus; assembly: GCF_018139145.2. Classification (NCBI taxonomy): domain Eukaryota; kingdom Metazoa; phylum Chordata; class Aves; order Accipitriformes; family Cathartidae; genus Gymnogyps; species Gymnogyps californianus. The sequence continues at coordinate 38,713,099 of NC_059472.1, forward strand.
TTCCAGACCAAGGTGTGGCACAGCCGTGTTCAAGGGAGCGGAGACCCTTGGCTTTGTAGTACCACAGCTTCTCTGCCTTGGAGGCTGCCAATACCTGTGACTTGGGTGGAAATGATGCGATTGTCCATAGGTATGAGCAGAATCTGTATCATTACTCATCCTGTGCCTTTCCCAATACAGTGCCCCAAAAGCATTCATGTTCGCCTGAAAAAAACAAGCAAAAAATAACTCTGTCTCTTAGCTACACACATACACACAAACCAAAAAAAAAGAAAAAAAAAAAGAAAAAAAAAGGCAGGACCTGGTTTAATCCACAGCAAACCCCAGGCAGCTCAAAGTTAAACTTCCCATTCAATTACTAATTCATTGCTTTTATTTGTGGATATTGCAGTATATGTGGTCTGTGAGATTACCCGCTGATTGTCATTTTTCATAGCGATGCGGCTATCCCACAGAAGGGATTAAGAGTGAAGCTTCCTTTAGCGCTTGCACTTTGCAGTGTTACAGGGCACAGGGAAGTTGTTTTGCGTGTGTGCGAGGGGAGCTGCACGTGGGTGTGAATTAATAGAGTTTTTAAATGTATTTTTAATTTTTATCTCCAAGCAATGCTCTATTATCAGCTAGATGATAAAATGTCTTGAATAGTTGACTCTAGGGCTTTCACTAAACTGCCCATGAATGCTGAAACCATCTGTTTTTCTGGACGTTTGTCAGGGTGAGTGTGGCAGAGGCAGCTGTTTGAAAAGGGACGCTTTGGATGATGAACCAGCCCATTGTTTCTGAGCGATTCGCTTGCATTCAGAGGCTCTACCCAAGCGTACTATAGAGCAATCAAAATCAAACTATTGTTTGTCCCAATCATATTGATCTGAAAAGAAGGTGGTGGGATGACCGCATTGTAGATGCAAATAGTTGTTCAGAGCAGCTGTATGCTGGCCAATATGTACCACAGTAGGAAACCCACATGGAAGCTAGAGGGCTCCCTGCACCCTACTGGGGAAAGAGAAAAGATGATGCCAGATTGAACTCCAGTCTACAGCAAAAAGGAAGGCTCTGGACTGTTGGTATTGCTAGTAATTTGCTTTTTACAGCAATGGTTGACATTAACCCTGTAGTGCCTTAGTAATTAAAGCCAATTGTTTGGGTTTTTTTTCTGCAAGCACGTTGCGAAGAGAGTTTATCAAGAAGATAATTACCTAAAGCTACTGCAATGAAATATAGGAGCAATTGGATTGCTTGGATGTCAACTATCAATTTTCTCTTCTATAAAAATTAATTGTATTTTTGTTGTTGTTTTCTATGTGGAATCATTCATGCACTGCTTAAAGTTTTCATAATTTATTTATGATGATGAAAATATAGCAGCTGAATCGAAACATATTGTGGTGTTCGTTTCTGTGTTAAATATAGCTGTCTTATCTCTGCAGAAAGCAGGGGAAAAGATGATCTTTAGTGCATGTAATGAAGATTATAGCTTTTAGTTTAGAGTAACTGAGAAAGCTGCACTTCATCCATTAACATTTTAAGCTTTTTAGTTGTCCTTGTCACTTCATTGCATGCATGCTAATATCTCCTCATATAAAATTTAATCTGTCGAACTAAATGAAGGAATTAGTATCTGAAAGACATCTTTCATTAAGCAATTAACGAATCTTTCTAACAAATCTACAAAAGCATATGTGTTTATATTTAATAAGTATTTGTATGATCAGCCAATTACAATACATAGATACATCTTTTTTGTTTATTTGTGATATTACAAAATCTAAACTTACAGTTAAGTTGTAATTATGCTTTAGAAAACGTGTTGTAATTGTCAACAACTGTGGTTAGGGGACTGCTCTCTTTCAAAATCGTCACAGTCGCATAAAGCTTAATATATATTTCTTTGTGTAAGAATCTTTTTTCCTGGCTCTTCGTGATTCATGGATGGAAACGATGAGGTAGTAAAGAATCTGCAGAGGGAATACATTCAAGGATATGTCTTTTTAAAATTAACAATGATGTATATGTGCATGTAGGAGGGAAGCAAACAAGAAGAGGATGGCAGCCTGGATGAAAAGATGATCACCTGCACCAGCTGCAACACGTTTCCTTTCACAGCTTTAGAGCAGCTTTTCAATCGTATTCTCTTTTAAGGCTGCTTGCATAATTTTATGAAGGGACACCTCACCCTAACTTAAACTATTAGTAAACCAGTGTCAGCCTCTGTGTAAAAAGTGAAAAACATAAGTAAAAATAGTGATATTGTCCCTTTGCCCTTGTGCCATTATTAACTTGTTTGGGAGTCATTTTCTTAACAGCATATATGAATGCTTCCTTCCTGGGCTTCCTTCTTGTCTGAATTACTTTAGTCTTCAGAATGCTCCATCTGACGTATAAATGTCCAGTCAATTAATTACAGTAAGGCACTTCGGTGTTATAAAAATGAATTTGGCCAGTAGAAAGACTTGTTTTTCTTTCCAGACGTACCAAACAATGTTAAGACAGACAGTGTAGCACGCTTGATTTGACTCATTTGCTTATCTTTTTCATTAGCAGTTTGCTACCTGACTGTTTCAGAGCCAGTTCTCCAAGTGTTAAAATAACTCACCAGCTTGACAGCTATCATATATGTCTGGCAGTATTAACAAAGTGCAATCCTTGCCATAAAGTTTGAAAAAAATGTATCAGACACCTACTCGCTGGTTGCCAGAGGACCAAACCTCTGAGCAGGAGAGAGACAGAGGGAGATGCTGCACCACCAGTGAAGTTCAGGGATGAGGAGGAGCCAAGACACCTGCTATCTTCACCTCCTGGAGAGGGTGGGGTGGAGGAATCCTGGAAATCTTTGTTCACTCTCGGGTACTTCTCTGTAGCATCTGTGAAAGTCTGCTCAAAGTTTCACCCTTCATGTCAGACTCAGGGTCGTGTTTGTCTCATCTCGTGTTGTGGTGGAGGCCAAAGTCATCTGCTCAAGGATGCTTTCAGCTGTGTGCAGTACGCTGCACAAAATACTGATAAGACCCATTCCCATCCTGAAAGAGCCCCGGCCGCTCTCAAGCATTAGCAGCTTCCTTCTTTTAATCTTTTGTTTGGTCTCACACAGCTTTCTGGATGTAGGCTTTTATTGCGCTCCTTTTTTTATATGCCTTCAGCGATTGATTCCAGTGCCTACTTCCAATGCTATTCAGTTTCGCCAAATATTGGCAGCATGAAATTATCATTCCGTTAAATCCGGAGATTTCACCAAGTGCAATTCCTGGATCCGCTTTACTTCAAATGGAATTACACAAACAGGAGCTACAGAATATCAGTGTTTGGTTGTAGTCCTTCTGATGAAGAGCAGTATAAATACGTAGATAGACAGAAATCAGTGCCTTGGAAAAATAATACATCACTAGTGTGTTGCACTTCAACCTTTTCCCATGACCAGTTTTCATCAGAAAAATTGTGGAGATGCACTTGGGTATAGGTGTAGGGTTGTGGTTTTATGCTGCGTTTATGCACAGGGAATCATTTGCCTGTGGTCTCAGGCTGAATTAGACTATTTTGGTCAACCTAGTGTCTCCATGTCTGCCGTGCGTTTCCTGATATGAGCATGGATTGTAAAAGAGGTAGATGCAAACAATAATGCAGAACTATTAGTACTGTGTGTCTGTGTATTAACATTATTTAGCTGGGTTTTTATTAGGAAAAAAAAGTTTCTTTTTTAGAGCGATGGAAGACTCAGATCTTTAAATCCTAATGGAGACAGGGAAATGATAGTCTGATATAAATAATGTTTCTTTGGGGTGGGCACACAGAAATAAAGCCTGTTTTGCTTTGTTTCCATTAGGATTTCAGTCATCTTGGTATAAAAATGTATACATCTGAATCCACCTTTTTTCTTTCCTTATTTTTTTGTTTTAACACGTGTTGTTACAATCCCCTAAAAAAGATTTTGTAAGCAGTCTCCTTTTCCTGGTGAAAATTTTCTTCCCAAAGAAGCATTTTGACAATGATACTGATTAACATCCTTTCACAAGGTGAATAATATGTTAGGCGAAAATGTAGTAGAGTTAGAGAATTTGGCACAAAATTGGAATAAGGACAAAATGTTGTCAGAATTGGGTGCTGGAAGCCATATGCTTCTTTTTTGAAGGTGGGTCACGTTTTTAGCTGTCAGATTGCTAAGAATCCTCATGTCACCCGTGGACTTCAGTCAGAGACAGGTTTTCACCACGGTGGGAAGGCAGGCCTGCCTGCTACTCCCAATTTGGCACATGAATTTGAAACTTGTATGACAAGGCATGTGATTTATCAAGCCTAATTCGTGACGTGGAAGGACTTCTCTTACAGAGATTTCATTTCCATTCTTCCTGCAGCAAACTGTCATTTTACTACAAGTTTCAGAAAATGGGGAAGATTGAGTTTGTTGGTTTATGTCTTTCTCCAAAGGATTCAACTAGCGAAGTTAAGTGCTTGAATAGGAATTTTGCCTTTATAAGAACGCAAGTTTCCTGATTTGTGGTCCCAAGCATCATTCTTCTCTTTGAGAGAACAGAGAAAGAGGGGAAAAGCTAAAAAAAAAAATTAGACTTCTCATCTCAACCCCAAATGAGCTCACAGGTAATTTGCACCCAGACTTTTGTGCCCACGCTTTTGTACTAGCTTGAATAAATCTGCTGTTTTCACCTTCCACTTCTTCCCAGTGTATTTTTAGGAAGCCATAATTTTACTGTGCTAAATAAGTATATCTCCCTGTCCAAAGAACTAGTCGCACTCCTGTACCATATAAAATAATCTCCTTTTTTTTGGAATTTTTTTTTTTTAATTGTCTACTAAATTTTCTTTGAAAATTCCAGATGAGGTTTCATCAGAGATTTTTTCGGGGTGATACAAATATTTCTGTTGACAATATGTGGATTGACTGTACTATTGTGTTTCTGCGTCTCATTATTAGAAGGAATGAATAGCTCTTGGTCCTTGGCCTCCTCTGTGTTTTCAGTTGTGGAAGCCCAGCACCCCGTAGAAATTCTTGTTTCTATCCTGAAGCGCACAACATCTCAGCTGAGGCTAAGAGATCTTCCATTACTGGTGTCCCACATTTCTTTTTTGTGATTTCTGGTCCTTCTTTTTGTTGCCAGTGAGCCTCAACTTCATGTTCTCATTAGCATCCTTATATTTAATACTTTGTTGGTGAAAGTATTAAACCTCACTAGTCTTGAAGACAGTCCCTAAAGTACTTCACTAGTAACCTCCTTCCCATATGAATCATCCTTTTTTCTGTGTAAACCACTGGCTTCTGCAGCCAGTCCAAGTTCTCCATTTGAACTGGCTGTGACAACTGGAGATGCTCTGCCGAGTTCCAGATAGATTAAGAATCAGTAATTCTGTTGTTTTAGTTTTTAGCCTAAAACAATGGTTCTCCTCGAAAAGAAAGATTTAATGTCTAGCTGGCTCCTTTCAAAAATTGTTTCAAAACCTCAGTATCTCAAAACGTGTGTAGTACCCTAGGACCACTTTTCTACAGTATTGCCATTAGAAAGAAATGGGCATAATCGTATTGTGCAACTCCTGATTTGTGTGAAGAGTGTATTTATTTCAACAAAAAATGGCCCAGTGATCTTTTCAAAGCAGACTATTCTTGAGTTTTAATCTTTTTTCAGTGTTTGGAAATGAAGTTCAGTTGCACTTTATGGATGTTGTATGTCACAAGAAGGAGTTTTATGCAGCAATTTAGTATGCAGAATTTCTGTTTCTGAATGGTTTTTAATCAGAAACTTGTTAGTCCTGAAAGGTGTCTTTCCAGCTTTCCAAGTATAAGCCAACAGATACGGACCCATTCACACTGAGAGAAAAAATATCCTACTTTCCTAGAAATAACTTTTAAAAATGGAGATTGCTTATGGTTATTAGAGATCCCGTAGCAATCTTTGTCCCGGCATGCTCATCCAATTCTGCTTTAGATCCTTACCAAGTCACGTATCCCAGTCATCTCAGAAAATACCTTACCCCTACTAGTATATGCTTTAGGTTTGATTTGATACTGCGTTCTTTATTTTGTATCTTCAGCTGTCTATGGTTTAATTCCAAACAGGTGAAAGCAGCTTCTGAGTGGCTGCACTGCCGTAGCTCAGCTCTCGTGTAACTAAGTGGGGTCAGCCCTTAAAACAGAGCTGGTTGCCAGTAAAATGGAAGTTATTTCTGTTTTCCTCAAGTGAGGGTGGCTCTTAGGTAGCTTTCTCATGTTTCATTAGGAGGAATCGCTGACCTTTCGGTACCTATCTCACTTTCATATTTGGGAAAATGAGTGATGTGGCATTTCTAAAGACGTAGAAACTTTTGTGTATAGGTTTGTCAAACAAATTTGATATTTGGTACTCACTGCAGACAAATACCACACATTCAGTCCTCAATATGCATGCATAATAGTAATCAGTATCAAATGAGGAATGTGTACTCAGCCTTCAACTTGAAGTAAAGGCTTTCTTCTCAAACGACACATTAACTCTGTCATTCCAGCAATGAGTGAATCGAAGTTTAATGATAGTAATGAGGCTAAATTAACAGAGTTTATGCATGAAATAAGTATGAAAGGTTATAAATATCAATTTAGTTCTAGAATCTTAAACACTGTAAGTCAAAAACCTTCTGCTACCATCCCTTTGTTTTTAACTGATGGATATTTGCCTTCACTTCTTTCTGTTTTAAAGCCAGTTGCTTTCCTGCACTGCACAAAGAAATATTACATAAAATATTGATGGAAAATGCCGTGTAGTAACATAGTGTGGTGATGATTCAAGTACAGTGCTAACGAATGGATGGTGTTTATAGTAAAATAAATATTTGGCATAATTTAAAAAAACAACAATACAGTTTTGTTTAGCCTCTTTTGAAAAGGTTTAGCAGTAAAATTTACTTTTTTCTTAATTTTATGAGAAATTTCACTAAGGGTTGATCTGGTTGATTTATATTGCCACTATAGGAAAGAGGTTAAAAGAGTTTAACTTAAGACTCCCCGTGACCAGCTGAACTGAGATATACTTTTTGATCAGACTGGATAATTTACCTTGTTATGGTATATATTAAGGGAGAGTTAAAAATGGTTGCCACGGTTGCAGTAACTTTTGCTAAAATAGGTGTTGACATTGTTTAGATATTGTCAGAAAATGAGTCAAAGCGTATGCTTTATTAAAAGATAAATTCAGTGCTGCCACGTGAGGAAGTGGGAGTGCTCTTCTGCTCCAGAGTCTATATGTGATGCCCAGTTTTCAGCATGATTCTACCTGGGGCTTGGTGGGAGGCATGCACAGACCTCTTATTTGAGCGTGGTGGTATTTGTACCTTAATGTGTTTAATCCTTTGAGGCTCCGGGGAGTGCAAATGGGCATTCAGAGTAGTTCTAGTGTGTTTTTGTTCTCTCCCTGGTCACCTCTCCTGAGATGCTGCTAATGGTTTTGTGGAAATCATTTATACTAGTGCTGTAATGAAGACATAAAGGAAACCATTCATTCCCCTAAACAGAGATGTCTATCCTGCGTGGCCTCCAGCTGTGGGTCCAGAAGGATGTAATTCTCCCTCCCTGGCAGTGTCAGACCTGCCAGCTCTGTGTGAATGTGGAATAAATACCGTGGAGCATCTCACGGTACTAGATAGACCCCTGTCTTGAGGCAGCTGAATTGAGCCCTGCTTGTTTACTTCAGGTGAAATAAATCAGTTCAAGCTGTATTGACTGTACTGGTCGCTGTTGGGGGCGGGGGGGGGGCAGAGCATAGATAGGGCATTTTGAGATACCTACATTCAGGTACCTAAATTTAATCTGCAGCCAAATCCCATGCACGCAGCCAAAAGCAGGGTGCTTACTGTCTTCTTTGGTACATGGGATGCAGCCTGGAAACTGTTGGCATGCCACTCTCTACCAATCTAAAGCCATCAAGGTACATACTCATCTTTAAATAAAATGTGAAATTCTGGTAAATGAAGTGTAAGATACATTCACTCATCCTAAGTTTGTGCACCTGACCTGTTTAAGTGAAGACTGTAGTTGTCCCTCTGCAGTCAAGGGAGGTAAAACAGATATCTCTACAGAGGAATTCAAATCTTGAGCACCTGAATTGGCAGTAGGGATGATAATTTCCATCAGCTGTATAGGATATGCAGGGTGATTAGGAACCTTACTTTAAGGGAAATTAATCTTGACTTAGATTGTTTAATGTTACAGCTTCAAAGAGAGCCCCCCAAATGTAACAGAAGTATAATCAAGAGTCTGCAAGGAGTGTGGCATGATACCCCGGTGATGGGGAAACAGGCAAATAGCAAACAGATTTAGTGTTTGGCTGACTCAGGTGTTGGGCTGAGTGTTGAATTTGGGTTAGGAATTATTTTCTTGCTCATCTTCTTTAAAAGCGTGGCCTGGTGATTTTGTGTCAGGGATGGGATTAGCAGTGGCTTATTCCAACTGTCACCATGACCTCCAGTCTGTGTCTTCTCCGTGGTGAATTCATGAAAGAACAATGGCGGACAGTTGGGATTATTCCGGTGGGAAGGAAGGGGAAACCACTGATTAATTCCCAGGAATATTGAAGTGTCCCTAGAATAAACTGATGTTTTTTAGTAGCTATTCCTGGTAATTCTTTTTGTCCTCAAACAATAGTTTCTGATCGTGGGACAAAGTTTTATTCTTCATATAGTTATCTTCTCTCTGGAAGGCACAAAGAAGTGCTTCTGGCAAATAAGGCAGCCAAAAAGAGAGAAGCGTAACTGTCCCATTCCACCTCGAGAGCATCTCTGCTGTGCAGAGGTCCCTGGTGCAGAGACCCTTGCCCCAAAGTTTTGTCCAGCTAGTAGGGGCTGTGTGTTTGCTCTCACTTGGATCTGCACAAGAGCTGCACAAGAAGGAATAACTCTTGTGGGGATGTGGCTGTGCTCATAGAGGGTCAGCTTCAGGCTGTAGGCACTTTTTTCCACTGTATTTCCAACCCTGTCGCAGTGAGTTGCCCACTTAATTACCACAATGCTGAGTGTTTTTCAAGATTAAGAATCACAGCTGAAAGGTAGGAGGGGATGTGGATTGTCCAAATATGAAGCACTGGCACCTGTGCTACACTGCATCTCTCCGTGAGGGGTCATTACAGGGCCTGAGGCTTTGCTGATGGTGGCAGAGAGGCTGCAACCTCCTGTCTCCCAGCAGCAACCTCCTATCTCAGCAGCTCTGGTTAATACCAGTGATGATCTTGAGGGAAAGTCAGTGTAAAAATACTAGGTTAACTTCTACTCATGTTTCAAGGCAGAAACATCCTTCTTTAGGTTTCTGATCAGGATGGTCTGGCATGAATACCTGCAGGCTACTCAACTTCATGATAGGGAGTTTCTTCCAGCCCCGTGTTCTCTCATTGTTGTTTGAGTTGCCATAACCTTAATTAAGGTTGCCTTCTTACAGTATTTTTTTAAAATATGTTCTTGGAAGTGTTGGACTGCTTGTGAGTTTAAAGCAAATTAACAATACTTCTTTTTTTTCCCTCTGTAAAAGCTGTTTTACAATATGTCTCTTGTAAACTTGCAGCTTTCTAAGTTTCTGTATCAGAATGTGAATTGATTATGGGATTTGACGGATCGTATCCCATTAGCTCTTTGGCTTGTAGGAAACAGCCCTTGACCTATTTTTTTAAGCTTTATTTCATAAATGTTTTCAAAACTGTCTGAAGATCAAAAAAGCAGGGTCATTCATTTAAATTTACTTTAAAGACCAGCGGTTCATGGCTAATGAATGTATGGTTTATTAATCAAATGTATATAGCTGAAAGAAGCCAACTACAATTCACTTACAATTGCGATTTTACCCTATTTTAACGTTATTTTAATGAGCTACAGATTTGAATGTGGGCTTTGTTCATCTGTTGCTTCCACTCAATTGCAGTTTCACCCTAAGAAGACACAAGACAGATTGATCAGGCTTCCAGTCATTGTGAGACTTAAATGAAGTGAACAGGGCCTTATGTTTCAAAACCAAATGAGAGGATTAAAGCAACAAAAAAAAAAAATTCTCCTATGTTATCTGTCTGCTGTTCTTAAATTTGATTAAGCTATTTGCCACTAAGCACTTTTGGTTTTACTGTAAATACAGCCTAGAAATAAATTTTCATGGCCGCAGGCACCAATCAGCAAGTGATACCATGAATAATTAGCACTTAGAAACACTTGTTCATGTTAGAATATTTCTTTGATTGCCATTTCCAAAAACACACTCAGATAATAGGACAGTACATTTCTTTAAGGTCTAATTGGGATAGAGCTCTGTGCCAGCAGTTACAATTGTAGTATAAGCAAAGTTTTCCTAATTTTTTTTTTTGTGTGTGTGTAGTGCAAGTTTGCATTTTGGGAGAACAGGAAAAAAAGAATAGTCTCAAGTTAAACTATAATAATTTGATGTATTCATGTTTTATTGTTTAAACTACACATTCAGTTTTGGGCTATAAAAGGCACTTTTGAACCTGAACAAGACCATATCTAATATTCTCTTCATAAAATCTAAGCAGATTGCAGCCACCATGTAAAATAGTGAAATGGCCTGTGAAGACAGTATAAGCAAGAATTCTGTATCCTACTTTATTCTTATTCTGCTTTATTGTTAAAAGCTCTCCAGTTGGCTTGAGAATGTCTGATGGGGAGTAGCAATCCCTGTGAGTTATACTGAACATAAACACTAGGAACAGCAATGTAGAAGCATAGCTCAGTTTTATAGACTTTTGCTTTGGTTTGTATGTTTAACTTTTGACATAAGTGTGTTTGAACTGTGAAGTCCATCAAGAAATACTGTGAAAATATTCATCACACTAGTAATAATGCTGTGTTTTTCACATATGTTTAATTTACCTATTTTATAAGGGATTTTGATGCCAATTACACATTTCTATATTTGATGTACACCTTTCTTGTTCTAAATTGCCTTTTGAATTTTGCATGAAAAAATATTAAGTAGCAAAGCAGTCTAACGTATCTGTATTTGATCCCACATTTCTTAAGTACCCAAACTCCCACCCTACTCTAGGGTGACTTTCTGTGCAGAAAAACCCTGTCTGCAGATTCTGGTGGCCTGAGTAATGTGGGTTTGTTATCTCAAATGACTTTTAGATTGAGATTTTAAATAAGAAATACAGGAAGTAAGTTTTGCTAACGCTGAGACATTTTGCAGCATTTAAAAATGCTTTTGGAGTGGAAAACAGCTTAAGAATCCCTTAAAAGAAATGTTTTTGAAAACTGTTTTGAAATCGGTTTTGAAAACTGATCTTTATATAATGCTTTGACTACATTAAGTACTAAGCACTAACTGATTAATGCAGTATCTCCATGGAGCAGGCTAAATTTACAGCTGGTGAAACTGAGGCAGAGAAGGAAAAAAATGGACTTTCTGGTGTGCTTAAGCATATCTTAAGTGATTAGCATCTCTCTGCAGCAAATGAAGTGCCACTTTTAATCTAGCTAGAGTGAGAGCAATGAGGGGTAGGGAAGCTGTGGCAGCATAGTGGCCAGCATAGAAACTTGGGGGGCAGCCTAGGTATATCTTCACTGATGTTGTCTGTAGTGTCAAGCTGAAAGCTAATTGGGGCTTGCCTTGCTCGACTGTGAACTGTACCGACATTCCTAAGGACAAACGCAATATAGAAATTGTAAGATTATGATCAGATTTGGGAGTCCCAGACTCCCAGATTTGCATGGCTTTCTCTTGAGCATTCAGACTCTCCTTTTCTTGTCTAAGTGTTAGACTAATGTCTATCAGCCTCAGGAATTAAATGTGTGAGAATGAACACATTGATAAGAAAAACTAATTTGTAATCAACACTGAGTCTTTATGCAAAAATTTAGAATAATGCAGGTCTTAAATCTGTCTGATTCCCACACATTGTTTGTTTTTAAATAATGTGCTGCATGAAGTACATTTTTTGTGTTCTAGGGAGATGATCGTTAATAGACCTTTGTGTTTTCTCAGCCTTTGTGTGGCCATATGTAAACCTGAGGAACTGAGTTCTGTTGTGTGCATCTGTGTCTAGCTGAAATCAAAGGTGATTTGATTTTTTTCACCCCAAACCAGAATTTAGGTGAAAAAAATATTGGTGCTGAATCTGAAGCACACACATACATTTGTCTTCTGTATGTTAATTCTTATGCAAGTCGTGTGCTATTATTTAAGAAGAAAGCTTTAAGAAATATTTGCATGTATTTTTAATAGAATACGAATTTTAATAGAATACGAAACTTTATGTTTTGTAAAAGTATATATGAAGACAAAAGCACATAGTGTGGTGAAATTTTGTAAAGCATTTGTGGGCTCATTTTCTGCAGTGCAGGGTATTTGGCAGCACAGTCAGTGAATATTTCTGTATAGCTTCACAGCATTAAACAAATTTCTCTTGAAATTCAGTATATGTAAGTAACTGAGAATATAGTTCATTTCATTTAGTGTTCAGTCATCTAAAATCAAAGCATTTGGGATATTATTACTTAGCTTTGATATAAATGAGTAATCTACCGTGTATTAAGCTTGCTCTGTTTAAACTGAAGTTTCCAGATAGCACAGGTTACCATCTGTATTTTTTCATATTATTATTGCCCTCGTAATAAGTTCAAGGTGAGATTTTCAGGCAGTAAGCTGCAAGTCAGTTTTCATATAAACACTTTAGAAAAGCTATCTTGACATCAGCAGCTTATGCAGTCTTCCATCTATAATGTAAATGACTACTCCTGCATTATTTTTATTTCTTCATTATTTTGTGGCCGCTCATTTAAAAATGTTTAAAGCATTAAAAACGTCTCTGCAAATACGTGTGAAAGGAGACAATTGTTCTTGTAGGAAAGGCCAGGAAAACACACAAAAGAGGCCACAGTGAGACGATAAACATAAAGGTCCAGGAGGTATTATGATGAGGTTCACAGATACTGTGTTCCAATCAAGCTCAATAAGCTCTGAATTCCTATTATGTTTCTCAAGCCTCCAAAAAGACATGGGAAGAAACCAAAAGTTTAAGTCAAATAAAAAGCACTTAAGCCAAGAGCACATGAATGTATAGCTGGGTAATGGAGCTTTCATCTCCGAAATAAAAACAGTTCAATTCAATTGGAACTGAAGTTTCTTCCCCCTTTGAAAAAGTTTATTTTAATGAGTTTCCATTTTATGCGTGGGCTGTTCTTTAATCGATGCTGCTCCATTGAAGTTTTACCCAATGAAGACACAAGACAGATTGTCCAAGCTTGCAGCTATTGTTGGGAGTTGATGAAGTGTATGGGCCCTTATGGTTGATAGCAGAAGTAGATGGTCAGAGCCAATAAATAAAACTTTAACTCTGATTGTTGGGTGCTTTATGCTGAAAAGCTTTCTATTACCATGAATCTTTGGTTTTGAAGGACTTGTGAACCCAAAGGCAGCTCGTAGCTCTGTCACACAGACTAAGTCGGTCAGACAAGCAGCAATCTATCCTATCCAATAAACCCAGTTTTGTCTTTTAAATTCTAGACTTCTCCTCAGGAATCAACATTGTTAATATCTTGACAGACCATTAACTTCATAATACATGTATCTGCTGCCCTGTTGATTTATCTTAAAAATTTGATGTTTGCGGAAGTTAAATTGTGCTGTCCTTGATCATGTTTTTACAAAGCAAATATCAGAAAGAACAATTTTAACAACTGGAAGCCTGTGCTAATGTTTGAGGAAATTAGTAAAATATTTTTATGACAGCGCCGAGAGTCACAAGTGCAAAAGAACCATTAAAAGATTCATATTCAGTATAGTAAGAAATCAGAATATTAACCTAGGGTTTTGATTTTTTTCAATGAGAAATGAGATTTATTTTGCAGATAGAGCAGTCCTAGAGCCAGATTTGTTTGTCGCTTGGTCCAAAGAGATCTCAGTGAACAGAAGAGCAAATACAAATTCCGTTAAAGTATTCTGCATATTTACTGAAGAAATGTCATTCATTTCAATTTTAAGAAGAAAATCTGTTAAATATTTGTGTTATAACTGGTTTTGTCTGAGCAGCAATACTTGGAGTGTGGCAGGTAGTGGCTGCCTCACTTTGGAGGTGTCATGCAGATACAGTGGAAGATATTTGGCCTTAGGGATGCATTGTGTATCCTGGAGTTTCCTGATTCTTGGGGCGAGAGGGAAAGAGAGGGGGTGAAGAACCCTGACCAGCTGGGAAAATGCAGGGAGTGCAGGTGTGGGTACCGTCGGGATGGATGGCAGGAGGGAGAGGGTAAGGTTGTGGGGAAAGAGGAGAGAGGTTTCTCTGGGAATGTCTGTTTTCTACTTGCATGAAGGTCACTTAAGATCTGTCCCTTCTAATCTTCTGAGGTTCTTACTCTTCTTCAACGTGTAGGTATCAGAACATCTTTCAGTGGCATGGGAAGTGGCATGGCTAATATTTGTCACTTGTGGTCTGTTCTCTGTTATTCCTTACATCTGAACACAAGAAAACACTTTTTTACTGTGAGGGTGGTCAAACACTGGAACAGGTTGCTCAGACAGGTTATATGGTTATATGGTTATATGACCATCTAGCAATATATGGTCCTGGACAACCAGCTGTAAATGACCCTGCTTGAGCAGGTGGGTTGGACTATACAATCTCAAAAGGTCCCTCCCAACCTAAACGACGGTAAGTTTTTGTGTACTGTGCAGTATTTCATTCTGGTAGGTGTGTTGCTTGGGTTCTAATACTCCATGTTGTTGGCATGTGTTTCAGGAAAGAGAGGAGAGAAAGGTGCAGCTTGCATATAGAATAGGAGGTCATTCTCAGATTGGCTGCCAAAAAACTCCTCTCCTGTAATGATGAGCTTTTAATCTGCAATGGTAATTGAAGAAACATCAGCTCATATACAGTACATGGGGAGGGTGGGCAAATCTTTTTGATGCATCCTTATTATGCCTGAAAAAATCTCTATTTAGCCTTAATATTTGATACAGTTGCTTTACTAACTGGCGCTGCAGTGGACACTGTTGGTCATTCTTCACTCATGCATTTGATGGGGATGAAAATACTTTTTATTTTGTTCATTTGAAGACCTGGGTTTTGTCCATCTTCTAGAACAAGTTGGGCTCGTGAGAAGAAGTGGCACAGAAAGAGGAAATAATGTACAAGGTGTGGGAGGTCAAATGGATGCATTTAATGTATACCAAAGAATCCTGGACTGTAGCTATGGTGCCTCTAAACTGTGCACCAGTATGTGTTTAAGGACTGACTTTGGATGAAGTATAGAAGCCCTTTATTGTACATGCAATACAGTAGCTACACCTGCAATGCAGTATGCCAACCCTAGTCTTCATAGCCATAAAGATCTCATATCTTTCATGTGCTAAATATGCTGATATTCCCATACTCTTGCAAACCATGCTTTAACTCAAAGTGTGTTAGATGTTGTAATGGAATAAAATGTTGTGTGTACAGCTCTGTTGGGATGTGGGTAGCTGGAAGGGCTGAACTTCAAGTAAGAAGCTTTGAAATACTTGCAGGAAAGCCAGCTACTAAAATCTCTGTGAAGAGTGGACAGAGATGAAGCCAATTCCATGGCAAATCAAAGGTCAGGCTAATTTAGTGTTGACCAAAGTTGTTTAGCACCCAAGATGCGTTGCTCAGGCACTTGTGAGAGCAAGTGCACTAATTGCAGCCTCAATCCAAATCACAAAGAACTTAACCATCACTTGTACCGTGCAGGATCTCTTTTGGCTCTCTCAGTAGATAAGCCACTAACTGAAAGGATTCAAAGGCTTGATTCTATCTTACTCCAACTGATGACACTTCCATCCTTACTACATTTATCTGTCCATTGCTGTTGAAGAATACTGTGTTCTAGGAACTGGTGGTAGCATGACCTGTTATTAAAGCAGGGATCATATATTTCTGTGAACCAGATCTTCTTACTGGTTCCTGCCTCTCTTTCGTAACGTGCTCAGAGATGTCAGCAGGAATAGTGATACAAAACTCTGGATATCATTGTATTATGTTATGCCGAGTGGCTTTGTGCAAGCAAATCTCCTTGCTGGGGAATACATAATGTGAGCTCTTGCAGATGAGATTCATTCCCTTGCCAATGACCATCCTTGCACAGAAGCTTCACTGCCAGCTCTTTCCCAGAGAGGGCTTGTGGCTGTACAGGCATCCTAAATAGCAGCAAGCTGTACGCCCCAAAGAGCCCAGTGAGAGAGGGAGAGGCACAACCAGCAAACAAAGTAATTCAGAGACTCACTTCGCCATTCCCTGTTAGCACGAAGGGAATTCTCTGGGAAGATTCAGATTCCAGAGCTCTCTCCGAGCAGGGAGAGCAGTGCTCCTTCCTAAGGCATCTAATTATGAGTCTGTTCCTGGGTATTACCTGGCACAGGGAAGCGTGCTTGCATTTTCCTCATGAGACAGAATTATTCCTCTCCCTCTAATTACATGTGGTAGGAATTTATTCTTCTATATTGAAATCGGTTTTGTATCAAGCTTCTTTTACCTGCTAACACACCTCAGGTTATAGAGTTCCCTTAATTCCTCTGCTAATGGAATTAGAGAATCTGCCTGTTGTTCCCACAAGGATGCCCTGGAGGGTGGTTATCCATGCTTTGCCTTGGATAGACTAGTTCATCTGGGGATTTCACCAGTTTCAGCAGTTAAACATCGGGCAAAAGACTCCTGGGCAGTTAGAGTCTGCTGGCACCCTAACTTACTACCTTCTTAAAATACATTCTCTCTTCGGTTACATAGCATCAGTAGAGCTTTGGTGACAGTATCAAAGAGGAGAAGTGTAGCTAGCGAAGACTCAAGTTCGATTTTTTATGTCCTGGTTTAATGAAAGGGAAGGTTGTTGGAAGAGTGCTGTTCATCATTTAAGATAATGAAATAAAACGTGCAGTTAAAATACTGGCTGTATTTCGGATAAATTTGCAGCCGTAGGTCCTTTTCCATGCATCACCTGCAGCTATGGCACCTTAGGACCATGGAATGTATTAGGAGCAAGCACTTTGGCTGTGGGAAAGGACTGGGATGTATGTAACCTCCTGGTGAGGCTGCATGGCAGGTCCCTCATCGTGCTCAGAGCTCGGGGCTCCGTCCAGGAGCTGCACAACTGCTTAGTAATGGGCTTTGGCTTTTCTGGTCAAGCTGTAGCAGTTAATGACTCAAGCTCTGGAAACCCCTGTTGCATTAAGCAAGATAGTGGGTTGTCTCAGGTCGGCGGAGCACTGAGAGTCTGACTTCCAAGTCTTTGGAACATAAAACAGCATCCAGTAGGAAAACTGTACTTGATAAAGTAAACTTCTTTTGCTGGAAGATAAGGAGCGTTAGGATTTGATTTATATGATAAAAGTACTGGCTAGAGGCTGTATCGCTTGCTGTCCTTTATTATAATCCCCCAATTGCCAGATACGGGTCAAAAAGGTAAGATGTACTCTTTTGTACCAAAGCAGTGGAGTAATGAGGACATCTGTTTTCATATGGTACTTGACACACACTACCAGAAATTTGATGTCATGCTGTCCAAACTTGTACATCATTGCAGAATTGCATTAGCTTTTCTGATTGATTCTGACAAGTCACTGACAGTTTTTGAGGTGAAACACAGACATGACAAAGGGCAAGCAGAGGCTGCATATGTCAGCTGGAACATTCCGTTGTTGACTCGAAGGGGTGAAAATCTTTCAGTCTTGTCTCTATCTGCCCCTTGCTGCTGTTTAACCTCCCCACCCTTGCCCCAGTGTGTGCAGCTTTAGACATTGTTTGGTTGCAGGAGCGGGTCCTTCTGAGTTTTCTCTTCAAAGAAGTATGGTGCCGAGGAATCATTTTCTTTTCATGGGTTAATGCGTGTGCCCATAAGGTAAAAAAATGTAGTTCAGTAAATTTATTCATCATGAATCACGCAAGGTTGATTTCATTTATCGTATCACACCATAAACATAGTATTTTGTGGTTTGTATTTACACATGCATAAACTTAATTTACCCTCACGGTGTCAAGCAAGTCCTTATTTCCTTTCCAGAAAGTGTCAATGTATATTTTCTAACACATAGTGTTTTAAAATATCAATGCTATGAAAAAAATAGGGTGGTTTTTTTTTAATGTTGTAGGGGTTTTGGGGAGGTTTGGGATGGTTGTTTTTTAAGAAAAATAAGGACAAATTGCACTCCAGTGATGATATACACAGGTTTACCAGCTCTGAAACAACACAAGATTCCCTCCGGTGCTACTGTCAGTAAGGTCAAATGCACCATTGTTCTCAATATATGTTTCTAGGTATGCTAGCAAAAGAGCAAGTGGTGTGCTGTAGCATAGCAAGTCAGAGTCGCATTTTATTTTATGATTTTACACACTATGTTCTGCTCCAGCCCTTCCCTATGAGATGGGTGGTTATTTTTTGGCCATGACTTGTTTTGTCCATTTCTTGAGAAACAGCTGATCAGCAGATGCAGACCGGTTGTATTGCAAATACTCGCTGCTCAAACACTCAATGTTCAATAAAAGTAATAAAAGAAGAATGTAACATAAATGGAAGAATACTGTATTGCTGCTGGTTTATCTTGCTAGACTTGCACACTGATCTCAGAAAGGATCAGATCATGTATGCCTTCATTTTGCAGATAGGCATGTGTTACACTCTTTTGGCTGATTTATACTTTTTTGTAAGGAAACATAGAAATGCAGTGATCCATTTTAGGTGAAATACTGAAGTTGGCATTTACAATTTTAATGAAAAGATAGCTTCAAACCATATGTTCTTATTACTAAAAGAAAGCTCCCTTTTCACAAGGTTTTTTTAATGAAGAACAGTATTTTAATAGTATTGAAGAAGCATAAAGGAAAAAAATCAATAAGGAAAAATATAATTAATTGTAGAGTCTTAAAGTAGTATCCAAGTGTTAAACCACAGATTATATGAATGTTGTTTAGATCTGGCTTTTTCATGAGCTTAGAAATTTCATTTTGAAAGGGTTGTGATCTCTCAGTTAAGTTAGTGGAAGGCACTTGTAGATGAACTATAGACAGTATTGTCAACTCTTCCCAGAAAGGGAATGTGTGAAAGAAACTATGTGTGAAGCAAAGCAACAAACTTCCTCACCTTATTGTCTTGTAAATTCCTACAGACCACTTTATCTTAGTGCCTTCACCCCACTGGGCTCTGTGAAATGGAGCAAGTTAGATGCTTTCAAAGTATTTGATCTGTAGTCGCCTATTTTCTTTTTCCTATGGAGATGCAGACCTCTCCTGGTTGCAAGAGACTTGCTTTTCTCAGTTAACCATTGCGGACATCTGAGATGCAATTCATTGATTCTCCAAGATTCATGGATTACACTTTGAAGACTCCTGGCATTTGGAGGGCAGTGTCATCTCATTTTATGTGCTGTCTGAGCTGCTAAAATTATGCACTGATCATGCAGTGGTCGTGGTGGCCGTTACAGGTGTGGTTGATATTTCTGTGGCTGTAGAGAGCTATGGTGGTGTAGGCAGACCCACCAGAAGTTGCTCTGCTGCTCAGGCTCTGTGGTTGGACTGTCAGACCTCATATGGGCAAAGCTGACCTGAGCAAGCGTGTGAACACAACTTCCTCCATCTCCTACTTGGGAGGAGAAGCATGGTGTGATCATCTTCATCTTTGATTGTTTCAGATTCCAGGCTGAATCAGTCATATTCGAGAACAATTTTGTTCTGTCTGTTTTGTACACCGGCGAGACTTGCACAAGTCATGCTCCCATTTGGGAAGCCTAGCTGTCATTGGTTTGAGCTGCATACCCACAGAGGAGAGCCACGCAAACAGCAATACAACAGCTGAGATGCAAAAAAATAGACTTGTTGCTGCATTTGACATCCTTAGTGCATCCTTTTGCATTCTTTTTGAATTTACAGTGCATGTTTATAGGCAAAACCACACATCATCATCAAACTCTTGCAGCATTTAGGACAAATACACGGAGCAAGGTGATTTTCAACCTATTCCTTAAAGCATCTCTTGTTTTGCTTAAATGCTATTGACTTGAATTTCCATTATATTTTTTGTGGTGAAACTTGGAGATATATATAAAAAAAAAGTATTCTCTGTTGGTTGTGCATACATAATTTGAGCTCACCAGCTGGAATCACATGTATATGTAAATGATGGCAGATTTGGGCTCATAATTGTTCAAATTGGCTATGGCATTTGTTATGTCAACCCTGTGTTCTCAGTGCTGCCACTTTGATTTCAATCAAAATTTTGTTAGGCAGGAGTCATGGAAAACTCCATTCTTTTAAGTGTGTAACTTTCTCCTGGTGCAGTCTGGAGTTAGTGTACACTTAAAGAATTATTTTAGCAAATGGCAGTCTTTTAATAGTTTAATCTGCGGCGTACTCTCAACAGGTTGTATTCTTCAGAGAGTTCCAAACTGCCCATCAAGATAGCTTCCAGTACTAATGATGTATATTTTACTTTAATCTATGAATGTGAAATAGAATGCCATATTTTTTTTCAAATCTGTGTTAATATTTTAGCCTCCTCATCTGCGAGGGCATGCCGTAGATACTAATTATTAGGGACAATTGCTAGCTGCAATGCCATTTCTGAAATTAGGACCTACATTACATTACTCTTCTTACTGACTCCTGACAGTGTCAGCAGACCCAGTGCAATGGGACCATCCAGACATTTCCTTTGGAAGCAGCTGATTAAAGTTACTCAAAACTACTGTTTCAGAACAGAAGATATTTATTTCCAAAACTAGCAAGCACACTGGCCCGAAGGTTCACAATGGCAAAAAAATAATGTATATAAAAATACATATATTCCTTTACCTAAATGTGATCTTTCTGGTGTAATTCAGATGGGTCCAGTTTAATCCTCATGTTTGGAGGAGGAGCCTGTTCAGCCCACAACATACTCCTGCTTTCTGGCTTTCAGTTTTTCCAAATTGTTGGGTATTTCACTAACATACCCTCTGATTTTTCCGGCATACCTAGAAAAATCCGTCTCTCTTCTCAAGCCTTTGAAGATACCAGGTTTCCGTCCATCGCAGGCTTGATCTTGGGAGGACTGTAGCTTGAGGAAAACCAACTATGGTTATTTTTACCTCCTCAGAAGTTGTGTACCTGTAGCTGTTGTTACTTTTTTAACCTTTCATTTACATATTTGCTTTTATAGTTCCTTTGATTCTGAGCAGTCACACAGATAAGCAGGCATCAGAGCAAACCTGGGCAGGCAAACAGCTGCTCTCATAATATTTTTAAAAGGTAACGCCAACAGTTTCTCAGTTCATCACAGTCCTGACTCTTCATTAAAAAGAATTGAAAATGCAGTGCCATCAGCCTTAAAATCAGGGAGTGACCAGCACAGAAATATTAACTGATCTGGGCTGTCACAAAGTACATTTTGGTGTCTTAAGTAGGTAGGGCTCAAGCAGAGCAAAAGTGCCTTAAGGCGCAGACCAATTCTGAGCTTTATGCTCAGAAAGCATTTTACAGCCATGATAATGTGTCTCTGAAATTAAGCATGGCTGATTGTCTTTTAGTTAATTTATCACTATGCAGTATCTATACAGTCATTTACAATGACAGGCTGCAGTATGGGCAGTAAACCTTTCCCGTGGCAGACTGTGTCTGCAGGCTTTGTCTGAACCTGTGATACAAATGTTCCCAATGGGCCTTGTTTTCCCACCAGACGAGGCTGGTTATTGTCCCTGTTCGTGCGTGCGTGTGCGAGGGAAACGGGGAACCACACTGAGTAATGCTGGAGCTGCTCCAGGTCCTCCTCACCCATCCCAATCTCCTCCTGTCCCCCGGCTTATCTCAGCAGAGGACATCTAACAGGTGCGCCCAGTCCATTTGATGCATCAGCTCCTACACTGGACACTCCTCTGTTCAGAGACCCACAGATTTTTATCATTGACCTTTTCAGGAAAAGTGCATTTTGGAGTTCTTCAATGTAAAGATGTAGGTGCGTTTCTAACTAGATACGTGCTTGGTTTTGTTGTCAGCAAAGTCTGAATTTCATCCAGTGGTTGTGGGTCTTATGCTTTGGCCACATTTACCGGCTTGGTTTCTGAGCATCTCGTTACTATGTAACTGAAAGTCTATGGTGTATATTTTAAATTGCCTTTTATGGCAGTAATTACTGATTTGTATGATCATGTTTGAATTTGTATAGTGCCTGTTTATGAGACCAATGTGTGTTTACATCCTGAACTCCACATTTGTGTATTCCATTCAAACTGTTGATATTGGCTTGATGGATAGCCTGTTAAGATGGAGCTTAGCTCCAGTGCCTGTCTGTTACTGGTTTTAGTACACTGCTGAAAGGGAAGCCGTACGTTCTGCTCTGTCCCTTCCCACCCAGCTGTAATGTGTGTTTTTTAAAAATAACAATTTCTACTGTGACCTGGATTTCATTGCAAGCTATTGCAGAAACAAATACTAATACATTATAACATTTAAAAACTATTACTGTACATCTGTCATGCTGGTTGTGTGTGGCAGCACCATTCCAGCATTAAGTTAATTGTAAGGAAAGTGCTCGTAGGCATGGCAGCTTGGTTTCTGTACCAGGATCCAGATTGCAAAAAAATTGCTGATTTATACCCCATTGGATCCCAATGTTTTTTATGCTATTAAAAGATTTGTAGGTACACCTTTTATTTGGAATGCTTGTTAAGGTGTAATTTATAGTTAGTTCTATTAATGTACTGGGGAAAAATAGAAAAATATTTCCCTAGAAAGAATAGCTTGGTGAATTTTTGTTTCAAAGCAACTCTTTGGCAATCTGACAGGTCTAGGGGAGGAAAAGGTAGGATATGCCATAAGGAGACCAAAGACAGAAAAAGGGTATGAGATTAGGATAGGCAGGCACATCCAGTGATCCGGTGGTGAAAAGGAGTTATTTCTCAAAGTTCAGGGCAAACCCCACCTCTCCCATGTTTTCTTTTTAGGGGGAATGGTTCCCTTAAAAGAAGGGCTTAGTTCCTCTGTGAAAATCATGATTTATAGGCAGCACAACCTGTCTCTCAGGTTTTCTGTCTGGAAAGTAAAACTGCTTTGATGAGGAATAATAAAGCAACATCAGAAGGAGTTACACTGTGTGTGTCTTCCAGAAACAAACAAGGCTGTTAACATCCTTTTAAGCCTTGATTTCGTCTAAGCAGTAGCTCATTTCAGAGACTGACAGGTAAAGTGATTGGCATCAGGAAGGCAGTTTTCTCTTGGCTCCGGACACCCGTCCAGTTCTGCGACTCATGCCCCGACACCATGCAGCACCATTACAGTTGCTCTGCAATGGTTTTCTTCTTAGAGCAGAATTGCAGGCGCACGTATAGAGATCTGGGCAGTAGAGCTTTAAGTGTAGAAGAGAAGAAGAAACAGAGAAGTTCGAAGCTTAGCAAACTCCAAGGTGTTCAAAATGTGATAGTGGCACTGTTGTTTAAGGTATATCAGCTTTTCTCTTGGAGCCTCTGCTTTCAAGGTACTACAACTTGGGTTTTAAAAGGGAGTTAGTTTCCAAAATCTAGTGTACAAGATCTGACTCAGCTGAAATTGATTACATGGATTGGTAGGTCTTCACTTGTTATTAGGCAGATGTTTCCTGACATGTTGAAATGAATCTATTTGATTGTAGATAAAATAATACTTAAAATGCAAGCACTCAGTGTAGCTGAAAGTCCATGGAGCCATTCTTTCAGCTGTTACAGCTCCTTCAGATCATGGAAGGTTACAGGAGTACTTCTGAATAGCTTCTGAGAGCTACAGGAGCTCTCTCTTTAAGCTTTGGTATCCCTGCCATTTCACAACACTGGCTTCCCCATGTTTTTCAGTGCACATTTGAGAGTACTCAAGTAGGCTCGTGTACCAAATAGCTCCTTAGTTACTGGGGCTTGGTACAAAACCAAACAAGTCAGTGACAAGATTTCACTCCAGCAGACCTTCTATCATGAACTTTCAGTATGTACTGAAAAGAAGGTACCAAGTCAAAGCAAGTTTTCCTTCAAAGAAGCCAAGATATCTTCCCACTGAGAGAAATTTTCTTGCCAAATGCTAGCTCTACAACTGTGGCCATCTTGACTAGGGAGCTATTTAAAGCAAGGATGCAATGATTTTTTTTCATCATGGCAAGACTTTTATTTCACTTCTCAGGGATGGCGGAGCTGTTGATGCTCAAGCTTTCCTTAAAAAGTATGTTCAGACAGAAATCAAGATCAGGAAATTTCAGAAGGAAAGTGATAATTGGGAGGAACTGAAGGCAGACTTAAAATGGACACTGTTAGTATAAATATGTAGGTTGCTTCTGCTGCTATAATCATAATCATTTCTCTTTATCTGATATGTTCTATCGTAACCTAAGTCAGAGCACACCCCACATGGTCATTGCATCCACTTGAATGTATATTGTCTCTTCTGCTCTCTGACACAGTTTGTAGCTGGTAAAGAAAGGGCATCATAGAGGTGGTTCAGAAACTGGGCCCAGATATGCCAGTCTCAGTTAAGATAAATGCCATTACCTTGGATGAGAAACTGTCCCTTGTCTCATCCCTCAGACAGAAAACATAGAGTGGCATTATGTACATTAGGACGTGTCTTGCAAAACTTTGTTGTTTTTGTGTAGAATGTGTCCAAAGCTGTTTAACGTTTGTTGAAAAAAGCTTGGGAAAAAATCTTTAAATCTACTAAGAGCTAGAAACAAACAAGGTATCCAGCAGTTGCTCATAAGCTGTAAAGCTAGGTCAACTTGCTCAAGGTTAGCAAGGAATGGTGAGTAGTGAAGCAACCACTGAAGGGGTTAATTTGTGACCGTGGGGCTCACTTCTCAAGGTGGACTGACTTGTACAGTTTTTCCATGAAATTAATGAAGTCAAGACAAGCATACGCTTAGTCTGCCTGGATACAGATTTTTTGACCCTTGAGCAATGTAGTATCTGTTTCACCTTTTTTAATTTTTATAACTTGGAGATCTCCTTTGGCCAGGGAATGAACAAGTCAGGTATTAGTTGATGTTCAGTTACATCTTGAGCAGCTCTCCAAGAAGGATGAAAGAAACTTTTCTTTCTTTTATATCTATGTTTATAAGAAATCGTCCTCAGAACTTCAGGAAACTATGGCTAATTCCTGGCCTCAAGTCGCTCACCTTTGCAGGTCCGGCCTGTGTGTAAATGAACTTTTCAAATAGCACTTTCATTATTTCCCAGATAATACTGGCTTCAGGAGAGTATTGTTCAGTCTCTGACTGATAGTTGCTATCCTTGATAAGGAAAGCTTGGGTTTGGTTTTCTAAGTTCACTGCAAGGTTACCTGTCATGGAATAAGTACTTAGCGCTTCAATGTTTATTTTTGGTCTTATGATGAACAACCGGTGTCTGTTTGACAGTAAAGATTTGATCTTTTCCAGAAACTTGCAGAAGTTAATCATCTAGGTTATGTAGGCAAATACAGCTCCTAACCGCCTAAACACCAGTAATAGAATTGAACTTGCTTATTTAAAGACGTAAATATGCACATGCTTGATTTTAACTTGCACACCTCATTTTCTCATTTCTGCCCTTGTTACAAGAAATAGATTTACATTCTTGAACCTTCCTTCCAACCCCCACTGTTCTTGTTGCCCTTTTCACCATTGCTGTAGCCCCTGCCACCAGTCTTCCTGTGAATCAGGCACGTGATGCAGACGTCATTATCATCTACTCACGTCTTCTAGCCAGACTATGCCAAATCTCACAGATTATTTTGCATAACGTCTTTAAGAGACCACCTTTCTTGTCCATCTGTGTATCTCGCATGCTTGTTCAGTTCCGTGTTCTATTATGCCTCAGTTATTGCATCTCAGCATATGACCACCAGGGATGATTCCATCAAATGCAACATGCTTAGCCTCATTCTTGCAGTCTCTCATGGTCTCTCTTCTCACTGATTCAACTAACCTTTCATATAGTATCCAAGTACTCACACAGTCTTCCTTATCAGCCCAGAATGTCAGTTCATCTGTGAGGATATTGAGGATATTGCCCTTGAGAAATGACTTGCAGAGCTTGCATTTCCTTGTGACGACACAAAAAATGGTTTATCTGCTTATGTGTCAACATGACTGCTAATTGATGTTAACTGAATGCTTTTCCTATGCTATTTCCTTCTGTCTGTAAACAGCTGTTGTCTATTGTCTAAAGTAAGATCTTTGAGGAAGAAAATGCCTTCTTCATTTGCTTTGGGATTGTGCAGTGCCTAATGCAATGGGTTTCTGATCCATGATTTAGGTTATAGACATAGTTCCAAAAATACTAAAGTACAACTAGTTTGTTCTAGTGATTACCTCTAATAGCATTGTTTGTGTCTTGTCTTTTTTATGGTTTTACTTGCAAGCAGTAACTTTTAAATTCCTGAAAATTTCAAAGTCAAAACAATTCATTCTGAGATTATAAAGTAAGAGCATCCCTAGCTAAAACCTTCCATAAACATTCAGGACTACTGAACACAAAAATAAAGGACACCAGCAATTTAAGCTGCATTTCTTTTATTATTCCAAGGCAGTTTACTGTCTTGGAAAAAAGGAAATTTTTTTTTTTCTCCATTTGCTTATGTTTTATAGTACTTTGTTTATAAACTGTTATGCTGTTCCCCTGAAGGAAATGGTGAGAATGAATCCAAAGCCTGTTGAAGCCAGTGGAGCGTTAGTCAGATTTGACATTTGTTTGTTTGTGCCTTTGATACAGAAGGAAGGTTGGGGGTTTTTTTAACAAAAATACACAAATCTGATTGCAAAGCCACAAAATTGGTAAATTGGCTTGGAGGCAGGTCTGGCCCCTGAAGCTGCTTTTAAATCATGTTCTTAATTGACTGAATTTAAAGTTGACTTCTTTTTAAACAACCTCATATGGATAGCAAAGAGAAATCCCAAATTCATTAATTGATGGTTGGGGTTTTTTTTCTAATTTTACTTCTAATTGATACTCCAGACTTTGTTTGACAAGATAGGCATCACCAGAATAGTTATCTAGAAAATGAGTTCTTACTTTCTTATATACAGATTTTAGTTTTGACTCAAAAAATAGTGGCCTGTTTGCCAGAGGCAAATTGTAATCTGGCAGGCACACAAGGCCCTAAAGACTTCAGAGGAGCTGAGCAGAATGGCCCATATATCTCATTTTAAAGCTTCCTGCAATAGCTTTGAGTCCAATGAGGATCTGTATGTTGGAAAGATCTGCCTCTTGACACAGCAACGGAGGAAGAAAGATTAGACAGGCACTGTATTCCCTATGTGGAGGCCTAATGTCTTTCTTTATCAGAAGGACCTCAGCAATGTGCTGTTGGATATGATAAACATGTTTTTTACCTAAGTCAGGATGATGATGATGGTCTCCACTGTGTCATCATAATTTTGTGCTGCAGGTGATGAAATCTGGGGAGGGGAGGATTTTCAAGATACGATAAGAAAAAAGAGAAGCTGCATATTATCTGCAAAGCTTTTAAATTTCCTAAATCTGATGAATGTGCTATGTTTTTTGAAATCACTAATGGCCTGATTACTTTTTGGGGAGACTTAATAAGAGGAGCTTTAACATTTGTATCGCCTCTCTGCTGCTGTGTCCGTTTTGTGTAAGGCATGCTCATTGAATAAATGTACATGTAAAGAGGTTGCCTTAGACCCCTTTACACAGTCACGTGGACGTGCAGTTGAGATAAGTATGCGCAAAATTCAGATGCAGAAAGCTTTTAGATAAGTAGGACAGGGCTTCTGTTGCTGAAAGTTAGCAGAGCTCCTTTGACATCAGGCAGTATAAATCAGCAGAGCGTCACTGGTGACCCAGCCCATCCTGGCTTAACTCACAAATACCACTCTCTTCATTTCTGCTAACTAACTGGGTGGCCCAGTGAATAAGAAATCTCTTTCCTTCTGCCCTTGCAGAGGGGGGGTTAGTCCTAAGCAGTGTCTGGGAGTCCCAGCTTCTCTCCAGGTCCAGCTGTTTAGCAACAACCCTCTGGACTGAAATTGCCCTTCTCCAGCACTGTGGGGGTTTGCTTGCTCAGAGGAGTAGCTGCACTGGATTAAACTGAAGATCCAGAAGACTGTCATCTCAGGTGCCTCTGGCCTTTGTGCAGTAACATCTCATATGCTGTTTCCAGCGCCATTTGCCCTCAAGATGGCCTGGAAGCCAAGAGCTTGCATGCTTTTTGGAGGCGTTCCTTTTGAGTTCGTTGTGGCCAGGATATCCCCAACTGAATTCAGTCATCTTCCCACACAACAACAAAATAAAATCTGATACCAAAACATACCACAGGTAGAGGTTTAGGAAAAAAGGTGTACTGAAGGCAGACCGGATGAAATGTTTGTAGCAAATCCATGGCAGGCTGCAGGATATTTCTTCTGCTGCTTCTAATTACAAAGTTAGGAACTTTTTGGACTGGTATAATGATTTATTGGAACTGAGCACAAGGTAGGTTGTCATCAGAAATCATCATAAAGCTCAGGGAAAAACACAAATCAAAGTATTCCTCCACATTTCCATACAGTACGCAAGACTATGGTATTAAAACTCATTGTATATATATATTTTTAATATATATTTATAGAGATATATATGTACTTTTTTAAAGAAAAGAAAAAACATAAGATGGTTTGCATCTTAAGGAGTAGGCTCCACTTTATTTTTTCCCCTTAGTGTGAATGCTCACAGGTTGTAATGTTAGGCTTGTTTTGGAGGAAGCAGGGTACTGAAGGAGCCCTGTTCTGAGAGCACAAGATGCATCCTTCAGGATTCAGAGTTCCTGAGGGGCAGAGCTGTCAGGAGTGGTTGACATTTAAAGGAGAGGAGGCTGTCTTCTATGAATGCTGTGCAAGTCTCTCAAAGGTTTTGAAAAAAGGGAGTAAATGCAAACTATATATAAAGACTTGAAGGCAAGGTGCTCCTGGTAACCTGCGTGAGTGCAGATGTGAACTGCCGTGCCGCACTAGATTCAGATACAGAGGATGAAATCTGTTGTTATCCTGGGAACATGGCTGATGTTGATATCCATTCAGATTCATTTTGCTTACAGAGAAGAAGGGAAAGAACAGAAATCTTCAGCGTTAGTAAAAGTTGTGGTTGAATATGTTAGGATACAAGAGAAAAAAATTACAAAGACAGATTTAAGTTAATTTGGAGTCACAGCAGGGATTAGGAGGCATTTCAGTGGTGCAGTAAATTAGTACAGAGATCTTTCATCTCCAGCCACTGGGTTCAAACTCATGCCAAGCTGCAGGCTGATAAAAAACAAGTGATTTAAACTATATCCTTAGTAGGGCATGGCCATCATTTCTTGTGTGTGCCTCTCTTCAGTTGGAAAGCGTTTCCATTATATTCTATTTCAGAGTGTGGGATTATTGCTTTGTAAATTTACAAAACTGATATATTTTCAACATTAATTAGAATTTTCATAAGAAGAGCTTTGTCCTGATTGAATTAAAATATTTCAAAACACAGCTATTGAAATTAATGCAACTGTTTTAGTATGGACATTCTTACAGGAATATGGAAGCTCTTTATTCTCTTATTTATATAAGAAGAGTTCATGTATGTATGTGTATACACATAGTCTTTTTTTATAATAAAAATACTAAGGAAGGGAATTGTCTGGTTTTAAAAACCTTAAACCCTTAATCTTTCTTTTTTACATAATAGCTAGACTTGGATGTAGCTAATGTCAGTTGGATGTTCAGTACAACATATGCTCTGAAAGCACAGCCAGCTATATTGATAAGATAGCCCTACTTCTCCACATACTATGGGTGCAGATTTGAATTTAGCACTGTTAAGCTGTGGATGTGAAATGAGAGATCATGTGAGGCCTTTTTCAAAAATCCAACCGTAAAACATACATTCAAATTATATCAAGTCATAAATTCATAAAAGTGAAACAGCTCCATGTTTATGTTTTTCTCACGCTCCATAACTCAGACATTTTGTGTATATGTTTGGTTGTGGCATACGGTCTTCTTCTATCAGAAAGTTACAAAGATCTGAATAATGTTACATAAAAATTGGGAGAAAAGCTCTGGTATTTTTCATTGTTGCGATTACGATCTGGTACATGGTGTAGGTGACAGAACACCTATCTCCTAGACAAGATGAGATACAACTTTCAGTAGGTATCTCTAACTGCGTGAAATAAATATTATTTTATGTATTTATTTTATTTTAGAAATGTATTATCATCTCTCATTGCTGAGGCAATATTTTATTAATCATTCTCTCCTGGAAGAAAAATAACATCTCACTAGTCAGTCAGGAATTCTTACAGTTCTGGAAGCTGCATAAGACAGCCTTTATGGACAAGAAAAGGACCTTTCAGAGAATGAGAGAAGCATAGATGTTTGTTAATAAAAGCCCAAATGTGCCACTCTTGCTCATTGGAGTAACTCAGTTTACTTCAGAAGAAGGAACTATTCATGTGTCAGTATGAAGCGCCTAGTGAAAAAAGTACCAATTTGTAATTTCTTAAATAATTTATCTCTGGGGATGCATAATGCATATTAGAGCATTTTAATTGTAGTGTATTATATTTTATTTTCAGACTAACAGCTAGGGTATACAGCAGTTTTCAGGGTTATTGTGTAACGTCTCTGATTAAAGATTATTTAAGTGTAGGGGTTTTTATTATTATTTTTGTTTACTTCATAGACATACTTCACAAAATATCATAGGCTGGCATCTCTACAGTAGCTCGGAGCTGCTCTTTAAAATGTCCTTGACTTTAAATAAGTATATAGCCAGAATAGGCATATTCTTGGCTTCAGTGTAATTTGCCTTAGTCCACTCTCTGACAAGGCTGTTTAGGAGGGAGGATGCCAGTGGTTTCCAACAGGAAAATTTATACTGGGGGAAATTTAATGTTTGACAGTAACACAAAAGGACATGAGAGGCAGGTATGAAGGCACCTACTACAAGGGATTCCAAATTTTAATTGGACCTTTGTTTGCTCCTGCAATACTAACAGTTGGAGAATTTATTAATAATTAAATGAAAACAGTAGAATCCTTCTGGCATCATTAGGCTTGGGGGAAGCTACTAATGTACTGCATTACTTTAACAAAGAGCCGTATTTTCTGCTTGGTCCGTGTACTGGAAAATCGTATTTTCTGCTTGGGCCATGTACTGGGAAGAGCCTGAATTTGGGAAGAGGAACATCAAAGGATAGCAGATTCCTTCTCTGTTGCATTTCCTTGTTTTTTCACACGTTGGGGTGGGGGAACGGGAGAGCTAAGAATATTTATTTGTACCATGGGAAAAAAAACCCACAGTTTGAATATTCTGTATCTTAAGTATAAAGAACCAGAATAACCTAACTCCTGGCATCCCTTTCCAATAAGGATACAGGGCAGAGCACCTTTACAGCTTTACCTATCTGGGCTTTCAAGTTGTCGTCTCTAAAATACACCATCAGCTCACGCATGGTGCCTCCCCTTTTGTCACATCGAGGACTTGCAGGGCTCAGCAGGGCTAACAGGTCTAAGGGTACTGTGAGCCTCCCAAGGCTCTCCTGGCTCTCTTCAATTCAAAACCGGTAGTTCAGAAGGTTAGATCCAATGCGATAAGCAATAATGAGCTTTTTATTGCCACATGATAGCCGTCTGATTTCTTATTCTTCAGGTAATTGGTTGGTTTGTGATAGAGGAGGTGAGGATGGTTTAAGAACTTCTTGGAAACGTGCCTCACTGCATTAGCAACTGAAACCAACCCAGACTTAGCTGGGTTTTTTTCATACTTTTCAGTAGAGTATTTTAGAGGCCATTAAATGTGAATTTAATTAATCCTTATGATTCCTTTGGGAGATATAAGATTGTTATTAGTCCTATTTTACAGATGGGGAAACTGAGATAGTTTCAGGCAACTCACTGCTATGTGGTGAACCACTGATGGAGCAAAGATGATAGCATAACACCTCCTAACTAATTCCTAGCTCTCTGCCTCATCTCCAAGCCATGTTGTTTTACTGCCAGCCATACTGCATCTCCAAACCCTTTTATACCTATGCCACCTCTAAGTGCCTCAAGCCTGCTTAAGTTCAAGCTCCAGGTACCACAAATTCTGCATCCAAAGAATCAGACATATGGTAAAGACGTCTGTCAAAATGTTGATTTCAAGGCCTTGCCACACATGACATAAGAAATCTGGGAGAGCGTGTGGCGCAGGACTAGTTTTGGTGTGCCGTTCATTTCCCTTGACCACACCAGTGCTTCTCTCCAGTTCCCTAACACAATTTCAATTTCCTCTCTCTTGCTGGAAAATCTCTGACCCTGAGAGCCATTTAGGGGCAGGAGCCTTGCTGAAAACAGCCTCGTTTACTCCATAGTCTTAATTTGCTCCCTGAAAACTATCCTTATGATACACTGAGGCCATGGAAGAAGAGTGCATACACAAGCCTGCAGCTGATGGCTGGGTCGTAATGTATAAAAAGGAAGGGAATGAGATACAATAACGCAGGGCAGCTTTAATTCTGATACTTCCTAACTTTATGCTTGATAAAGCAATGTACCTTTAATTTGAGATTTAAAGTGTCATTACTTGAGTTTGTTTGTTTGTTTCCTTTCTATTCTCAGAAAGCCAAAAGGAACCATGCTGCTTGCCCTTGTAGCAACAACTTCCTACGTAGGTGATGATCGCCCATCCAACCCCAGGCCTCCAAGACTACAGCACATGCTGTTTCGGCTTGTTAGGGGATTAACAACTTTAGCTGAAAGCGTAATAAGCCTTTTATCCTTTAGGCACCGGCTATTACAGGGGTATGCACATCACGTTTGAACAGTGCCCTATCTGGTGGGACTGGAAAAAAAAAAAGGAGGACTGGAGGACGGTTGCAGGGAGAGTCCCCGGCAGCCTGGGACGGGGTGTATTGAGCCCCAGATGTTTTTGCTTTGTGAATGATTTGGCTGTTCGCGGGGTTGATGCACAGTCTGCAAAGAGGAGGGTTCTGCTGGGGCGGTGGCTCCTGGGGACCCTGCCTCTTGCTGCCTTTAAGCACGCTGTATTTCCTTTTTATTGCACCTGCAAGCGGTACTCGGGAGCAAGGCACTAAATTTTGTATACCGTCTGGATGTCAGCGAGCATTGCAAAGAGGGGTTTTGTATTCCAGTTAGGATGCTGGTTTGGCTTAGCAAACTGATGCAAGTGGGATGGAATAGCTCTGGGTTTGTTTTGCTCACTCCAGCACGCTGAGCTGGGCTAAAAAACATTTTCATTTTCACCTCATTTCTCAGAGAAAAAAGCCTCCCGTTATTATTCTCTCTCCCTCTCCAAGAAGCTGTTTCGTTTTGTTGAAAACAGAAAGAAAAAGCCCTTTGTTTTTAAATTCTTGTTCCTCTAAAACTCATCCTGGCTGTAAATCTGGGAGTAGTGGCTTAATAGGTTTTGGGCTGCACTTTTAATCCTGTAAGGTGGACACAGAAACCTGCCTTGGGCATTTTTGTTGTGTTTTTAACCTCACAAGAAATGTATAATATTTCTGTGTTGGTAACATGTTGTTAAATTTATAAGGCAGATCGCCAGCATGCTCTTTATAGGCTGAGTTCATGATATATTTTTGATATGTCCATCCTTGGGTCCCACTCTGACTTCAGTAGAAAGTTTCACCCTCCTGACTTTCAGCCGTCGGCATATGGTAAAAATACAACTTTCAGCAGCCAAAATGCTGCCCCATGTCTGCCGATCCCCTGGGTCCTGGATAATTATTTGAAATACGATCATCTAAGGACTCGCGTCAGAAAGCAGAGAGCGGGAGGGTGCCGGGATGGGGGCGAGGGGCGGCTGCAGCCATACGGGTGTCAGCAAAGTGCAGAGCAATGCCACGTGCCAGAAAATACTGCAACTACCTCTTGCATTTTGTATAAGCAATTTTCCAGTCTGTTGTCTTCTGTCAAATGCAATGTTCTGAGACATTTAAATAAAATAAATATTGCTGTTGAGTTATATTTAGAGCCATGTGAAATTTCTGTAGTGAAACTCCCAGCCAGGCAAAACATGCTGGCTTTCAGGTTTCCATACCACTTGAAGCTTCGTCTGGGTTTGTCGGAGGGGTTGCTCGGGAAATCTGTC
Organism: Gymnogyps californianus; assembly: GCF_018139145.2. Taxonomy (NCBI): domain Eukaryota; kingdom Metazoa; phylum Chordata; class Aves; order Accipitriformes; family Cathartidae; genus Gymnogyps; species Gymnogyps californianus. The sequence goes on from NC_059472.1 coordinate 38,747,099, forward strand.
GGCAAATGCGGGCTGCTTTCCAAAGGAGGCCGGCGGAGGCTCTGCCTGCCGCTACGGACGCTGCTGGGGAGATTTGGGCAAACCAGGGCTGGGTCCAGGTGAGCCTTGGAAGAGAGTTGAGTTTCTTGCAGATGGAAGGTCAAAAAAGCAAATGATGAGACAGGCTGCTGATAGAAGTTGAAATGAAGGTTTGCATAAGCCTCCCACCCCTGCTCATTGTAATGACTGAGCTTTTACATTTGCCTATCTATCTTCCAAGACGTGCATCGCTTATCTAATGAGGAAGAGTGTTGGTGTAATGAGTCCTGGCATGGGTGGGGTCTGGCCGAGGCGAGCGTAGGTGCGTGGAAGTCCCTGTGGAGGTGGGGTGGGAGCCTGCTGGGATGGGGGCCACGGTGGGGCCCTGGGGCAGAGCAGGCTGCCCTCCGCTTGGGCTCGTCACCCGCTTCCCTGCCTCTCCTCCAGCCAGCACAGGGCGGCTTCCAGCACACCGCCACTGCCCCAGGGAGTCACCCTCACCCCAAAGTGTTCCCAGGGGCACCATTTTGCCCCCTGGGGTGCAGTCAGGTGGAGCATGCCCGCTCGGCTGAAGCCCCATTTTGAGGCTCCTTAGGTCTATGCATCCCTTCTGCTTTGCAGAGGGAGGCCAGCAGTGCAACAGTTTGTCAGGCGGGCTGCTGGTGCCACGCGGGCTCCAGCGCACATTTTACTGCGCTTTTCCCCCGATACTAAAATCCAGTCAAATGTATTTTGATAAAGCAGCAAGCGCTATTCTCTCTCCCTTTTCCTGGCGTGATGGGGAGGGGAGGCTGAGCATGCCTTTAAATCACTGTCCTTCCGCTTCATAAAGAGTCCCAAAACAATTTCAAAATATACAAAGGCTTTATTTTAAGATAGATATTAATGAAGAAGCAGGCAGATTAGTTCACCACAGTGGTGGTCTAGCTGTGAAGGTTATGTAACAAAATACAACTTTAAACAGCATTTAAAATAATAACACACATTGTCTAAAAGCTTTTTTTTGTTATTTTTAACTGGGTAGGGCCCTTCTTTTGTTCATTTAAAAGTTAACCTTGTTTGATAATGTGCTAGGAAGGGACACAGAAGCCTTTATTCTTCCAGAGGGTTGAATTCTTTTGTGAGATATGATAGACAAAGCTGGCATCCCTTGTACGAGATATGTAAAGCCTGTCTCCAGACATTGTGACATTGCTACAGACAGAGTTTGTCATCCATAAATTTACAGCTTATTTCAGTCTATTCATAAATTGACTAAATTTTTTTTTGAAAGAAAAAAATATATATAGGTGTATAAAATACCCAGTTACAGGTTGTGTTCTATTTAGCCCTTGATTGAAACGTATTGCTCCTCAGTATCTTTTAGCTATGAAAATTATAATATGGAACAGAGATTAGAATGAAATTATCATGGCTAGAAGGCATTTACTCAGTGGTGGCAGCCACATAAACCTGAGCCCTGAGAATGATGATAATGCATTAGGTTCTGCATGCCCGATATTATTGCTGTACATTATGTATGTTTCATTTATACTATTTCGCACACACCAGCAACGCTGACAGATAGGTAATTACTCTCTGCGCCAATGAACACTTATCAGCCCCGCCGCTGTTTATTGCTGGGATGAAGTGCGCTTGTCAGTCAAGGTCACTTGTTTGTGTGTCCTTTTTAATAGTTCTTTCACAGTTGTTGAACTTTGCGGGCGGTTCTTACAGCAGGCTTTCGGCAGGTTGCTTTACTACGTCATTTTACAAAGTCATTTGTATTTATCACTTTAATTGATAAACAACCGAGTTGCGGGAAGCAGAACTGGAGAGAGGAAGGAGCATATTTTGCTGGTCAGCTGATCCACAGGGGTGTTCGGTCATGGATGACCTCAGAAGCAGCGTTTTGCGGAGACCCTCAGACCCTGCTGTGCCGCCAGCGTAAGCTGGTGAAATCTCCTGTGATAAAGATAAACATGAATTTAATGGCGATGGATACCAACGCAATCTGCAGACTGCTGTAGGGCTACTGCTTGTGCTTTTTGGCAGAATATTTGCCATTTCTGAACAGGGCTCTTATTGTTTACAACCTCAGGACATGCACACGATAGACCAAGCCACTTTGTTTGCCTTCAAATCGAGGTTTCCTTTTCTGCAAGAAGCCTCACAGAAACTCTGTATTATTGCATAAAATATGTTTTCCAGGCTATGCGTGTGGCTCTAAAATTTAAATTTTTCTGTTCTTCAAAGTAATAGTGTCAAAGGCATTATGGCAAGCCTGTAATTTCTTTGGTTACAAAGGAAAAAATCACAAGCTTTTTCTCTCTTTCTTTCTTTCCTTCTTTCCTTCCTTCTTTCCTTCTTTCCTTCTTTTCTGTTTGCTGCTGAAGCTTTATTAGAAAAAACAGAATAACCTCTAGGATATAATAATTCATCCAGTCAAGATAACTGTAGCTATTTCCTTAAGCCTGTAATCAGCCCGAGTTTGTGTGTTGTGAGATTTATACCACAGTTCCTTATTACCAAAGAAACAGTTAAAAAGGATTTATGTAGTGTGTGCAGTGTGTGTGTCTGGAATTTCTGTGTGTGTTCCCAACTTCTGCACTCTGGTATCTCCTTGGTCCTTTTAGTAGAGGGCACTATTTTGAAGTGGAGACTGAACATTCAATTAAATGCAAATTTTATTCAGGCATTAAAGCAGAATCACATTCATTCATTAAACTCAAATGATGCTTTTATTTAGAAAAATATATCAGCACATGGTAGCACCACATGCTGCTTATAAATAACTATGGTGATCCGGTTGTGCAAAAGTATATAATTTCATTATTAAAGGATTTAAACTCCTTACAAGGTGCATGGTGTCCATGAATGTTTCACTTAATTTGATTACATCCATAGAAAAAGCATTTCACTTACATGGGAGGCAGTGGGTCTCCTGTCTTACGGTGCCGTTCTAATGCATTACGATCCCAATCTCACACTTGAAGGTGCTGACTTGGCTGAATGTTTTTAATATTTCGGGTGCGTAAATGCAGATTTGAGCGATTCGGTTTGTTTCTGAATCTAGCCTGCCAAGCTTCCACATTTTCAAACCACTTCCTTTTCTTAGTTCTTAGTTACCAGAGTGTTACAAAGAAAGGGTTTTGATCTCATGTAGATAGCATAGCATTAATTACCCTGACACTAATTAAACTGCATCAAACAAATACCACCGTGTTCCTCAGGGGGACAACAGAAGGCAGTTTAAAATAATTACTGGAGCTTCATGCATGTGTGAAGTTTTCATTACTCTTAGGACACAAGCAAAAGAGACTTGATATCATTAAAATCCCCCCCTTTAGTGTTTGCAAAAAATGACTAAAATTTCCTCAGAGCATATTGATGTCTAAATAGTAGTGATTTCAGTTCTTGCGAATAGTAACTTTTCTTTAAGAATTGTAAGCCTGTGAAGCAGGAACAGGTGTTCCAGTCCACATTCTGGTATGATTATGTATTAGCTTATGTTTGTCAGACCATTTCATTAACCACCCACTGCTATCACATATACATATACTTTGTTCTTTCTGAACCATGAAATGAAATGCATATATCTTCACTAATGCTTGCTATCAATGTAAATGAGAAAAGGAGGCTTATTACCAATCACTGCTGCTGTGAAGCACACACCTCTGTACAGTTACAGGTAATAAACATCTTTTTGTAAGTAGGAAGCAAGATATATTGAGTTCTGCGTACAATAAGAAGCAGACGTGCCTTCCGCCGTACTCCAGTATTAATAGATTGCAATTCCCAGCCATGTGTACACATTCAACAGGACATCCTAAAGCACCTTTCTGAACCAGAAGGCACTATTTCTTTTCATGCTCATTTATATGTTGCAAATGTTCTGAAGCTAGCAAAACTTTGCTGGCCAACGGTTAATGGGCAGCTTCTCCGAGGAAAATTGAAGCATGTTTGCGCCGTTTAGCAAGTGCCGGTTTCTGGATCAGCGGTCGCTACTGTCAGAGCCTGCAGCGGTGGCAGCAGCAGCTTTATAGGCCCTTTGAAAAAGTGGATGGAAGAGTCATGTCCCTGCCCGGGGCAGGGGGGTTGGACCAGACGGTCTTTGAAAGGTCCCTTCCAACCCAACCCATTCTATATGTTCCACAAACCACATACCGGCAAGCAAAGATGACACCAGAGACAGTAAATGTGGAAAATCTGGAGTTCCAAACTTGAAGTAAATGCCATATTTTGCTAATGCTTACTTGACTATGCATGAAGCGCCACTTTCCCTTTTCCAAGTTTGTGTGTGTGCGTGCTTCATATTTCCCAATGCTCTAAAAGCCACTGAAACCATTGTACAGGGTCATTTAGCCTCTTTATTTCTAGAGATTGATATGGTGTTAGTAAACTTCTTTGAATTTAGTACTGATGGCAAGCGCCTATGGCGAAAGATACGTGAAACAGAAAGCGTTTCTAGATCTGCAGTAGTCGTAGCGTTCCGAGTATATGATTCTTTCTCGAAATTTGGTTATGTATAATTTGAATGTATATAGTCATGTATCATAACCCACTTATTTTCTGTCTCCTTTGAGGAACTATTTAAAAGATTTATCTGTAATAGAAGGTCCGGCAATGCTGGTGGTGCTTCTTTTTCTTTTTTTTAAATTAAAGTAATGCCTTGATATTACTAAATCTGCTGCCTAGAATATAACATTGCATTAGGGTTGTGCAATCGACAGACTAAGTAGAGATGATCAAAACTGATTGGAGAGGAAATACAAAATTAATCCAGTTGTAGGATTCTGCAAACCCAACAAACATGCACAGCAGAGTACTTTTATTTCTTTGGAGCCAGATGGTTTGTCCTATTTTAAGCTGATAGATTCTTCATGCATTTCTTTTGGATGTCATTGGTTTTAACTGCCAGACAGTATCTACTGTTAGAACTTTCCTTATTCCTGGATTATTTAAAGAGTATTTTTGGCACATTTGAATGATCATACTGTACACCAAGTTAATTTTTCCTTACACTTAGCTCATACGTGAAAAAAGTGTTTATATAATGAAAAAAACCCTCTAAAATGAACAGTTCTTTTTTTCCTTCTTTTGACATGATGTTGACAGAAGTCGCTTTGATGTAGTTTAGAGTCATGAATTTTCTATCTGTTCTGTTTTTCCTGGGGCTCCATCTATTCAGACATCCTGATCTGTCATTTTGCAACACTTTGTGAAGTGCTTGACAGATAGCGGTTTTGACAAGTGCTGGACATCAGCAGCAATTCAGAATAAGCAGTGTATATTTCTCCAGGTAAAGTGACAAAACGTCTAAAAGCGTAAGAAGAACTGTACAGTCTTCAATCACATTTAATGTTACAAAGCAAGACTTTTTCTGCTTTCTCCATTTGTTCTAGTAGTGTGCAGCGGCTCAGACTTGAGTATCTGCTGGAATTTTGGATTGGGAACTTTCTGTTTTCTCTTTGTATTTCCTAATACACAGCTAATTTCTCCAGCCTGATTAAAAAATGAAAGGGCTTGCTGAGACTGAGATCTGGAAAAGTGCAGCACAACTAATGTTTCATGTAATAATAATTTCCAGGGTCTTCTAGTATTTGACATAAACAATATGTATATGATCAGTTATCCCTGTTTCGGTTTTTTTTTGTAATGCCATTTTAATTCTACAAATAGGGTGTATAAAGAACATAATTTAGGAAAGTCACCATTATTGATTAGTTATTCCATTTCCTGTTCCACTTCCCAAATCCTTTCCTGATGGTGGTTTAGGCTATATCACCCGTAAGTACTCATAGATTCCATATTTACATTATGTAGTATATTGAAAATGTAAAACATCTCATATAATTATTTTGCATCTGTATTCACTCAAGAAACAGCTGTTGAAAGTTGAGGGGGATGCAAAATGGCACAGCCTGAAGATGTTCTTGTTCATTCAGCTAACTCCTTTTTGATGTGATACCTACTGGCAGGGTTGTGTGGTGAATTCAACTTCTTTGACAGCCATCAGCCCCACTGACCAGTAGTTTCAGTTTTTGCAGTTAGGGGAAAGATGAGAAAAAATATTTCCATAATTTAGATTTTTTTTTCAGCTGCTGGATCGAAAGCCCCTGCCAACAGCTATCTAAATCAACACCATGCCAACATGTTCTGTAGTCCGAAGGTCACTCAAACATCTGGCCCCACAGTCTTGTTCTTTAAGGTTTGTCACTGGGCAGCATCTGTTTATAGATTCTTTCTCAACCTCTCTTTGATCACTTTGACAGCAAAAAGAAGCTTCTATCACCCTTGATGTGTTAAGATAAAAATATCAGGAACATCGGACTGTTGTAAAATTTGGTGCAATTTCGTATAATACCGTATCTGCACTTTTAGTTTCTCAAGTTTATTTTTTTTTTCTTGGCTGAGAGAGGGAATTACGTAGTACACTCTTCTGTTGAGATTAAAAAAATATATTGTCAGAGCTGATATGTTCAGTGGGTACATGAAAATGACTACACTAAGCAGGTCTTGCCCAGCTGAGCTTGGTCAGCATTTAAAAAAAAAAAGTTTAGAAAGTGAGCAGAGCCGGCATATTTAGCTCTGGTCTATTTTGAGTAACGTATTATCTAACTCTCTCTACTATGTCTGTCCTATGTACTCCTACAAAGAGTTACCTATTTCATAAAGGTTTATATATGCTCCTATGTCTTTAGATACTTCTCTTACAAATAATCATGGGAAAAAATGGAAATACTACTTCCCTGTTTCCCTTTACTAACTTTTGGTTAACTTTTAGATCTACTGTTTCAAAACAATGAGGAACTTCTTGCTTTATTCTAGACAAGAATAAAGAGGCTCTCCTTACCCTGGTCTTTTGCTTCAAAAAACCATCTGGTAGTCTTTGACAGTGTTAGAATGATCATACTTATGAACATTCGTGAAGACTAGTTTGTACCATGATGGAAAAGATCTCAGGTGGCATGTTGTCTTATGGATTCTTACGGTCCTATCCTCAGCAAAGACACTTTGTTTGAAGATGTATAACCCAGGAACAGGCACAATCTGTAATATGAATGCAAGAAATTATGTATATGTGGAATTAGTTTTTGTTTATACACTTCCAGAGTTTGTGGCAAATGCTGCAGCCAGCTCTAGAGTCCTTTGTTACTCCATGGAATTGGTACAGCATGGTATCAGTCATTCAGGCTTCCTCATCTTCAGTAGAGAGAGGTCTTTGCATGAGGACTTAATTAAATGTACACATAAAGGCCTCAGTCCTGTACATCTGCCATGGACAGTCACCTCAGTTCTGTAATGGTGGTTTTATTGATATATATCCATCTGTTAGATAGAAATGAGCCACGAGCTCATTTCACCTAGGCTATTGACAGCCAATAGATAGCTAAAACTTTTGACCATCATCAGCCGACTGTGGAAAATAACCATATGTGAAAACTGGGAGCAGACAGATCTTAGTTGGGCACTGTCTAGCTTTATAAAATGATAGGGGAATGCATATATCAAGCGGCCCAAGTGAGGTGGCTACATCCCTGCTGTTCTCTCAGGTGCCATCATCCTGGGCATTGGGTGCATGGAGCGGTCTCTTCCCACCTGCTGGTAGTGTAACAAGAAATGGACACCTGAGCAACCGGGGGTGGTACTGTTGGCAGATAGGAGCTTTAGTTGAAAACTCTCTTTTCCCCAAGAATAGAGCTAAGCCATGAAGAGTCTCAGCAGTAGCGAAGAAAAGTTTGTACCCAACACAGTGGAGCGAAGAAAGCCAAAGGGCAGGTGCAGCCTCCTTCCCCACTCCCCCACCAAAACACCCCACCTCTGAGGTGCTCAGAATGAAGAAGGAAGAACTTAATCCTTGCTGAACCATGTTCAGTAGCTTTGAGGGGCAAGATGACTTGGACACTTGATGAGATTTCTAGTTGTATGAAAGAGGGGAAAGGTCAATCTTCAGAGATATTTTCAGGAAGAAGTGGCAACATTTTGTTACAATCTAATATGCAAAGAAGGCCAAGTCTAAGACTGTAGATCTGAAATATACAGAGGGTAGGCGCTTCCATAGTAACTGTGAAAGAGATGTAGGCTTTGAATTTAAATTCCAGCTAGCACATTTAATAGTGTATGAACTGTTTAGGATACATTACTTCAGGGTAATTCTGCCCAGAATCTTGCTTTTTATTAGAACAATGTGTTGTGAAAATGGGTTGATTGCATGATCCCACATCTGCTCTGTTCTCTTATCTCTTACTTGATGTCATGATGTTTTCTTTGCAGTTTCTCTTTCTGCGTAATCTTTCAAGTCCACTTCGAAGTATGATCCGTACTCCTTATCCTGTGCCTTGCTGCTTTTAACTGTACATTGCTTAATCCCTGTCTTCTTGTCTTTCCTCCTTTAGCTCTCCTTTCCTTTGTAGCAATATTTTATCTATTCTCTTTGTCTACTCTAATAAAATCTCATTGTTGAAGGGCTGAATTAGTGACAACAAGTCATAGTACCCTCCATTCATTTACAGACAGTATTTGACTCAGGAAATATCTCAGCTGAAGGAGACTACATGAGAAAGCAAAGACTGTTGGGTGGGAATTTTGCCCCATAATGTTTTTGTAGAACAGCTGCAGTTGGTATCACCTGCAAGAATCAGAAGGTTTCATCCTATTACTAGTGCTAACATCAGAAAGACTTGGGCGCTTTCTGCGAAAAATAAAGCAGGTTTGGACATCGGAAAACCTGCTGTACCCTCTGAGCTGAGTTGTAGAGAGTCCTCAGAGGTAGTACAGGTTTGAGCAGCATGCTGCATGTTAGCACTAATTGCACTGAAAGATCATTTTAGCTATAATTTACAGTCTTTCTTTATATAACCCACAAGTTGCTTGATTTTAAGTTTTAAGACAAACAAGTAAATATTTGCACAGAAACTCTCCAGGAATACAAAGACCTGAAAGAAAGGAAAGAATCAGGTAAATCTTACTCCTTGCGTATGGCTCAAATCTGGTTAAAACTTCAGTCAAAACTTCAACCGATGAAGTAAAAAGCTGGATAGGACTGAGTTTGTATGAAAAATGGCATTGTGAGCAGTACAGTGAGCATGCATGTGAAGCAGTACAGTTTTCAGCACAGCGGCTGTGAGATGAGACCTGTGCCTCATTAGCTGCAAAAAGCAATTATTGGCTTGTGTGTTTTTATCTTTCACAAGTAGATTTTTACAATGTATTAATACAGAACAAGCAAGGTTTTGGTCTAGGGGTATACCTGAATGAAGACTATGTATTCTTTTGTGTCTGTTTCTGGCTTCCTTCCTCCCCTCCCCAAGTCAGAAACCTGATTTATTAACACTTTGTGTTTGTCATTTTATGTTTAAAGGTAAGATTTCAAGAATGGCCAGATGAGACTAACAGCTTCCCTAGCTGGGTTTCATGTTGACTCCAGGGCCGGTAGTGGGTGTGTGCCAGGGCGTGCATGGCAGAAGCACACACGGGCACATGCCTTTTGCCTCTGCCAGTTTCTGCAAATCTGTGACTCAGGGGTTTTCTGACCTATCAGCAGTATTTTTGTAATTTTAGACTTTCCATGCATGGATTTTGCTAATTTTTTGGTTAACATTTCAAACTTCTAGTTTCTGCAGTACAGTTTCCACAGGCACCCTGCCAGGCTGATTTGATGCCCTCTAGTTAAAGGACAGCCCTTTAAAACCTATGGGATCTGGACTGAGTTGATTAAGATACTGCCTTCTTGTTCCCTGGAGTTCAGCATTTTTATTTCTCTTGTTTTCTGCCTTCCTAGATCTTTGGGTGACTCCCAGATCTATTCCTTTCTTTTTCAGCTTGATGTTCTCCATTGTTTTGTTCTTCATCATGTTCTCCCTTCTCCCTCTTCCCTTTCCTTCTTCCCTCTCCAGGAACTTATCTCAAGCAGCTCTGCCCAGCTGGGTGGTTGGGAAGGCATCTGCTGTGCTCTCACACAGTAGAGGTGGGACCCGCTGGCCGAGCACTGGGTGTTGCGGGCACATCGTGGATGGAGCCAGCGCAACCGCCAAGTGTGCCTCTGCTCAGCCGTGATGTCGAGCTGGGCAGGGAGGACAAGCATCCTACCAACACAGCACTGAGCATGTTCCAGTGGTTAGAAAACTCTAATTAAGAATGTGGGCCTTTAATATGTCAGTGATCTATTTAAAACAAGATGCTGGCATTGCTGTTTGTTGTTGGGGAGCACAAGCGGTTTAAAGCCCCTAGGAAGACATCCCTGACTCACTGGCTGCAAGGCAGAGTTGAACTGATGGCTGATGTTTGTTTTCTGTGATGAAACTTCCCATAGATGATATTGAAGGCTGAAGAGCCTTTCCAAGGCAGACTGGAATATTTTATGTAAACAAATAAGTGAACTGAATGCTGTACAAAACAGCATATTACAGAGGCTGTAAGTATTTTGCCACATTTCTTGCACAAACAACCAGGCTCATAACCGTTTATGGCACCTGTAATTAGAAATGAGATAATCCCAGCAATTTGAGAAAATCTTATATGATTAATATCCATTTCCTAGTTGCTTGCTGCAGTGAAAGATAATTAATTGTAAAGACATTTTTAGAAGCAATGCAATAATCTTCTCTAACCAAAAGCAAATGTTTAAAAAGTAAGAAAATTGATAATGCAATTAATTATGTGGATATTACAATAATCTAACCTCCTTGGTAGAAAGTTGGTGCCTAGGGACAGTATTATCCACACATTAAATTGAAATGAACAATAACATTCTCTTTATCATTGCAGTCTAGGAAATGGCAGATCTAACATAGCTGCAGCCCTACGGAGTTGCTTAGGTTGACATTCCAGAGCAGTTCTTGAAGATGCGGATCTGTATTCATCGGTAGATATTCACAGAAGGTCTGTCTCTATGTATCCTAAAAGGATGTTTCAGCTAGAGGTTTTAAGACTTACCCTATATGTATTCATAGGCTTTACATTGTAACAATGCTCCCAAATTACACAGGTGGATTTGTATCTAGATGATGGGTTAATGAGGCTGTGTCCACCTCCTTTTGAGCTTTAACCTGTGTTTTAAATGCATTACCTCCACAAGTAAGCATTTGTTGAACATGGATTTTTGTTAATTGCAAACATTATATTTCAAACTTAGCCGCATTATTTCCAAAACAAACCTTAATGAAGGAAACAATAAACATAAACACTTAATTCTTAAAATGCCAACTTACAAGAAAATAAATAAAAGATATTGTTGATAGTAGGTATGAAAAATAATACACAGTTACTGCAAGCTGTTGTGCTGAATGTTTTCTTGAAGGACTGTAAACTCTTAACCAATTGGGTACATGGTTATAATTCACCTACAGTGTTTTGCTAATATTACAGATGGCAGTAGAAGCTCGAGATTAGATTACTTATCTGATATTCAATTAGACGTCAACAGGTTGCTTGTAATATAACAAGAGAATGAGCATTTGAAGTCATATCAGTTGTAACAGTAAAATGGTAATGCACAAGTAAGTAAAATACAGCACTGATAGTAAGGAAAATGGTGGGAATTGAATTAGGTTTGTATAGGTGTGTGTAATAATGCGTATATTTTTATATATAATGTGAATGTATGCTTTGGTTTTTATTCATTATAAAGGAGAGAGGTCAACAGGAGCTTTATTAGTAAAATTGAAGAAGCTTAATACACCTGTTGCCAGTAGTAGGAAAAAGTTTGCATGAAATATAGAGAGGTAAAAGGAAATTTTTTGCGTTTGATGTGTTGGTTGTTGATTTATTTGTGTGTGTATATACATAGACATATATTTCTCTAATCTTAAGTAGTCTTTGCAGCAAACCATGAAGTGTCTGCTGTGTGATTCTCTTTCCTATGGAGATTCGATATGCCATTCAGAGGAAGAGTATGATGTGCCAGGCAGTGCCCTGTTGTTGGGATGCGGAGCAGCAGAGGCTCAGAAGCTGAAGGCAACATGAAGGAGTGGAGATCTATGAAATAGTTGCTCTGTAAGAACTTTACTGTATGAGTTTTGAACTTGGTATCTGATTTCTGCTGCCTTCCAGCTGACTTCACGTTGTCGCACACACAGTATCTCCTGGGCTCTGCCTCTGCCTCGGGGAAATCTGGCCTTGCAGGAGGTCCTGTGGGTTTCACCAAGTATTTGTCAAGAGAACCTGTGATTCTTCTTCTTATAGTTGAAACGGGGCCCAAACAAAAAAAAGGGTCATTTTTTACCCTTATTTGGAAACCATCCCAGATACATGGATTAGGTGAATGACATCAAGCTTGTTCTTACTTTCTTTTTGTGGTCTGTATGTGGCCTGGCCCTGGGCTTGAGTCATGACAGCTTGAGCTAGCAGAGCTGTAGCAAGACTAGGCACTGTGAGCACAGTGCATGTTTCACACAGTGCCATCCGTCAGTTTGATCAGGAGGTCGTCACCTGCAGCAGGCAGTTCAGAGGCAGCTACATTTCATTTCTTTTTCCTTATAAACACACTTAGAGCAAGAACTCTTCAAGCTACCCACCTATCAAATCACATGAAAATAAAACCGAACCAAAGAAAAAAACCAAAAACCAACAACAACAACAAAAATCCAGCTTTGGACATTTAGATCCATAGTCTGTAAATAGCTGCACACTTAATTCTGCAGTGTGGTTTGAATTAAGCATTTGCTTGTGTTCTGCAGGGTTCAGAGCCATATATTGCATAGTGCTTAAATTTGTTGCTGGCATGTTAAGACCACGATATTCTAATGTACGTGTCCTGAATTATATAATACTACTGAGCACCCTTTCTAATTTTCTTAATGCTGTGAGTCATTCGGCTTCTGGGCATTAGTTAAGTTGTTACATAGATGATTTCCCTCATAATTGTAGACAGTTTTGCTGCCTTGTTTTTCTCTTTTTCTTTGGCAAACAGGATTGTTTCACTAGTGGTAATAGAGTTGCCTGTTGCTATTGCGAGTTTAGCCAACTGTGAAGCTGCACTTACGTTTGTTATTACCTTGCATTTGGTTATGAAATGCAGCCTATTAATTATTTCACTAAAATGTAGCCACTGGGCCCGATCCTGGGAGATATTCCACTTTCTCCTGCTGCTTTACATTTCCATTCATTTTAATGGCAGTTCAGGCTGTTTCTTTATGTTTATGTGTAATTTCCCTTGGCTGTCACTGCCTGTTCCTTCTAGATACTTCAGTCAATATTTTCCACTGTTCATTAAATTCAAGTTTCTGCTCAGGAGCTGTCATTGTAACTGCTGATCTCTTATTTCCCCCCCGATGCTATAGTTGAACACTGAGGTGTACAGGGGTGGAGGTCAGGGTACCACACTTCTGATTCACCGTGGAGCAGCTTTCCAGAATAATACCCATCTTCAAGGGTTAAAATGTTTGACCCATAACCCGCCTTGGTTGCTGCATTTGACATAATAGCTCCATTTTGATTTTTTTTCCTTTGGCTCTGATTGGTATTGCAGTGGACTTGTTGGGAAGTTAATAGCTATCATGACAATTTTTATTTTCTAAATGAAACAATGCCCCCTGGTGCTCTAGGATTCAAGAGGTCTGATTTTACAGTCAAAATAAAAATAAAACCAAATAAAATCTTCACAGACAGATACTTCTTGTCCCTAAATCTGCCAGCTACCACTCAAATGCTGTCATTGTCACTCACAGGGGATGGGGAAGAACACTGTCAGCACTGAGCAACAAAGAGAAGTCACAAGGAGAGTAACAGGGAATAAAAGCACACTTGAAAAGAGACACACGTCGGTTAGGCAGGGTAAAAGCAAATTACAGAAGAGAAAAATAAAATGAAAGGGTCAAGACAAGAAACAGTCTAATGAAAGGAACAGTCAGAGAAAAGTAAAATTAAAACTGTCTGCTTAATGAAATGGAAAATCTAGATAGTGATAAAGAAGAAGCAATAATATTAAAAAATGGAAGTACTTTTTTATAAAAAGATTGAATTTAATAAAGGTATTACAGAAGAAAAGGACAAAGAGGGTAAGTGTGAAAAATATGCAATCAAGAGCATTAAATTAAAATGGCAAATCTAAAAAGGAAGAGAATATAGAAGGTATATATTAAGTGCATGAATACTACCGAAATTAGAATAAATGTAGTTTGATATTTTCTGTGCACTAACAAAATAGATTATCGATGTAGAAATTTAAACCAAAGTCCCTCTGGAGTAAAAATATAAGCAAAGCTGATAAGCAATGAAATGAAACAGTTGATCTCTCTTCAGTTTAGCCTGTCACTAGCATTTGATTCTTTAAGAATTAAGATGCTAAATTACAAAATGATTCCTGATGGGCACGGCATGCATGTGAACCACGAGAATGTCGCTTGTCCTGTTTGCAGACAGCAAACTCCAGCGCAGCATGCCTTCTCGCAGCCTTGCAGCTGACAGGAGCCTCAGCTTTTGAAGACCAATCAGTAGAGCAGAGACTGCCATGAATCACCATCTCTGATGGAGCGCGGAGCTATGAATGCTACCAGAGCTATCTGTAAAGCCAAAACAGACAGAAAAAATGAAGGCAGAAGAAAGGCAAAGGAAACCACGCCGTTGCTGCAGCTGCAAGACCTGTAAACGACCCGTGGTCTCAGGTTTTTTTTCAGTCGCAGGCAAGGATAAAATAGCACAGCTCAGAAGCAGGGATGTCTGAAAATGGCTTTAAGGTAGCTTTATGTTCCCACAGTCCTGGAGCAGTAATGAGTCAGTCCAGTCCCTCACTGTAAGTTAGAATAGCCTGAAGGCTGCTCTAAATCATTCTGGCTGCCAGTGACCCTGCAACAGCAGAGAGAGGTTGCTGGGGCATAGCAAAGTCTTGGCTGTACTTCTCTTCCTTTGGCCATGTCCTCTAGCCCAGCCAGAGGAGCTGTTGGGAGGGGGGTGAGGGGGAATCAGGGGAGAAGAAGAGAAGGGAAAGCATAGAAACGGCCGTGGTGCCTGTTCTGCTGGAAGATCCCTGCTTCTGCTGTGGCTGGCAGAGGTCCAGCGGCTGACTGGTGGGAACTGATCCCAGCACAGGCAAGAGAAGTTCTGTGGCTGGGCAATGGCCAGGTGCAGTGGTAGGGTTTGTTTTTAATAATCTGCTTTTCAAAGGTATTTTTTGAGAGTTCTTCAGATTACAGAGAGTCCTCTTTCCTTGAGAATCTCATCGTGATGGTGACTGGTCTGTAGGTCCTACACATTGGCAGGTGTTCATATTCTGTGACCACCGCGGTCAGTTTTGTTAGTGTACCAATGTTAATCAGATATTGTCACTTACCCAGTATCATTTGGCCTAGCAATAGCAATATTCAAATTAATGCTGCTATGTGGTTTTATACCATTGAGTCTAGCTCATTATTTTAATTTGGTTTTTATTTACCTGCTCTTATAAACTGAATGCATATCCCAGATTGGGAGAAAAACTTGAGACACTGATTTGATTTTTTCCTTTCTTTTTTTCTTTTAAGAGGAAAAATCTAAAGAATATCAAATATCAGCAATAATTTTTTGTTTAGTAATCCTAACTCCAGATATTTACATTTTGGATTTGGACGGTTGGATGCTGTTGTCAGTCACCTCTGAGGTGACCCTATAGGTAATGGAAGCTGCAGTTATAGTGTGATGTGTTTCCAAACTCTTCTGTAAATGTCCCAGTCTTGCTACTTCAGTGTGAGCAAAACATTTGTGGCTTCAAGAAGATCATGATGCTTTCCAAGCCAAAGGGCGTACATTCTGAAACCTTGCCTTTCTCCCACTGAGCAGTGAACAGCCCAACCTTACTAGTGGGTAGCCATCAGAATTGGAATGCTATTGAACTGATTAGTAATGACAGGTGATTGAGCGGGCTGTTAGAGGAGATCCTGCGGCAGAGGAAAAAATCATTTTCAGTCAACTGGGTATTCCATTATGTGCAACAGAAGTAGAGTGATTTTTTGAAGTACTGAGCAAGACCATTGGTCTTATAAGTAGTAGACATCTCCTATCTTGCATATCTCTGCAGTTATGCAGAGACATGCATAACCTGCACATCCAGTGCAAAGGATATAGTTTATACTTCCAGATCTATTTTAGTAAAAGTGTAAGTAGGTACCTTCCCCACTGACTAAACCTCCATGAAGGCAGAGATAGAAGGTCACAGACATTCAGCCACTCACTGCCTGTAGTTATCTGAGGCAAAAGGATACGATCCCTTGACCAGCAAATGGTAGAAAAATGGTAGCTTGTAACCACAGGTGCAGTGTGCATGTGAGGAATCACAGATGCTATAATCCATAACTAAATTTAATGTGTTGATACTGTAGCTTATAATGTCTTGACTTTTTCTGATAATTTAGAACAGAAGTTTTTAAAGAAAAAAGAAAGATGTATGTGTTGGTTGGGTGTATGTCAACACATACAATGGTTGACACAGCAGCTGAGGACTAGATCTTCAGGGTATAAATTCATTTAGCTCAGTTGATGCCAGGAGAGCTGTGTCAGTCTGCAGTACTTCAAGCTCTGTCCTGAGGACACCCAGTACCATTGGCAGGAACCTCTTACGTGGGATCAGTGGAGTTCCTTGGAAAGAATTCAGTGCTTTCCTGCCAGGAGCTTCAGCACCGGCAGTGGTCCTGAAGATCTAGTTCTGCCAGAAGAGACACATAACCTCTGTCTGTTGCCTTTAATCACAACTGAGGGGAAAACTGTTTCATGTTATCTTCAAGTCTGAAAACTGCTAACATCCCAAAATATTGAACATCATCTGATTCTGTGGGATTTGCCTGCTGCTGTCTTCTCCCTGACCTTTTTAGGTGGGATAGATTGCAGCAATTAATGCTGGTGTGTGGGAGATTGTTCCAGAGTCTTACCTGTGTCCATCCAAACACAAAGACCTTCCTACAATGGTGAGCATTTTATCCCATCCACAGTATTGTCTTCAAAATATGTATCACTTCACCAGGCTGAGCAGTCATTGCAGCTAGTTCTGGTTCACAAAACAGAGGAACGTTTATGGTCGCTTGGGGAAAGTGGTGAAAACCGGATATTCTCTGCACTCCCAATTAATGCATAGGGCAGTACTGGAGACTACTTCCAGATGTATTCCTTTGCATGGGAGAGCCCACTGAGCAGGTATCTTTGATTTAGCAGCAGGATGGAGCTGAAATCATGTCCTGACATGCAAGCATTTTGGATTATTTAATAGCTTAATTTTTCCTTGAGGATTGATGGCTTAGTCTGTCATTTATTTGTTTGAGATATTTTATGATCTGATGATTTCTCCTCACATATTTTAGTCAGGCATATTATGTATCATTGTTGCTTTATGTTTTCTATTACTGGGAATTAATTTTTCACACAGTATCTTCATTGAATTATATAATACAATCACATGTGCATTTTGCATGAATAGGAAGAATCTGTTTTAATTTAGCCATTATATATTTTGCTATCTTGGGTTTTCTATTAAAATTCCCAAGTTTTTTGTTTTAGCATAAGAATAGTCATATTCATTGCTTCTTACATTATAACAAAAGCACTCAGATGTCAGTTCATAGATTGACATAATCAGCTTTGTCTCTTAATTAGAAAAGAGAATAAAGCTGTTTAGGGGTGTCAATAAAATGACAGATGTATCATTAACAGAAGGCTACATTGGATCAGAATGGTGCAAATGCTTGGAACTGAAATGTTAAAATTTTTTACTGATAACCTTTCATTTCTAATTTTCATTTTCTTAGGATTTTTTTCTAATTGAAAAGTAATAAAGCCAAAGGTACATAATAAAGCATATAAATGGAACAATTATTGGTGATGGAGAACTTGAATTCCTTCTGTAAAGACTCAAGTTTATAACGAAAGTAGAGCTATAGCTAGGAAAACCTGTTACTCAGGATTCCTGCTTACCCTCAAAACAAAATTCAGCATGGCCAATGCACCCTTTGGCCATGCCTTTGATGCACTCTTCGTCATCTGTAAGATGTCACCAATTGTTTATGAACAACTGGACAGCGTGTAGATTTTAATATGAAATTCAGGACACACCCCATACCTGACTTCTCGGTGCAGCACATACATGAAATCTTTTCACAATTAGTCTGAATAGTCAGGCTAGTATTGACTTCAGTGAGTCCGTATTTTGCAAATTTCTCCATCAGTTTATGATGCTGTTGATATCCACCCTTTGGTATAATGGAAGTCCATTGTACTTGTAAGACACAGTGGCTTTCAGTTGGAACAAATAAAAATTGCAGAATCTGACTGAATTCCAAATATTCAAATACTGGGACAATGGGAAGGACCTGTTTCGGGATTCGGGCATACAGATGGAAATAAGATTGCAAGCTGCATCTATGATCTAGCTGAGGTGGCTCATCCCAGAAGGGTCTGACATCCAGGGCATTCACAAGACCCAGCATCTTGTATCAACTTTACAGGCAACCTGAGCTAGAGGGTTTTCAGGCTTCCTACAGATCCAGCTGTCTTCTGGCAAGCAATATTAAGGTCCTTCTAGGAAGAAATCTGGGCTGTTTTATCTATTCAGCATCAGCCATGTGACAAAATTTGAGGTGCGAATGGGCTAGCTGACGGGTCAAGTAGCCAGCCACATGAGAGAGCACCCTTGAGTGTACTCTAAACCACCCACACCTACGGCTTTCTGTACCAGATGAGTGGCTGTGCAGCCAGTCTTGGAGGCATTTCAGCAGGGGGAGTTATAGATGGGTGAGCCACCTGGCCGTAGTCCCAAGTTTGCATCCATTTCTGCACAGTAATATTAACATGGATGAAGTGTCCTGAATCTTTGTCTCTTTCTCTGGCTGCATCCACTTTCTTTTCATTAGAACCTGTAAAACTCATTATCTCCGCAATAGAAATGTTTTAAACTTTTAAGATTTCATGAAGCTTTGACACTTCCATGAATTTTGTGTCCCATGTATAAACAGCTGCCTCATCTGCTGTTTGGGATTCAGCATTTAATTATGTGGGGCTTCAAAACAGGTGTGATAGTACTCAGCTGGAAGAGCTGGTTGGAAAATACTGAACATTTCTTTAATAAAATTTCTAATTTTCAGATTCAAGCCTTTTACTTGATGGAAAATGGAAACTACTGTTAACTGCGCCAGGGAGTTTAGATCTATCCTATACCCTTGAACCAAAGTAGGAAATTACTCAGACGCAGAGGTGGGCAGCTCCGGTGCCGGCAGGATCCACAGCGGAGTGCTCCAGCATGACGCACAGGGGGGGTTCCCGAACCGGGGGAACCTCAGGAGGAGCCGAGAGAGCCACGGGGAGCCCGCAGCTCACGCCACAGCAGCTGACAGGACCTGGGTGGGACCAGGAGCAACGGCGGCCAAGCCCCTCCGCACGTATAAAAGAAGCCCTTAGGGAGCGCTGGCAACCAGGGCCGGCAAACGGGGCGTGGTGCGGCTGTTTGCACAGCAGTTTGCGCAGAAGGGCGTGCAGGAAGGGTGCTGAAGCTCTGCCAGCTCGACCAGAGAGCAAAGGTATCTATCTGGCAGAAAGCCATGGCCTCTCTAAGCTCTGCACCCACCATGACTGACACAGCTGCCCAGACAGAGCTTCGGTGGGAACACGCTGCCACCCAGGTGTCAGGCTGTGGGGTGTGCCCTGCTCTTATGCCAGTACGAGACGGCAGCAGTGGGAGGTGCGCCCAGGTAGAGGAACTCCTCCGCTTAGTGACAGGGCTCCGGGAGGAGATGAGTAGGTTGAGGAGTATCAGGGAGCGCAAGAGAGAGAGAGACTACTGGAATCACACCCTACCTTCCCTGGGACAGGCCCAACAGGCAGACAGGACGCATGATATGGAGGATTCCCTATGCTCTCTCTGCCTGGCTGAACACAGTGACTTAAGAGATAGGGGGCAATGGCGACAAGTTCCTGCTCGGCACAGCAGGCACGTCTCCTCTGTGACTACCCCACCTTCCCAGGTGCCCTTGCATAATAGGTATGAGGCTCTGCAAGTGGAACCGAACAATAATGAGGACGATGGTTCATCTAGCATGGAGGTGTGTCGCCAAGGTTATGTTGGCCTACGCCCTGCGTCAAAACTGCTTCCATAAAGAAAAAAAGATGGGTCATTGTCATAGGAGACTCCTTTCTGAAGGGAACAGAAGGCCCAATATGCAGATCGGACCCACTTCTTAGGGAAGTCTGCTGCCTCCCTGAGGCCCGGGTTAAAGATATGAAGAGAAAGCTTCCTACCCTGGTACGGCCCTCAGATTATTATCCATTATTGATTTTTCAAGTAGGCAGCAATGAAGTCACAACAAGAAGTCTGAAGGCAATCAAGAGAGACTTCAAGGCCTTGGGGCGACTGGTTAAGGGATAAGGAGCACAAGCAGTGTTCTCCTCTATCCTTCCAGTTGCAGGGAATGATGAGGGAAGACACAGGAAGAGCCAGCAGATCAATACCTGGCTCCGAGCCTGGTGTCATCGGCAGAATTTTGGGTTTTTTTATCATGGGTCGGTGTACACAACACCAGGCCTGCTGGCAACAGACAGAGTACACCTGTCTCAAAGGGGGAAAAGGATCTTTGCACAGGAGTTAGCAGGGCTCACTAAAAGAGCTTTAAACTAGATTTGAAGGGGGGAAGGGATAAAACCAGGCTCACTAGAGAAAAGCCTGGGCACAGTACACCAGTGTTTGATGGACGGTGTGTTAGCGAGGTTCTTCTGTCTGCCGTCTCAGTGGAGGTAGGGGATGGAGATCCATGCAGCAGCAAAGTCGCAAGGGTTATTGATGTGTTAGAAACCATGGAAGCACCTGAGAATGGTCATGTAGGATTAGAGCTTCTCCCTCCAAAAAGGTGGCGGGATCAATAGCCCAGCTGACGTGTGTCTACACCAATGCACGCAGCATGGGCAACAAAACAGGAAGAACTGGAAGCCACTGTGCAGCAGGAAAACTGTGATATAGTTGCCATCACTGTCAGGTTCCGGTTTAGATTTCGGAACTGGGGAAAGTTCGTGCTGATCCCAGGAGTGAGATTAAGATGCAAACAAGGTCAAATGCCACCAATCAGGCTGGTTTACTTTATTGAACAAGCACAGAGAAACAGAGCGATAGGAGAGGCAGGAAGTGACAGGAGGAAACTAAGCAAGTGTTCAGGCAGATAAGCAGAGGATAGTCAACACCATGGATCCAGCAACGTCCCGTTGGTCCTCAGTGTTCAATTCCTCGGTGGTGGGTGAACACACACACTGGCTCTTTGCAATTCTGCCTTTTATAGTCCAATCTCCGCCTCCCTCCCCCCCTCCCAGTGACACCTCTTGAAGACTTACATGGGTTCATTCTAGACAGTTCTCGACATATATGGGTAGTGTTCCAGATGGTTCTTTATCTACTGAGCATGTGCGGCTTATTGGGGTGGTGGTCTTGGGGACTTTCCAGGAGCTGCAAGCCCCCTTCTCAAATAAATTTTGTGTGACCCCTGGCCACATTGCCATGCAGGGTCTGCCAGAACACGGGGATGCGTACCCTTCCGGGCACCCCTGTGTCCATGCCAGCCGACTCCTCACTGAAGTCCCTGGTTGCTATGCCGACTGCACCTTGGTTTGCTACAATGTTTGAGACATTGGCAGGTGCTAGCTTTTTCAGTCCCTTACAATGATGGAAACATGGTGAGATGACTTGCACAACTGGAGTGCTGCAATGGATGGCTATAAACTCTTCAGAAGGGATAGGCAAGGAAGGAGAGGCGGTGGGTTAGCCCTGTATGTTAGGGAGTGTTTTGATTGTCTAGAGCTTAATGATGGTGATGATAGGATTGAGTGTTTATGGGTAAGAATCAGGGGGAAGGCCAACAAGGCAGATATATGGTGGGAGTCTGTTATAGACCACCCAACCAGGATGAAGAGGCAGATGAAATATTCTGTAAGCAGCTGGGAGAAGTCTCACAATCGCTAGCCCTTGTTCTCACAGGGGACTTCAACTTGCCAGATGTCTGCTGGAAATACAATACAGCAGAAAGGAAACAGTCTAGCAGGTTCCTGGAGTGTGTGGAAGATAACTTCCTGACACAGGTGGTGAGTGAGCCAACTAGGGAAGGTGCCCTGCTGGACCTGTTGTTAGTGAACAAGAGAAGGACTTGTGGGTGATGTGGTGGTTGGAGGCCATCTTGGGCATAGTGATCACAACATGATAGAGTTTTCGATTCTTGGAGAAGTAAGGAGGGTTCAGCAGAACTGCTGCCTTGGCCTTCTGGAGGGCAGACTTTGGCCTGTTTAGGAGACTGGTTGACAGAGTCCCTTGGGAGGCAGTCCTGAAGGGCAGAGGAGTCCAAGAAGGCTGGACATTCTTCAAGAAGAAAATCTTAAAGGCGCAGGAGCAGGCTGTCCCCATGTACCAAAAGATGAGCCAGCAGGGAAGAAGACCAGCCTGGCTGAACAGAGAGCTTTGGCTGGAACTCAGGAAAAAAAGGAGAGTTTATGACCTTTGGAAGAAGGGGCAGGCAACTCAGGAGGACTACAAGGATGTTGGGAGGTTCTGCAGGGAGAAAACTACAAGGGCCAAAGCCCAGCTGGAACTTAATCTGGCTACTGCCATAAAAAACAATAAAGAATGTTTCTATAAACACCTTAGCAACAAAATGAGGGCCTAGGAGAATCTCCATCCTTTATTGGGTGCAGGGGGAAACATAAAGGATGAGGAAGAGGCTGAGGTACTTAATGCCTTCTTTGCCTCAGTCTTTAATAGCAAGACCAGTTGTTATCTGGGTACCCAGGCCACTGAGCTGGAAGACAGGGACGGGGACTAGAATGAAGCCCCCATAATCCAAGGGGAAATGGTTAGCGACCTGCTACACCACTTAGACACACACGAGTCTATGGGACCAGATGGAATTCACCCAAGGGTACTGAGGGAGCTGGCAGAAGTGCTCACCGAGCCACTTTCAATCATTTATCAGCAGTCCTGGAGGTCCCAGTTGACTGGAAGTTAGCAAATGTGATGCCCATCTACAAGAAGGGCCGGAAGGAGGATCTGGGGAACTACAGGCCTGTCAGCCTGACCTTGGTGCCAGGGAAGGTTATGGAGCTGATCATTTTGAGTGCCATCACATGGCATGTACAGGACAACCAGGCGATTGGGCCCAGTCAGCATGCGTTTATGAAAGGCAGGTCCTGCTTGGCTAACCTGATCTCCTTCTATGACAAGGTGACCCACTTAGTGGGTGAGGGAAAGGCTGTGGATGTTGTCTACCTAGACTTTAGTAAAGCCTTTGACACCGTTTCCCACAGCATTCTCCTGGAGAAACTGGCAGCTCATGGCTTGGATGGATGTACTCTTTGCTGGGTAAAAAACTGGCTGGATGGCCGCGCCCAAAGAATTGTGAATGGAGTTAAATCCAGTTGGCAGCCGGTGACAAGTGGTGTTCCCCAGGGCTCAATATTGGGGCCAGTTCTGTTTAATATCTTTATCCATGATCTGGACGAGGGGATCGAGTGCACCCTCAGTAAGTTTCCAGACAACACCAAGTTGAGCAGGATTGTTGATCTGCTTGAGGGTAGGAAGGCTCTACAGAGGGATCTGGACAGGCTGGATCGATGGGCTGAGGCCAATTGTACAAGGTTCAACAAGGCTAAGCGCCGGGTCCTGCACTTGGATCACAACAACCCCATGCAACGTACAGGCTTGGGAAAGAGTGACTGGAAAACTGCCCGATGGAAAAGGACCTGGGGGTGTTGGTCAACACCCAGCTGAATATGAGCCAGCAGTGTGCCCAGGTGGCCAAGAAGGCCAATAGCATCCTGGCTTGTATCAGAAATAGTGTGGCCAGCAGGACTAGGGAAGTGATTGTCCCCCTGTATTCAGCACTGGTGAGGCCGCACCTCAGATACTGTGTTCAGTTTTGGGCCCCTCACTACAAGAAAGACATTGAGGCGCTGGAGCGCATCCAAAGAAGGCCAGCGAAGCTGGTGAAGGGTGTAGAAAGTCCTATGAGGACCAGCTGAGGGAACTGGGGTTGTTTAGCCTGGAGAAAAGGAGGCTCAGGGGAGACGTTATTGCTCTCTACACCTACCTGAAAGGAGGTTAGAGCGAGGTGGGTGTCAGTCTCTTCTCCCAAGTAACAAGCAATAGGACAAAAGGAAATGGCCTCAAGTTGTGCCAGGGGAAGTTTAGATTGGATATTAGGAAAAATTTCTTCACCGCAAGGGTTGTCAAGCATTGGAGCAGGCTGCCCAGGGAAGTGGTTGAGTCACCATCCCTGGAGGTATTTAAAAGACATGTGGATGTGGCATTTAGGGACATGGTTTAGTGGTAGACTTGGCAGTGCTAGGTTAACTGTTGGACTTGATGGTCTTAAAGGTCTTTTCCAACCTAAACAATTGTATGAGTCTATGAAATTATGCAATTGGATGGTATGTGGTTTTGGGGGGAAAAAAAAAAGATAATATATTTCAGTAAATCTAGGACAGGCAAGTCTTGGACTCTTCAGAAAGATGATCCTTTTATAACCCAAATATTATTTTGTGCGGGAAACAACTTAGGAAAACAATGAAACAAGTATTCATTTGCAATTGTAATGTCTCTGATTACAGTCCCCAAGTTGACATTTACTCAATTTAATTAAAAAAATTGAGAATTGTATTTATATTTTCTACTCCATCTTTCACAGCAGAGGGATTTAAAACATGTTCAGACCTACAATGTCCCAGTTACTGTTCCATCTTGTGATCTTCAATTAATAATATTTTACTTTCCGTGACTGCAAAATGAAAATGTGTTCTTATTTACCTAAACCTGGAATTAGTTAGGTTACCTAAAACTGACAAGGATGTTGTGCATTCCAGAGAACTCACACAAATACAAGGCCAGGAGCTTCATTTAGATTTAACCCTTATGCCCTTGAACACAATAGAGTTTACATAAATATTTAAGAAAGGCAGCTGCAGACCAATTAAAGGAATATATTTTCCAAGCATCAAACCATTGTTTTCAGGCAATACGCTGAAGCTCTTAAATTAATACCTATTAAATCTGTTACGGGCTCAGCAGAGTTTTAGACTCAGGAGAGGGAAAAGCAGATGAGAGCACCCCAGGGGGAGGTCGGGCAGAGATTGCCTGTGAGACACATGACCCACCGCCCAGCTCACAGGGTGTCTGCATGGGCTGCGGGGTGGCTGCAGGCTGCTCCGCAAATCCACCCAAGGAGGAGAGGGCACAGCCATGCCTCTCATTAGTCCTTTCAGCATCCTAGGAAAAGCTGTGGGCATGCTGAGAAGGCTGCGACTGTCTTCATTCTGATATTTGCTAAATAAAATTGAGAAGCAGCTGTTTTGTGGGAAATATATTTAAGATTTTTTTTTAATCTTTAAAAATAAAAATGTTTTAAGATACTTCAGAATTTCCCTGATAATGAGAGGTCTAGTTTCAGGCTAGTCCTACCCAGGAATGCTCAGTAAAAGACTGCACTTCATATCTGCTCACTTCAGACTAGATACTCCATTGGGTTGCTGTTACATCGCGTGTAGCATGAATTATAGAATAGTGCTGCTCATACGCACGGTAATGTGAAAAGTATCACTACCCAGCTCTAGGAAGATAAATTTGCAAGTAATCAGGTCTGTTGCTTCCTAATTGGGGCAGCTTGTTAAGGCAGGGACAGGACTTATCCAACTATGAACTATGAGAAATTATGAGAAAGTCTGGCTTGAAAAAGACCCGTGTGTGCTATTGCAGGTAGGGGCAGAGCTCAGGGAAAGAGAAGGAGGGAAAGTGTACAAGTGAAATGGAAAACAGAGTGGGGAAGTTTTGGAAGAAGAGGAGGGATGTGAGGAAAGAGCGCAGAAGCACATGTAGGAAGAGGGAAGAAAAGGAGAGGCTTGTTGCAACTACTGAGGAGCAAAAGATGAAGACTGCAGATTGCAACATGCTTTCTGCTGAAATAAATCACCTATAGTCTCTGCTGAGAGAAGTAAAATCAGTTCAGATGGAGAAACTGAGCTGTTAATCTAGGCTGGTGGCAGAAGGAGATGAAACAGGAGAGAATGAATGTGTAGCGGAGAGTCCGGTTACAAGACTGTTTCTCGTAACCTGTGGAATAGACTTGTAGCACTGGAAGGAAAAGAGGGAAAACAATGATCTGGGAAGCAAGTATGTATAATACTTTGAAAAGGAAGAAGACCTACTAATACTATCTTCATCTTACAAACATTAAGGCTTTTGAAACATTCGTCTGAGTACGGTATTCAGTTGCTGTTTTCCTGTGATATATGCATTAGTGGCAGGATCAGTTACCTTCTCTCAGTATATCATTTCAACTTCGAGTTGTATTTACAAATAAGTGAATTAAGTAATGTTTCTGGAGTATTTTTGTATTTATTCAACTGTTCAGACTACTTTGGAATTTTTCAATACATTTTAGAGCAAAACATATATGTCCTGACTGTTAATTCTGTAGTACGATTCATTAAATGTATGACATCTGAAGCTCATGGGGGAGAGGAGGGAAATTGCTTGCAGATCACCATGTGCTTCTGTGCTTCCACTTGGGGAATGCATGGCCATAACTGTGGGAGTCATGAAATCGTTACTTTAAAACTTCATAGTTGTGTTGCATCCTTTTTTAAAGATAAAATGCAAAATTTTTTATTCATCTAAAGCTATGCATGTGCAGATTTTAAGACAGAGTGAGTGGCCCCGTTTCTCTAGTTAATTACCTTGATAAATCAGGAGTGGGCTGCTGGTATTTGAAAGTCCTGTGCGTGGTAGACAGAGCGAGGGAGAGAACAGTTTTCTGCAGTGTTCTGTTGTTGGCCTATAGCGGTATATAATGCACTCAGGTCCAAAGGGTGGTACTGATACTCACGATACCACCATGGCTATAACATCAGAAGTTTACTGCAATAAAACTAAATGTTTGTGTTACCGTTACAAAAAAATTGCAACATCGCTCAATTTTTCCTATGGTGAAATTACTTTCTGTTTGCATATATGCATATGTGTGTGCATGTATAGAAATAAGTATGCTTATATTCACATAATCTGTGTTCATAAATACATGTACACACACACACACATGCATTCTGAATGAACTGTGCTTGCTTTGTGAAAATGGCTAATATTCCCTGGAAGAGGAAATGGGGAGAGGGAGTGATTTTATCGATACTAGTCGATCTCACAAATGAAGATCAGTTTTGCAATGAACAGTGTAGACATATGCTGTAGAAAGGCTGTTTCTATCTCCGTCTAAGACGGGAGACAACAGATGGGTATAGGCAGACAGGAGAGCATGGTGGGGAAACTGGACAAGACTCACCAACAGCCTTACGCATTCTCTATGCCAACGCAGTATGTATGTGGTCCGCAGTGGTGACAGTGGTGGTCAGGATTCAAGAAGGGATTTGACTGAGGATGAACTGGAAATGCAAGCAGGTGGACAATATTTGGACTAAGAATATGTTGCAGGAGATGAGAGCAGAGGCTCCCCAGATCTGAACAGGAGCTTGATTTGAGAAGAAATTTAACAGTGGGCGAGTGAAGGGGCTGAATGGTGGTGGCAGGTCCATGGAGGCACCCCAAGAGGGATGAGCAGCCAGGGTGGAAGTATGCAGAGGGATCATGGGGAGGAGAAAAGAGTTTGCAGATGAGTGGGCCAGGAAAACTGACATAAAAAACCAAACATGGGAAGAGACATGACAGAATTAGGGAAACACAGGGAAGTCATCCTCTCTTTGCTACCTAAGTGAGCAACTCTAACCTATCTGTATCATTAATAAAGACCAATACTTCCAAAAAGCTTTTTCACTCCTTTTCTCTCTAGTGATGATAGAGAACTTAAAAGATGTCCAGCTTAACCAAAATACCAAACTTTTGGACAGCTCAGTTACATGAAATGAAGGGTCTATTTTCATTACCCTTTTTGTTCTAATGAGCATCCTGCATTATTTAGCATTCATACAGTTTTATAGGAAATAATATTTTATTTTTACAATTAATTTTTTTTTTACTTCTGAAATTATATGCTGCATGCTCAAAGAAAATACAGTTGCTGCACACAAGCGGCGATATTTTTCCAGCTAACATTCTCCTCTCTTCCCTTGTTACCAGAATTTTTTAAACATGATAGTGTCACACCACTGTTTCTGAGATTTCCTGAATTTATTTGTTTGCTCTTTATTACGTAAGGAATGATTTCTGCCTGTTTGAATATATTTCTGTGGGGAGTGCTGACATTCTTATCCACACTTCACTTGTCATTTCTAGGCCAGACGGTTAATATGATTTCCTACTATGAGCTACTTACTGCGTACAATTTTAACATGTGTTGCAGCGAGGCAGTATATTAAAGTGCAGAAATGGCTTATGAAAGAGATGGATATTAGGCGAGAGTCGTTGAGTTCTCTTAGGTAAAGTCAGTTAATGTGCAGCATAAATATGTTCCTGGTAGTGGTAAAAGGAAATACTGGTGGACTTCATATTCTGATCCCATCCTTCTCACATGAATACAGGGAAAAAAGTGTTTATGTTTGTGGATAATACCAAAAGAGGAGCGGCTGCAAGCCTGCAAAGGAGGGATTAGCGTTCCAAATGTCGAACTGGAAAACACAGAGGACTAATCAACAGTGTCTGGACAGGACCACGATCTTTTCTCTGGGAAAAGGCTGCGGGCTGTAATGGTTCCCAAGCTGGCTTTTTATCAACACAGGGGTGATTTTGCACAGAAAGCGGAGGTTGTGCTGGGAGGCAAAGCCGGGTGTGTAGTCCTCGAGATGGAAGAGGTAATTGCTCTGCTGCGCTCAGAGCAGGACACTGCCGTAGAGAAAGGTATGGGCTAACATTAGAAAATCAAGAGGAGAGTGACATAAGTATGTAGAGATCTAGAAAATAGTTATAAGGAAATACTGGAAGAAATTGAGGTTGTTTAACCTAAAGAAGACTAAGGGAGAACATGGTAAGTACCCTTAAATACATTAAGTGCTCCTGCAGAAGTGAAGGGAATCATTTATTCTCTTATCCTTTGCAGGCAGAATGAGAAGTAGTGGGCTTGAGGTACGACATGAAGATAAAGGTTAGATGTGAGGAGAAACTTTCTGATAATAAGGACAGATTGCTTGGGGAGACTGTAGAGACTCCGTTACTGAGTATCTTCAAGAACAGCATAGACAAATATGAGGGAAGATAGCGGTGCACAGCACCCTACCTGGGATACAAGGCATGGAATAAGTAACCTCTCATCATCCCTTCCTAGCCTATTTTTCTTTGATTAAAGCTGAATTAAGAAAGGAAAAGCCCTGGGCTGGGCAAGTGATCTCAAATGTAAAATGTAATAGAATAACCTTGGGCTTGGCCAGGGAAAGTGTTGAGTAGTCGTGGCTGCTCTCACTGACCTCACCCAGAGCAGAAACAAAATAGGATTTCAAGGATGGGGCCATAAGCACTGAATTTATATTAACTTTTAATATTGCTGAATTATTGTCACATTGGCCAGGTCTCATCTTCGCCACGACTCCTATCCTGGCTGTTAGGAAACTTTACATTACATTTTGTGTAGGACCTCTCTGGGAATTTTCAGCCTCTGATAAAACCTGAGCCAAAAGGGCTTTTTGAGTGGGTTTCCATTTTAAAACTGTTCAGATTACTTTCCCACAATGGTATTTACTGGTATTTACTTGCCTTTTGGCTTTTTAGGCAATGTCCCAACCAGTCACTACAAGTAATGGTTGAATTTATGGCTGTGTCCTTCAAGACACAAGTTTGAAGTGTGAAGAGTTGGTATGTACAATGTCAGCCTACAATTGTTGAAATAATTTAGCCTAAAAAACTGCAAAGGAATAAGATTTCCTAGGAAGTGATATTTCAGAGCTTCTGAATGAGTTGTTGAATATTGGTGGGTTTTGGATATTTGGGGATGACCCAAATGAAATTACTGGAAGAAAGAAAAAAGAAGAGGCTCCTGTGATGAATGGATTACAACACAAGTTAGAGATCTTAGCAACAAAAAGCTTGTATGCTTTTACAGAAAAAAGAAAAAAGTATTTTTATTAAAATCCCAGTTCTTGACATTAAAAACTTTCAACAAAAGGATTGCATTTTTCTGTGGAAAAAAAAATCATTATGAAAATTCACTGGTTGGTTGGTTTGTTTTCGTCAGCATTTCTCCCAGTTTGTCTCGCATTACCACTAGAGTCTGTCTTTGCTGTACTGCTCTTTTGGGGAGCGCAGATAAGCTCTTCTCTCCTTGGTGTGCTCAAAAGTGTATTTGTTACTTTTTCCTGAGTATTTTTCCTTTTCTTTTATGAGTGATCTTTACCCTAATGAAAAAGAGGATGTTATCACTACTGCAGCGTGAAATCACGTTACCTAGGTAGAAGTATAGGCCGCAGCAGCACAAGTTTTTTACCATCCCAGGGCTCTTGTTTCTTCTTTGCTGAGTCAATCCATGTCTGCATTTCTCTGTCAAGACTTGGCCTGATGCATCCATTTACTCCACATAAGCCTCCAAACAGTGATCAGATAGGAGCAGCATCTGGTCCTTACCTCATTAGGAGGTATGTAAGCTGAGAATTCAAAGGTAGAAGACTGTATATTGCTAAAACTCTCGTCTGGCTTGTTCTGCAGGGAATATTTTTTCGTACTGCACGTATTCAACCTCGAAAATTTAGAGTTCCAGGAGGTCACTGAGGCAGATAATCTAGACGGGGTATTTAAGGCATGCATAATTTTATAAGTCTCAAAAAATTGTGTTGTGGACAAATATTTGGAACATAATATTTTTTTCTGTCCTCATAGATACAAAACACCTAATGCTATGAGCAGGTCTAGGGGGAAAACTGTAACTGCTAAAGTAGAAAAAATAGGAAGATAGACTTACTGGCTTTCTCCTGTCCTAAGTTTCCTGTGTTCTCTCTCTCATAATACAAGAAGACACTCCAGACACCACATTTCTGGAGATTACCTTTCTTGGGGTTGAAGCCTTTGGCCTCATTCTTTTCCTCACAGTTAGAGTATTCATAAGCCCCTGGAAAGACACTGTCTGTCATGTCTTGTTGCTTAAATATTGTGATCGAGCCTGTGAATAATCTCAAACTGCTTTGACATGTTCATAATAGCTTTTGTTCTACTTCTGTACCCATCCATTTCCATTCCTTAAAGTCTCCCAGCACGGTATCTTGCAGCTTGGAGGTGGTATGTGATGGTTTTGACCAGAGATGCTATGGGAAAATCAGACTGATACCTTTAATTTTTGTGGATGGTAACAATGGTTTGGAAAGTGAAAATGACCCCTCTGTGGCAAATGATATTGTTAGACGTTTTTCCCCCCGGCTTGCGTTTTTTTTTCACCCTTTGGTGAAAGTTGTTGAGAAGCGGTCAGCTGAACCGGTGGTACCCTGCAGAGTGACGCGTTCATGTAGGGCTTTTTCAGCTGTGCTGTGTGCAATGAAGGCTGCGTTAACACCAGATGCCAATCATACACCACCAGTGGATTTGCAAGATTATAGGACAGGAAAAAAGATGAAGGTTAAGCACAGGGCACAATAGAGATTACTTATGGTAATGAATTGTATAATTTTTCTAGACAGATCTGGATTAATGTTTATCCCAGGCAAGAGATTACTGTATGTCTGATTCTAGTTGTAAACAGACATTATTAAACAGAAGGTTTATGTTCATGAAATGCGACTATGGGTGTTAAAGCACTTATGATTTATTATGTGCAAAGAGAAAAATTAACCTGTTCATCTGCTATAGTACGAGATACGCTGTGGATTTTTGCATAATTTGGAAGGCATCTGCTCCTTTGGAATACAAATAACCAGCAAAATGAGAAGGATTCTCCTCTCATTTGCACTGATCCAATGCCCTACACTGCAGTGATGTTGAAATGGTGTAACCAGCAAAAGAATAGTCTTGTGTGCTTTTATAAAGCAATAATATTTCTATGAGAGATAATGTTAGCAAGGTCTGTTTGCTTGTGAATCTTTAGGGTATTTTCTTTATAATTAAAAATGTTAATGTTCAGAGAGATTAACAAATGACCTTATTTGGGTTTCCCAAATAATTCCCTTTCACTAATTGAAAACATAATGTTTGGAGACCTTGAATTAAAAAAAAAAAAATTAGATTTATTTTTCACATAATTTATGTTGCAGCCCATTTTTCTCCTGCTTTATTGCATCACTGCTGCTTAGCATAAGTGAGACATAGGTACAACATCCACATTTTTTAATACTGCCTTACCTCAGTAGCTAAATAATCACACCTGAGTCAGTGACTTCTGTGTTTTGGGTGAGCTGAAAAATCTCACCTTAAGGAAACTGTAAACAAACTCCAAAACTTTGCTTCTTTGATGGAGCAGACATTGCAACTTTATTACTTGCTAACAAGGAAGTCTCTTTTCACTGTGAAAGCAAAGAAAAATTACAGTTATCAAAATCTGTTCGTTCTATTTATGGGCTGTATTTGTAGCCAGCTGATTTTTGCATAATGCCGTTTGAAATTATCCATTTAACAGTGATGGATGATACAACTGTGTTGCTTTCCCTCCACTTTGTAACTGATCCGTCTACTTATAGATTGCATTGGACATGTTGCTGATGCTTTATTTGTAAAATTCACTCACATATGTGAGAAATTTGTCCGTTAAGTCTTACTGACTTCACAGAGGCTTCTCAGATAAGTAAAGATTTTCCTGTATATAAGCAAAACCAGCCCAATCTGTAAAAAACATAGGAACGTGGAGCGAAAAGGCCTGGGAATATCACAAGGTGTGTTAAGTGAATTAGAATTTAAGCAGTTAAACTAGGTCTGAATAAAACGTAATCTGGTAAGACATTCTGAATGCTTCAATTAAAAAATTTGCAATATTAGATTGCCATCAAAAGTCTTCATATTGCTCTTTTATATTTCTTAGCTGTATTTTACATTTGGTACAACAATATATATTGTGTCATGAGAAAAATATAACTTCAACATTTGTAATATTTTGCCTAATTATCAAATTTTATAACTCTGTGAAGTGTGAGTCCAGAGTTCAAGTTCATAAACAAATTAATTAACCAGTAAAAGTTTCTGTGGGCTTTGCTAATGGTTCAGTGTAGCATCTGAAGCCGATGAGAGCTTCTGGAGGTACCCGGGATGCGGGTGAGAGTCCCTCAGGAAGCCGAGGTCAGCTGCACTGCGCTGCTTAAAAGTTTGTGCAGTGAAGCATTGTATTTTGGGATGCACTAAAATATACGCGGCGCTCTTGTCTTTGCTGTGTGTTAGCAGACATCGATAAGTCATGGAGATGACCTCCATCTTCCAAAGAGAAGGAAAGCTAGAAATGAAGACACATTTCTGTTATCAGTCTGCTGTGGGTCGTAAGTTGAACTGGTGTTATATTTTCCTCTGAACGCCGTGTAGCCTTGACACGGTGTTTAACAGTGTTAAGCTTATTGCTGCTGAGCTAAACGTGTCTGAAGCGAACGATGACCCTCACGTCTTTGCGATAGCAAAATGTCTCCCTGATGTGATCCCACAGACTTGGAGCATTAAGTTAATTTTCCCCTGGATTTCTGAGCTGCCTCCTTTTTACCCGGCGGAGAGCTTGTGAAGAATACAGCTTCTGACCGAATGACAGAACATGGAGGGTGAAATTAGATGCATTCAATTAGAAGATGACAAAAAGCCTATCTAAATATTTGTCAGGATGCTACTTACAGGGCATAGTGTCCAGCCCGGGAAGTGAAAGGCAGCCGCTCTCAGGACTTTATAGTCTGGGGGGAAAAAAATGGGTAAATCATCCAGATTCTTTACAGGCTTGGAGGGGATAATTGAGGGTATCGAGTGGGCTGTTAGGCTTCCAGGGCTGGTGATCTCTCTCGTGTAATCTCAGATTAGTTCTTTTCTTGTATTCACTTAATACAGAATTAACCATTACAAAGTTTTCTGGACCACTTGAGTAAATAATGTTGTTATTTGACCGCTAGAGGATTGTTAATGCAGTGGTTTATGGGAGGTATTGAAAAAAGAGGTGCTCCACCTTCTCCACAATAAAAAAAAAACACCACCACAAAACAAACAAACAAAATCCCAAAGCCACAAAACCCAAAGAAACAAAAAAGCCAGGGCAAATGTGTCAGCTGTGAAATTGTCGGGTTTGGACCAGAAGGTTTACTGGTTTTCCAGAGGACAAAAGGATGTTCTTGAAAACTAACATTCGGAACTAGTAGTCAGTTAATCAGAAAGAGATCGAAATATGCAGCTTGGTTTGGCCACATCTGTTTATCTGTAAATTAAATTTGTAGCAACTTTTTAAAGTAAGAGAGCAAACCTCTGGCTTGTATTTCCTGCTCAGAAAGTTTTAATTAGGAAAATAAAAAATGTACAGCATATCATGTTTACCTTTTTTCTTTTTTTTTTCATTTCTGTTACAGCAGTTCAAGGGAGAATGTGACTATGATAGGGTTAATCCAGCTACATAAAAATCCATGCTGTGTATGATAGTAGTAAAGCTTGTGATCCCTTGATCTTTGATTAGATCCAAGCTAGTAAATATCTTGTGTTTAATCAGAATGAGTTGTTCTGCATGTAGTATAAGTCACCTTCACAGATGGGATGTAGCAGCAGAGTTGTTCGTGAATATTTGTTTTAATCCTTTCCAGAGCAAGCACGCTTTATGTTTCTTTGTTGTAAATCAGATTCAAGCAACTAAAGACCAGCACGAAGGAAAGACATTTACTTGCAGTCAGGAATAGGACAGTGTGGGAACCTTTTTTCCTTTTTAAAGAAAAATGTAACTTATTAGATTCTTAAAAGGTATTTTATACTATTCCATAAACGCTGTGGCTGCTTTTTTAGACTGGGATGCAAATATCATTATTTAGAATTTCATCTTAAACTGTTCGTACACATTCCTAGCTTAGAAGACTATAAATATATGGAGACTAAGATTTATTATGGTAAATGTTCGGCCTCTATTTTTATTCTATATTTTAAAGATATTTAGTTAGAATGGTGGCTGGTCTGTGTGCTGGTAAACTGAAATTCTTAAAATGTTATCTGTAAGGCTAGTTATTTTCTGTGTTATGTCGGCGTCCTATTTACCTAAATCTGTCATAATTGCCTTCCGATACATCTTCCTCTGACATGCCAAATATTGAAAATGAGAGGACTCTTTGCTGGGAGATTTTCTACCAAATGTCATTTTTCTGTGTTCGTAACTTGATGGTAATAACTGGACGACCTGTAGTTAAATGCATCTCAATTTCTCTCACTTATTTTTCCTAATCACCACACAGAGCCTTCTGTGCTCAGAGGTGTGATTAGATTTAACCTGCCATCATATCTGAAGAACTTTCTGTACAACATATTATACATTGCAAGAATTATATATGTAGATGGTGGGTCTAAGTATAATATATAAATAGATACAAAGATGAGTTGCTCTCATGCCAAAGTTAATTCCTGATTTTTTTTTCTGTTTTTAACAGGAAGACTGGAGAGCCCCCACTAATAAATGGCTGGATTCCTTACCTTGGGAAGGCTTTGATTTTTAGAAGAGATGCTTTCAAATTCTTACTGGATCAGCAAAAGAAACTTGGAGATATTTTCACTGTACATATTGCTGGTGAGAAATATTTTAGTATTTCTCTTGATTTTTTCCATCAGTGAAGTTAAATACTAATTCAAATGTTTAGTTTAGAATCTTCCTTAAATAAAAACATTTTTGTGTAGCATAGGCCAATAAAAATTACTTAAATTCACATGTATTGTATACATAATAAGTATCCATAGGAAATAATTATAAGCATGTGGATTTATATACAGCTATAGGTATATGTGCGTATTGACAGAGTTTGTAGGCATGTAATGTACGAACATAGATTTTGCCAGCGGATTTAATTGTGTATTGTTTTTTTTTTTCCTAAAGAAGGGAGAACTAACATCATCTTGACACCGCACAGAAAAATATCAGATTAAATTTAGAAAACACTTAAGAAAAAAAGTGCAGAATATGTTCTCACACATTTTACAACTGGTTGACAGGAACACAAGGGAATGAATGACACATTGACTCAGTGATACAATCAGGACTGGAACACAGAAACTTCCCGTTGCCAGCCTCTTACTCTGATCATGCTTGCTGAAAATAACAATATAATAAAGTATGATATAACCTTGCTGCTTTCTGTATTTATAGCTGTATTACTACTACACTAGCTCAAATACAAACATTTGAGTGAGTTCACATAGGCACTTTGCTGTAGAAGAAAAACATAGAATGAAAGTGTAATCTTGAATGAAACTTAAATACATAAATTTACATATGTATATATACACAGATGTACTTTTTACTAAAATCAATTTAAAATCCAGTATTTTCCTCTGTTCAGAAAAAAGCAAACTCTTATTAGTGTAGGTGGATGTAACAGATCTTTTGCCTCTTTACATGCTGATAGCCTTGTTCAAATGATCAACTTTCAAGTTAAGTCTATCTCGTTTTTAGCTATTCCTGTATTTTTAGGGAGTTTCAAATAAAAATATGAAGTGTAAAGTATAAAGTTTGCTTTGTAATTTCATGGCAGTAGCATTAGCTTTATATTTCCATATAAGTAATATTTTGCAATAAAAATAATTTTTTCTTCAAAAGTCAGTTAATTAAATTGCAAGGCGTAAGTTTAATTAATAAAATTTTTCTTCCTCTTACCAAATCTGTTCTTTTTTTTCCTTTGGAAGAGTATTTTTACTGCTATTAGATGTGTGATTTTTTTATTCATTCAGGGTTTTTTCTTTGGAAACTGGTATGCTTAGATTTTTTTCCATCTTGAAAGTGAGTTTGACACATTACAAGACCAACTTTTGTTGAAATACAGTCTTTTTTATTGTTAACGTACATTCACACTATATACAGCTGTGGCTTCTTACGAATACAGATTAATAATTATAATTCAGAGACTACCTTAGTACATTCATAAAACCAGATACAGTCATACTTCAGAATCCTTAACGTATTTAATCAAATATTTATTTCTCTCTCACCTCTTTATTATTTTATGCAAGACTATGTTTAGAGATTTGTGTGTTTAAACAATCTATGAGTGTGATTTAGTTTCACAAATTTCTATTTGCATACTAAACAAAATTCCATTTCAACTAATCTCCCTGTGTTCAAGTATTTTAAGGAAGCCTTCCTTGATAAAGACTGAGGTAAATTGAGTGAGTTCTGGATATCATTTCAGCCTTATGCAGGGAAATCTTTGATTTTGTGAATTTATTGTAACAGAGATACCACTTTAAGTTCTCTTTTTTTGGTATAAAAATACTGACCGTCAAGACTTCACTAAGGAGAAACAGTTTGTCATCCACAAGTCAAGGAAGAAGCCGAAGCTAGTTAGTACCTCCTATCATGTCCTGATCCTCAGACGTGCAGGATTTCTATATGTCTTACTGATTTGACAAAGATGATGTTTATATGTTCGGCAAACACAGCGTAGCCTGCTGTATATGGACTATCATTACTTTACCCCCTTGGTGGGTATCTAAAGGTCCTGTCAAAAAATTCTATCAATATATATTGTTCTAATTATTGGTTCTCAAACTAGTTCATTTGGAAAATGCGGAACGATGCTTGGAGTTTCTGGCGTTGCCCCGTACCGGTAATGCGATTTCGCTGATTGTACTTTCCCATGTGATGAGCAAATGATTGTCATCCCTAAAAGTCGCAAGGGACATGGATGTCATCTTAATAAAGAAATTAAAAAGCACATCTTTCTATGAGAAACAATGTAAATTCCTGACCTGTCGCAGAAAATAGTTCTCTAATTGGTTTTGTGTGGTGGTGCAGCAGAATCGTTTTCCCCAAACGTCATGCCAGCGAAGCACCACTGTACATCATTGTCAGCAGTTCAGCAGAATCTCCCTAATAAGAGGACGATTACGTAAATGCGATAGTCTTAAAAAAAAAAGAGAGAGAGAAAAGAAAAGAATAAGGAGGGAGGAGAGAGAGAGAGTGAGAGTCTGTGGTGTTGAGATGATCATACTTCCCAAGCCAACCTCTCTGCTTGTTAAGGGTCAGCAGCATAGGCAGACGGCTAGGTAAGAACTTAAAGAGCTTGAAACAGTTTTGTCATTGTTTCTCAGGATTAAACTTTGTCTCCTTTTCCTAGCAAGTTATTAGGAATGATACCAAACCTTACAACACTCTGAGACTGACTCAACTTTTAATAAAATAATCTTAGGGTTTTTTACTAAGCACACTTGCCTTTTCGAATACTGCTGCGAAGTCATCCTTTTCTTTTAAATCATGATACACCTACAGTAACATATCACATTTTTCTCTCTTAGGCAAAAGGTAATTTACATTTACTCCTTACCAAGCTGAAGCCTGCTGCAAGCATTACCGAAATAACATCCATCATTAGATGCCATCTGAAATGCTTGTCTTTCATCATTAGCATTAAAAAGCTCCAGAATGCATTATTAGAGTAATTTCTTAACTATCATACAAATACTGGCTTCTGTGCTCGGATTTACCAAAGTTGACAATTTTCATATTTTCCACATCAATCTTCTATTTCTAGGAGACTGTAGAAACTAAATGGAGATAACCAGGCTATTTGCAGCACGAGTGTAATGCAGACTGAAGGATTGGATAGGCAAGTATGAATTCTCTGTAGCCATATTTAAAAAAAAAAAACAGAGGGCTTTTTACAGAAACAAGGATACGTCTTTTATTCTGACTTGTTTCTACAGTACTAAATAAAATAGCTTAGTGACTTAAACTATTGGGATTTGGAGTGTGACATTTCTGTACGGACATGTCTACTTAGTTTTTTGTGTTGAAGGATTTTTTTACAATCTAACAAGGAAAGGCTTGGTCCCCAGCCGTTTCTGTATAAATACCTTCAATATTTAAGGCTTCCTGATTTGTGGAGCATGTGATATGCCTCCACTTTTGGCTGATCTGGCGTTTACCTTTACCAGTACTCTGGTGGAAACTCATCAGCATCAAGATTTTGGTTCGGTTTCAGAAAAGGCTGCTTTCAAGAGATAGGTCTTGGCATTAGCTGCAATGGAAAGGCATGGGAGGGGAGGGGGGAAGCTGCACTATAAAATACCAAATAATAACTGGAAACTTTAGGAAAGATTTGCATTTGTTGGTCTCTGACACTACCAGGGACAATAAGTGGGAAGAGACCTCATCAGGGACAACGACAGGATTTAAAAAGCAAAATTAAGGACCATATTGACACTCACAAAATTTAAAATCATAACTTGAGGTGAGAAAGTTTGTTCCAGTTCGGATGTTTGCTGCTGAGGGTAGAGGAGGTGTTGGTGTTTTGTAATTAGCAATCTGTTCCTGTATGGAAGAGGCTGGGGTAACCGGTGTAGCCGTGTAGTGCATCTGTGTGCGAGTATGACTGTAATTGCTAAAGGCTTCCATACCCACTCTCACAACAACAACTTAACTAACTGCAGTTAATTAGCTCTAGATTTTAGTCTTTTTCTAATTAAAAGATCTAAAATTAGATTGTCGGTGAGGTACGTAAACAAGCTGCCTTTGTTATAGAGGGGTTCCACTTTTCTGACTATACAGACCTTTACTAAATGCGATAACAAAAATATCTTGCTTTATGTGTTTATAGATATTGTTGACTTGCAGTGACGTGGTCTGGAGCCTGAATTGATTCTACAAAATGAATTATATTTTGGTACATACTTACTTTTTGCTACCAGGAACCTGATGAGAATAATAAAAATCGGGATCTGTGATACTCTGTTTCTCAGAGATCTTTTTTTCCAAAGTATGTGCTAGTGTTGAGTGAGTTTTGATTTAAAATTACTGCTGAAATTGTTTGTCGGAAAACTCATTTGCTGAAAATAATTTTCTTACTTAAAAACGATAAGAATTGATGTGCGTTTGCTAAGTGTCTGATTAAAGATCACAAAGAAACTCATATTTTGCATCAGAAATAAGCAGATGGTGGACAGATGGTTTAAATTAATATTAATTAAAAATCTTAACTTAAATTGTTTACCCTGTAAACGCAAAGTTAGGAAGCCAGCTTTCATCTTTAGGGTTAATAACACTCCAAATCTATTTATTAAAAATTGCTCCAATGGGCATTCTTTCCAAGCTTTGATCGCAAAGATGGTAGCCTTAATAAAGAGCGTGACAGTGGGTGAAAGCTGGAAGGAGAGAGCAATTCTGGGACTCTTAACAAAGATCCTGCAGAGGTCGAGACTAAAAATTCCTCTTAGCCTCTGTGGTCTGGGAAGGAAGAAATGGTCAGAAAAGAGGACTGGGAATTGAGGATCTCTTTTTCATGCTGATTTCTCAATATATTTATTCTTTAAAAATTAATGTACATCTGTGGTTGATTATGTTACAGTAAAGCAAACTCCACAAGTACCTTAAAAAGCTTCACACGCCGTTGACAAAAAAGGGGGTGAAATTCTGTCTCGATTTATCCCTTGTGTTTCCTTACTGGTTCAGTGGGGTTGCAGTGGATGTAATCGGGGGGAAATTATGGCAGCTGGTAATTGCAGAGGAAGTCCAGAGCACACCCAGATTTACCGTAGAGCACTGTGTGTATATACAAGTCAGAATACAGAATAACTATGATAATTCAAATATCACTATATGGTAACCATGGATACTTGTTGACATTTTTAGTGGTAGTGTCTACTTTATCTCAGGACATCTGTCACCGAGCCAGATTTGGTCCTCAGTTAAACATGTAGTGTTCCCATTAAAATCAAAGGAGATTTGTCCCTTTAGTGAGACAGAATTAGACTGTAAGTGCTGGAAGCTTTGCTATTTTCCTGAGTTTATAGCTAGGATATTTCACAGAGGATGTGTACATTTTAATGGGTACCCTTTTTCCCCAATGCACCTCTCTGTTCAAGTTAAGAATCAGGAACTCTAAATTAAGACTTAACATGGGAATCATCTATAAAGAGTTAAGATTTAATTGAGCTTTGGGAGCGTTAGCATTTTGATTCATGATAGTTCACCAAAATGTTCTTCTTTGGTAGTTGACTTAAAGCTTAGGGGGAAATTGCAGGGTTTTTCTGGCATGGGCAACTTGAAAAACCATCAAACTTGATGCAATCCTGCTCCTCTGTAAAGGCAGCTGAAGGTACAGCTGTGTCACTGCATTAAGTACCTCGGGAAGGGTAGGCCGTTGTCGGTGCTCTCTGGCACAAGGCATGATAGCGCTGGGACAGTGTGTACCCCAAAATGGCACCCATGTTAAAAATGGTATCCTACTCCGTTGTAACCTGTGGCTTCAAAATCAAATCTTGAGGTAGTCATTTTACAGATACTAACCACATTCTTAACAAAAAGTTAGCAAAACTTCAGGAAAAAAACAGATGTGAGAGGGGCTTTAAATGTTGGGGATTTGCAGTGTGCAGTTAAAGCTGTAACCAGCAGATTTTGAGTCTCTGTGTCATCTGCTTGAAGAAAAGCTGCCTAGGTGGCATGTTTTCCACTCCAGCCCCCATTGTTCACTTTCCTCCATGCAGGTGAAATGTGTGTGTTTCTCCCTTTCAGCTGGTAAAAACCTACAATTTTCAAATGCTGCTACGACTCCACATTGTATTTTCATGAATTATACCAGAGTAGTAAATGATTTATTGCAGAGTGCCACAATTGCAGAGATCACACCCTACTGTTGGCAAAACCAGTACATCAGTCTACATGGAAATGGCTTCCCGCTCATTTTAGAAGAGCCATAAAAGTGTACACAGGTCGAATCTGCATCCTAATGAAGAGAATCTAAATAAAACTTGTTACATCTTCCTTTTTTCTTTTTTTTTTTTTTTTTTTGCTGTGCAGATTTCTTCACAGATCTTTGCTTTTGGGATTTTCTGCGTCCTTTTTTCCCAGACATTGGCTTATTTTCAGTTATTACTTCTGAAAGTGTCACCAGATTATAAAAGTGCACGTGTCTCTCTTTTTTTTTTCTTTTCATCTATTCAGGTAGATATATTACCTTTATCATGGACCCATTTCAATATGTCTATGTCATCCGAAATAGCAAGCAACTTGAATTTCATGAATTCGCTGATAAAATGGCTTCCAAAACTTTTGACTACCCAGCCTTGTCAAAAGGAAAATTCCCCGATCTCAAGGAAAACCTGCACAGAATCTACCAGTATCTACAAGGCAAGCCTTTGGATATCATTTCTGACCACATGATGAAAAATCTCCAGGATATATTTGAATGGAAATGCTCACAAGCAACAGATTGGGAAACAGAAAAAATGTACAAATTCTGCTGCTCTGTAATGTTTGAAGCCAGTTTTGTAACATTATATGGAAGAGTTCCTGCTGCAGATGGCCACAAAGTTATTAGTGAAATCAGAGACAAATTTATCAAGTTTGATGCCAGCTTTCCCTATTTAGCTGCAAACATACCAATTGAGTTGCTAGGAGCTACCAAGAAGGTTCGGAAGGAGCTTATACATCATTTTTTACTTCAGAACATGACAAAATGGCTGGGAGGGTCAAAAGTGGTCCAAGCCAGACGAGATATATTTGAGAAATATGAGCTGCTTGGAGATTACGACAAAGCAGGTAGGAAACTTATGAATGATTGCTTGTCTAAAATAAAATAATTTACTATAGACCTTTGAAATAAAAAGGCAAAATGGCGACCTTGAAATTTTTTTATGTTCTTTCTAATTGGCTAATGATAAAATGTTTTACTCTGAAACAACCCTCTATGATAATTGATTTTTTTTTTTGTGCTGAGGTGGTAAAACAAGATACTTAATGGTGATAATGAGAAAGATTATAACTGAGCTGCATTTCCTCCCCTTATTCCCCCCACCCCCCCGACATTACATTTCAAACTATTCTCATTAAGCAGAAAATTAGACTTCAGAAGCCTATTGGTCCTCATTAGCATTCACTGATCCTTGGCTGGGTCTGTGTCCTAACATCTTTTAATTAGCACACTGCAAATCTAATCAGTGTAATAAACGCTATTAATCTTCCTTTTCACTTATTTTCTCCCAGCACATCATTTTGCCTTCCTGTGGGCCTCTGTGGGAAACACGATTCCAGCTACATTCTGGGCCATGTATTATCTTCTGCGGCACCCAGAAGCTCTTGCAGCGGTGCGTGACGAGATTGACCATTTGCTGCAGTCAACAGGTCAAAAGAGAGGGCCCACATATAACATCCACCTCACCAGAGAACAATTGGACAACCTGGTCTACCTAGGTAATTTATTTTTATCTGTTAGGAAGAAAAGAGGGGCTCTCCCGGCAAACTCAGTTTATCACTCATTTCTGTTTACTGAGAAGGTGGAGGACACAGCTGCCTAATTGACATAATAACACCCATTTACATCAATTATAAATTATGTAGTTTATAGCTGTAGATACTCTCATTGCATGTAAACATTAAAGCCTAGGTAATTAACTATGCAAGGTATGCAAAAGGCTAAATCGAAGCTTTGCAATTATTTGAAAAAAAGTTGATGCCTATTAAGTTGTTTGATTCTGAGCATCTGCCGAAGTGTTAATGCATTTCAAATACTTCTGTATGGTACTGCCAAGAAAGACCCTTTTCTGAAATTAAAGTCGATAATGTATTTAAACTGCAAATGTAATTTTTTTCACAGCAGTTTCTTTCTTTCTCTCTCTTTAACAAAACAGAAAGACTTCTAAAGCGGGCTTCAGTTGAGTGATGATTCCAAACGAAATACAAGAAGGTAAAGCTTTGCAGAGTAGAAATGGTGTTTTCAGTATTGAAAAAAGTACCTCGATTCAAAATAGGGAGCTTTAAGGGAGATACAGGTCTTCCAATTGTGGATCAGGGGTTCAGAGGGAGACCCTTGCCAGTGGCCATTGGAAGTTGTTTGATCCAGGAACTGGATAGGCCTTCAGAGCATCAGCTGATGGTTTCACTTTGTTTGCTGGTGCGCAGGCACTGGCAAGATAAATACTAAAATTAACCCAAGGGAGGAGAGAGGGTGTAGCAGGTAGGAACCTAACCTTTAAGCATCTGAAAGTCTTCATAGTTAGTGTTAGTAGGGTAGACAACAGCTAAATAAAAGCTTAAAGGTTCAATATTCCTCTCTTTTTAAATATCAGAAACAGTTCCCTGTTAAAACTGAGCTCATGTCTATATGTTTTGGTAGCTCATGTCTATATGTCTTGGTAGCTTATGGCCTGAACTGATGTTCCACTCTTAAACAAAGCTGTGTCAAGAGAGGGTGGTGGAGCAGTGCAGTCTTTGTGCCTGATTTGGATCTAAGTAATAGCTGCTGTTCTCCAGGACCATCCAATGTGACATGTCTCAAGAATCTGTGTTCAAACTTGATTTGCTTCTCATAGTACAAATACAAAATTGAGTTTGATCCAGTTACTTTTTGTTAGAGCATTAATGTTAATCTTACATAGTGTGAGTCTAGTAAGTTGGTTTCATCTGGGGTCATGGCTGTTTTGG
Organism: Gymnogyps californianus; assembly: GCF_018139145.2. Taxonomy (NCBI): domain Eukaryota; kingdom Metazoa; phylum Chordata; class Aves; order Accipitriformes; family Cathartidae; genus Gymnogyps; species Gymnogyps californianus. Next base: position 38,791,477 of record NC_059472.1, read on the forward strand.
TGCAGATTTACCTCTAACCGATGGAGAATGCTTTTGAAGTAGGGGAGATATTGGATAACAAGGACAATTCTGAAGAATAACATGACATTCTAAGCATTTAATGTACATTTAAGGAACACAAGAAAAACTGCTTCACATCAGAGTTAGCATCCACCAAAAAATAAGAGAAAAGGAAAGTTACCGAGCATCAAGAAGATCAAGAGAGAATTTATTTTGTATTTGGAGACTGAGATGGGAATGGCAAGGGGGGGGGGGGGAAAGGCACCCCAGAAGTGTAGGAATAAGGAAAATAAAAGCATATACTTCACTAAAACCATCTGGTGCAAAATGGTATGAACGGTTTAAAACATTAACTGTGTCATTCCTCTGCTGCTCCTTGAAATCTTGAAGTACCTTGGTAACATTTGATTTATGTGTTGAGAGGAAAGTGCCACATCCTACTTTGTAGTATTCTTGTAACACTTTTGTTAAATTTTATAATCACGTTAAACGTAATGTGGTATGAACAGAAGCTAGATTTCAATTCTTCTGGCACTTAAGTCATAAAGGGCTGGATACTGTCCCATAAAATAATAATATAGAAAAAAAATCTGTACCATAGGAGAATTAAAGTCATGCTTCAGCGGAAAGGGGAAAGGGATGTTTTGTTAATAAATGTGTAGGAGGGACAAAGGTCCCAATTTGCATTGCTTGCGCACCAAAAATCCTCACGTCGCAGGAAGGCTGTGGGCCAGCCCTGCCTTTGCCCTTGCAGCTCGCTGACCCCAACCTCTGAGACTGAGCTTTTCCTCTTCCCGCTCCCCCTGTGCCAACCCAGAGCGTAGGAAACCGGGATTTGTGTCCCTGCTCTCGAGTAAGGCAGACCAGGTGGGATTCTTGTATGTTCATCACCTTGTCATCTCGTTCTCCTGTTTTAAGCGCTCTGATTCTCCGTCCTCTTTTTGGCCTACTCTAAAGAGCCTTTTTTTGGATTCCTCATGCTCTGGAGAACAAGCAAGAATTGCTAAAAAGCCTTTCTCAGGAAGCAACGTTGTTATTATGGTCAGATTCTTTGGGTCTAGGGAACAACGTGGCCTGATTTACTTCTAAATTCAAAGCACAGGTATGTGATTTTTTATTAAAAAAAGAAAAAGCTTTCAACCCACAGCAAAACTAGCAAATTTTGGCCCTGATTGATTGTTTTTTTCCTATGGCATTTCTGGGGCAGCACACTTTGTTTTGCCTACGTAAGATTTTTCCCGAAACCCAACGCATATTTGTGTGCGCAGAGTAACATACATTATTAGTCGTTATGGCTCACAACGGAGCTCTAATATGGTAAACGACACATGAGAACGGTCTGTCAGTTTTTATGGTTATAATGGAAATGCAAAGGGTAAACCAGAGATATACTTAGTGCATGTTTAATGCTAGGCATGTTTAGTCAGTTCGTTTGTTTAATATTAGTCCATTCATTTATATGGTGAAGTATTCTTGCCCCAGGTCATTGCTGAATCCCAGATATTTCCTGCGAAAAGAGCACAGCTTGAAAAATTGTTTTGTACACGAGAAAGGGTAAGAACCCAAAAACAGCTAATACAGTGTGCGTAGTCGTAACACAAATGCTAAGCATTAAAATCGTTGGTTGGATTGGGAGAAATGAATATATTTTCCTGGAATGGGCTGGGCAGTACCATTTAGTTCTTAGTAAGATGCAAATGTACTTGTTTCAGATTATCGTTTGTGTTGGCACACCGTGATGCCTGTGGGTAAATGACCCCCCACCAAATATTTGCATACTCGATAGCTATTTTCCTACAATACACTCTAATAATTATAGTACCCTATTACCTGCTATGTGTTAGTGTAAAATTAACAATCCATTATGCACAATAAGTTTTATAAAACATTTACAGATAGAGATCATGTTTAATTAAAATTAACTTGCCTACGAAAGCCAAATGCACTTATGATTCACAATGACCTTTTATTACCTGCAGTCCCTTGTTTTGGCTGGATGATTGACAGCTTGCTGTTTGGCTACCATGTTGTATTTCAGCTGACAAGACTTTTCATTTTAACTCAATTTGCCTGCCTATCACAAGCTGGTGGCAGGCCAGGCTCAAGTCACCCAGCTTTGCCTCAGCAGCTTGCTCTATTTCTCATTAGTACGCATTTATTCAGTGGAAATTGGAAGACAAATGCTTGAAGGCATGTGAACTAAGTATAGCAAATTAGGGTTTAAAGACTGAATATTTATAAGTATATTGAAACAGTTTTAAAAAAAAAAATCTAGAATGAATTGGAAGCTGAGTGCTAGCTTTAGTATAAGAGAAACGAAGAGAGAAGTGGGAGGATTCTAAGAATAACAATACTATGAGAGATATCTCTCTCCCCCCCCCGCCCCCCCCCCAGAAAATATGTAAAATCTCTCTGACAACACCTTATCAAACAACAGCCTGGCTTCTTTATGTAGCGCTCGCACAGTGAAGTTTAGCTTCTCATGTGTGTAAGAAGGGGGGGAAAAAATGAGGGTCATGTTCATTTGCTGCTTGGTTATCCCTTGGTATGCTTTAAATTGCCTTGTTTGTTCGGCACAAGCACAGAAACAGATGTTGCTCTACCGTGCTGGATAATTTACTGTACCTCACGGTGCAGAATGGAAGGCCTCCCAAGCTACCCAGCTGGTCTGTCAGCAGCGATGGCTGGTGTCTGCTGAACTATGACAACTGCAAGTAAAGGCTGCAGTTTTATTGTGCAGTTGTCATTCCTCTCAATGTCTAACTCCGGCATTTGTGGAAAGCTGACTGTCTATTTTTTTAATGTGAGCCTGCAAAGCCGTATAAGCTCCATTCTCCTTTGTTGATCATAATGTGACTCATTACTTTTGTCATCTAATGATTATCGGCATGATCGCTCAGAGCGAGAGCCAAGCTCGCCTTCCACACATAACTGGTACTGGAAGGTAAAACAGATTTGTCATTTACGATCTGACCGCTAAGCCACACTTTGTGCTCCATTATTGTGATTAACTTCTGCATAAGATATGCTGCCCAATTGTCATTTGGGATCCGGCAGCAGGCAGGGACTGCCGCGCCTTCTGGGAGGATGTCCGCCGATAGGATGTGACCGCATCACTTGGGCGGTTAAACGTAAACCTGCCATTTCGCAGCGGCGCTTTAATAATTATTTTTCTTTTTTTTTTCCCCCCTCCTTCCCTCTTCCTCATTTGATTTCTGCTGTCGCTATGTATGTCACCACCGTTTCCAAATGGTGGACTGGCGCGGAGTTACCAGCTTCATTTTCCGCAGGTTGAAGACAGTCTGGGAGCGGAGGCTGGACCCTTTCTTTGTACCGCGTAAAGTTTTGTTGCCAGAGTGCTGCCAGTTGAAATCTATCGTGTCAGGTGCCTTGTGGCTATCCGCAGTAGAGGCCATCTTCTGGAACCAGGGTTCTTTTCTGGCTTCGTCACCAACAAGCCGATTTGACTCTGCCTGATTATAGTAACGAAGGCAGTCCAAAAGAATATGCACAGACTCACTGTACGTCACATTGAATCACGGCACTGGCCACACAAAGCTGACCGCAGCCTCATTTCTTTAGACAAATGCATGCTTAAGGAAAAACCTCCTGCAAGAAAGCATCCAGGCCCACTTTATTTGCTATGCATGCTGCACCAGATTTAATTTTTAGTGAAAGAACGTTTGTTGTTATTTTTTTTCAGAGGCATCTACACTGGGTAGCTACTGTCTCTAATAACTAACCTTTTGGGTGCAGCAGTTACAGTGCCTTGGTGAACACTTAGAGGAGGCTTATTTGATATCACAGAACATAAATGCAGACACAAATGGATTATTATGTGCAAATGAAACCCTATTTTAGGCTATTTTTCACACTGATGATTAGAAGGAATCAAGTCACATATAACAGCGCCCATACACGCTGGTGGAAAAATAGTCAGTTTTGATTACAAAGTGAGAGATGCAGCCCTAGACAGTAGCTACATGCTGATATACATGCTATCAGAATGATTTATGCAAATTATGCATATTATTCCCAAAGGAATTCCTCCTCAAACTGCCAGGATAAATTGCCGGAAATTAGCCATAAAATCTGTCGTGCTAGGAGCAAAAGGTGAAGGCCACTGGGAAAGCAAGGACATTCAGCTTCTGGAGCCTTCCAGGATGTGATGGTGGAGACAGAAATCTTGCTTTCCCTAAGCCTGAAAGGACTGTGTTTTGTTTTCTCTTGGCCAATTAAAAGTGTCTTTCTCTCTTAAAATTACCAGGCAAATAATGAATTTCTTTCATTCACTCTACCATAACAGACACTATCATTTGGCAGTGTAGCACATTGAAAAGAAAATAAATAAATTTAAAAATCCTCAGAATGACTACAGAATTAACAAGCGAAATGATTTTTCTAACATATAGTCCTGCCATTACATCCAGCAGCTTTCGAAAGGCAAGCTAAACAGCTCCGTGGATGCTTTCGCTGGTATTTGCTTGCAACCTCCAAAATATATGTAAATGCGTAAAGCGTTCGTGTCTTTTGATTGCGTTGTTTTCAACATGATGCCTGAATAATGACTTTCCACCCAAAACTCGGTGCTGCCTACAGCCGACAGGATTTCTCAGCACCATCGGTGAGAATCACATTGGGAGGTTCAGCGTCACGGCTCCCCCGCCCCGCCCCGTGGGGTTGTTTATTGCCTCCTCCTGGCCTCTGCTTTATGTTTGGTTTGGGGTTTTTTTTCCTTTTTTTTCCTTTAGCCTGCCCTACTAAACCTGTCAAGATTCAGCAGCTGTAGCCATGTATAACTTCCAGTCATCTCCCATATTTCTGATGCTTCCCCCCCTCCGCTTTTGTTTAATCGCAGAGAGTGCCTTAAACGAGAGTTTACGAATGTGCTCGTCCTCCATGAACATTCGCATCAGCCAGGAGGATTTTGTTCTCAAGCTTGAAGGGAATCAAGAAGTTGGTTTGAGGAAAGGAGACTGGATAGCCCTTTACCCGCAGATTTTGCACATGGACCCTGAGGTCTATGAAGATCCTAAGGTAAACATTCAGCTGGTGCTACTCTTCCTACTCCAGGCACATCGCAGCAGCCAAGCCTTTTGTGATCTGTGGGGGTTTTTTTTACTGCTGTTCCTTCTTGTGGAACAAATCTTCCTACTTTCAGATGTATTTTCTAGGGCCCTATAGGTCAAAGGATTCATGGCCTGAAGAGAGAAATATGGTGATGAGACTGACTGCGACTGCTTTCAAAGGAATTGACAATTGCACATTGACTACCATAAACTTTAGGCTAAATGTGGGTTTTGTTTGGCAGTGGATCATTTGATACCCAAGGAGGGCTGAATAATAGAAGGTGGTTTAAATAGCAAATAATGTGGGCCATTTAGCTAAGTGCCCCCAAAGCATCATTGACTCTCTGAAGCCCTATAATAGCAGTGTCTTACTTGAGCCTTATGCTTTTTCACCTCCCTTCGTAGGGATTCACCCCTTCTTGATCAATTAGTAGAGTGTTGTGAACTTGAGACTGTAAAGCTGTTGCTCTGCAGCGAAGCTTGGAGGGTAATTGTGTCATCTCCCTGTATTTTTCTCTGATGCTTGAGTTAATGAATATCAAAGACTCGAAATTAATCCACCCTGCCTCAGCCTTGATACAGCTTCAGAAGTTCACCACCTGCATGCAAATTGAATAGTCCTCGTCTCGGCTAGGTTGCTCCCCCAGATTGCTGTCTCTAGCCCAGGGTGCCACAGAGGAAGAGCGAGGGTGCACACTGAGGCTGTTAAATGCCTCCTCTGCCTGAGAGGCAAGAGCTTGTACTTGATCCATTCCTCATCCCCATTTTCCTAAGGAAATGGCTGTCTCCCAGCCATGCTGATTTCCATCCTTGACATTTGAGCCAAAGAAGAAAGGAACTGGATTTTTTTACATGTTTATAGATAACCCATGTTAGAGGCATTGCTCCCTGAGGCTCTCCCTTTCGGGAATTTAAGGATATGAGGTTGCAGAGGAAAGATGAAATTCAGGTGCCTTGTTGGTGCGGGACAGCATCTCGCTGTGCAGGAACTCCACCTGCCTTGGTGAGAGGAGGTGTGGAGCATGTTGGAGTTAGCAGGAGTAAGGTATAGTCACCGGGACAAACACTGGAGCCATGAAAATGGAAATGATGTCCAGGAGGGCTCTGGTGGCTGCCCCCACCCAAAAATGAAGACAAAGCCTGCTGAGAAAATTAGGGTTCTAAAAAAATTCCATATATTGGCAAATAGTTGATTAATATTTCTATCCTTAAAAAGTAACAACTAACAAATAAGCTTTTTCTCATTTTATTCTTAACACTTTATTTTGGAGAACATTATTGATTTGTCAAAAGTCCATCTGTTTGTTTAGGTCCTAGACCAAAAGCATCAGTGTGGAAACTGATCCCCTCCCTTATCCAATAATTGCCGGAATATATTACCATATTTCCATTGCTTGAATATATCTGCTTAGTATCAGCTCTGCTCAGCTTTCACAGTACAGCTTTAGTTCATATATTTTATCTTTTTGATAGTGAATGAGCAATCCACACATTGCAGTACATTGATTTCAGCACATGGGCCCTCTCGAAAAGTGGGGAAATCACTGTTCTGTTTAGTTCTTAAAATATGCAGTGTGCTTTCAACAATAACTACTGAGGATCAGATAGAGATGGAGAATGAATTTTTTGAAAGGTGCAGTCTTGAGCTTGTCATGTATTTAGGGAAAACTTTCCTGGGAAAACAGGCAGCTTGACGAGATAATTTTGTAGCAATGCTTTTCTCCTGGATACATAAATTTAAGTTCAAGCTATCTTCTGCTTTGGCACCATGATGTATAAGTGTAAGCATGTATTGTTGACCTCTTTCTCCACTCATCAAAGCCTAAATAAATGAGTCAGTTTTCTGTAAAGTGGAGAAATGAACCCCTAAATCCTAACTCGGCTAGTTATAGAGCTCAGTAGATGAACTCTGCAAATGCCATAGAGTGAAATATCAGGAAACCCTGCAGGAAACCCGACATGGTGGCTTCCCAAACAAAGCTAAATACAAGATGTAACAGAGAGAGACTTACATCAATCACAGGAGATTGCTCAATTTTCATAATACTCTTAGCAGGCCGTCCACACAGAACTTCATCGCCTGTTCTTGCTCAGTGTCTTCACCTTTTCCTTGCCATCAACCACCCTGTCTCTTCCAAGGAGGCCTTGTACATGGCTGAAAGTTCCTTTATTGTCAAAAATTAGTCTTTATTTAGCCAACGAACTAGCTTTTAAGGAAACACTACCCAACCCGAGGGGCTTCAGCAGCGCAAGCCTGAGTTTGATGTCTCTGTCATTGGCTCCATTCCTGTCTCACGCTTGTTTTCTGTTTTCCCGATTCCTTAGACACCGATTTATTTTTTGTTAAAAGCAATTACAACTCTCAGATGGCTCTTAAGATGACAAAGAAAGCATAAGGTTTGACCCAGTATGTCTATGTGTTCAATACCACAGTTTTTAATTGTTCCAGGCGCCAGGAGTGCACCTTATGGAAACGTTTCAACAAACTGAAGAGCTCTGGGTTGGGTTGGGTTGGTTTTTTAAACTATTGCAGTTCATATTTAGCAGTGCTTTTTTAGACCAGCAGGATTTACATTTCAGGAAATGAATCTTTTTTAAGGAAGAAGTGGTATTCTGGGCTTTCATTTGTTACTGTGCTTCTTCAAATGAAGCAATAACTTACCGGGAAAAAAAAATGGCATGCTTCCTTTTGGCTGGGGTGTTCAAAGAGACTGAAAAGAATTACTTGTCAGTGGAAACACACATATAACCACCTTTATCTTTGTGGAAAATCCAGGCCTCTGCCATTTAGAGAAACAAGCTCCTGTTCTTCAACACCCAAAGTTACATCCCCTCCAGTGCACCTTGTACTTGTTCCCTTTCTCATAGACCACCTCCCCTGCCACTGTTTTTTCTCGACAGCAAGACCTGCAGTGCATGGTTTTCAGAGTCTTTAATCTAATGTGTAGATCAGTATGAGTGTATTTTTCAGTGTGGTGTGGTTTTTTTTAATCAGTTGAGGTTGGTTTCTGTCTGACTGACTTGTTCCCAGCCAGCTCCAAATGGCTGCTGCTATAGCAGATGTATGCAAAGCAGGACAAATGCTAATGAGTGACCATAAGCAAGAAGTGTCTGTCATTTTTATTCAAAGCATGCAGGAGGATTTTGTAAGTGGTTAATTTGCCGTTGACTGAGTGAGGATGCCAGATCTCCTTCATTCAAAAACATGAATTATCTCTAAACAAGGATCCTGCTACTGGAAAATAGTCAGTAAGATGTTCAGTTTATGGAACATAGGTTACAAGCGCAACCTCAAGCCTTACTTGAAAGCACCCTCTTTATAATGGTCAATCACTGGCTGTTGTCCTGCTTTGCACACAGCTTCCGGAGCAAAACATTTGAAGGTCAGATGTGGCAAATTAAGCAGCAACCATCTCCAACTGAAGGGAAAATTGACTGCAAAGCATCGGGTCTGGTTTTCGAATAATCTGCACCACTGGGTGCAAAAGAAGGATGGATTTTGCTCTAGCTTGCAAGAGCAAGATCGGTGCAATGCATTAATTTATTCATAGGCATTTGCAGAATTTGGCAGATTATCCTTATTCATGATGTATGTACCACACTGAGCGCGTATGATGCTTTACAAGAAAATTGTCCTTCCACTAAGGTTCATTGTCCCTGCTACAAAGCGGTCAAAATCTAATTACAATCAATATAGGCCAGACATTCAGTGGATGAGACATGGAAGTTGAAGGAGCTTGACGTAAAAGGGCTAGGCTAAGTGGATTTAAGGAGTGTTCTTTGCAGGGGAGATAATGTGAGTTAATGAAACTTGAGGGAACCAACTGAAAAGGAGAAGCTGTCAGCTCCTTGTCTTCCTCTTTATCTTATTTTCTGGGTTTCAGAAGCGTTACCGTTGTGCAAACAAAGAAACTAATGTAACTGCCTTGTTAGATATCACGCTCTCTTTCTCTTTTATTTTCAGGAGTATAAGTTTGATCGATACATAGAGAATGGCAAGAAGAAAACCACGTTCTACAAGGCAGGAAGAAAACTGAAGTATTTCCTAATGCCCTTTGGCTCTGGGATCAGCATGTGTCCAGGGAGGTTCCTCGCAATGAACGAGATGAAGATGTTTCTTTTCTTACTATTGGCTCATTTTGATGTAGAACTAGTGGAAAACAAAGCTGTCAGACTTGATAACAGTCGTATGGGCCTTGGTATCCTCCTGCCAGATGTGGATATTGCCTTTCGTTACAAGCTAAGATCCTTAAGAAAGTGAGCGGCTGCCTATATACCTTCTACTAATCTCCATGTTCACTCTGTTTCATCACTCAGCTCTGTATTTTTGGAAACATTGGCTTTTCCCTCTCTGCTTTTACCTCCTTCCTATTTGTTTCTGAGGAGAAAAGCCTTTGGGCTGGAGGTAGATATCAGATGCAGGGACATGCAACCTCAATTTGTCCTGCCTGAGTTGTGAGTAGTGAGGTGAGATGACAAGAGTTTGGCCAAGTAAATAGCCCAACATCCCTACAAGACGGACCCCCATACTCTTGGCCGTGAGTTGAGTAGGATTTACAGGGAGGATGACATCAAGCTGAATCCAGGCCATGTATATGGGAAATGGGCTCAGCAGCCCTCTGTCACAGGGGTTCCCCCTTCTTAGATTGGGAGGTCCCATACACCCACCATCTGGAGGCATTTCTGCATCTGCTCATAGAAGCATAATAGCAAGAAAGGGGGAACTTAATTCTAGGGGGTGAAAGAATTTTTACTGATTATTATTCTGACTTTTTATTTACTCTGTTCTCTTCATGGTCTTGAGGGTCTTAGCCCTTATTTGAGAGATGCGATGGAAGCTGTGTGGGGTGGTGGGGGATGATCTGCAAGAATGTCTTACTGGCAACATGTTTCTGACTTCAGTTTTATGTGCTGAGGGTGAATGCTTTGCCTTTTTTTTTTTTTCCTTGGTGCAATGCAAAGAAATTAAAATCTGTGATTTTTTTCCTGCAGTCATTTAAAGTCAGAAGGGAGGTTCTCTTGATTTTAATAGGCTCTGGATCAAGCCTAGATTATCGATTTTGCCTTTTGAGCCAAAAAAATATATTCTTCAGGGAGAAAATATATGAGCCCATTTGAAATGATTCTATCATCTCAAAAATTGCCTTCTGTTTGTCTCACTGTTTTCCTAGTAACACGTCCATGTGTTTACTTTGACCATTTCTTGTGTTTGTTCGTTTCTCCAAAAAGGCAAAAGAAGAAGCGGGCTTCAAGGGCAAGTGTGGTATCTAAAACTACTTTTTAATAGTCTTTTACTGTGCCTAAGTTATGCATAGGCAGAGTAGTGTGACCTGTGTTTGGAAACAGACTTGTCCGTCTACAAACTGGAAAATAGGCTCTTCCCTGGGGCCAAAATTTGAGCAAGTGAAAACCCTGGGCAGCCACAGAAGTTATCTGTATACTGGCTGCCCAACCTGCTTCACTGGGTGACCAGCTCTTGTTTCAAAAACTAATTTCCTAGTGCGCTGGATCTGAGATTTTTAGACCCTGTCTCTCTTCCCAGCCATCACTTCAGAGACTGATGAGGATTCTCATGGCTGCCCAGTCTCAATTTGCCAAGATGATAATTGTGATGGGAGAGTAGCCATGTCTGTGGGCCTTGCCTTGTGTTCCCAAAAAGCATCTCTCTTTGGGATGTGCCAGCGTAAGTCTTTTAAAATCAGAAATTTTACTCATCTCTAAAGCATTTGATGGCCTGTGGATGGAAACTGCTACGTACATACTAAGAATTAGAATTATTTATTGTTATTTGTGTAGAAGCCTGATTAGTTATTCATGTAAAGCTCATACCCTAAATAAGCATCAGCATCGGTAGAAAGGCTTTCAGAGATTGGCACAGCCACATTCCAAATCCTCCAAGAAGAAAATTGTGGTTTTGTGAGATATATTGGATAAACATTTTCTCTTCATATATAATATCAATAATGTCTGCAGTGTTGGAGTATGCTTACATTAAATGGGCTTTGCAGTTGATTAAATGCTTTAACTTTGCTTCAACATTTAATCAACAGCAAAAGCTGATTATTGCTTTGTGCCACAGAATAAAATTTGTTTTTATGGAGAGATTCTTGTACTCAAGTTACTTACTGCTGTAGTTACTCTGTAGGAGCTATTCTGTACTCAGCCATAGCTCACAATCCAGTTTGGGCATTAGAGCCTGGTTTATTGAGAGAGGAAATGTTGATATCATTACACTGTTGACTGTATTCCATTATTGCTTAAATGTAAGCTGTAAAATGTCTCATGCCACAGTTATGATAAATCTTTCTTTGGCATCCAACTTTGAAACAAACCTGAAGCAAGTGCGAAAATAACAGTAGGTATTTGTTTTAAACAGAAGACCTTTTTTTTATAATTGTATTCTATTTTTAGGATGTTGAATTAGAATATCACAGGCTGCTGCATAATTTCATAGGACATAATAGGATTGTGCCAAAAGTACATGCAAATCATTAGTAATTTCAGATTAATTGCTGATCAGTTTGTATAGTATCTATTTTGAAATTAAAAGAAGAGCTAGATTGTCTCCAAAATAGCAAATTAAATCTGTAGGGCATGCTTCCATTTAAAAAAGAAAAAAAGGGTCAGAATCTTTCCCAGGAGTTGCAGGAAACCTCTGTGAAGGCACTTGGAGCCCTTGCATCAGGGTAGGGGAGCACTCTTTGCACCACAAAAGAGGCCAGCGTTTTGCTGAGGTAAGAATTAGTTGCTCTTTTTGCTCAGGGACCAAAATAATCAAACGTAAAGCATGGCCTGCCCAGCTTGTCCTGGAACTGTGTCCCTGGTAACCCATGCTCCTGGTAGATCAGTTTTGCTGGTAAGCAATGCATCACTACTTTAGCATACCCCGGCTGCAGAGGAGGTAAGCCTCACCCCCATGTAAAGTCATGAGAGCTAGAGCAGGGCAGAGGAAATGTTAAGCCCTTCTGGTCCATGTGCTCGGCAGCTGAGGAGGTGACTTACTGAGAGTCAGCAGCTGGTCTGACCAGGAGTGACTCGTTCTCCGTGGAGCAGGGAGTGAAAGGCCCACGGTGTCGGTGTTCCTGGTCAATAAGCCGTAGCGGCACAACAGGATGAGCGTGCACCATCCCTGGAGGTCCCAGCTGGAGCCAAGCTGGCCGCAACGTGCTGTGCCGAGGAGAGCATGTTTCATGACGTAGGGCACAATACGGTTTTTGATGACCACCTCTGCCACAGAACCCAGGAGCGACCAGCTCTTAGTGTCTGTCACTGGGGCACTAAGGTGGCAAAATCATCTAAGCAGAAACGGCAGTGCTGTTTGCAAGCGTTCAGGTGCCGGTGGTGCTGCAGGGGTGAGCGGTGGGAGGCAGTCAGACCTTGTGGTTCCTTGTCCTTCCTCTCCACTTCAGCAGGGGCGTCTGCCCTGCAAGCCCAGCAGTGCCTGCTTGTCTCATCTGCTGCCCCGGCAGGCGTAGGGTCAGCCAGGAGGAGCGCGCGGGTGCCCCTTGAAATTCTCTGCTGTTCCTCTAGTGAAATGGTGCACTCACTGATCGGTTTGAGATGTGACTCGGCTGGTCAGTACCAACCTCCAACTGTAAGCTGTCGCTGCCTATGGCTGTATTGATAATATCTCTTGCTGTTAACAACAACAAAAAATCACCTTTTTTTCTCATGTAAAATAGATTTACTAAGTCAGTATGGCCCTTTGTAACACCCGAGAAGAAAAGTGAATTCATCATCAACTAATGTGAATGCTAAAATGTGATGGGTTTTATTATTATTCTTATTTTAATTTACAGATTGTATGTTCTCCATTTTCATTCTGGCACTCAGTACTGCTATAAGCTATTGTAAACTTTTTAAACTGTTACCTTACTTAAAAGACCATGCTGGTCTATGTGTACCTGTCTGCAAATTAGACTTTCACATCTCTGCCAATATGTCCTAATGTGCTAATATAAAATGGTGTAAAAGTTGTTCTTTAGTTTATGCGTTTAAGCCAGTTGCATGTCACTATTTTTGGCGTTGCTATTTTTATGAATAATTACTGGTCTGTGAATTTCTCTTGTAGAATTATAAATGATCTGTTATTTCATCATTATTGAACTTTCTGACATTCAAAAGATTGTGAATTGCTCTTAATTGTGCAAACTGACATTTTGTATATAGATGAACAACGGTTAGGTTCTACTTTAATAGTTAATATCCATCATTAAGGCTCTTAGATTGAATAAGGTATATTGTGAATTTCTGAGCAAGAAAATTGAAATTTCATTATTTTAGTAATCTAACATCTTAAGTGAATTTTGTATTTCAAGGACACAATAAAAATGAATATATCTATTTTAATATTGAATGACTGTCCATGGTATTTTTTTCCAGCTTATATTTACACTTTTCTCACAGATTCACAACTATTGCTTTCATTTTTTTAGATTATTTATTCAGCATACCGATTTTTTCTGTTACTTGATCATGAAAGGTATTTCTGTAAGGAGAAAAAGCCTTTAATTCAGCACTGGCATGGAGGAACTCCTTTGAATTTAGGAAATGATCAAGTCTGTTTTACCCTCCATCAAACTTAAGCCAGTTCTTATCAGATGAGAAAAAAAAGTGGTACTTCTGACATTCTTAGGACACTATTCAAAATGAGTATAAAGATCTGCAATCCACTAGTGATTCCCAAATACAGCTCCTAGGCTTTTGCTTTTGCAAACCTCTGTGTAGTACAAGATGTACTACCTAGTGTAAAATATTCTGTCCTCTCAGATCGTTCATTTTAAAAGGGGAAATGACTGAAATTTGTTACAATATAGAGCACTGCGCCAGCAAAGCACAGCTTGGCTTTTCTAGGTATCACTGTAGCTACCGAGTTCTACAAGTAGGTATTTAATATGAAGGTTGTACCCTAAAGACATCAGTGTTTCTTCATTCCTTCATGCAGAAATGCTTGTCAGGTATGTCTGTGAGGGTTGTTGAAGATATGTCCTAGAGAAGATAGACCTGCAGCATTTTTCTGGGTTTGATAAATGTGTTTGTAACTGTGCAATTGCTTTAACTCCAGGTTATATTAGAAGTTACTGAAGTTTATAAATAAAAAGTGGCATTGTTTGAGATTTGTTGAAGGGCATGTTTCTGAGTGACCTTTCCATGATGGTCTGAAAGATAGCTGGGGGGGGGGGGAATTAATAAGACCTCCCAACACTGTATTTTATCTAATATTTGGGTTGACGCTAGGTGCTTTCTTGACGTTACTTATATTGCACTGTGTTTTAAAATTATTCGAGACATCAATTTATGCATGACATATGCTTAATTCATAAGAGTAGAGCTGTTTTAACTGTCAGACCATAGAAAGTGAAGTATTTTCCTGCCCGTTACCTAAACCAGCCTATGTACCCTGGCTAGTCATGTCCCGATACCCACAACATACCAGAAAAATGATCTCATTACAAAACTATGCTTATGAAAGTATTGTGATCCTTAAGTTACGCTCTATGTTTATAAATAGTAATGAGTATGAAGAAATGGTTGCTGCATATATAGAAGCATATAAAAAATAGGAAGTGTTGCATTTTCATTTGAAAGCAAAGAATTAAACTGTAGTGGGATCTTTATCCTCATACAAACCAGTACTGTGTCTACGTAGCCTATGCTATGCGTCAGGCTTGCCTGGGATCTCAGGTACTGAGGTTTTGTGAACGCATCATTTGTAATAGCAGAAATGTGCTGGTCTTCAAAACTATTTACACCAAAATAAATAATCAAAAGAAGCCTAAGCTGTTCCTGCTAGGAGCCTTGCAGGATTCTATCTTGCAAGATTTTGTTAAACCGATTTTGACACTGATGTGTTGGTTTGTGGGGTTTTTTCACCCAAACAGCAGCTATGAGTACAGCAAAGTTGAATAAAAGTCTAGGTCCTGGCTACAGGGAGAGTAAAAGGCAGTAAGTGAACACCCTGTGGTGACTTTTGGCGGTGACTACTTTGCTATCAGCTCATCTTTCCAACTACCTCTTTCTTCCAAATAGTTCAGTCGCTAACCTCCTGCAGGCAGCGAGTCTTTCCCTGTCTAATTTCCATCTTGTGAGCCAGTGAGTCGGCTGTCTTCTCAACGTATTTTTCAGTTGCTTTCTAAAAATGAAATCTTTACAGCAGCCTCTCGCAAAATCGGCATCGCAGGTAGCGACAGCTGAGAGAAGTGCCGCGTCGCTGTAAGCTTTGAACCTGAAAAGTGGATGGGCATTAGTTGAGCTCGGGACTGATGAAGGGATTGAAGCACGGGGGGATGCCGCCGCTCCGGGATGGCTCCGCTCTGGGATGCCGCCTCGCTGTGCCCCCGGTCCCGGCGGCGGCGGCGGGGGGACCCGCACACCCGCCCGCCCGCCTCCCTGCGCGCTTCCCGGCGCCGGCTTGCGCTCGCTGCGCTCCCAACTCCCCCGACCCCCTACAAAAATCAGGCGGAAAGTGATGGGGGGGGGGGGGGGGGGGGGGGGGGGGGGGGGGATGGCGGGGAGGAGAGATTCCTGCCGCCCCTGCCTAAAAGCAACCCGTGCTTCCAGGGATGCTGGAGTGGGAAAAGGGGACAGGACCCCCGAGGAGGTTCCCAGGGAACCGGTGTGGGTGTTCGGTGAGTTTGGAGGGCTTCGGCTGGTGGAGAGGAGGTTTACTCTGGAAAGGCGATTGTTTGCCCCTAATCCTCAATTATGAGGATTTTAAAATAGTATTAGAGGGGCAATCTGTTCTGCAACTTCTCGGAAGAAATAATTGTTGATTTAGATAAGCACTGATCCCTTCAGTGTTTGATGAAGACGTTAATTTATGGCTGTCTAGCAGTTTATGGCTGTCATTAGATTTTCAGCTTTGTCTCTGTTCGAAATGTATCTTTCTTTTTATTTTAATCCGAGACAATTATGTAAGGAAACGGTTATGTTTGATCTAAAATGCATCATTTTCCTATAGCATTTCAAATTATTCACAGATCATAGTTCTTGTATGTGCATATATGAATTTAAAAATACAGCAGTAAAGTGCTTGAAACAGACCATAAATTTGCTTCATATTTTATTACACGTCTCTGAATCAGGTTGAGAGGACAAGGGCAACTAGGGGCTTGGGGAAGGATTTAACCCTTCCTGAGGCTGGAGAACCAGCCAAAACAGAGCAAATCCCCCCCTCCGGAGCGCTTCGGGGGAGGCTGGGTGACACCGAGCTGATGAGTGACCACGGGGAAATGGGGCTGGCTGCAGCTCTTTGCTCATTTAGCAGATGTCCCTCCTGCGGACGGACGGCTGCTAGGAGCCCCCGAGTCAGGCTCGGGGCCGGGGCCGGGGTCGGGGCAGCCGCGCTGGCTCCCGCTCCCGGCAGCGGCTCCAGCCTTGGCTCCCGCCCGGGCCGGGATGGCACCCGGGGCGGCGGGCAGGAGCGGCTTAACCCCTGCGGCGCCTGCCTAAGCCAAGCGCAATACTTCCTAGGGAGCCAGCGTTAAG
This sequence comes from Gymnogyps californianus, assembly GCF_018139145.2. NCBI lineage: Eukaryota > Metazoa > Chordata > Aves > Accipitriformes > Cathartidae > Gymnogyps > Gymnogyps californianus. The sequence continues at coordinate 38,808,033 of NC_059472.1, forward strand.
CCTCCGATGGGCTCCGCTAGCGCCAGAGCCCCCCAGGCGGGGACCCTGCCCCGCCGAGCGGTAGAGACCCCGCCGAGCGAGCGGCGGGGGCCGGGACCGGCGCGGAGCCCAGCGCGGCTTCCCCAAAGTTTTGTCCCGCTCCGGCAGGAGCTGTTCCGCCGTCTGGTTAAAGCCTCAGGATCCCTCCGGCCTGTTGGCAGCGGGTGCAATCAAAGTTACAAATGATCCTGGAGAGAGTCGCGGAGTCCTGGCTCGTTTATTTTACACTCCCCCCCCCCGCAGCAACCTCCCTCCGCCGCCACCACCACCAAAAAAAAAAAAAAAAAAAAAAAAAAAAAAAAGTGTTAATTGCTGTAAAGTTTCCGAGCACGTGGATAATTTACTTTGACTGCTGCGTTTTAATTAAAAGCAAACTTATTTATGTTTCTGATGTTTATATTACGCGATTTAATTACGTTTAGAGGCAGCGTCGCACTTTTTTTTCCCCCTTCCACCCTAAATCACATTTTCATTAAAGGTTTTAATAAGAAAACTCACTTGACCACTATTCATTATCTAGTCCCCTCCATGCACACAAGTTCACTTACCCATTCATTTATTCACTTACTCATTCCAGCAGATCCGCTACAACTGCTGCTAGCAGGGATGTGAACACTCATAATTATTTGTCAAAGTCTGGAAAGTGTATTATCCCTTCTTCTAGTGGTAATTAGTTACCATAGCATCTAATACGTAAATGTGCCCAGAGCACACCATTAACAGTTAAGCGGAGGATTCAATTTAACACATGATTATATCTTTCATAAGTCATTACATTAGGAAAGCCAATGTCACTCATGCTGGGACAATTTCAGGCTCCGAGCCGGGGTAAGGGGCCAGGAGCCGGGGGAAGGGAGCCGGGCTGAGCGGCGGGGGCAGAGGGAGCCTTCGGAGGAGCCTGGGGAGATCCCGGTTCGGTGGGGCGGTTGGAAACGGGGAGGAAGCTCTTTTGAAGGGGGACATGTTCATTTCTGGTTAAGTGATCTATCAAGCGTTAAGAGGGGCGGGGGAGCCTCTCTCCTTCCCCCACCCCCGACACACACGGCGCTCGCATTGGCAAGACCTGCCCAGGGACTGGCCCAGCGGCTTCGTGTCGCTTTCCCAGCGAGGCTGCTCGGTGCGGAGGGACAGGAGCGAGGGGCTGGGAGTGACAGCACCCCTACCCGGCACAGACCCCTCTCCCCCCTCCAAGGCAAACAAGGAGGAAGGAAGAGAGCCCAAAGTCGGGCGGGCAGCGGTAGCCAGGAATGAAAAGCGTTTTCATTCCGCTTTCCCGTCGCTCCGAAGCAGAGGCAGACGAGAGAGAGGTGAACGGAGAAACCGCCCGATGTGCCATAGACGGCAGCGGCCGCCGTCGCTCCTCCGAGCCGGCGGGGAGCAGCCCCGGCCGGGCCCGCACACGCCGCCCGCGCCTCGGCCCCTTCCCACGGGAGCCGGGAGGCAGAGCGTGGGCCTCCCACAGCCCCTTGCCTTCCCCCCAGCCCAGGTCCCGGCCGCTCCAGGAGTTTGCTGGGACGTCGGTTGCCTCCCCCGTCCCACGCCCGGGCACAGCCGAGCAGCGCCCGCGCCTTCCAGGGGAACCTCTCCGGGAAGCCTGCTCGGTAGCCAGAGATATTAAGCGGTAAATCTTGCAGCAAATGTGTCCTGCGATGTTATATGCACGAACACACACTCACACACACACACTCACACACACACACACACACGCACACAGAGGCACGCACCACGCCAAGCTGGTGGCGGTGGTTAATTCCTAATCAGAATGATGGACAGCAGAGACAGAACAATACAAACTAATGGCTGTGTTGCTGATCACTTTACCCCTTGATTAAAGACACCCAATTATGGCGCAGAACAGTGTCGTAATTATGTTCCTTAATCACATCCAGGAGGTTTAATTGCCTTAACGATGTGTTTCATTAAATGAATTTAGGTATTATAGTCGACAGTTTTCATACACAGTTGTTTTCAAATTAACATAATATTAGACATCGTCATGGAAATTGTTTTAATAATCATAATTAGACGCACCCAGCCTTTGTCTAGTAAATGCTGAGAGACGCTTCTCCTTGCGCCTGGGGGCTGATCTGCCCACCCTCTCTGGGCTGCCTTCCCACAGCTCCGTGGCACTTTACAGTTATGTTTCCTGAAAAGTTACAGGTTCTGATTAATCTTTTTTGATGGGAAGTGGAGCAGAAAATATTTATCCCCTTCCCCCGCCTGTGTTGCTGCCGTTGGGAGAGGCGGCTCCGCGGACACCCGGCGCCGTCCCGGGCCGCCCGAGGGAAGGGGGGACCCGACGGGGCCGGGACCCCCGGCCCGGGCCCAGCGCAGGGCGGGCAGCTTTGGGGGGCTGCCTGCTCCCCCTGCCCTCGGGTTTGGGGCAGGGCGGAGGGGAGGAGTGGCTCCAAAACTGAGGGGGGGGGGTAGGGAGGAGGCAAGGGGGGCGGTCCTGCAGGTCACCCCGGGGCGCACACAGCCCCACGGGTCGGGCGGCGAGGGGCGTGCGTGGAACCGCGGGACGAGCGGGCAGGGCCCGGCGCTGCCCCACGGCTGCCCCGCACCGCCGGGGTCCGCCCGCCACGGGCGCAGGAGGAACGCACCGGGGGGAAAAACTTCTCGCCCCCCTCCCTGGGACACCCTGAGCCGGGAGAGGGGTGCCGGGGGGGTGCTGGGGTGCATTCGGAGCAAGGCATAGGAAAGGAAACTACCCGCCCCCGCCATCTACCTCCTTAAATCTGGAGATACATACTTAACAAAGCACAGCATAATACAAGCGTTTGTTCAAAATATTTTAATAAAGATTCTTTCCGACATAGATACACATACAAACGATCGTACATTGCTGTCATAATCTGATTGACCTATTTAATATATATCACTCTTTACACATCCGTGACCTGCCAACAGATCCATCATGGCTCCTATTTTGCCATCCAACCTGACAGTCCGAATTTGTATTATCTGCAAGTAGTGGAAAATAGCAGGACTCGTTTTTGAAAAGAAAAAAAAAAAAAAGGAAAAAAAAAATCTTGATTTACAAATGGCAGAGAGACAGCCACCCAGCCATGCAAACTCAAACTGAAGGCTCACTTTGGGTAAATAGCTACTTCTTGCTTTTCATCTCTCATTTTTCTTCCAAAAAACCCCACCCCCCCACCCCCCCACCCCCCGAAAAAAGAAAAGATAAGAATTCCACGCGTTCTGTAAATCAGCCTAAAGTATTTTAAAGTATTTCAACTTAAATAATCATCCACAGTCAGAATAATTTACATACACATTAAAAGCGGTTTAAATTATACCTTTGAAAACACAGCGCCTGGGAAAACATTGGCTTGGCAAGTGTTCTTGTAGCAGCTATTGCTCTGATGCCTTGTAAAAGTAAATAGCTATTACCTGTTATAATGCAAAGAATATCCTTTCAAAAATCAGTTAGTTGAGCAATTAAGAATACACCTTTCCTGTAATTTTTGGACTGAAGCAATTTATTAAAGCTCAATTTAAATACAGGGATGATGCAACTTAAAATTCAGATGACCTTTCATAAACCTAAGCAGCTCGGATACATCAACATTTCTGGTTATACGTTGTTGGCAAATAAACGTTTTAAACACTTGGCACACAGTTTAAGTTAATCCATAAACAGAATTTTAGAAGCATTTAAAGTAACTGCACATAAGACCCGTGACCTTAACACATGATAAATATTGTTGGCGTGGAAGGGTCACTTAAAGAATAACAAATAAATAGCATGTCTTGTTTATACATCATTGCAAAGTGGAAAGAAACAAGGTGCACATAAATATTTCTTTTAAAAATGCGATACTTTCAGCCACACGGAGTAGGGGGTTTGATCGGTTATTTTTTGTCTTTTTTTTTTTAACTCTCTCGATTTTTTTTAAATCACTCTCACCAAACTTTGCGCATTTTCACAGGATCAAAGTTTAGAGACGATAAAAAATACAAAGTCTTCCATAGCAATGGTCCAGTCTCTTTGTTTCTGCGAGTCGCTTAAATAATAAGTTTACATTTCAAGTTTGTTTGTTTCCTGGCTCAGAATAATAATAATACTGCTAATAATAATAATTAAAAAAAAAAATCTATGTTCAAGTGCCCTCTCTGATTTGTCCCATCCATCTCCGCGCCCGGGTCGCTGCGGTCCCTTCCCCTTGCCGGGGCCGGGGCCGGGACCGCGGCGCCCCGCGCGGCTGCCGAGGGCCGGGAGACCGGGGTGGGGGCCGGTCTCCGTCCCTCTCCCCGGCGCTAGCCCCGGCTCCCAGCCTGGCCTGCTATTTCTCGGCCTCTCCTTTGTCCGGACGAGCAGCGGGCGCCCGGCGACAGCGAGCCCCCCCCTCCCCCCCCCCCCCCGCCAGCACCCAGCACCCCCCCGGGCCGGGGCTTCCTCCCCGCGGCACCCCCGGCCCCGCGCCCCCTCCCCGGCGCCGCACGCACGCTGGCTCCCGTCGCGGTCCCGTCTCGGCAAAACCCGAGGAGAAGAGGGAGGCGAGGCGAGGCCGGGCGGAGGGAGGCGGGGGCCGGGCAGCGGTCAGTCCCTCCGCCGCCCCCGCGCCCCCCGGCCCGGGTCCGGGTCCGGGTCCGGGTCCGGGCCGCCGGCCGTCGCCGCTCCCCGGGGCCGCGGCGGCGGCGGGGGGCGGCAACGGCGGCGGCGCTTAAGGCTTCTCCGTGCACTGTTTGCAGAGGCTGGAGGAGACGCTGTTGAAAATGGCACATTTCTCCGGGCAGGAGGTGGCGGGGGGCAGCCCGGCGCTGAAGGGGTACCCGGCCGCCTGCTCGTAGGCGCCGAGGGCGGGGTGCAGCGCCGCCGCCGCCGCCGCCGCCGCCGCGGCGGAGCTGGGCAGGGAGGCGGCCGAGATGGCCTGGCCCTGGTTGAGATAAGCCACCAGGCGCCGCATCTCCTCCAGGGCCTGCGCCTGCATCAGGATGTAGTTCTTGGCCAGGAGGAGCGTGGCGATCTTGGAGAGCTTCCGCACCGAGGGGCTGTGCGCGTAGGGGATGACCGCCCGCAGCTCGTCCAGCGCGTCGTTCAGGTCGTGCATCCGCCGCCGCTCCCGCGCGTTGATGTTGAGGCGCAGCGCCTTCTGCTCCTTGGACTTCTTGCTGCCGCCGTGCCCGTGGCTGTTGGAGCAGCCGCCCTCGGCCGCCTTCAGCCCCCCGCCCCCCCCGCCGCCGCCGCCGCCCGCCGCCGGCGAGGCGACGCGCGGGTCCCCCCCGGCGCCGCGCAGCACCAGCTCGCAGCGGCCGTCGCTGTCGTCGTCGGGGCTCTGCTCGCCGCCGCTGCTCTCGGCCACCGAGCTGCGGCTGGCGCTCTCGCCGTACTTGACGCAGACGGAGCCCGGCGGCAGGGCCAGCGGGTCGCCGCCGACGCCGGGCTGCAGCAGCGCCTCGGGCTCCGCCGCCTCGTAGCAGGCGAGCGGCGAGGGCTGGCGGTCGCGGGGGTGGGAGAGGTCGAGCCCCGGGGGCGAGCGGAAGGCGGACTCCATGCGCTTGGCCGAGGCGGCGAGGCTCTTGTGGAAGAGGTCCTCTTCTGCGGGCAGCCCCAGCGCCCGCTCCATCGGCGCCCCGCTCGCCTCCGCCTCCGCCTCCTCCGCCCCCCTCAGCTCCCGGCCCGCTCCTCCAAGGCTCCGCGCCGCGGCGGGCGGCTCCCCGGCGTCCCGCTGGCAGAAATCGCCTCCCGGCTCCCGCCGGGGCTGCGCCGTGCCCGGTGCCGCGGTTGCCCCTGCTCCGGCTCCGGCTCCGGCGGCGGCTCGGGCTGAGGCTCCGGCGGCGGCTGCGACTCCGGCTGCGGCTGCGGCTGCGGCTGCGGCTCCGGCTGCGGCTCCGGCTCGGGCTGCGGCTCCGGCTGCGGCTCCGGCTGCGGCTCGCCCTCAGCAGGCGCCGCGCTGGGGCATTGTGCGCTGCCAGCGGAGCCGCTTCCACCGTTTATCTTGCTTGGATTCACCTTCAAGAGATTTCCGGACCCATCAACCAGCAGCCGCCGCAGACGGGGGAGTCTTTTACATCATTATCTCTGAGAGTAGGTTATTATGAAGAAGACTCGCCTGTTGGGACAGAGCTTTCTACCCAATCAGGTTAACGTTTTAATTAATAGGATTAAAACGGTAACAAACAATCCCAGGCGCTATCTGGCCCTGAGTCTGAATAGTTTCATTTCCCAGGTCTGAAGACAGGCAGCAGCTAGAGCTTTATAAGAGGCGCCTGCTCCATTATTCTCCCTGCCATCTGTATACACAGCTTAACGCATATGTTTGCAAGACGTTGTGTCCTGTTAGTAACCCAACAACTGCCTTTAGCTTGACATGTGTGGCGACTTTCACTCATCAATGAGCACACTAAAAGCCCTACTTAGATCGAAGGATGTTCTTTGCCTCCTTCAGCAAATTACAGCCCTACACTGCAGAAAAGCCCGCTTCAACACTTCCCCTTCCGAGTGCTGCCAGCAGACTTCTGCTAACTTAGCCGTGGAGTCAGGAGTGACACCCTCTCCCCCACCCCAGCCCACCCACCCCCTGCATTTACATTAACTTATAGCCCCTCCCACCCCCACTCGTCTTCCCGAAAAGCATCGCCTGGGAAAGAAAAAAAAAAATAATTAAAAAACCTGGACCAACCCCCACCGCCGTGCCCACTCCTGCCCACCGCCAAAGTCCACCTTGCTTCCCTGGGAGGCGAATGGTCCCCAGCCCCCTCTCCCCTGCTCCAGCAAACGGAGAGCAAACTACGGGGAGGTTCCCCTCCTCCTCCCCTTAGCCCTTTTCATGTAGCAGATTGCCGCTTTCGACTGATTATCCCCCGTGTCCCTATAAAAAATATAAAGCCCCATCAGTTACCTTGAAAATGAACCGATCTGGGGAGGAGGGAGGGCGGGGTGAGAAAGGGCAAAAGCCACCAAACTTTTTTTTTTATTGTGATTGACCAACTCTTTGCAGCTCCGTCCCTCCCTGCCTCCCTCCGGCGAGCCCGGCTCGGCGGGAGCACCCCGCTCCGCTCCCCAACGCCGGGATGCGGCCGCCGGTGTCAGGGCGAGAGCGGCCCCAGCGCCCCGGTTACCCCGGGCGCGCCGGCCCCCTGCTCTGCTCCCGGGGCTTCTCCTCGGAGCCGGGCACACGCTCTTCTGCGCTCTCCCAGAAGCTGAAGTGGCAACCCGAGGGCTGGTCTGAATTTTGTCCCACTGCTCCTCTAATGCTCGAGGCGAGCAGCTCGCTCTCGCTTTCCTGTTAGCGCTCAGAGTATTTAGTGGCAGGTTTTCATTCTTATGACATCAGTAAAAACAATATTTCCCAACACTTCCAGTAAATCATTCTTATGTGGCAGAATTACTGAAGGCTATGAAATTTTTTGGTTTCTCTGGTTTCATTAAAAACCTTTTAATTGTGTCTTTCGGAGTTGGCCCCAGGTGTTGGACTCTTTTCATTACATTTTGCTCTAATGTGATGAAATTCTAATTCTCTCCTTACCATATGGTTAAATTTCCCCACTGAGAATTAGTTGAAAAAGGAGAAATAATCTATTAATCTCTGTAATAGATTCACAAATGAGGTTTGCCACAGAACCTGTTTTTGAATGGTAATATCAGAACAGTTGGGTGCCTTGTTTCAGGAAAGAAAGGACCAGGCGACAACAGAAAACGTTTGAATTTTCACCTGGAAAGAATGAAAAGAAGCCAAGCTGCAGATTTCAGAGTAATTGACTGAGATTTCATCTAGCGAGGACATGACTACAATACAGACCTTCCTCACCTCGTGTCTCCGGATCAGAGGCGAACATACAAGCCGAGCCCTCCGAAGGGGTGGGGGGGTGTGTGGGGGGTGGGTGTCTCACCCCCCGCCCTCCCGGCCCCGTTTGGCTGCTGCGCTTGTCCCTGGTCGCCGTCCAAGCGCACAGTCACCGAGCGCCTCGCTCCCCTCCCCCTTTCCAAGGGATGCCACCGTTAACCTCTATCATTATTAATCCAAAGGCATTTTAGGTTTATTGTTTTCCGATTAGCAACTTCATTTTCCCTGGGATCATAAACAAAGGGCTTTATAATCGCAATAGGGTTTGGGGTTTTTTATTATTATTATTTAATCTGTTTAATATCCAACTTGTAAAACTCATGTGGTCACTGAAGGATGACGGATACTGTTATTACAATGTGATGGTCAGGGGGAACATTTCGTCCCTCGCAGCTTATTTCGTCGAAGACGGAGGTCTCCGGCTCGATCTCTCCCGCTGATCTGTGGGTTCACTAGTGCTACCTCCCCTCTTTTTGCCTGCAACTTTGGGGACGGCGTAGGCTCCCGCTCCGCAGGCGGCGGGGCCGGTTGCCCCCGAGGCTGCAGCCGCCGCGCTTGCCCCGAGGGGCGGCGGGCGCTGCCGGGCCGCGCCGTCGGGGCGGGGGGACGGGGACGTCGCGGCGACCTCCAGGAGGTCCCGGCTGCCTCCTCTTGTCCTCGGCTGCGTTCGCTCAGATTTGCGCTCTGCGTCTGAAATTTCTCTCTCTTCGTCTAAGCTTTCTGCTCATCCCTGTCCACCCGTCAGCCTGCCTGCTGCTGCTCTGTCTGTGGATCTGTTTATGTGCTTGTCCCTGCTTCTGCCCGTCCTTTCATCCACCTCGCTTTTTCTTTTATTTCTCTTCATCCTTTCCTTTCCTTTTCTTTCTGGGTCTGCGCCCTGTTCTTGAGATATTAATGTATCCCAGTCATCTTGCCCATGCGTTCATCTGTGACTTGCCGTGCTTTATGCCAACTTTCTTCCAAACTTTAGCCTGGGGGGGGGGGGGGGGGGGGGGGGGGGGGGGGGGGGGGGGGGGGGCGGAGTCTAGGGAAAGGAAAGTGGAGGAGACAAGAAGAGAGCCCCTCTCGCCTCCCCGGACCCGCCTGTTGTGATGTCTCTCCCCTCCTCCCGAAGAAGTGGCTGTTTAATAGTCTACGGGAACTTTAGTTTGGAAGCAGGCAGAAGAATTTATAGAAGCTTTAAATGCGGGGCTTATAAAAATACCGGGGAATGGTCTTTGAGGTTTATGCACTCGTAAACTTTTGCTGATTGCTTCTGGGAAGTTGTCAGGCATTTAACACTGCGTTTATCTTACAGCGCAATGAAAACACATCTGCCCAGCGTCTCGTTACCTGGTTTAATTGTACCGCATCCCTCTGCCGTCGGCTCCACTCCACTTGGGTCATTTTTTCGGGAAACGAGCAGCCCGGAGCCGAGCTGCAGAAGGGTCTGCGCCGGCCGCTCTGGAGCATCGCCCAGCCTCCACCGTGAGCGGCCGGGCACGGGCCGTCCCGGCCGGGGCGGGAGGCAGAGGCAGGGCATGGAAGGAGGCTGCAGGGTCCCAGAACACAAATGAGAGGGGACAGCACAGCGATTACTAATTTTCCATGGCGTCTTTTGCAAGATCTACTCGAGAGTCCTTTTGCTCTGCTCCCCACCTGGGAGAGAAGTTAAAAACCCCTTCCCTCTCCCCAGGGCTGGGCTTCCCGTTTGCTGAAAAGCCTCCAGGAGGAAGGACGCTCTCCAAATTTTCCCTGAAGGCGCCCAGGAGCTGAATGCTGGCGAGGCAGGTTTTAGACAGATGAAGGCAGCCTCTCCTTGCCTGCTCTGGGCAAGGAGGCATGGCGTGCCCACTGCGGCAGGACGGCCCCCGCAGCAAGCTGAGGGCTTGGGATCACCCGCAAGTTCCCAGTCCTCCTTCCATCGGCTCAGCCCGGAGTCCCTCCTGCCTCCGGCACGCCGAGCCTGCGAGGGAGCAGAGCCGGGCGCCGAGCTCCCCATGCAGCCGGGGGCAGCCCCAGGTGCAGGGTCTGCCGGGCTTTTCCAGCGCTAAGTCAAGTGTCAACGCTTTCGTTCGCCACAGCGGCTTCTGTGTTGTCTTCACTCTTAAGCAAACTTTATTTAAGTTCAGGGTGAAGAAAAGACAGTGAAAAGAAAGCAAATGACACCCCCGTTGCATTCGCTCCTAGTGCAAACCTCCTCAGAGGTGTCTGTCCAGAGGCAGCCCCAGGAGGCCAGTGAATTCCCAGCCTGGGAAGTGTTTCCAGCAGCAGAAAGGGGCCCGGCAGCCCACCGGGGTCTCGGGGCCGCGTGTAGGGGAGGAGAAGGGAGCGGTGCTCTCAGCCCCCGGGACGCCCGGCGCAGCATCCTGCTCCCCGGGGCCAGGGGGATCGGGGAACGGGCAGGGTGGTGGACGTGGCGGGTGCTTGTGTGCAGCCGGGCTTGGGGGGGGATATTTGCGTGGCGAGGGGCTGCGAAACGGAGGAAAGCATTCCCCTCGTTCCCGGTCCTTTGTAGGAGGAGAAAAACTGCATTGATGGACTTGACCCGACAGCGCAGCAGAGTTGAGGAGTCTTGGGGTGAGGGATGCTACCCCGATGCCCCAGCCCTGCGCCTCGGGAGGGCACGGCTGGAGATGGAAAGGAAAGTCTGGAGGGCTGCAGAGGGATCAACGGCACCTGAGGGTCCCCGCTGAGACCCACCGGGTGGCCGGTAGGTCCCCTCCGGGCTCCGCGGGGAAGCGCGGCGGCCGCCGCGCTTCCCCGCGGAGCCCGGAGGGGACCTACCGGCCACCCGGCCCCGGCCCCGGCCCCGGCCACTGCGCTCCCGATCCAAAATCCACAGCACCATCTCCTGGGCAGTGGGAGAAATGCATGGCCCGCCTCGGAGGCGGCGGGGTTGATGTGGGCGGTGGAAGGAAGGACCGACGTGGGGCTGGAGACGTAGAAAATTACATGGAAAAGTAAAAAAAAAAAAAAAAAAAAAAAAAAAAATTACATGGAAATTTAAAATAACCCTGTAGCGTGTTTTGGCATGGGGAAAGAAATAATTAGTCCTCTGGTCTCCCTTTTGAAGCTGAAGCCTATGGGCTGAGGGCTGTGCTTGGACAGGAGTCAAGAGGCTCTCAGAAGGTATTATGTATTCATTTACATAGACACACACACGGAAATATATGTACTTGAAATAGATTATGGCTGGAAGAGCCTGATGGTATCCCAGTTTCAGGGACAACACTGGGTGTATAGGCAGTGACAAACCCATTGAGGCATTACACTGAGGTCTGTGGAGAAAGACTGGAAGATCCTACCACAATTCAGTGTGCTCTGTTTTCATTTTGGGAAGTTTAAGATCTTCCCTCCTCCCTCCCTCCCTCCCTCCCTCCCTCCCTCCCTCCCTCCCTCCCTTCCTTCCTCCCTTCCTCCCTTCCTCCCTTCCTCCCTTCCTCCCTTCCCTGTCCTCCCCTCTCCCTCTCCCTCTCCCTCTCCCTCTCCCTCTCCCTCTCCCTCTCCCTCTCCCTCTCCCTCTCCCTCTCCCTCTCCCTCTCCCTCTCCCTCTCCCTCTTTTCTCTCCTTCCTTTCTTTCCTTCCCCCAGAGAAGCCCCTTCAGGGCCTCCAAGCCATTCTCCTCCTCATGCACATGGTTCCCCATGCATGCGCACTTCTGCTTTGGCCAAACCAGGGTTACTGGTGTAGCGCCCCTTAGCAAACCATTCCCTGGATCAGCAGAGCTGCCTGTTATGTTTATTTATCTACTTCAGCCTGAATTCTGCCTCACGCAGCTCTGTCTAACTAAGTGCTCCCCTCTTGTTTCCACTCTCAGAGTAGGTCCTCATTCTCTCTGCTTTTTTCAAACACCCCCCAACAAATGTCTGGGTGGGTCTCAGCAGGAGCAGAGGCCAGAGCTCTGGCCATGTACAGTTAATATTTACTCCCTGTCCAGCTTTCACTCTCACACCTCACCCTATTTTGTCTATATTGGAAACTTTCCACTGCAAGGAACGTGGCACTGAGCTTACTCTTCCCACCCTTGTTTGGCCAGGCTATAGATGTTCATTTTCAGTTAATATTTCATCAGCGAACAGTTTCTATAGGCCTTGCCTTTTCCTTCCATGCTTCTTGAACTCCTTCCAGTTCACCTTTATTGGTACTGAAAGTACTTAAATCTGAAAGCAGTAGTCGAGGTGCTATCTCATCAGTATTGTGTACTGAGAGAGACATCTATCACTTCCCGGGTACATGACATGATGCCTCTGTGTTAGAAGCCCCAAAATTACATTGGGGTTTTTTTTTTTTTTTTGGTCACACTGCTAGATCCTATTTAATTTACTGAAGCCCATACATCCAAATCTATACGTTAGTAGGCACGTAAATTACACCTACTGTATTCCCTTCAGTCACCACTTTGCAATTATAGGAAGAAAAAAATGCTTGCGTGTGCCTTTCTTCCATTCCTTATAAATCCATGCTGTTTATTGGTTGTGGATCCATTCTCCCCTAAGTGCTTAGGATTTTTACCTTTTAATATTTTTTCACGATATTACTGCAGACTGAAGTTAGGCTTACCAGATGGTAGATGACAGGTTCACTCTTTCTCTTCCTCTTCCCCTGCCATTTTTAAAGACCAGTAACATGCTCCGCTTTCTTTTCAGACCTCTTAGAGCTCACTAATTCTCCAGAACACTTTAAAATAATTGTCAGTAGTTTGGATAAGTTCATTAGTTAATTCCCTTTCCTTCCCATGCTGCACATCACAGAGATATGCTCAGTTTCACATCCTTAGTTTTCTCCCCCTCAACCTTCCTTATGACCTTCTCTCAACAATTCTAACTACTTTTCTTAATTGTACTTTATTTTTCTTAAAAAATGCAATTCTATACTTTTGCTAATTTAGAATCATCGCTCCTTTTGTTCCCTTCTTTGTAGAATAACAAACCTCTTCTATTCCTAGCAATTCCCTTCTTCCCCTTGTAATTAAAAGATCATCTAGAATCTATGCACATCTAAGTAGTTGCTACATTGAAAAATGGAGGCACTATCACTAGCAATGCTGTAATACTCTATAAATAAGGCAATTTTATATGTTTAATAACTTATCATGGGCATAAAATATAAAAATGTGTTGAATTACAGTTCAGTAAGAGTCAAAATCCATCTATTTAACAGTGAAAAATAATTTTGTTCTCAGATTCTTCCTATATTTCAACTATTTTTGAATTAAAGTGTAAGCTCATTTCCCATTACATCCCTTCAGTTGCCATGATAAGTAACAAGAAAGAACAAAGAATTTCCTTCCTGGATTACTTTGCTAAATTCATACTTTAATCTTTCGGTAGACGATGTTTTTCAAACACACTCAGATGTCTGATTGTCAGCTTTATGTCTCAGGAAGTATTCCCAGCAATTCAGGTACAGTAAAGTATCTACCTCTAGCAAGTCTCTGTGTACTATATAACTTTTATAGTCATTATAAAAAGTAATTTATTGAAAAAACTTAAACCTTTTCCAACTCAACTGACTTTTGATTTAAAGGTGTGTGCTCCTGGTTATGGTAATCAGGTGTGGTAGGTGCTTTTTTCAGAATTAGGTTTGCTGTTTATGTCACAAAGTTCAGAAGCTCTGAGAGTAACATCCTCTAAAACATAGCATGTTCACAGAAACAGAGATATCAACTCATGTTTCACTGTTACAGTGCCTGGAATTGCACATAATACAAGGTAGGAGAACTTTTCCCTTTTTTAGATCACATTTTTTCTCCTGGATATTATCTCTATTTGCCTTCACTGGAGTACAATACAGTGATTCTGGCTACAGGCTGGGTCTGGGGAAACGGCATTTAACAAAAAAGGGGAAGCAACATAGCTCATTGGTATTCGGCTGTATCTTTCCCTCCCTCCCTCCCTCCCTTCCTTCCTTCCTTCCTTCCTTCCTTCCTTCCTTCCTTCCTTCTGTCTTGCTTCCTTTCTGTCTTTCTTTTTCTCTCCTTTCTTACTTGCTGCATATACCATATGGCCTCACTTCATTTTAAAAGTGACAGGACCCTTTAATGACAGTAGAGATCATGACCAAGAGGAAAGCTCCTTGTAACAGTGTCTAGCTCTGATTAGCACTATGACACTCGCTCACAGTATTTTTGAGCCAAACCATTGCAATGGGATTTGAACTTGTTCTTCGATCCAGAGAGGAGGATGCTGCCAGCTATGGTCCCAGTCCTGCCGTTGATTCTGCGTGGGCAGAGGCCTGCTGGTGCAAACTAGAGGACTCCACCTCACTGCAGCCACAAGGGCAGGGGAAGGAAAAGCAGGGAGGCATGAGCAGATGAGGCAGGGACCCTGCCATGCTCCTGAGAGGTCCAGGTGCTGAGCTCTGACATCCGGAGGTGCCTACAGCAGCCTTGGTGTTGCTCTACATTGTGCTGCTAGCTCAGTTAGTCCTTCGTTCAAACCCAGGATCAGCACACCCACTGCCAGAGTTCAGCCAGAAACCAAGGTGGGGTAAGGACAGGGGCCATATACTATCTACGGAGAAAAAAACCGTACAGTTCAGTTTTGTGAGGAACTTTGGCTTTCAGAGTATTTTGCAACACAGCCTCAGTTACCAAGAACAGTCCAGGTACCACAAAGCTTACACACAACTTCCTTTCTGAGGGTAAGACTGAGTGACCAGAGAATGCTTGAGGGCTGACAAAAGCTTTTAGCGTCCTTAGTCCCATCTTAGGCTGTCACAGAGACTTACCGATGTTTCCTTTGCAGAGTTATTTGATTATTCCAGGAGAGGACTGCTGGAGGCAAGGGGCTCCATGCACCTGCAGGCTGAATCCACCAAGGTGACAGTCATCTTTGAAGAGGCAAGTTTGCATGGAGATCTGAACATATTTCAAACTGATTTACTTCATTATTGTCCCATTTCTCTCACTGGCTATCCGCTTGGACAACAGTTTGATTTATTTGAGTTTAAATGGGCATGAAAACAAACAGTGTGGCTTGAGGCAAGGCTAGGTGCGTCTGATCTACAAGACATGTAAGATTGCATCTGTGGACTTGTAAGCTGAGGCATTGTCAGGGAAAGGGCATAGGCAGCCTTTTCACATCCCTGGCCCTATACACATCTACATATAGCATCAGACCACGTTAACACAGGAAAGAAGCCCTGTTTAATGTAGTGGTTGGTTACCTACTTTTTGTCAATAAGCCTGAATTAAGAGCTTAGTGAAGAATGACATGCAGTTTTCTGAGAGGTGAGTTCACTGGGGTCAACTTTATACTAGTCTAACCGGCCATCAGACTTGGAGGGATGCTTGCTTGAACTGCCAAAGGTTCCCTGAGACACATTTTTTAGACTTCCCAAACAGGGCATGGGAATTTCCCTGCCTTCCTCTCTTAACTGTGGCCATAGGAAATTATACAGGAATTTCCCAGTGTAATGGCAGAAGGACGGGAGGTGGAGGCTCTGACACTGACATTGGGTCTGGTAAATCCAAGTCACCCTGGAGACACATGTTCTGTGTTACATGACACACATCAGATTTGACCTTTGGGCATCGGGGCATGTAACCTCTTGGTCCAAGTTTTGCTTTTCTAAATTTAGCCTCCCTTCTTCGTACCATACGATATGATTTCCTTCAGGATTCCCCTGCTTCTTGGGGTAGGGTCTCTGTACTGCTCACCTGAAGTAAAAAACCAAAGCAAAACAACTCCACCCAAAGATAAAACAAAGACCCAAATGCTTTCAGCAGTGATAATTATTCCTGTGTATCAGATGAAGTCCACAGTGTGGAGGAGTGTAGCTTCAGTGTGCTCACTAACCTTCTGCTTATGCATCGGATGAATCTGGACCTGAGTGCTCACACATCACAAGATTTGGGCACCATTTTTAGTGATAACTTCAGAATTACGCCAGCAGTGTGAGACCAGGCACAGTGAGAAGCATGGAGCCTGCAACACATTGTTATCATATTCACGCTGTTGATTCTGATTCTCTGATAAAGTTAATTGACTGAGTCAGGGCAAATTTGCTCCACACCTGCTCTGGACAGAGCAAGCTCAACCAGCTCTAATCAATCACTCCCACCAGGAAACTGGCACAAATGGTGCTTGTTCAGCTGGTGCCAGCGGCTGATCTCGGTGGCACTGGTGCAATCCCAGGGTAAGAGTGTGGGATGTGCAAATCGCCCTGGGGGAACCACATCAGATCTGTCCCTCAGCCACTTTATTTTTACCCTTAAAACAGCATGTTCCCTGAGCCTTTCTAATAAGCTTTGCTGGTCTCAATGCCATTCAGTTAATGCTCGGGCAGCATTTCTTTCAGAAAAAGTGTACTTTATTGCATTTGCGACCTGTCCGTTATCAAATTGGTTCTAGGATGGACCAAGGGAGGATCTTTCCCTCTGGTTCCGACACTCAAACTCCTCATCCAAGGGCCTTCAGCAAGGAGGGATGGCTGCACTTTGCTCTGTGGGTAGGGCACATGGGCCAGGAGTTTGAGAAACTGCACCCTGCATTTCCTGGATTTACTCATCAAGAGATTCAGCCCAGTTAGGGCATATTTAGAAATGGCTATTAGACACACCCAGAACCTGCCTCATCCTTTTTTTCTGAATATTTCTGAGCCCTTTTACCTGTTTTGCCCTGCCCTGCTGCCTGCACACAAAGCACTCCATCCAAAATTCGTGCCTCTTCTCAGAGCGAACATGTATCTAAAGGCTCTGGCACGAGCCCGTGGAACCCCATGGCTGTTCTGCACAGCGGTTCCCAGTGCAGTATATGGAGCAGTTGGACCTAAGTCCCAAAGGAGCAGAGCTCTGCCAGGCCCCTACAATGTGGTTACAACATGGGACACAGCAGCTATAGCAAACCCAGGACCTTGAGTCAGACAGAAGACTGGTTAAAACCCGCAGCAGAGCTGAAACTCTTCCCAAGGCAGCTGCAGAAGGTTAAACTCTGTGTTTGCAGACAGTGGGTGGCAGAAGAAAGGCAGGCAGACAGCAGTGAGCCTTATAAATGACAGCGCTTGCTTTTGAAGCACTTAAATGTGTTACTGGTTTTTAGTTAGCAGAGAGAGGTGCCTGACCAGGACCCTTCCTTTGGGGTTAAGTCAGACCACACCACAAACAGGGCAGAAGAGGGATGGGCATCGTGCTCGAAGATTTTTTGACAAGGAGAACAGCAGCAGCAATAGCAGCTGCAAAAATCCTATGGGGTAATGGGCAACTCCTTAGCAGAAGACAAATAGACTGCAAAGGTAGCAACATAAGAATAAATCGTAGGGAAAGATCATGTACATATTTGGATCCTGTCAGCTCTGTGTTTACATGCTGTGGCTACAAAACCTCATCCTATGCTAAATGTGGGTTTGGGTAAATTACACCCTATGCATTGTGGGATCAGGAGCTTCAACCAGGGGCAGGTGGGCACTCATGGAGTTATTGTGGTTTGTGTTCTGCCTCATGATAGCTTGCTTGAGTGTCCAGAAGCTCAATTAGAAAGCAAGGGGAATGTTTAAGATTTTAGATTGGACGCTAACAAACCAACAAGGGCATGGGCAGAAACAATGCTATCAATCAGCCCTCCTGTCCTCACCCCAGCTTTGATGGGCACAGTAGTGGTGTGCTTCTCCCTGCGCCGGGCTCTGAAGGCATGAGAAGGAGTTCAGCTGTCCCAGTGAATTTAATTCCTTGAACATCTGGTCGCCGTCTGCTACAGAAAAGATGGCAGGCCAGATGGGAACATCCTAGTGGCTGCAGTCAGCCTGGGGGGCACCTACTACATCATGCTCGAAGATATATTGAAAATGATAGATCACAGGACCTGAAGAGCTTTCACATAAAAGACCTAACGTTACTGTAAAGTTAAATAAGGTGCATTTTTTTTTCTTTTGTAAGGAAAAGATGTTAATACAGTAAGAGGTAAAAGTAAGAGATACATTCACTAGAGATTCAGCAGGTAGACCACACCTCTAGGAAAGGGAAATAGAAAGCAGAGAGTGAGCCTGAGCACGGGCTGTGCACACTGTTTAGTTGCTAGTACACACCTTGCCTCTGCTTTCAACCATTTCAGCCAGCCACTTCCACAACAGAGTTTGGGAAGAGACAGGCTTGAGGAGTGGGCCCATGTGAACCTGATGAACTTCAACAAGGCCAAGTACAAGGCCCTGCACCTGGGTCAGGGCAAACCCCAATATCAATACAGGCTGGGGGATGAATGGATTGAGAGCAGCCCTGCAGAGAAGGACTTGGGGATCATGGTGGATGAAAAACTGGACACAAGCCGGCAATGTGCGCTTGCAGTGCAGAAAGGCAACCGTATCCTGGGCTGCATCAAGAGAAGCATGACCAGCAGGTCGAGGGAGGTGATTCTCCCCCTCTACTTCGCTCTGATGAGACCTAACCGGGAGTACTGACTGCAGCTTTGGGGTCCCCAGCACAAGACAGACGTGGATCTGTTGGAGCAGGTCCAGAGGAGGGCCACAAAAATGATGAGAGGGATGGAACATCTCTCCTGTGAAAAAAGGCTGAGAGAGTTGGGGTTGTTCAGCCTGGAGAAGAGAGGGCTCTGGGGAAACTTTATTGCAGCCTTTCAGTACTTAAAGGGGACTTACAAGAAAGATGGAGGGAGACTTTTTACCAAGGCCGGTAGTGACAGGACAAGGGGCAATGTTTTTAAACTGAAAGAGGGTAGATTTAGATTGGCCATAAGGAAGAAATTTTTTACGATGAGGGTGGTGAGACACAGGAACAGGTTGCCCAGAGAAGTCATGAATGCCCCATCCATGAAAGTGTCCAAGGTCAGGTTCGACGGGCCTCACTACAACCTGATGTAGTGAAAGATGTCCTTGTCCATGGCAGTGGGGTTGGACTAAGTAATCTTTAAAAGTCCCTTCTGACCCAAACCATTCTGTGATTCTAAGAGTCTGAAAGAAGTTCATGCCAGTTCATGTCCAAAGGGCAATATGGACTGTACCAGGTTTGACTCCCTTCATGCTACGTAGTCCTCTTAGACCATCCTGGAAGACTCTGTGTTTCCAGATACCAAATCTGTCAGCATGCTCTGTTTTTTCTTAGTTTGATGGTGCACATGCTGTGTGGGCTGCCTATACCACATCTCTCATATTATTTAGGTATTGTAAACTGGCGAAAGAAACACAAACTTATAACGACACCTTAGGGCCATCAGGGGCTTGAGGAGACACAGGCCAAATGCTCTGGGCTCTGGGTGAAGCCAGTCTGCTGAAGAAGGGTCTGGCCTTAGCGATGTGGGTATCCATCAGTCTCTGCCTCTTTGCCTTGGGGACTAGGGACTCTCCCCACCCGCTTTACTTAGGAGTGCAGATATAGCCTTGTCGTGGTTTAAGCCCAGCCGGCAACTAAGCACCACGCAGCCGCTTGCTCACTCCTCTCCCGGTGGGATGGGGGAGAGAATCAGAAGGGTAAAAGTGAGAAAACCCATGGGTTGAGATAAAGACAGTTTCATAGGGAAAGCAAAAGCCACACACACAAGCAAAGCAAAACAAGGAATTCATTCACTACTTCCCATCGGCAGGCAGGTGTTCAGCCATCTCCAGTAAAGCAGGGCTCTATCATGCATAACGGCTACTTAGGAAGACAAATGCCATCACTCCAAATTTCCCCCCCTTCCTCCTCCTTCCCCCAGCTTTATATGCTGAGCATGATGTCATATGGTATGGAATATCCCTTCAGTCAGTTGGGGTCAGCTGTCCCGGCTGTGTCCCCTCCCAGCTTCTCGTGCACCCCCAGCCTCCTCGCTGGTGGGGTGGTGTGAGAAGCAGAAAAGGCCTTGCCACTGTGTAAGCACTGCTCAGCAGTAATGAAAACATCCCTGTATTATCAACATCGTTTTCAGTACAAATCCAAAACATAGCCCCATACCAGCTACTATGAAGAAAATTAACTCTATCCCAGCTAAAACCAGCACAAGCCTAAAAGCTTGAACCTTCATCACTACGACCATTTCAGCTGACAAGCGAAGGTTGCACAATTTCCCCAGGATGTCAAATAGTGAAGGAAAGTTTGTCCTACTGAACTGCCCAAACCAGGCAGTAGAGAGGGTCAGCAAATTTTAGGGACAAACAGAGACTCAATGTCATTGGTTTCAGCCCTTGGATTTAAATTTTTTTACCTTACCAATCAATGGTAAAGACATTTATGGTCAGAGACTGACCATACATCACTTACTGCCATCACTAAGGAGAGCCTGGCAGCTTCTACCTTGGGATTATAGAAATTTTTCTTTCAGCTCCAAATCAGTCATGTTGCAGATTGAATACAAACCTGACTGAGGTTTGGTAGTTAATAGAAATGCAGTGTAACAAAATCTGGTGCTAGATCATGTTTATGCTATGTTGTGAGGAAAAGAGAAATCCATCCGATTTCAAATGAAAGGTGGACAACAGCTGCCAGAACTGCTGCTGGAATGAAATTCTGGAAGAAAAAAAGAAGGGTATTATCATAGAGTAGACAGAACATCTTATTTCCAAAAATTATTGTCAGTTGAAGGAAGGGACCAGAACAGGCATGATTTTATTTCACAATATTCACAATATTTATTTCACAATTTCATAGGATTTTATTTCAGCCTATATTGTGATTCTTAAGCAGTTACAGAAGAAGGTTTATCAAAAAAAAAAAAAGGAGAAATAATCTGGGAACTGGAAAATCCAAGAGAAATGTGAAAGGGATGTTATAATGGCTGCAAAGAAACTGTGAGTGTTCAAACACTGTTAAGGATTATCATTTATACAAAACATACAGACCAACTAAAGCAAAAGGACCTAAAGACTAACTATCCCCATAGGTGACACAGCTGGTGCAGGGAAGATTTATCCCTTTAGATGAAACTTGACATAGATTATTCACTGAAGTATTTGAGAAACCTCACTGCCCTCCCTGTTCTCACACCCCTGAGACAGCCTTGCTACAACTAAACAGGAGATTCTGGTATTTCAGGTAATTTTTGCTGGTCTGTCTGAAACAGCAGGCACAGTTTAGAGTCGCATAGTCTCAGCTACGTGGACGTGGGTTTAGCAGTTTACAGTAAAGTGCAGGCTTAGGTGAGCACCCTTTAGTTCCCATTTTCTTCAGTCCATTTGTTGGAAACTATCCCTGAAATAATAACAACGTACCTATTGAAAAAAAAAAAAGGGCTAGAGAGTCAACTTCTGACTATGTTTAGTACTTCTATTACAGAACGGTGCCAATGAAACAGGGATAACATGAGCTTAGATTTTGCTTGTGAGAACAACACAAAAAATCTGTTATAAACCGAGAGAGAATGATACTTGCAAAAATAAAAGAGGGAGATAAGGCAAAACCAGAACGCCCTAGGAGCTGCCACCACTTGATAAAAACAGTCTGCATATCTGTGAGGATATCGGTTGTGTCATGAGAGGTAGCCTGGTGGTCATAGGAGGTTGTAACTCCAGATGGACACATGCTCTGCCAAGAGGAGAGCAGACAAGAGGCATTAAGTCAATTGTTTTGCACAAGACATTTTCAGGCAACAACCAGCAGGTAGAGTTGACTGAGTCCCAAAATATGGCACAGCCAGGAAAAGGCTGTGTCAGGGTAGACCCAGAAGTCCAAATGACAAATATGCGACTCTAATTCAGCATCAATTCTGTTAATTAAGTTAATAGTTCTTTTACAAGTATTTGAAGGTCTTTGGTGTGTTAACTGTAAGAAAGTGATGAAGGTGGTGATGGTGTGTGCCTGCTAAGGGAAGGTGTGGGGAAGCATGTTGTGAGATGGTGCTGGCACATGCCTTTTGGAAACGACTGTTGGGTTGTGCTCTTGTAGCACCGTACCAATCCGCTTGCGCACAAGCAATGCGTGGAACAGACCTCTGTCGGGCTCCTTGGCTCTTAATGAGTCTAAACAACAGCTGTTCTCTCTTTCTTTGGGCCAAAGTAAAATGCTGAAGCATAAAACATGTGGGTTACAGTGCCATGGAGGGAGTGTGCAATTCATCTTGTAACCGTTGCAGGCATGTGCACTTGTGTGGGCAGCATTTACATGCACAGGACAGTCTAGAGGAGTCATAAAGTACAGATTACAGTTAAAAGGCCCAAAGGAACCACTGCGAGCATCTAATCGGACCTCCTGTGCAATGCAGAAGACTGCACTGGATTAATTTCTTTAAACTAGGTCACGTCTGTGGAAAAGAAAATCTTAATGTTTCAGTTTCCTACGTTAATGCACCATGACCTTAGAGAAATTGTTCCAATGATAGCTGTTCTCACTGTTTAAAACATGCAACTTGCTCCTTGTTTGAATCTGGCTAGTTTCAGCTCCTTGGCATTGCATCGTTATACCTTCCTCAGCTAGACTGAAGATCACTTTTACTAACATAACTGAGCCATCAGCTTCACACTTGTTAAAGTCAGTTCCTTGAGTTTATCATGATAAAACACCCCTCAGAGACTCTTCCTTGTTAATTTCTGAGCCCTTTCCATATTGTTAGCTGCCTTCCTGAGGAGTGGGCAAGAGAATTGGACACTGTGCTCCAACTGCACTCATTCAGGGGGTCAGTGCCTGACTGGCCGCTTGAATGCTGAGCCTGAATATCAAGCTCTTTTCTCCTACTTGATATTCCCTGTTTATGTATCCAAAGATTTCAGTAGCCCCGGAATTGCACTCGGAACGGTGTTCAGCTCATCGGCCATTTTTTCCCTCAATAAACACAGCCTTCTTTCTTTGTCAAGCTGACAGATTTATGATCAGTAATTTTGTTTAAGATGTGGGCATGATATTACCGTACTTTTAGTTGTCTTGAACTTTTCCAGTATTTCACAGATTACAGAAAATAGTGAGTTTCTTTGTCAACTCTTCTGAAATTCTTGTATACAAAATTTCTTACAACATAACCCTCATCTACATTTTGACAGGGAATTCACATTCATTTAAATGCACCTGCTATATCTACAAGAATTTGCATGTGCACTTCAAATATGCTAAAACTTATATTTAAATATGCATTGCAGACCAGAGAACTGGTGTTCAGCTACTCGCAGATTTTAAAATCAGGAAACACCATCATAATAATTTAATCTAGGTCTGTCTATGAGGACGCTGGAGCAGGTTCAGTGCAAGAAGCAAAGAGAAGTAGCCTGACATTGATAACCGAAGATCTAAATTTTGATCTAACTTTTGCGTGACTTACTTAGACTGCAGAATTTTTTTTCTGTGCTTGTTAGAAATAACATATAATTCCTGCGTGAGCTGGAACAGCTTTTTCAAGCAGACGTTTTCTCTTGATTCAGAGGCTTTAGCTGATGAGAAGCTATCAGAGTGACTGAAATATTTCATCAAAGTCTAATTATGCTCACCATTAACATTTTACACAAGTTCTAAATGTGATGTATTCAGTGTCAGTTGCCAGCTATTGGAACTTCACAGAATCACAGAATGGTTGAGGTTGGAAGGGATCTCTGGAGGTCATCGGGTCCAAACCCCCTGCTCAAGCAGGTTCTGTTATAGCAGGTTGCCCAGGACCATTTCCAGTTGCCTTTTGAACAGGTCCACAGATGGAGACTCCACAACCTCTTTGGGCAAACTATTCCAATGTTTGACCAGCCTCACAGCAAAAAAGTGGGTTTTGGGGCTCAGATGGAATTTCCTGGGTTTAGTTTATGCCTGTTGCCTCTTGTCCTATCTGTGGGCACTACTGAGAAGAGTCTGGCTCCCTCTTCTTCATTTCTTTCCATCAGATATTTATACATGTTGATAAGATCCCCCCGAGCCTTCTCTTCTCCAGGCTGAGCAATCCTAGCTCTTTCAGCCTCTCCTCACACAAGAGATGCTCTAGTCCCTTAATTATCTTTGTGGCCCTGCACTGGACTCACTCCAGTAAGTCCATCTCTCTCTTATATTGGGGAACCCAGAACTGAACACGTTACCACGCATATGCCTCACCAGTGCTGAGTGGAGAAGAAAGATCATCTCCCTCAACCCATTGGCAACACTCTTCCTAATGCAGCCCAGGATACTGTTGGCTTTTTTTGCTGCACTGGTGGCTCATAGTCAGTTTGTCGTCCACCAGGACCCCAAGGTCCTTCTCTGCAGAGCTGCTTTCCTGCTGGTTGCTCCCCAGCACATACTGGTGCCTGGTGTTATTCCTCCCTAGGTGCAAGACTTGGCATTTCCCCTTGTGGAACTTCACGAAGTTCCTCTCCGCCCAATTCTCCAGCCTGTCCAGGTCGCTCTGAATGGTAGCACTCTGATGTATCAGACACTTCTCCCAGTTTTGTATCATCTGTGAACTTGCTGAGGCACGTTCTGTCCCAGTGTCCAGGTCATTAATGAAAAGGCTAAACAGTATTGGCATCAGTGTTGAATCCTGTGGTATACCACTAATTATCTGACTCCAAATGAACTTTGTGCTGCTGATCATGACTCTCTGGGCCCAGTTGTTCACTCGGTTTTCAGTCTATCTCACTGACCACTTACCAAACTTGTACTTTGTCAGCTTGTCTATGATGATGTTATGGGAGACAGCGTCAATAGCCTTACTGAAGTCAAGGTAAATGACATCAACTGCTCTCCCCTCATCCACTGAGCCAGTCATCTCATTGTAGAAGGCCATCAGGCTAGTTAAACATGATTTCCCCTTCATAAATCTATGCTCACTACTCCCAGTTACTTTCTTATTTGGAAATGGTTTCCAGGTGGATTTTCATCATCATCTTCCCAGTAACTGAGGTGAGGTTGACCGACCTGTAGTTCCCCAGCTCTTCCTTCTTGCCCTTCTTGAAGATGAGTGACATTTGCTTGCTTCCATTCTTCAGGAACTTCCCCCAGTCGCCAAGACCTTGCAAAGATAATCAAGAGTGACCTCGTGATGAAATCAGCCAGTTCTCCCAGGACTCATTGGGTATGTTCAACTTGTTTAAGTGCTCCCTAACCTGGCCCTCCTGCACCAAGAGTAAGTCTTCCTTGCTCCGGGTTTTCACTCTTGTAGAAGGGGCCTGGGGTTTCTGAAGACTGGTCTTACTGATAAAGACTGAGCCAAAGACAGCATTGAGTACCTCGGGCTTTTTCATGTCCTCTATCACCAGGTGCCCTGTAGCAGATACCAATGGCACCCATGTTGGTCTGCCTGCTAATCTTGACCCATAAGCTCTCAGCTGGCTCTGACCTGTCCCAAGGCTGAGCTCCATGGATTGCAGCTGCTCTTTCACATAAAGGGCAACTCCCCCTTCCCGTCTTCCTGGCCTGTCCCATCTGAAGAGCCTGTGTCACTCCTTTGCAGCACTCTGGCCATGTGAGCCATCCCACCACGTCTGCGGGATCCCAGAGGTCATAGCCCTGTAACTGCACACAGACTTCTAACTCCTCCTGTTTGTTATGCCTTTGTCTACTTGACAGAACAGATTTCTTACTAATAGAAATCTTCCCCTGGCTCTTAGAGCTCTAGCATCTTCTTCTTAGAGAAACCACATTGAGCTGTGTTATTTTCTCATTGTAAGGCAGGTTTTCCAGACGATGAATCGTAACTATTTTCTGAACCTTTTTCAACCTGTATCCTCATCAGCATCCTTTTCCAAGTATAGATCTCAGTGCTGGGTGCAGCCATCCAGATGTGGTCTCCCTAATCCTGTGTACTGTGTAAATAATAACATGTCCTTACTATTTGTACTGTACTTCTTTGTGTATTACTCCAAGGACTTAAACTTTATGAGTGAGGAAGGTGGGAAAAAATGCACAACAGAGAGAAACACATGCTTCGTGTTTGTTCGGTGATCCCTCTCTGTCCCTGAACCTCCAAAGCTTTAAAAGATTGAGAGTGGTCCCGTTGGGTGCTGGGACAATCCCCCATTTGCTCAGTGCAATCTGGAGAGACATCAGCCAACCCGGAATGACAGTGCAGAAAAAACACACCTGTGTATAAATTCTGAAGCCTAGCCTATGAAGGCTGTTGTGAAAAAGGGATTGAGAAGCTGGGAAATACTTCTAGCCAAGGAGAAGTGAGAAGAAAGCCTGTTGTATTCTGTGAGGGTAAGTCCTTCTGTGGAAAGAAATTATGAGATACAAATTCAAAGGATTGCCAAGTTTTCTGTCCACCCTGCAGGAATAATTTTGCCCTACACATACATACGTTAAAATTAAATAATAATGGGCAGTTCTTAAAGCAATGTTGATGGCAAAATAGAATCACAGAATCGCAGAATAATTCAGATTTGCAGTCTAAACTCCTGCTGAAGCTCTGAAGTCACACACATATGCAAAGGCCTGGATCCCTCTTCTTAAGAACCTCCTTGTAGGTACTGGAAGGCTGCTATGAAATGCCTTCTTCTCCAGGCTGAACAAGCACAGGTCCCTCGGCTTCTCTTCACAGGACAGCTGCTCCAGCTGCTGATCATGTTTCTGGTCTTCTGCTGAACTCGGTCCATTTGATCAATGTCTTCCTTGTACCAGGAGGGGCAAAACTGGAGACAGTACTCTACATGCCATCTAAGGAGTGCTGAGCAAAGGGGGATAATCACTCCCTTTGATGTATTAGCCTTGCTGCTGTTGATACAGTCCTGGATGCTGTTGGCCTTTTTGTCTGCCAGGGCACATTGCAGGCTCATGTTCAGCTTGCTATCTACCAAAATCCTAGTGTCCTTTCCAGCAGAGCTGCTCCACAGCCAGTGCATCTCCAGCCCGTATCACTGCAATGGGTTCTTCCTTCCCAGGTGCAGAACTTGGCATTTGTCCTTATTAAATTTAATGAAGTTCTTGTTGGCCTATTCCTCCAGCCTGTCTAGGTCCCTTTGGATGCTGGCCTTGCTCTCGGGCATATGGACAGGCACCAGTTTAGTATCATCTGCAAACAAGATGAGTGTGCATTACATTGCCTCCTCCAGGCCATTGATAAAGTTGTTAAACAGGACAGGTATTGGTACAGATTCTGCAGTATTCAACTTGTAACTGGCCTCCAGGTGGAGTTCAACCCATTAACAAGCCCAACCATTGACCAGCTTTTCACTCATCTACTTGTCCGCTGTCCAGACCCAAACATCCTAACTTTGATATAAGAATATCGCAGGAGGCAGTTTCGAAAGCCTTGCTAAAATAGAGGTAAATAACATCCACTGCTCTCACATTGATCACCACACCGGTCATTTAATCATAAAAGACGATCAGGTCTGTTGGGCATAAGGACTTTAGTAAATCCATGCTGACTGTTCCCAATCATCTTCTTTTTCATATGCCCAGAAATGTCTTCCAAGATGACTTGCTCCACAATTTTCCCAGGGACCAAAGTGCAGCTGACTGGCCTGTAGTTTCCTGGATGGCCATTTTGGCCTTTTCTAAAGATGGGTGCAACATTTGTCTTTCTCCAGAAGTCATGGATCTCTTCCAGTCTCCATAACTTTAGAAAAAATGATAGTCACCTTGCAAGGACATTGACCAGGTCTCTCAGCACCCTTGGATGCAGCTTGATCAGTCCCATGGGCTTGTATAGGTCAAGTAGTTTTAAATAATCCCTGACTGGACCCTCAACAACTGCTGGTAGTTCTCCTTCTCAAACCTTCTAAGCAAAGAGGTTTGGAAGACTTTGTTGGTTGGGGAAGGCTGAAACAGAAAAGGCATTGAGTACCTCAGTCTTCTATGTGTTCACTGTCAGTAGATCGTCTGCTCCATTCAGAAATGGACTCACATTTTCCTTGTTCAGCCTTTTACTACTACTAACATAGTGGTAGGAGCTCTTCTTGTTGCCCTTGACATCCCTTGTGAAGGTCAACTTTAGGTGAGCTTTGGCTTTCCTAACATCATCCCTACATGCCCA
Organism: Gymnogyps californianus; assembly: GCF_018139145.2. Taxonomy (NCBI): domain Eukaryota; kingdom Metazoa; phylum Chordata; class Aves; order Accipitriformes; family Cathartidae; genus Gymnogyps; species Gymnogyps californianus. The sequence continues at coordinate 38,835,625 of NC_059472.1, forward strand.
GGCAACATTTATACATTTCTGCTTTGTAGCCTGTCCCTGATTCCACCTCTCATATACTGCCTTTTTGCATTGGAGCTCTGTTGTATGTTCCCTGTTCAGTCAAGCCTGTATCCTAATACGTCTACCTTTTTTTTCCTGAGTATTGGCATGAACCATTCTTGTTCTTGGAGGATGCTGTCCTTAAAGACCTGTCAGATTTCATGAGCTCCTTTACCCTTCAGAGCTGCCTCCCATAGGATCCTACCTGTAAGATGCCTGAATGAGCTGAAGTCTGCTCTTCTGAAGAGCAGGCTTTTCTCTGCTACTCATCTTCCCCAATGAGTGTGAATTCCTATGGAGATTTATTTACCAAGTTAATGTACACTTCTTAGAATATTGGGGGGGAAAGAAAGGCCAAAATTCAGTAATTGCTTAAGGAAGTAATTTCAGTTTCTGGGCTACAAATGCATATTTTATTTGTGTTTATGCCAAAGTAGAATTTCCTTAAAATCAACTTAAGACTTTTTTACTTTCCAGATCATAAAATGCTTTTTGCAAATGAGGGACAAAAAAGACCCATTTTGCCATCTATGATGTTTTAGACATAAAAAGAATATTTTTAGAATTATCTTCAAAGTGGGACAGGGGTGTTTGACAGCTGATGTGTAGCTGAGCACCTTGTTATTCCAGTTAAATTAGTCCCATACCTTTCTTACTTTGTTAGATATCTGCCATCAGTGGTGGTGGAAAGGATGTTCACTTCCTTGAATATCATGGGACAATGAAGGTATACTGCTTCAGAGATCCTTCTCACCTTGAGGTCACTACATGGGACTTGCGATTTATTGCAGAGAATGTCTAGCATCACTTGGCAGATGGCAAGGACTCTCAATAGGCAATGTGGATGGGCCACCTCATTTTGGAAGGAGAAGAGTTTGGGCACATAGATGCAAACTGTGCTATTCTGTTTGCTCTCAGGGTCATCAAATGGCCGTGATTTATTTTATTGACTGGCACAGATGTAGCACATCTGACACTAGTAAAATTTATTATTGCATAGCTCTGTATTATTATTATTGTCAAGCTCTGTATAGGTCTCTAAAGGACATCATCCAAAGTCTTTTAGATTAAACAGAGGCCTTTCCACATATTTTCGTTACTATCCATGTCATTACTTTAGCAGTGGTAACCCTAGAACTGGCTCTGCATGGGGCTAAATTTCATTCCTACAAGTAGGGAAGGCAAAAGGGAAAGAGACTGGAGAAAGGAAAGGTTCAGGTTTTATTTTTATCTTTTTTTGAAAGTCGAAGTGAATTGCATGAATTCTTCCTAGGTCATTCTGAGCTAGCTTGTAAAATAGTGGGGTGCAGTTTTCTGTGGTGTTAATTCACATCAAATGAACATGAAGTAAAGTTTGCAAGTCTCCAGCCTGAGGTCCTGTGTTTTGTTGATTTATTAAGGCAGTGTCAGGATACTTGCACTGCAAAGGCCTGTACCGTATATGTTGTATGAATAAACAACGTTTCTCTCTTAAAAATCTGGCAATCTCACACTTTTTAAAAGCACTAAAATTATTTCAGATATAAATTATTTGTATTAAAATATTAGAAGCTGAGAAAGTCCAAGGAATATATATTCACTAAGCAGGGGTCATTTCTGTGCCTCAGAGAGATATGAATTTTATAACCACACATAAACAATTACAAACTGCACTATGTTTTAGAGAAATACACCAAATAAGTGAAAGGTTCTGTTAAACTGGCAAAAGCCTGTGAAATTAAAACCAGATATAAACCTTATTCTGACCATTGTTCTTGTTTTGAAAACTTGAGATTCCTAGGGTTTGTAGGTTTAATTTTTTTATCTTTTATTTCCTTTTTTGGAAGCGAACAGTTGACAGTCTGCTTTATATGCAGCATGCATAGCACATAAATAGCATTCAAATTAAATTCTACACCAGCTGTACATACCCCATACATGTGGTTTGCGAATGTTGCTGACTGCAAATGGTGCATATTTTGATTTTCAGTTGATATCTAAAACTGTGAATTATCTTCTGAATATGTAGTGTTTTGCTTTCAATCCCTAGATTACATTTATATCAAGCAAAATAAATACAACTGTCTGATAATCACAACCTGGCTTTCTTCAACTTAGGTAAAGACTAGTTTCTGGCAAAGTGACCTCAAATTTTGTCTTCTTCAAGGCAACAGTCCCATTTCGGATCTGAAAGGGAAGTTTGAAATGAAAAGTAGCCACAGAGGAGAAAACCCAGCATGTTTCTACACACTGCGCCCTGTTAACCGGAGTGTCTTGAACGTGGGGCTGCTTTTACTTCTGTAAAGTCCCAATGTGCCTTTAATATAGTAAGATTTGGTACTTAGCTATTAGCTGTTTGAGGCATGTTCACACTGCATGACATTTATATAACATTGACTCCCAGAAACCTGTTCCAGCATCCACTGGGCCCAGTATAAAACCTGTGAGGATTTTTTTGGATGTGGCCTGTATCTGGTTCTTCCAATATCCTGGTCAGGAATATGGCAGGGAGCCATCGGAGGGAGAAGAAGTAGCCAGATGGCACCAGCACACTGTTGCTTTGGCATTTTTTTCTGGCCAGCTGACTGGCGCGATCTCTAAGGAGGATTTTTGTTTGTTTGTTCATTTGTTTTGTACCTTTTCTTTGAGGTAGCCTGTGGACCTGAGTTAAGCTCACTGGTATCTTGATCACCTTACAGATTTTCCACCTTTTCTTTTCTCTTTTTGTTTGTTGTACACAGTGTTGGAGGAAATTTACTTTGGTATACTAAAATCTTGTCCTGATTTCATATTCGTTTTTCATACAAAAGCCTTGTTGGCTCTAAGGAGAGCCATATGCTTGAAAGACATGCAACATTGGTATTTTTTTTTTTTATCAGCATATCTATGAACATTGTAAAAATTCAAGACAAACCTCAAAGGGAGATAAGACCTATATAGATGTTTATGCCCACAAACCTCAGAGGAATATAAGACCCATACAGATATTTATTCCCACAGCAAAGACTTTATTTTAAATTCTGTTGGAGTTTGAAAATGCCCCCTCTCACTGGCTGTATCTCAGATGTTGGCATCTTCCTTAACAAGTCAGGGGAGTTCAGGGGAATCTATGGGTGCACCCTCCTGAGGGTGGACGTAGCTGTGAGATTTGTCTCCCCATCCTCTGAGCTGGCCAGACATGAGCCATTTCTGGTCTATATAACTGTGTTAACATTGTACTGTGCTCAAGTCAATAAGGCCTGGTGACAGGCTGTGTATATTACTGGTTTGTGTCTAAACAGCTTCGAGACTAGGGCTGGCTTGTATCCAGCCATCTGAGAGCACCGACCAAGCAGCCTGCATGTATCTGCACCTGTCCACGTGGATGTATTATAAATGTGTATGATGCAATATAATTCACTGTTTATAAATGACATATTGTGACACCTCCTCCTTGAAACACATTTTTTTCCACCAAAGCCTTTCAGCAATAATCCAACACAGAAACAACACGGCTAAGAGAATAAGCGCATCACTGGGAGTTACCACTTCTCCTTTGTGTTTGAACTCTATGATCTGCCTAATTGAGAGATTGATCTTGATTGGTTGTGAGCACCCATGGTTCCTTCTGATGGGAGCATATGGTATTGCACTGTATGTGCTTTGAGCCAGGGAACAGATCTCTCACTACCCCCTTTACACATAGGGCTGACATTACTACAAAGACAGGCGGCAGTAATATAATGCCTTCCAGCAACTGTGAAAACTGTCTGCATGATTCAGATGCTTTCCTACTTACTGATAACTTGGTTCTAATATTTCCTTAAAAAGTGGTTCGTCGACCTCCCAAAAGCACAGCACTCCTGGTTCATCTGTCTGCTTGCACCTTTACAGGTGATGAGGTTCCTTCTGGTTTAGTATATCAATGGTGAATGAGTGACTTCAATATAAAATGTAAATGTCAAAACATTCCATTTAAAAGCTGCTTTTGGCCAATATCTTTTCAACACACAGGTTACTGATTCTTAAAAACCCTGTTCAGACTAAGGTGGTTCATGCCACACCCGTTTTGATGACCTATTTTTGTATGAGACAGGGGCAGCAGCTCAGTTGTTCTAAGGGAGGGAGAAGATGAGAAGCAGCTGCATTTGTGGTCTGCAGATGCTCAAGACAACACCAGTCTGGAAACTGCTAACTACCTTTAATTGATCAGCACACCAAAGTGGGGGAGTGAGAGTTCACATCTGTGGCCCATTCCTATAACATGTTTCCTCCTCACTAATTCTTGGTACTGTCTGGAAGCTTTCCAGGCTGCTGCTAGTGATCAGAAGACAATTCTTCCATAAAGAAGGCAGCCTTTCCAGCTCTCAAAGGGCTTTAAACAACTAAGCAGAGGTATTTTCTGTTATAATAATTAGTTAAACTAAATAAACTGTACTTAGAAAGGATTTTAGCTTGGTTTTAAGGTTTGCTACACCAGTAGGATTGCTAGACCTTGGTGCTTTGCTAGCTGTGCTGAAAATCAAGTGAGGTTAAAAGGTTTGCAAAAATTGAAATAAAATTATGTAACAGATCATTATAAAGTCACAGGCGAGAAGAAGCAAAACAAGTCATGTTTAGTCTGCAGGGTCAGATACAAAAGATCTTTCTCCATCTCTCTATTCAGCATTAAAACTGTGAATGCTTTCCTAAACCTGTGTGGTACAGTGCATACCTCTGCCTCCAGGCAGCATAGAGAGAAGAGCCACGACTTAGGAAAGCGAGCCTGGTTTCAGATGCTAACCCCTCCTTGGGGCTTCCACGGGGTCCCATTCAGATTCAAATCTTCTCTCTTGCTCTTTCCCTAAGGCTTCCTAATCCTTAGCTCTACCAGGGAGGAGTGCTGAGTTTCCTCCCAGGAGGCCAGGGCCGCCTCTGCCTTGGAAATGCTAATGTCCTCTGGGCATGGCCCGTGGTGATTAGGACTAGCCTAGCCGCTAAACTGGAAATTGGCTAATCCCTAAACAGATTGTTAGCCCGTGGCTCAGGCTGAGCAAGGTTCAAATCCCAGACTCATCCCATATTCTGCATCTTTAAACCTTCATATAGCTTGGGAGAGTGCACATAAAGCACGACTGCCTTTGGGGTGATAATGTGACTGCTCCCAACCTTGATATTGACAGTTTCCATGATAAATGTGGTGGTAATCAATTTAGAAAGGTAAAGATGGATTTAGAAATCAGAATCTGTTCTGTGGATCAGAGAGGTGAAATGTTCAATAGTGATAAAAGGTAACAGATGGTAGAATTTCTCATAATGGGATGTTGTTAAGACTAGGAACTTAACTAGGACTGGATGTTTGTAGAAGTAACAGTATCCAGACTTACAAGTAGTTAAAAATACAAAATTCTGGGGGGAGATGATTCTTTTTCTTTAGACTTTTTGTCACTTGGTGAAGTTAAACTTAGTCTGTTTCTTTATATTGTATACACATCTGGAAAGAAAGTTTTATCCATATCTGAAATTTAGCAGCCTTGCAAGATCTCTGACCAGTGTAACTGCATCAAAGAGCATTGACTGGAATCAGTGTGGAAAAAGTTTACTGTTGTGTTATTCTAATATGTTTGTTTCCTTTATTTGAATGTCAAGATAATCAAGTATACAAAACAGACAAAGCTTACCTGAGTTAGATAAAAAAATAAAATCATGTAATCTATGTTGCAAAGTAAAAGTATTATTTATTTATATCAAACATGAATATTTTTCACTTTGGAGCACAAGTTTCTACATAAGTTTAAGTTTCTACATAATTTTGAATGACCAGAAAAAGAGGAAATACTGTATTCCTTGTTTTCTGTCAGAAGTGTAGAATGTATGAAACTAGCACTCCAACAAGAAAAGGGAGAAGAATTTCTTGCTTCAAAAATGTGAAACGGCTAAACATGAAAAATGGGTCTCAGGTCTCACCTATCTGAAAGGAGCTAATGAGAAACTGCTAGAACTATCTGAGGATAAAGCTTCTGCTGGGGCTCCAGATTAGGTACGGGGAGGTCTCTGAGGGGTACAGCTGACTTGTCACTGCACATACAGCCGCTGCAGACCGTGGGAGTTCATGCCAACTTGACATGCAAAGGCAAACAGAAGGATGTGGAAAAAAACCCCACATCTTTTGGCAACAGCTTGACTAAGCCATGCCTTTGCTACTGCTGAAAAATAGTCCAGGACAGGCTTCTGGCACTGAGGCCAAGCAACACGATACATTCACTTCCCCATGCCTAAACTCTTGTCCCCCTTGAAATAGGGGGTGGCTGTATCCAACCCACCGCCTGGGCATGCGCCCTGGCATGTGCTGTGCTCTGAACTGTACCTGGGCAGTGTGGGCTGCTGCTGCTGCTTGGCACAGACCAAAACTGCTCCAGGGAGTGTGCTGACAGAGTGAGTGATCATGGGCTTGAGCTTTTACCCTGAGACTTGCTTTATTTGTTAGTATAGACGCTACCTGAGAAGTGCGGTGTCTCTTAAGCATGTTCTCCTCAGGTATTAGTACTCTGCCCACCGACCTCACCTCTCATGTCTTCTTCATGTTTCTCCTCAACTTTTAGTTAATCTTTGAACTGAAATAAATTGGGCTGGGGACATTTTGGGGGGAAATTATAGTCCACATTGTGGAAGTGGGGCATTGGACAGTAAGTACCAGCAGCTACTGCTCCATGCCTTGTTCAGTCTCCAAGGATTTCATTGAGCTTTCTGCCTGGGAGCCTCCAACTTTGCAGTTCAAGGTCTAAGGCTGCTCCTGCATATATATATAAATAGGTTGTATATGTGATCAACTGGCTGGCTGACCAACTGTGTCTGTTCACAGCAAAAGGAGATTTTGGTATCCAGGGTGCTGTTTGAATCCTCTCTGTCACTTATGGCACTTCAATAAAAACAGGGGGTAAATTCTGTAGAATTTGCCCAGCTAATCAACTAACAATGACATATGCTGAGAAACATCTCAGAATTCAGATATTCTGAATGTTCTGCATATTTCTATATTCCGAATGATTCTATGTTGAGGTAATTATTCATCCTTTTTGTTAATACTGATGTGTACTGCAAATATTTCCCATGCATATGCTAAGTGATGTTCATGAGAAAATGTCTTTTCGTTGAATGCAATGTGTACAACAGAGGTGCCTAAATGCACTGCCAGGGTAAATTGCACACATCAAGGAGTAAATGAAAACTCAAAAAATTTCTTGCAGCACTTGTGGTGTGGGTTTTTTTCCTCCTCCTGAAAGCAGAGGAATTCACGTGTGGTTCCTCTTCTGAACAGTCCTGCCTCATTTTTCTCGGTTTCACTTTGGACACATCCAGATTGACTGCCCACTGCCTGCAACTGCATAATTCCGTAGGATCTTCTGGTTTTAGAGCTCTAAGTTGAAGAGTTGATCTATAAATCTGACCAAGAAGTCTCCAGAAGGCCAATGTGGAATAAATAGCAACAATTTATTTTTCTCCCTTTGTTTCATTATTAGTAGATGGCCTGATTCTGCACTTTCAGTGAGACTAAGTCGGCATTGACATAATTCAGAAGTAGTTCAGTTTTTATGGACTGATGATAAAGTTGGACTGATGCCAGTGTCAGACTGACATCACAGGTTTAAAAATGGACATAAGAGGCATAAACCAAGAGTTATATACTGGTTTGTGATTTCCCCCATAAGGTCTATCTATATGTGACCCCACTCTGCCCTTGCTCCGAGTCAACCATAATCCACCTGACCAAATTAGCCAGAGACTATATATTATCTCATGTCTCTGGCCTGGGAGCTGGGGCTCAGTGTTGTGTCATCTACAGTCACAAGGTTTGGCATCACCTTGAGGAGCAGAGGACGAAAGATGTGCTTCTTTTTGTGCCTGCAAGGCACCACCCCTGTGGCCCTGGGCTACTTCAGCAGGGAGTGGTTCTATGCAGCTGGAAAATGCAGTCACTAAAAATAGTCAGGAAGGTTAAAAAAAGCAAAAGTGGGGAAAAGCATTTAATGTGTGACAAAGTAAGTGATTTTATAACTGATTTTATTACTTAAAGTTCAAACATTATTTTCACTAGTCTTTGTCTGGTGTAAATGAAGATGAAAGAAGTTGGACAAGGGGAGACTTGAGTACTGCAGAATGCTTCAGGGATCACGTCTTTAAGGGTTATTAAACACAATTTGTTTTTGTCAGATTCCAATTTGTCTGTGTTCTAGCAAATCCTAGAAACTTGAGTTCTGACATTTTGTATATCCCTATTAATTATTCATTCCTGAGAATCTGTACTTGTTTGACCTACGTTAAAGAAGACCCAGTAAGACTTGTCATGCACTGTCCTTCACAAAAAATAAAAAAATATCAGAGTCTTTCTCCCTGGGTAAATGAGGAAATAAAACAACCTGGGCTGGGTCAATGGTTTTAATGCTGGTGGGAAACTCTTAACATGCTGCAGAGGCAGCATCTAAGGAATCTGCTGAGATAGCTGGATCTGCAGTTCTAGGTTAAACTTAGGGATACAGGGCCACACTTTATCAACGTTATGTGGGATGAACTGACCCTTGTGCAGAGTGCCACCAGAGGACTCATGCATCACTTAGGTTTGACAAAGCGTCCTAGGTGGGACTTTGGTGGTGCACGAGGCTAATGTGGATACTCTTCGCAGGAGCTAAGTTTTAACCACTGTGAGTAAGGTTAATACAATCTCTCTTTGTATTCACTTTGTTTTTATTGAGACAGCATTCTGCTGAACTCAGTGTGATATTGATTGTGTTGCACAAACCCCACTGACTTCAGCAGTTCCAGGGCAGAGCTGGCTGCAGATTTCCAGTTAGAACAAGATTTTGCTGGAAAATCCCACCTCCATGAAGCATTTAATGGAAAAAATTTGCTTTTGGTAATGCCAGTGGTTTTTGCTTAGACGGCATGGAAGCCTGGGCTTCCCAGGAACTGAATTTTTGTGGCAGCCTTACTGCTCAGATTGCCATGGAGTTCACAAGCCCAGGGCTTCCAGGGTTTGCAACATTAGGGCAGCCCAATCACCTAACCTTTCTACAGCTGGTGAGGGACCAAGCATAGCACTGAGAGGTCCTGGGATCTGCACCTCTAGTCAGGGCTCACATCTTGTCTCTGCAGCAGGATTCTGGGACACAATTTTCACGTAAGCCAGGGCTTCAGGGATTCTGGTGTTTCTGTTACTGAACTGAGAGCAAACCATGGTCTCCACAGCTTCAGCCGTCCTGTGATGCAGTGGTGAAGAAGGCCTGCAAGCATGTTAGTTCTTAATGCTCTCTGGTTTGGGGTTGGGTATGACTTGGACACTGAAGAAGTCATTAGGACGTTTGACTTTCCTAGAAATAGCCAAGAGTTCAGCTGATGAAAGAGTATTATTCCTTTAGCTCAAAGAAAAATATCTGACTGAAATACATATATTTTTCTGAAATGAATTATTTTTACAATTTTCCCTCACAGTATCAACATTTACAGTTTTCATTTCAGCTCAGGAAACAAACCCTCAATTTGATCATAGAGATATTTCTCATAGAAAAACTTGTGATGGTATTTAGGACTACATCACTGAGATTCATCAGCAGTTGTCTCCCTCTCCTTGAATGACTCAGCACTGCACTACAAATATGAGGGATCCCAACTTCCCAAAAGGGAATGGGAGACAAGGGCTAATCAGTGAGCTCAGGAGGTGTAAAGTCCCCTTCATGAGGCCTAATCACATATTTCTTCCTCTGTAAATCTGTGACTCCATTGTCTGTGACAATAATTTTGGTGTGAACTAATTCAAAACCCATACAGGTGAAAAACGTATAATTTTTCTTGGGATCAGAGAACTCATTTGTTGATATTCCATTACTTGCTGATGGACGAGTATCTGCATCATAGCTGGCTTCTTTTTATTGGCCTGCCTTGGAAATAGGAGCTGGACTAGAGCATGGGCTTGGCTATTGTCTTTCCTAGAATTGGGTTAAGTCATGAGGGGAAAGCTGTGTTGATGTTGTCTTTGTATTTGTTTATCATTTCTCAGTCTCTAAAGTGTATGTGTTTGGAGAGGCACTATGAACTTCCCAAAGTAAGCGGAGAGCAGTACTACTGCAGAGATTGTAATTCAGGAAAAGGATCGAAACAAGGCCTGGGCTAAAAGGACTGAGAGGTAGAAAGTAGCAGATTTTGTTACCTCATTAGCTATTAGCAGGGAACCTTGCACAGCTCTAAATTAAACATGAACATCTTGACTTCTGTAAGGCCTTTGACATGGTCCCATACAACATACTTGTTGCCAAATTTGAGATAAATGGATTTGGTGGATGGACCATTCGATGGATAAGGAATTGGCTGGATGGCTACGTCCAAAGTGTTACAGTCAATGGCTCAATGTCCAAATGGAGATCAGTTACAAGTGGTGTCCTTCAGGGGTCCATATTGGGATGAGTGCTGTTCAATAACTTTATTAATGACATAAACAGTGGGATCGAGTGCACCCTCAGCAAGTTTGCTGATGACACCAAGCTGAGTGGTGAAGTTGATATGCTTGAGGGAAGGAGTGCCATCCAGGCTGGAGGAGCGGGCCCTTGCAAACCTCAGGAAGTTCAACAAGGCCAAGTGCAAGATCTTGCACCTGGGTTGGGGCAATCCCCAATAGCAATACAGGCTGGGGGATGAATGGATTGAAAGCAGCCCTGCAGAGAAGGACTTGGGGATCCTGGTGGATCTGGACATGAGCCGGCAAAGTGCGCTTGCAGTGCAGAAAGCCAACCATATCCTGGGCTGCATCAAAAGAAGCATGACCAGCAGGTCAAGGGAGGTGATTCTCCCCCTCTACTTCGCTCTGATGAGACCTAACCGGGAGTACTGACTGCAGCTTTGGGGTCCCCAGCACAAGACAGACGTGGATCTGTTGGAGCAGGTCCAGAGGAGGGCCACAAAAATGATGAGAGGGATGGAACATCTCTCCTGTGAAAAAAGGTTGAGAGAGTTGGGGTTGTTCAGCCTGGAGAAGAGAGGGCTCTGGGGAAACTTTATTGCAGCCTTTCAGTACTTAAAGGGGACTTACAAGAAAGATGGAGGGAGACTTTTTACCAAGGCCGGTAGTGACAGGACAAGGGGCAATGTTTTTAAACTGAAAGAGGGTAGATTTAGATTGGCCATAAGGAAGAAATTTTTTACGATGAGGGTGGTGGGACACAGGAACAGGTTGCCCAGAGAAGTCATGAATGCCCCATCCATGGAAGTGTCCAAGGTCAGGTTCGACAGGACTTTGAGCAACCTGATCTAGCAAAAGATGGCCCTGTCCATGGCAGTGGGGTTGAACTAAGTAATCTTTAAAGGTCCCTTCTGACCCAAACCATTCTATGATTCCATGATTCCATTATTCTATTCTGTGTTCTGTAATGAAAGAAATGTGAAACCTCAGTGGTTCAGAAGACAGAATTCCCATGTAAACATTCAGTGATCATGGAGATTCTGAAATTTTTCATCAGGATAAGTATTTTCATTATCCTGCCCATGTTTTAAGGAAGGCAGTGGGTGCAGGCTGGACGGTTGCAGAGCACAACCTAAAGGCCCCATCCTACACCCTGATGTTTGGGAAAGAAGTTCTGGAAAACTGGTAAAACATCCTGCTTGAATTGGTCTACCATAGTCATCCTCACAGCAGCTGCAGGCTTGGGGTTCATTTCATGGGATATTGCTTCCTGTGCTCAAAATGAAGAGCATAGTTTTTAAGCCCAAACAGTCTGAAATCTCAAGGTTTCATTTTGGTTTCAGCATCTAAGATGCTGACCCATTATTTTTTTCATTTTCTGACTTCATTTACTGTAAATCTTCCCTTGCTTTTTTCCATGACTGCTCTTCAGCCAAACTGCAGCTATTAAAGCACCCTTCTTTGGCTGTCACCCCAAGTTTCTCTCTTTTTGTCCCTGACAAATTCCTCTTCCTAAATATGAGTCACTCATTGCTTTTTTAATATGTTCTGGTTACCTCCTGATTCCTTCTGTCAGCCTTTGGTCTCCTCAAGGGTAACCATCCCACATAATTTCAGTAAAGCACTAGATGCATTGGTCCCTCTTGTGGCTGCCATATATCAGCAAGGTATATATTTTGATGAAGTTCAGAATGAGAAAAAAACTTCACACTGAGACTTGGCTGCTGTCTAGACTGATGGGAAGCCTGTGATAACAGACTGTGTAAGACATTGCCAAGCAATAACTAGCTGACTTTGTTTACCCAGTGGGAAAAAAAAACCCCAAAACACGCGCCCAGGGCACCAGCTTTCCAAGGCAGGAGAAGTTAGGTGATAATCTGCTGTGAGCAAGACCGAAACTCCTTCCTGACTGAGTTAAAGACTAAGAAATCCTTCTGAGTTGAAGGATGTGGGGAAGAGGAAGGCTTGAAACCAGTTAGTCTCCCAAGTAGGTGGAGTACAGAAGGAAGCAAGGTCCCCAGGATCCATGGGAAAGAGCAGAGTGGAAGGTGGATCATCTGCCAGGAGACTGTGAACACGTTGCACCCTGTCAGCTGTACCAAGGAGGTCACCTTTGGAGCTAAGATAAATGTAGAGGTGTACATGGTTTTCTTTTCTTTGCTTCTTTATCAGCTTCTGTAAACTACATACTGTGAGAGGGTGAGCAAATGCCTGGGACTCAGTGCTAATGCTCTGGCTCTTTGGCCATCTTCAACCAACCAGTGGATTGAGGCTACTGCACTCAGTGAAACCTATCAGTGAATACAATAAGCTGCTTTTCCTGGTGAAATGAAAGACAGACAGTTTTCCCATGCCACAATTCACTTGTTTGCCGAACATTGCTGTGTAACAATTTTCATCTTTTTGGTATTAAGTGATGATGATAATAGTAAATTCTCCTCTCTCTGATGAAATTCAAATCTCCCTATTTAGATACTAAAAGCTGCACAAAAAGGCACAAGGCAAAAAATCTCCTTAAATATGTTAGTGTCCCTATGAATATGTAATGGGCACTTACATATTTTCAGTCCAAGACAGGAGGCAGTGTTCTGTGTCACAGATATGCACCCTGTGCTCTGTGGCACCAGCGCATCCGGCATTAAAGGGTGGACCAGATAGTGGGGATGTCAGGACACATGCTGCCCCTAGATGGACCATGTTCCAGTGAATGCCACCTTGCAGCTGGTAAGAAGGTTGTTCTGCCAAAATGCGGCTGGGGCTTCAGGTGCCAAGGCTGATCCTGATCCTCATTGTGCTAAAGTGAATTGGGAGAGATTTCCAGACAGAAAGGTAGAGGTATGACAAAAAGTTACAACCTGTATATTGATGTCCTGGTTAGACACTCAGCTCCTATAGGTACCTCTATACTACTAAATAAAGCAGAGCCTCATTTAGAAAGTGTTGGTGCAGATAAAGGGCCACAAGGGAGGAAACCTAGATTTCTGTGGGGTAATTTGGGAGGGTGTCCTCAGCTGCCTTTAAACAGGCTTTTGAATTGAGTGGAAAGAGGGCATGACTTCTGTTTGGGGAAAGATCCCTGTTACTGAAGACAGCTATGAGCTGAGGATGGATTTTCTGTGACCGCAGGTGGTGAGCAGGAAAGAAGGTGGTAGGAAATGCTCTGAGCCTGGAGGCAGGGCTGTGAGCTGTGGAGAGGACTGGAAGCAAACCAAGGGCTTCCTGATAGAAAAGATGGATATGTGGGTTTGTACCTGAGTGTGGGGTTGTGGCTGTTAGAGGGGTCAAAATAAAACAAGCTAGACTGATTAGATTATGAAACTAGGAGGCAGCAGGTCTAATTTTTATTTCTAACTTGCTGTACGATTAATGCCAGCTCATCTAATTTCTCAGGGCATCAGTTTTTCCATCTGTGAAATGTGGATAATGTGACCACCATCAATAAATTGCACAATAAAGTGCAACGTGATACCTACCCCCGGTGCCTCATGGACAGATTTTTATTTAGATACTCCACCACCTTTGAAATCACATTGAATAGGTGATTTGAAAGCTTTGTCGTAAATCTGAATATCGCTGACATATTAAGAAGAATGAGGTGATCAGAGGATGAACTGCATTAGCAGAAGAAGTATGTTTAAATCTGGTATAAATGAGTTTGAACTGTGGTGGTATGAAGGTATTTTTGTTTAGGCATTCTGCCAAAATGTGAGGTATTCACATTTTTATCCTTTTCATGGATTTTCTTGGAACACAAACAACATATATATTATTGTTACAACTTTGCAGAAGTAAGTGACTCAAATACAATTTGACTATTGTTGATGAACTGCGTAGATAAGATTTGTTGTAGAGGAAGTAATTTTGTGAACGTAAAACGGAAAAAAAGGACAGCTGTATAAGGCATCCATCATAGGCTGCATTTTTTGCTTTCTTACAAGAAACAGATCGAAGGGGAAACATTTATTTTGCAGAAGACTGTGCACTGATTTGAGAATAGTCTTTGCACCAGCAATGGATGTCACCATCCAGAATTTCTTCTTCTTCCAGTTGTCTTCTACCAACTTTGTAATTTCAGGAGTTGAGTATGACTTTATAATAAGGGGTAAAAGAAGATTCAGAGAAGAAGTGGAGCTTAGCCTTTTCCAAATAAGCCATTCATGAGTTTTCTGGAAAAAAGGCTATGGGATTGGCCCTAAAAGAGAGCTGAACTGCAATTCAGTTTCAGTGCTGTAATATAAACCATGCATTTTAATGTGTACATCGTGCTTGCAGCAGTACGATAATACAGAAGCATAACAATTACATCAGTAGAATGAACACATTTCTAATGGTATTTGTGTTATATGGATATATGGCTGTTGGCCTGTATGCTGATACTTTCATTGCTGCCATATACATGCAATCTACTTATGGTTAAGGTTGCCAGGCAAGTAATTACCAGAATGGAGTGCTAAGCAAGCAGTCCTGGTGTCAAAGAATCTGACCTTGTGAAGATAATGAGACAAGGAGAATTCAGAACAGATGAAAGCCAAGAGCACCTACTTTATCTACTGACAGCCAGAGAACACCTTCATGCTCAATCAGTTCCTGCTAATGAGACAAGATGGGGCAAGATGGTAAAACAGCAGTAACGGGCAAACTTTTTTTCAGCTTAATGATCTATAACTTACTTAGATAAAATTGTCTTTTAAACCAGGCAGTAACATAAGTATGAACAGAGAAATACAAAGAATGTATTTAATACCTTTTGGTTTTGTTTACATTATAATGGGGAATGATTAATGGGTGGGGAAATATACCCTGTAGTGTGGCTGGGGGAAGCTTAATCCATTTAACTTATCAAAGGGAAGGCAAAAGGGCAACGTGATCACTCTCTGAGAGTCCACATCAGGAGAGGAGCACGGTAATGGAGGGCTTTTCAGCCTAGCTGGCAAACAGACACAGCATACACTGCCTGGAAGCTGAAACCAGAGAAATTCAGGTGAGAAATGGTGAGCTTTTATCCATGAGGGTAATTTATTACTCAGCATTGTGGGGGGCTCCTTCTTTCTCAATTTAAAACTTTAATTTAAGTTATTTAAAATTAAGACTGGATGCTTTTTGAAAGGTATATGTGCTTTTTTATGTGTTTGTGAACACCTGGTGGTCCAGGGGTCACTCTGAAGGGATCTAAGAAAGGCAGCTAAGAAGTGCAAGTTGATTGTCAGTGGGCCTGAAATCCCCATACAGCATCTTCAAACGTATTGGAAAGTTTAAGGGTATGCAAATCGTAAAAGGTTGAAAACTAATGGACTAGCTAAATTGACTCTTGGACTTGGATCAAGAATTAATGGAGGAGAATGTTAAAGTCTCTCTTACACAGAATATCAGACTAAACAATCACTCTGGTCTATTCTCATTTTGCAGTCTATAAATAGAACTAATATTGTGGAGCCAGGCCGAGATTAGGAAATTCTGGCATATGCTGTAGATTACCTCTTCCAGTGCATGATAGTTAGGCAGCCTTATGAGGTGTTAGCAGGATAGCTAGGTGATTTTCTAAATTATCTTCTTGCACTCTCTTTTTCCTGCCATTTTAAAGCTACGCAGGAATTACAAAGTATTCCTGATGCTTACACAAAGCTGTAGCCTCATTCTTTCCATTCTCTATGGAAAACCTCTGCATTTATTCTCTGAAGGCCACGGCTTGGTGCGAAGGCGGCATGGGGAGGGAATGGACTCTGTAAAAGAGTTGCCTGTAGTCTCAATCTTACTTGAAACTCCAGACAAAATTATAATTAACGAAGGTCCTTGGCAGGTTGATGGCAGAGAAGAAATGTAAGCTCGATACCTGAGTTGCTGTTTGAAATCTTTTTCCTTTAGTGTTTATAGCAAAGAATTTAAGCCACCCAGCATGAAGCAGACCACCTGAAAAGCACAGATCAGAGTTTCTGAGAAGCATTTTCCTGTCCCAGTCCTCTGAGAGCAAAGGGAAGGGCACTGTCCTCTTCTGCGGCTCTGGCGGGGTGGGGGCTGAGAGGTTAGAGCTGCGCTTTTCCCACTCCCGTTTCCCTTCAGAGCTGTCTCGACCCCACATACAAAGGCCTTTCAGTGACTGGCGCTGAAGTTCAGACCCATCTCTTCAGCTGGAGGGAAGGACAAGTCCTTGCCTCTGGAAGATGCTGGACAGAAGTCCTGCTCTTTCTGTACTGGGAGAGAACCGGAGCGTAACTCCAGAGGCCTGGGTCAGGAAGGAGAGGACCAGGGGCACCAGGGGATCTTTGGGATTAGTTTCTCTGGCCAGCCCAGAATTTCACCCAGCAGTTTCTGTGCTGACCAGTGACAAAGCTGGCTGGCCCTTTTAAAAGAACCACCTAGTCTTGATTTATTGTCTCAGAGCAACCAGACTACCCCAGGGACTTGGCTTGCTCTTAAATGAGGCAAAAAACTAATGGCAGTTCCCAAATGCAAGTCACTCCTGGAGCTCGAATGAACTGTCACTCCTGCTGCAATGCTCCCTTCCTTTTCTTACCTCCTCTAATAAGCAATGAAATACCTAGCAAAGTTGAGACCTCACCCAAATGGTGAGTTCTGCTGATTAATTTACAGACCTGTCAGATCTTGCACGTTGCCACCGAGACACATGTTCCTAGCTCCTGTTTTGTTTTCTTCAGGCTTGCCCTACCCCTCAGTGGTTCGTGATGGTGCATGGTGGCCCTGCTCCAGCTGGGGCTCGGGGTGCCTGGTACCCTGGCTTCCCAGGGCTGTGGGTTAGTGGCCCCACAGGGCTTGGTGAACAGGCTCACTGCATGGGAGGGCAGCTGCAGAGCCTCAGGGAAGTGCTGCTGTTGCAGGTTCGCCCTCAGAAGACCTTCATTAGAAGTCACATCTTTCGGCCACAGCTTCATGCTGTGGACCCTTTCACTTCCACTTTGCACAGAGTCTCCCATGTGTTCAGAGAGGAGATACTAGAAAGATCTGGAGGTAGTTCTTCTCTTCCTAACATGTCAAAACTGAGAATTGCAGCTCTTGGTGGTATAATTTTAGCCTAGAGATGTTCAATAAACTGTAATTTGAAATTTTTTTGATTGGGCAGCTTAAAAGTAAGGTCATGCAAGTTTGTGTGAAGGTTTTTTCAGAAAAATATATCTTTTGCTCTATTCAGTTTGTTCTGTTCTTTTTTTCTGTTCTGTCCAGTTCTGCTCCGGATCCATCCAATACAGTTGCTGTGGGCACCACAGCCTCAGAGTTTCAAAGGTTTTTTTGTTGTTTTAAACTAGTGAAAAGTGAGCTGCAAGGGCCCAGGTTAGCATAGCTAGAAAAACCAGACAAGTGTTTTGGTCTCACGAGCCTGTCTGCACATGAGCAAACCAGACTCAATTCGTGTAAGGCGTTAGGAACTCTTTGTCATTCCTATTACTTTTCTCCAAACCCTCTGCTTTTTTTTTTTTTTGCCATTCTTACCACCATCTCTATTACTCTGGTGCACAGAGGCTATGGGGTCAGGTACCTTTGCACAAACACCCTGACTTGGCCCTAGGGAAGCTACTATTGGAAACAACAGGATGCTCTAGGTTGGCCATTGTGCACTGGCTTTTGGTCCTTTAGATTCACCCAGTCAGGAGTATCTTAGTAGTAGCATGACCCAGCAGACTAAGCAGAGTGTTATACCTGTGTGGTAGTGTTTCTTCCACTGTGCACTTTACGTTGGTTAGAGCTATCTTGTGCCTCGCTTCTCACCTTGCTGCACATGGGACTCAGGAGCCCTCTCTCCAGGCTTGCACGTGGTATCATTGTGGCCCTTCATTATTCCCACCTGTATATCCAAATGTGATTATTTTCTCTAATGTTGAACTGAGCCCCCATGTTATCATCAGTCATCTTTCTTCGGGGTCTGTTTTCTGTAATCCAGGCCTCTGAGCTTAGCCTAAGTTTTGTGTTCTGGGATACGTGGTCTTGCACTTGACTGCCTTAAAAGCATCACTAGCTGTGCTCAGACACCCTGATCACTGTGTTTTGCCTCTGCGCATATTCAGAGGTTAGTGGGAGAATAAACCCCTAACAATTATTTAAACTTTTTTTAACCTAGCTCACTGATGAACATATTTAACCTTTTATATTATATACACGATACATACTACATGCTTTATATAGAATTATATATAACGTACATATTATGTAATATGTATTATATATATGTATGCGTGTGTGTATCTCTCTTTCTTATAATATTCCTTCTATTCCAGTGTAATTTGGGATTTACCTTGGTTGGGACAGTACAGTTCTGGCTCATGGTTTTCATTCCTTTTCAGAACTATGAGCAGTGAGTTCAGCAAACCCCAATCCTTCCTTTCAAAATGATGCGTACGATCTAATTCCTTTTGAGGCAGTGTGATGCTGTAGATAATGAACTGCATTTGGAGTCTGTAACTTCTCATCTGTTCCCATCTTACCACAGCTACACAGTGATCATGGGGAAGACCCATTGCTGACCCCGGCCTCTGCTGACCCATCCCTTGGTTTTCCCATCTCCAACAATACGATAATAGCTTACCTCCCATGCAGAGAGCTGTAAAAGCCAGGTATTAAGATAAGCAAGAGCTGGGAAAGTGGCATGGACCGAGAACCACTTCCACCTCACTGTCAGCAGTAGCTCAGCTACCCAGACAAACACCAGTTCACACTGAGAATGTTTTATTCGCCAAAGGGCTGCTGCAAGCAGGTTGCATGTTTGTTTGGGTTGGGTTTTCCCCCCACAAACCTGGAGGGCCCAGAGCATTTTCCATTGCGGCTGTTTTCTTTTAAGGTGAAAATAATCAAACAGCCCTTCACCTGTGGATCAAGTGTGGATTTCTCAGCAGCTTTAGGTCCTTCTGCTATTCCACCAGGGCACTGTTGTGACTTCTCTGCTTTTCACCCTCTTGTACCAGAGTCAGAGTATTGCGGCTGGCAAGTCTGGGCCTTTTTTCTAACTCTGATCCTGCATGGTGGTCCTGTCCCCACGGGGCGTCGTGACCCAGGGTGGCAAAGCCATTCTGTTTTACATGATCTGATCACACCTGCCCAGCCCTGGCTTGTCCCATTCTTGTCCTATGTGTGAACTGTCTCCATCCCTACTGCATTGTAGATTTTGTGATGTGAAGTCAAATGTGAATCTTGTTTAACTTTGAAAAAAATGTAATTTGATGTCTCCCCTTCCATCAGTTGTTTTAATGTTTTTCCCATTGCATTTAAAGGAGAGGAAAAAATGTGATTTAAGGAAGAGTGAGAAGTAATTTGCACGCCCACGCGCACAGACCAGAAAAAGAGATGAAGAGAAAACATCTTGCTTTCTTCAATGTTTTTCCCAACTTTAGCCTCACTTTTCTCAGTTGAAAGGAATAAAAAAATCCAAACAATGAAACCAGTATGATTTCTGTGGCTGCTGTCATTCTTTTCTTAGGAAAATCATGCGCAAATATAACTAAATGCTGAAAATGGGCCCGCTCCTGTTATTTCAAATAACTACAGAAATAATTGCATCAAAATTACATCTGGAAATACAGAATTATGACTTTTCTTATAACAGCTGAGCTGCTTTTGGGAAACAATAATTCCAAGGTTAGTGTAGAATAAGGCAAAGAAGTTTAGGGGGTTAAAGAAGGACCTGCCCCTGTCTTTTAATTCAGCTGTGCTGTGGAAGAAAAATTTACTCTCCTACTATTTTTTTCTTTTTAAGTACTTAATTATCAACTTGCAGAAATAATTTGGTATTTTACAATCTTTAAAGAAACTGGAGTGTGTGTATCTGTGTATGTGTGTATATATACATTTACATATAAAAAGGAAGGGAAAAATAACCTTTTTGCATCTTGGCTTCAGATTATAGTAGATATAAACAAAGGAGGAGAAGCTGGCAGCATTGTCATGTCATTTTGTATGGCTTTTTTTTTTTAAATATCTCACTTTGTCGCTGCTTAACAGCCAAATGAAACCTGCTGAAACCTAGTGAAAAATACACAGCAACACACATTTCTTGAGACAGTCAGGAGTCACTTCAGTCACACAGGTAGCATGGCTCAGCAGGGTCATTTTGGTCTGTCATCTGCACAAGAAGCCAATAATGTGTGGTATGTTTTTTTATACATGTAGCTGGACTTGATACTGAAGATTTTATGTGCAAAGAAGTACTTAGAGTCCACAGATATTTTCTGTAGAGTTGCAAAAGAAGATTATTTAATCTCAAAGACCAAAGTAGTTAGTGTTTTTCAAAGAACTGGACTATATCACAAATGGTTACTGGGAAATATTTAACTCTACTGTTAACAACATACATTTATTTAGAGTATCATCTTCTTCATCGTGGTATCATTACACATTTGATACTGGATCTTTTTAAAAGCTGAAATGATTTCTAAAAAATATATTCTGTCATGTTGCTATGATATACACCTTCACGATAACGCAGAGAGGAAGGCATGGCCGGGTGCTTTGTCCTGGCAGTGTTAGGCTACCAGTGTGAGAGAGGGACAAAGACGAGCACTGTGCACCTCTGGTTGGACGTGTGGCATCTCTCACACGTGCTGGATGCGCTCCCTTGGGTGCAGGAGCTGCTGAGGCAGGAAAGCAGCGGCATCGTGTGGGGGAAGGTTTCCTTCTCCCTGCCCTGAGAAAGCAGCCGGGGTGTGCATACGGCCCACGCGGCCGGTGCTGTGTGTGTCTGGGTGGTGTCTGTCACCCACAGGCTCCCAGGGGAGCACACTTTCCATTAACTCCTTTCTGCAGCTTGAGCTGTGGATCTGAAGCGCCCAGACATTGCTGTGCAGCAGCATGTGTTCCTGAGGTGACAGAGCAAAAGGGGAACAAAAGCAGGTGAGAGTGAGCCAACGCTGAGAGCTGTGAAAAGGTGCAGGGATTCAGAGCAGGAAGGGCCTAACTTGAAAAGAAACATGTAATGAATGAAACTGCTGTTTCTGCTCTGAAGTTTTGGGCTCCCTGTGCTTCAGACAGCTGGGGCTTCTCTCATTGCAGTAGCGTCATTTCAGTTCATTGATCTGTGCTGAACTGAAAAAGGACCCGCATCCCTCTGCTCCGTGTGCCCCAGAGGCAGGGTTGCTTTTGGGGCAAGCACTGCCAATAAGAAATGCTGCTGATTAGCACAGCTGAGGTAGCAAGCGAGTTTAATCCTGGGAAGAAGTCCCATGGGGAGGAATGGGGAAGCCGGTACCGAGGGGTCTAGGAGTGGAAGGAGACCCTCTGTCAGCAGCTTGTGATGCTCTGTCCTTCTGCGTGCTGCTGACCCTCACTGCAACCTGCATTTTCCCATTCCCGGGCAGTCCTGGGAGGGAGCACAGCTTAAGCCCCCCAGGGTGCAAGCCTGATCCAAGGGGAGAAGCGGGCTGGCGGCGCGCTGGGGCAGTCAGATGCGCACACCGCAGGACGCCTGTCAGTCAGGGCCGTGGGGATGAGGCACAGACGGAGTGAAATTCAGCCTCCTGACAGCTGATGCAGGGCTGACAGCTCTGCAACAAACACCAAAAGTAATTGTTAGGTGCAGCTTTGTGGAAGAAAACGATCTAAGCCTGAGTGAGGCACAAACTGTCACACAGAGAGTAACAACGGTAGCATCAGCTGTCCTGCCATACAGCTCCCTTCCGAAAATTTTACCTCAAATTCTGTCAATTTTTTTTTAAAAAACCACAACAGATAGTGTAAATTGGGAGGTAGGTTCTAGGCAAATCTGAGTTCATCTGCTGGAGGCTGAATCGTAGCTGAAAGATTGTCAGCTGAAGAAACTGGTGGAAGAAAACTTGACAGCCCAAGTTTCATACCTGCTTAGGGAGGCAGAACCTGCTTGTGTGGAGAGCGGTCCTGGGCGGTGGGAAGGGAAAAGCAACCCCCAGACTTGCTAGATACAAAAGAGACGTGAAAACCAGGGGAAGCTCCTATTTACTGCTATTTTACTGACAAAAAATGGGATGTGTGAATGTTCAGTAACAATAGAAACAGTCGTATGATTATAGATAGGTGTAGTTTAAATATACTTTTCATAGGAGAACTTGGATTAGTGTGTTGTTCAGTTCAATTTCTCTTTCTTCTTATCTGCTGACCTCCTTTGGTATCACTTCATGGCACATTTCACCTTGGTAAGACTGATTTCAAACAAATTGAATAAAATACTGCAATTTACATTAACTGAACAAACAGTACGAGCCCAGGATTTTTCCCTGATCTCTAAAGGGGTGGGCAACTAACTCACTTAAGGATCAACATTTTAGGCTGAAGATCCTTCACAGCCAAAATCTTCACATTTTTCTAAGTCCACATTTTCTAGGTGCAAATTTCTGACATTACACAAAGAAGGGTTGAATTGTGGTATTGGATGTAAATTCCATACTTTCCCTATTAACAGTTTAGATTTGGAATTACTGTTTGACTACCTCAGAATAGGAAGAGAGAGAAGAAGATCACAAGATCTGGGTAGTGAATATGGTGTGATGATCTAACTTTAGGTAATGTTCAGGTCTGCAATTCTCGTTCGGGAAACTTGGCCGATGTGCATCTTTTCTGGATGTACTCAGATTGGGAATTTTGGATAAAAATGCAGAGCACATAACTTCTTGTTAGGAATCTGTTAAACCTTATGGCTATTGATCCATTGCAGTTTTGTTTAAAATAGAAGCGTACGTAAAGGCAACAGTTATGTGCAAACACAAAAATTAGGGTTTTTCAAAACGATGAATCTGAATTGAATTTAAAAATATCCATGAACAAGTTGACATGATTTTCAGAGAAGTCTCTCATGTTCTGTGAATGTTTATCCTTTCTCTAATCCCTGGAAGAGTGGCTGCAGACTGTATATATTTTATTTTCAAAATGTGATGAGACCAAGAAATTTAGAAGCAGAATAGCTATTTAGAATAGTTTTCAAATTCAACACATTTGTATGCTTCATACAAAACAAAGAGTCCTTGGATCAGTAAGAGGGAGCTAAAACAAGAGAAAGGGATAGCTTATGTTTTTGGTGAAGAACTGAAGCTGAGCAATACTGTTCACTCTGTAATTTTTGAGCTTATCACATCTTCCTGTGTGTTGTCTGCCTTGATAGATAGCAGGATGACAGATGACATCTGCCTGCATCTGAACACAATGTTAAAACACGCAGATGCACTCAAGAAGGATCCATTGTCCCAGTGCTGTGCCAGCCCTAGAAAACCTTAAAAAAAAAAAAAAAAAAAAACCGAAACCCTGGGGCTGAAACCAAAGCTTTAAAAAAAAATTTTACTGAAATATCTTAAATTATAGAAATCATATATCTGTATAAGATAATTTATGGATTTTTTGTCTGATGATTAGACATGCTGAAATGACTGGATGCCTTGCCAAAGATTTAGCACAGTCTTTTTTACATCTATTGGTTTAAGTGTTTCACAACCATTTTTTATCTGAGCCTCATTGTCACCGCTTGTTCTTCCTTACCACTTTTCTTCCCTGAACCATTGCAACTGTTTTCTTCTCCATTTCTTGCACTCCAGCCTTACATATTCTTGCTCTCTTGACTCATTGTTTATCACGACATATATTTTCTGTCCTCTGTTTTGACTATGATCTCAAAGCAAAAACACCCCGACAAACCAAAACCACCCAAAGCCAACACCTTTTCAGTCACCACAAATCTCTATCCACTCAATGAAAGTAGCCGTAGCATTATTGCTCTTGAATAGTGATAGGACAGTTCCTAGGGAATAATCTTTAGTGAATAAATGAACCTTTTATCATCCCAAGCTTTTCATAGTCGAGATGTATACTGCCAAATGTATGAAATTAAATGGATATTATTTTCTACATGGAATAAACTTTCTCTTTAATCACCCATTTGGAGTTCTATGGCACTAACAGAACTTGCATTATTGAATTATTATAGATGCCAGCCTCATAATGAAATGATTATCATGGACTAGATGGAGGGAGACAGACTACATGCACCTTCTTCTTTTAGCCCTATTTTCTATGATTATACAACCTGTGCAAATCAGGTAGGACATTATTAAAAGTAGGGAAGAACACATAAGGTTTCTATGCAAATGTTGATCCAGGTGCAAGATCTACGCTATTGCATACCTCATGATTTCTCTGGAAACAGAATCGAAGTCTCATGCAGGTTGGAAAGGACACCTGGAGGTCATCTAGTCCAACCTGCTGCTCCAGGCATTTTACAAAAAGTAAATAAAATGACTTGTTGCTGTTTTCCTGGTGATGCAGGCAAATATCAGAAAATACTAGATAGTTACTTAGTTATTTAGATTAATCTCTTATAGTTATGAGGCAAACCTTAATTATAACATCACTCCATTAGGCCTGGGCACACCTCAAGCAGATTGAGAAAACTTCAGATTTTATAGGCATTCAAATGTTCAAATGAATACCAAAGTTAAAACTGAATAAATATTACCTGATAGCATTTGTCAAAATGTTAACCCCTTTCTTTGCCCATGAATGGTTTGTGATCTGATTTTCATCTGCACAACTGTGTTTGTTATTTAGGAATATTCATCAAATAGTTCATACAAACAATACTATAAATTACCTCTTGCTGTGTGGTTGATTTACATTTATTGCAAACACTCTTGATTGCATGACTGAAAACCAAAGGTAGAAAAACACCACATGGCAAAGAAAACATAATGCCACATGCTACAGTCAATTAACGAAGTCAGGGATTCTGAGACAAGACTGCAACACACAATGTTTCTTCAAATATCTAAGACTTCCAAAGAGCTCTTGAGCTAATCTTTGTACAACATCTTTGCCATGCCTGAGGACAGAAATGTTTGTCAGTTACCTAGCCCAAATCTCAGGTTTGCCACTCTCTACATTGCATGTGATGGAGTATTTAAAGATAGTTTAAATTTCTCTTATAGGACTGATTAAAATTGAGAACGGAAGGAAAAACCTACTCCTAATTTTCAAATAGATGTCCCAAAGAATTTTACAGTAAATCTCCCAAAGGCTTTGGCTCAGTCCTGAGTGAGGACTCTTATGGATGTTGACAGAGTTGCTCGTCTTTCTACAAAATAATCCAGTGACTTAAACCCCATATATTCTCATGAAAGCAGAAGCCCGGCATTAATGGGTCTAAATTGACCTAAAGTCATTCGAAAAGTTTCCAGTTAACTAACCATTCTCTTTTGTTTTTATCATGAAAAAAAAATCCATGTACCGTGGTTGTTTAAAAATGAAAGACTCCTGATTGAGCTATTAGAAGTCAGTAACAATTCATAGTGAACTTGAAAAAAAATCTGTAGAGGTTTTGTTTTACAAATTCTTCAGAACATTAATTTCACATCCTGTTCTTTAAAATGTGTTCCCTTTTGTGGCGATAATTATTGAGGATGTGAGTGAATCAGAGTCTGAATCATTTAAGACCACTACATCCATGAATAATGTTCACCAGTGACTATTTCTCAGCTCCATATTTATGCAGTAATTCCAACAATGAAGTCTTGTTGTGTTTCAAGAAAATAAACATTAAAGTAAACAGCTTGTTCTGTATTGAGATGATTAGAGGAGGTATTCAACAAAGACTAGACTTCTGTCAGTCCAGTTAGGAGTTTATTATCCAAAGCTGTTGCAATAACAGTGTTATTTCAGTGGATACAGGCTGTTCAAGTTTCCTGGGATTTAAAGGTGAATTCAGGTCATTCATTACTTTCATTGGCACTGTAAATCTGTAGCATTAGGAAGGAGTGGAAAGAGATAAGTATGCTACAAATAGTACAAATAAAGATGGAAGAGATCACTTTAACCCCCTAATTCTTTCTGTATGAAAATCTTGCTCCCCTCATGCTGGAATCACAAAAATAAGATGGAAGAAAAACACTGAATTTCCATTTCCAGCCATACTGCATACACTTTCTTATGCATGCAGGACATCCTCTGCAGCACTCAAGCTTGTGCACTCTGTGGCTTTCTGTTGGGTTCTTTGAATGGTGGAGTTCAACACTACCAGTGTGAACACCAGAGAAACTGGGCAACTTGCACAATAAACTAGTTCTTGAAGAGTGAGCTGTGATTTTTAACAACTGTAATATATACTGTGAACACTCCCCAATTTGGATACAACTTGTGGAAGCAGCTGTGTTGAAATTTGTGTTTCAGTTGCAGTTTGAGTAGATCTACTCCTCAGCAGCCTTGGATTGAGTATAGTTGGACATGATCTTTCATCTTGAGTACATTCCTCTTCTTTTTATTCCTGAAGGAGGTGAAGGAGCAAAAAAGGCACCTTTGTTCCCAAGTTTTCCAAACTGATAGTAGGATCTTCCTCTTTCCTATTTGTTCCCCTCAGATAGAAAATTCGTTTCCTGTTACATTGTGACTAGTTGGATAGCTTCTAAGCGGACTAATCTTGCTTGTTCGTTGCATTAATTGCTCCCTTTTGCTAATTCCTTTGGAGTTAGTCTACTTCTAATTATAGGATGAAAGCTGTTTATTTCTTTCCCTCTGATTAGCCATGGTAGAGGCCTTATATACTTTATTCTTCTCTGTATCAGGGAAAGGTCTGGTGGTTATCTAACTGTCTTAAGTGTTTGTGGAGAGTGGAAGGCTACAGGACTCAACTCACTGAATGGAGACAAAAGCTAAGTTTCTGTCTGGAGCAGTATTAGAAGTACATCTCTGGTTTGGGATCTCATTTAAGCATCCTCAGATACACAAATGGTCAAATGTGAGTCTTATGAGTGATGGAACTGAGTTTTGTCATGAAGAATTCAAGTTGGAGTTAGTTGTTGCTTTCATTACCTGGAAATCAACTTGAAGTTTGTAGGTAGTTTTTCAGGGTTTTGAGGTTTAGTGCCATCAGTACTGAAGTTTCACTTTGAAGTCTTGGAATGGTCATCATCCTAACTATTCCCACTTAAAGGTGCAAGCTCAAAACACCTTGCCCCTTTGGGACCTATATAGTGTTTTCATTATCAGATTGTGTACAATGATATACTTAGAAAAGATACTAATAAAAAGGTGAAGCATCTGTCACCGTCCAAGTAGAGATGAAATACATCGATACTTACAAAAACATTAGAACATAGAACAGAAATGTCCTGAAATCCTTTCTGTCATGAGCCATTTTAAATGAGTATCCCTTTTAGAGTATAAAACAAGGATGCTCTTTTATTTGTAGGATCCACTCTGAAAACTGTTTGAGATCTTAATTTTACCATTACTTCTCCTGCCTTCAGAATCTGTCTTCCAAAGGACCAAATTCAAAGCAAGGTGTTGAGATGAGATGAGATGAAGTGAGGTGAGATGAGATGAGGTGAGATGAGATGAGGTGAGATGAGATGAAATGAGATGAGATGAGGTGATGCAGTCAGTCAACCCCCCCGAAATCATCAGGGGACACACTTTGAAAACAGCTTGAATGCTCAGCTTCCCTCTCTTCTACTCAATGTGTACAGAGTCTGGCAGATGACACATTCACTCAACCCTGTGCTTACTGTTAAACACCTTTCAACAAACACAAGCAAAAACACTCTACCATAGTAACACTAACTCCTACTTCCAGCAAAAAGCTATTGCAGTTACAGGGAGAGAAAGCATCAGCTGTGTGGGGAAAAGCGTGCCCTCCTCTGAGCATAGCTGCTGTCAGGATGGTTAGGTGTCTAGCATGAGTGTCTGTGCAGACTGCATTTCAGCGCAGCTGGGAGTCCTGCTGCCCACCGAGCCCATCTAACTGCGCAGAGCATAGGCTGACTGACACCCTTTCAGGCAAATGTAGAAACTTTGCTGTAAAACCTGATATAGTTTTTGACATTGATGGGTAAGAATAGTGAGAAATGTCAGTTCAAGCTGAAAAGCTACTGGTGAAACAGCATCCTCCAAACATATTCCCATAATACCATGGCACACTTTAGCAGCCTTGATTTTCTTGACACAGAAGCTGGTAACTAGAGGTCTAGATGTAGCTTCAGTCATATTATTTTCAAACAGTCGCTGGAAAGACTGGAGCCTGATTTGCAGAGCACATTTTCACTTCTAATGCAGAGGAAGGTTGTTTTTGTACTGTCTGATACATGGAATATAATACATATATATGCACATGTTAAGGCATGTATGTATGTCTGATTTTAACATATAAGTATGTGGGAACAGGACATGCTGCAAAGTGGTATTCTCTTTCATCATCTTACTTTTCCCTAGCCAATAATCCAACTGTCTTGGTAAGAGTACAGAAAGACACCTATTCAAACAGTTACAGATTTTATTTCTTTCCTCAAAATATTAACTTTTCTCTTCAAAATTATACTCCCCAGGACTAAGAGTTAGAGGCCTGTATTACTCCCTAGACCTGAGACCCGACAGACTACATGATGCTATATCATGGGCCAAAAGATATTAGTATTACCATAGGATACCCAATATCAGGTTTTTGCCCTCAGAGAGAGCTGAGATAAAAGTTGGGGGGAAAAAAAAGGTTTTAAAAAACTTTCCTGTCCTATTTTGGCTGATAAATGAATTTTGTTTGTTTGCATTTTGCTTGATTGCATTTTTCCTGTTCAAAAATACCTAGGCATTGGCTCCTGACTTTTCACGAACACCTCTGATTTACCAAAAAAGTTTGAACAAAAGAAGTTTAACTAATCCTACCTAATGACGTTTTAAGTTATGCCTTTTACTTCACTTGTTCTTCTTGTTGTTTTTAAGGAGTAGACTTCAAGCCCTTTTTAAAAAAAATTATTATTCTACTTGAATAGATAGATTTCTAAAGGTAAGAACCTGACTTCACATACAAAAACCCATGACAAACAGTCCTCACAAGACCTTTGAAAATTCTCTACAATATTTGTAAAGCTTTCCTTGTAAATGTTTTTGTTACATCTGTTCCTTACATAGGGCACATTGTAGAATAGGACAACAGTTTTACCAGTCAGAGAGCTTGAGGATATGCAGTACTTACCACAATTGCAGGTCATTCATCAAAAGAAAAACTTTTACCATAAAACTGCCCCCTTTCATGCTGTAGGTATAGTGAAAAGCTAAAAACAACAGAGATATTTTGTGTGAATGTTAATGAGGAATTTTTTTTTTTTGCTACTCAAGGTCTCATGTCATGCTTAATGAGGGGTAACAATAAGCATTATCGTCCATTAAGAAATTGCCTCACTCATCCTTTGAGTGGTACTGAGTTGTTATTTATAGCAGTGAAATTTTGAGACAAAAATATTAGGTTTATCATTATTTGTACATTGCCTGATTCACCTTGGGTGACTGACTTAGGGACTACTTCTCCTAAGCTTTTTACACAGACACTTGATAAGATAAAGTGAAGATAAAGACACTTTATAGCATGTTTCACAGAAAGCCTAAGTTTGGTGCGCTCAATCTTCTCTTCAGGATGCTGAAAATACGTAAAGCTTCTCAAGAAAGAATTCTTTTTTTTTTTTGTGGCCATATGTACCCTTTAGGGTTCCTGGGCTAAGAACAACAATTCTTTTTCCAGCACCTTTTGTAACTTTTGTTTGTCCTGGCCTTGGCTGAGTGCCTTTCAAGCACTGTAGATGCAACAGGATTGTGTGGAAGTCCATTGCCAGAGTGAAGTCAAAGCCAGACATTTCACAGAATCACAGAGTGGTTGAGGTTGAAAGGGACCTCTGGAGATCATCTAGCCCAACCCCCTACTCAAGCCGGGTCACCTAGAGTGGGTTGCTTAAGACAGTGTCCAGTTGGGTTTTTAATATCTCCGAGGATAAAGACCCCATAGCCTCTCTGAGCAACCTGTGGCAGTGTTTGACCATCCCCACGGTAAAAAGCAAAACTTCAGCTTATGTTTAAGAGGAATTTCCTGCATTTCAATTCGTGCCCATTGCCTCTTGTCCTGTCACTGGACACCATTGGAAAGAGCCTGGGTCCATCTTTTTCATTCCTTTCCATCAGGTTTTTATACACATTGATAAGATCCTCCTGAGCCTTCTTTTCTCCAGGCTGAACAGGCCCAGCTCTCTCACCATATGTCAGATATTCTGGTCCCTGAATCATCTTTATGGCCCTTCCCCAGACTTTTGTGCAGGGGAGTCCAAATCTAGTTCCAGTACTTGAGATGTGTCTCACCAGGGCTGACTAGAGGGGAAGAATTACCTCCCTCAACCTGCTGGCAATGCTTTTCCTAAAGCAGAGCCATTCCTCCCAGTTTTGTATCGTCTGCAAATTTGCTGAAGGTGCACTCTGTCTCGTTGTCCAGGTCATTAATGAAGATGTTACAGGACTGGACCCAGTATTAACCCCTGGGCTACACCACTTGTGACTGACCTCCAGGTGGACTTTGTGCTGCATATCACAACCCTTTGAGCCTGGCAGTTCAGCCAGTTTTCAATCCACCTCACTGTCCACTTACCTAGTTTGTACTTCATCAGTTTGTCAATAAGGATGTTATGGGAGACATTGTGTGAAAAGCCTTACTAAAGTCAAGATAAATGCCATCCACTGCTCTCCCCTCATCCACTGAGCCATTCATCTCATTGTAGAAGGACATCAGGTTGGTTAAGCATGATTCCCCCTTCATAATTCCATGCTGACTATTCCTAATCACTTTCTTGTCCCTCTTTTGTTTGGAAAGCACTTCCAGGATTAGTGGTGCCATCAACTTCCCAGGGTTAAGGTGAGGCTTTCTGGACTGTAGTTCCCCAGATCCTCCTTCTTGTCCTTCTTGAAGATAGGTGCAACATCCCTTCCTGAGGAACCTCTCTGACCACCTTGACCTTTCAAAGATAATTGAGAGTGACCTTGCAATGACATGAGCCAGCTCCCTCAGCACTTATGGGTGCATCCTGCCAGGTCTTATGCAACCATTATGTAAATTCCAGTTTGTTTAAATATTCCCTAACGTGATCCTTCTCCACCGAGGGTAAGTCTGCCTTGCTCCAGGCCTTCACTCAGGGGCCTGGGATTCCTGAAGGCCTTTTCCATGTCGTTTGTCACTAGGTCCCCTGCCCCATTCAGCAGCAGGCCCACATTTTCCCTAGTCTTCCTTTTGCTGTTTCTGCACTTGTAGAAACCTTTCCTGTTGCCCTTCACATCTCCCATCAGATTCAACTCCAGTTGATCTTCAGCTTTCCTAACCCCATCACATGCTCAGATAGTGTCTCTGTACTCCTCCTGCATACCCTGACCCTGCTTCCACCTCTTGTATGCTTCCTTTTAAAGTCTGAGTTTAATCAGGAACTCCTTGTTCATCCATGCAGGCCTTCTGCCACCTTTGCTTGACCTCCAGAACATGGGACTAGATCATTCCTGATCTTGTAGGTGGTAGTCCCCAAAAATCAACAAGCTCTCCTGCACCTCTCTTCTCTCCAGAGCTTTATCCCATGAAATTCTTCCAAGCAGTTCCCTGAAGAGGTCTAAGCCTGCTCTCCTGAGGTCCAGGGCTGGGGATCCAGCTATTTGCTTTGCTCCCTCCTCTCAGGATGCTGAACTCCACCATCCCATGATCACTGCAGCCAAGGCTGCTCCCAACCTTCACGTCCCCAACAAGATCTTTCTTGTTTGTAAGTATGAGGTGCAGCAGAGCACATCCCCTTGTTGGCTCTTTGATTACCTATTTTAGGAAGTTGTCATCAATGTCTTCCAGAAACCTCCTGGATTGCTTGTGCCCTGCTGTGTTGCCCTTCCAACAGATAATGGGGTGATTAAAGTCTCCCAGGAGGACCAGGGCCTGTGAATGTAAGGCTTCTTCTTGTTTGAAGAAAGGAGCATCCTATGCTTTCTAACAGCCAGGTTGCACAGTCTCTGTTTTTTAGAACAAGACATGTCTGCAAAATGTTTTGGTTTCAAGATAGTACATTTGTTTTTGCTGAAAATGCCATGCACGACCAGTTTGATTTCTGAGACAGAAAAGTTCCTGCTGTGCAAAGAAACATGACTTTTGAAAAGATACACAGAATTATATCTGGCATACATGTCTGGGATTCAAAACC
This sequence comes from Gymnogyps californianus, assembly GCF_018139145.2. Classification (NCBI taxonomy): domain Eukaryota; kingdom Metazoa; phylum Chordata; class Aves; order Accipitriformes; family Cathartidae; genus Gymnogyps; species Gymnogyps californianus. Next base: position 38,867,971 of record NC_059472.1, read on the forward strand.
AAGCCATCAATGTTCTGAAGGCAATCCAGAATATTCTAGTCCATAAACTCATGGAGCAAAGGACCAAACTTAACTCTCACTTTGACTTCCTGTTTGACATCTCCTATGGCTTTATTGGAATGTCTCCCCTGGACAACATTATAAACCTCTGGCAAAACCCTGTTCCTTACTATGCAAAGGGATTTTGTAGGAATTTGCCTAAATCTCCTGTATTCAGTTACAAACTCTTTTTAATCTTTTTTTTTTTTCTTGGATAATTTATATCCCCTACATGAAATATGACAGTAGAGAGTATGGACTATCTCTTGTTTTGTGCTGTCAGTTTCTTGGAGTAGTTCATAAGAGTTCTTGAATCTGCAGGGTTAAACCTGCATTTCTGATGCCCACCACATCAGCCAAGGTTACTCATTAGGCTAGAGTGGTTTGGTCACACCACTTTTTGTAGCTAGTGCAGCAGTGTAGCTAATATTCTCAGAAGACCATGTTCTCAACCCTGCCACCTCTGGCTGGGCTTCAGCACCAGTCTGGCTTGAACGTAGGTCTGTGGATGCAAAACAAAGCCTAAACTTCTCTGATACCGTGCAATCAGAGGCCTTTTGGGGACATCTTTATTTGTATTCTATCTTAGAATATTCTTTTTCATTGTGTTATGCTATAAAAGATTTCACTTCCTACCTTACGGTAATATACAGTGGCATTCTGATATCTCTCGCAGCAAGTTAAATCTCTTTGTGAAGTTTATTAGTAATTCTTAGACGTATCTATTTATTTTTATTTAATGGGTTACTTTGAATTAAGATTACTTCAGTGATTGCATGTAGATAATTTTTTTTGAGGGATTAAATTCACATTTTAGTAGGTTTTTTTCTAAAATTTCCCAAAGTAGTAGACTTAAACCACCACTGAGTTTTATTAAAATATGCCAGTAGTGTGACTGGTATTTTTCAAGACACGAAAATGTGGGGAAAAAAATCTGTTCTCAGTAGTTTATGATCAGACAGAAATTATTGCATTAATTCTGAAATAATTAGAGTGTTTGGATTTTGTGCCCTCTATTCAGGTTCAATTACCTGTAATTGAAACCCTGGTTTTAATTGTCCCTGTGTTGATCCCATAGCTTAAAAACACATGCTAATAAAATACTAAAATGGCAGACGATGTGTCCTTTAATATTTCTATTGATGTATTGAATGGGGTCACTTTTGAACTGGGTTACTTTTGAGGCAGTACTGATTTCTGTAGCCGGATTGTAACTGCAGTACTAGATTTTGACCACTGAGTGTCAGACACTGAATAATCTTTTGACATAGTTTGTTTAGCCTTTTCGTTTCATCTTTCCCTCTGCAGCACAGCGTTAAAAAGAAAAAGTTATGGCAGATCTTCCTGGCCCTGCTTTAACCAGGAAAAGATCCCGACTATTTAACAGATTAAATTCCATCATTGAGGCTGAAAGAGAATAAATTTGAGCTTGCTAAAAGGAAAGCTTTACTACTTAGTAGTAGTTGTAGCTTTACTACTTTGTGGTACCTTTACTACTTTTGTAGCTTTGCTACAGAAAGAGGAGTGCTTTGCTATGTGATTTACTGGTGGCACAGCATAGAAGAGAGTTGCATTTTACTGGTAAGAAGTTATGCAGGCAGTTCAAATCCTGTTCTTGGTGTAGCTGTTACATGCTGTTTGTTCTTCCTCAAAAGCAGAGGACAGACATGACCATAAACTACTTCTCAGGATTATTCTGGGGCTTATTATCTGGGACTGTGAGATGAGGAAACCCTGCACTGCTTGATGTCTGTCTCTGTAATGTGCTAAGGGTATGCATCTGTGCCAGAAAGGCTTGGTGGGAGCTTTGCAAGCTTTCTTGGTGGAGACACAATTTAAACAAGCAGTAACTTCTTTGCTAGCATATTCTGTTTCCTTTTCCTCTGAACTTTTAACTATTGCAACTATACAGATGAAACATTGAAGCATAGATCAGACCTTATGACACTATTGTTACTACCTTGGGGAACCTATCGTCACGAGATATAACTGAGGCAAATGCTTAGTAACAATGAGATAATTGTCATCTTTGTGTTAAAATGAAAAAGACACAGTTGTGGCAGCCACCACTGCACCCATTAAAGACAGAGCTGCTAGCAATACTGTCTACTTCAGATTCTCTAATGCTTTTCATTGTAAGTCTCTGGCTTTCAGCTGGTCATAGCTGCTGAACTTACACACCTAGTCGTGCTCTCTTGGTGCTTCCCCTCAATGTATCTGCATAATAAACAGAGGGATCTGTCACATTGGATTGCAGAAGAAATGGTAGAAAGGCAGAGGCTGGAAAAAACTGTTTGGAAGAGCTGGTAGGGACAGAAAATCTGAGATAGCCTGCAGCAAAGAGATGACGATGACTGTGGCTAGGAGCAGAGGGAGAAGCTCAGGTGACACAGGGCAGATATGAGGGATGCAAGGGTGGGGGACATGATTGTTAACTGTGTCTACAGTGGATGTGAAACCCTCAGCTTTGCTTCAACTCATGCAGAAGGAAAAATACAGTTCTGTGCAATGAAGCTTACTGTAGGGGAATACCTAAATCAGCATTGCCTATGCAACCTTAAGTCAGTCACTAATGGATGTGAAGTCTCTAGTAATGGCCACTTAACGGTTTGTCTGTAAGATCATCTCAGGAACGTCACCTGGACAAGTAGGTGGGATCTCTATTTCTGCTACAGAGCTAAGACATTATGCTGCAGGAGTTATACATATGAAAATTGTTCTAGGTTTCTCTGCCACATAATGTTGTAAAATGTTAAACACTTTGGAAAACCACCTGGAGGACAATCAACTAAACTGGACTCAAATATCCCTGTGCCTCAGCTTCCCTTCTGTGAAGCGTCCTTGCTCTCATCTCTGGGGCACGCTAGAGAGACAAATTCATAATGGTTGTGGATCAATTGTTGTGAAATGACATCATCACAGAAACCTCCAAGAGGTAATGAATAACTTCATACTTGATAAAACATTGGGCTGTGGCACTGCAAATAATGCCCGAACCATGCCTTGAAAGAAGGTACACAGAAAGGCTGAATAAGAGTTTGCACATCAGCTATTCTGCACGCTGAATGAGCCTGGGATATGATGCTGTGGCCATGTCACAGTATGTACTCTATGTCACATAATAGAGTATTTCATCTCACAATGCTTATAGACAAAACAGTAGGATGAAATTTGGACAGGCAGCTTTTTTATTATTATAAAGTACCGAGTGCTTGGATTTTCTAATTTTAATTTTCTTTTAACACAATTTTTAATCTTACAGCCCAATTGTGAGAAGGCAGCTTCTGCTTTCCTAAGAACAAGGTGTTGGTCAATTTACTGTCCAGTGAGAACAATATTTCTGACAATGCTCTCTTCTCTAGGGATCTCTCTTCCTTTCTTCTTTTCCCCATCTATCAAACGATAGATAAGTCGCTTTTAGAAATCCAGGCTTTCAATTTTAACCCAGTTTATGCAGCACTTTCATTACATTTCAGTCCATTGTAATCTGATCACTTATAAAATTGCCCACCGAGGCACATTGCTTCCAAGAAGTATGAGTAAGATGCCATTATGAGGATCTAATAACAAAACCTAGAGTTTTCTCTCAAGAAGGAATAGTCTGACCTGGCCTGGGAACACTGTAATAAATTGTAAAACTTAAAATCAATCCAGTGGGTTTATGGGTTGTAAGGCTTCAAGGTAGTAGGAGAGGGCAAAGAGAAATGCTGCTGGACTACAAGTTTGTCTCCCTGGTGGGAAGAGTTTTCCATATAATCTGCCGCCCATCTGGAGGCTCAATGTGCTTACTTCATTCGGGTGTTTTTGTGGCCTCCTGCTCTATAAGACAGTTTGCATTTTGCCTAGGACGTCTTTGTAAAAGACTTGCTGCTTAGTGCAAGGTAGAGTCCAAAATACCCTGTGCAGTCCCCCCAAAGAGACTGGCCCTCTGTTGCACAGCACTATCTAGCTTCTTTCTCTTCGAGACAGAGAGGGCAAAATGTAAACCTTAAAATGGACAAAATAATTAACTGAAAAGTAGAAAATTTAATTAGATAGGAACAGGGCCTTAATGGCGAGAGCCTTGCCTGCTAGCACATCTTCTGACTTGGGTGGTGCCGCAGTTCACATGTCGCTGATTGCAACAGGTACAATGGAAAGGAGAGCAGTAGTCCAAGGGTAGAAGCAGATTACATAGACTTTTAATATCTGAAAATGAATTGCAATGCTTGATGTCACAGGATCAGGTCTGTTTTCAGCAACGGGCTATAAAGCTAATAATAGAAAACTTGCAGTTTGCTCCTGGCTGGGCTAAGCAGGACTCAGTATTACACGGATGCAGTTGGCTTTTGGTTTGGGTCTGCAACCTATTGGACCCCACTGAGCTTTATCTCAAGATTTTGGTGGTCTGGAAAAGGCGATTCAGACCACTGTCCAGAGGGTGGCACACTTAAACTGGTGGTGGGGAAAATCTTCCCCAGCTCCCCCATCCCTTAAACATCACATCTGGCTAGAAGTTCTGCTGCTCTCTGCAGGGTTGTCTGGGTCTGTGAGAGCAGATAGCTCTTTGCAGACAGGAATGCAAATAGTTGAAGCAGTGAACACAATCAGCTCTCATCAATTTAATCAGGAGACTGTTGGTCTCTACGGACTATTTCTAAGAGATCTCAAAGGAGAGCTTAAAAAGGCAGCTTTATTGCCTGGAGGCTTGACAGAAGTTAACAACTCTCCTTGAAAAGCGCAAGTCAAAAAGGATGAAAATTGCTACATCTAAACCACGGATGAGTGAGTTTGGTGGAGGAATCACTAGGAAAAAACTTTACAAACTGTTATGCAAGAGGACAAGCCTAGAGAGCTCCCTACTGGCCTTTAAATACCGATGAAGATGTTTTTTCAGTCTTACAGTAATTGTGAAAATCGTGATGATGATGTTGAGCCAATTATACTTTTTGCCTTGTAGCCTGGGAAAAGCCATGTAAATCTCTGATACTTAGGTACTATGGACTGCAAAAAGCTCCTTGTAATAGCATGAATTATGCCTAATAATGTTCAGCCTGTAGTGAATCCTCTAGGTATGGTTATCCTTGTTTACAGGTAGGTAGCTGAGTAGAGGAGCTGAAGTGGCTTCTTCTGAGGTTACACGGAAGGTCAGCTAGTGGTGTAGGAAAAGAACACAGGACATCTGCCTTGCAATCCCCTCTGCCTTGTCTTACAGCTCTGAAATGTCTGCATGTAAAAAGGGAGGAAGAAAAGGAGCAATTAAGCTATGTCTCACCTACTCAGGTGACTGTCTCATGTAGGCACGCATAGTGACATCACTGAACTGTGATGCAAGAAGGTAGGTGATAATGGTGTGAATGACTGTGTCCCAAGGAGGGAGGAGTGACCCAGTGTAAGGGGTAGGAGGATGAGCCCTGCAATCACAACCCTGCAATTTTTCCTCCCAGGGACTCTCTGGTAAAGGCAGGAGGCTGAGTTCGACAGAAGTGCAGAATACTTCTTAGGGAAGAGAAAAGGTGGCCAAGACTAGAAATGAACTACCCCAGACCTGAGGGCTTGTGAGGACCCTCCTGCAGGGTGGGCTGTGAAGGTAGGAGGAGATAGGAAGGATGACTGCCCCATCTTTGAAATAAGTCTGGTGGCTGGAGCACCAATGGTAGTTGGACATCTTGGGGGATCCCCAGAGGGTATTTTATACCTCCTCCCTGCCATTTTTGGTAGCCCTCTTTCTGAATACTGCATGTGCACGCCAGGCTCTTCTGGCATACCCCATGGGCAGCGGAGCCCACTCAGAGGTGCCCAAGCACCAAGCCAGCGGGCAATGGGGGTGACCTTGCTCGCCGATGGGCTGGCAGCTTCCAGCAAATCCCATTAGCTTGAGCACTGAGAGGGGTACTGTACCGTGGGGTAAGCTGTATGCCTTGTAACACCCAACCAGCGCTGGTAAAGGGTAGTTAGTACCTTACAGCTGATGCTAGTTGGCTGTAGGAGGGGGAGCAACCGGCCTCTGACTGTCCGGGCAGCCTTCTGCTGGAAGAAGGACTGATTTACCCTGAGCATGTTCTCTCACGTGTTTTATTTGACTTCCTGTATTTTTAATTGGAAATTTTGGGGTATGTGGTAATTAACAGGGTCTCAAGCTATGGTGGTAATTTTAAAAGTCCTGAGAGATCTTCTTGTATATTATGAGTTACGGGGGTGAGCAGGGAGTATATAGAAAGATTCCTGTCATTGCTCCTCTCGAACACTGTCAGGTTTGCGTCTCTTTAAATTTCACTTACCAGAATTTTGCAGTGTTACAATTTCTGCTTTCTGGACAAGCTTTTTATCTTTGGCAGTATTTTCTTTGCTATGTAATTAGCTAGCATCCAGGAAAGAACAATAACTGTTTCTTCTGTCAAATGGTATAACATTTTGGGTCACCAGGCTCTGGACACTGGACACTGTGTCTGAGTCACATCATCAGAGTCCCAGGAGAGGGGTTCGACGCACAAAATCTAGAAGAGTCCAGCCTATGTCTGTTCCCAGCCTAAGTTTGTTCCCTGCTCATCTCCCCTCCTTCCCTCCACACTAAGTACGCTGAATAGCTCTGAGTTGCTGCTGAGCTTCCCTCTTGCAGAGGAGTTTCAGGAACGACTTGTGGATCGGAGCTAGGTTTCCCTCTGTCCTGGTTTCGGCTGGGATAGAGTTAATTTTCTTCTTAGTAGCTGGTACAGTGCTGGGTTTTGGATTTAGTGTGAGAATAATGTTGATAACATGCTGATGTTTTGGTTGTTGCTAAGTAGCGCTTATCTGAAGCCAAGGACTTTCCAGTTTCCCATGCTCTGCCAGCAAGCAGGTGTGCAAGAAGCTGGGAGGGAGCAGAGCTGGGGCAGCTGACCTGAACTAGCCAAAGGGGTATTCCATACCATGGAACGTCATGCCCAGTATGTAAACAGCAGGGAGTTGGCTAGGAGGGGCGGATCGCTCCTCTGGCATCGGTCAGCGGGTGGTGAGCAATTGCATTGCGCATCACTTGTCTTTTCTTGGGTGTTATTTCTTTCTTTCGTTGTATTCCTTTTCATTACAATTATTATTATTCTTAGTTAGTAGTGTACTTTTATTTTTACTTTAGTTATTAAACTGTTCTTATCTCAACCCACGAGTTTTACTTTTTTTTCTTTCCTCCTCCCCACCCCACTGGGAGGGGGGAGGGGGAAGGGGGAAGCAGCTGCATGGTACTTAGTTGCTGGCTGGGGTTAAACTACAACACCCTCCCAGACCATTTCCTTTAGAAAAAAATTTCTGCATCTCTTCACAATGTCCTTGTCTAGAACAGTCTAGGAAACTGTTTTCTCATCTTGTGAAAGTTTTTTCAAAGTTTAAACCAGGATGGAAAGTTGTACCTTTGAGAATTTTCACCTGCTCCCATTCAATCTTGCTCAGCTGGTCAACAAACCAACCCAGAAAAACAAACAAAGGCAGTTAACATCAGGTCAATTAAAATGTGCTTGGATGTTGATTTTTTAAACTTTTAAATTCTTTGTGGTGTAAATAAAATCAAATTCCCAAACAAAAAGTTGTCTTCAACTTGGGAATGAGATGATTTGACGCTAATACCTGCAAAAATAAGATCTTAGAGCAGTTTCAAGATTGGAAACCTTTCTGAGATCAGAAAATTTATAAAACTAGCTCAGGTACAGTTTTGACTATTCAATATTTTATAAACAAAAATAAATCTGTTAACAGCCTCTCAACTACCTCTGCTCACATTTAGTAGCCAGGATTAGTTTTTTTCTCCTATTAAGTCTTGCTGCTGAAGATGAGCTACCATGTAGCAAGAAACTACAGGCAGATGTGCATTGTGGCTCACAAGCATTTTTATTGATATGAAGTTCCTACTTACCGAGATTACCAAAATACAATTCTCATTTACAACATACCCTGCCAGTTTCCATAATAGAGCCCACACCTGAGCAAAGGTAACGTGCAGAAATACCACGAAGTTGTTATGAGGCACAATCAGCCAGACACCCTAGGACAAAAATGGCTTATTTTGCAGTCAGTTAATTTGAACAGAACAATATCTATTTTGGATTGAAATCTAATCAAGTGTTTGAGACAGTTCTGTTTGGAAAGGGCAGATGATTTTCACTTTGAATTGCTTCATTTCAAAATCTCTGCCAAATTATCTTGCTGGCAAGACGGAGCCACCTGGCATTTTTGAATGGCTGCTGGGGGTGGCTGCAATCCAAAAATTTGCCAGACTGCAATGATTAGTTTTAAAGAACTTGGCCTATGCTGTTTCTCCTCTGTGCAATGCCATCAGGTCCCTCAAGCCAGGCAGATTCCTGCATGCTTATCAGGAGGGACAAGGAGCTTTTGAAGTTAGGGAGGATGCTCTTGCATCAGCAGTTTTGGTCACCAGAAGGTAACATGCCAAATGGCACAGGTGTTCCCAGGAATCTCCTTGCTTTTGGCCTTCAATTTTCCACTTCAGAAGTATGTGTTTGTTGAGAGGCAGAGGCTGAGCATAGTTGCCTTTTGGTTGTGTGGAGTAATTACACTTCTGCTTGTGCTGATGATAACAGAGGGACATATGTCCCTGGAAGGAAATGCTCAGCCTATAAATTATATGTCCTATTTACTAGCAGGTCTTTTATTGTTCCCTCACTTTGCAGTCCAGGTCCATTTGTGACATGCAAAATGAGTTCTGTGTTTTAGCTTTGAAACTAGAAAGAGGTTTCTCATCAGAAAAAAGTCATTGTTCATATTTAGATTAATTGCCTTCTTAGAAGATATCTGTTCTCTAGATGTAAGTGCTACATCTAGTAAGTGTTCTCTAGATGTAAGTGCCTCATCTAGTTTTAAATGCAGCTGAAGCAGAGTTTGTTCTGACTCCACAGTGTAGATGTAGTTTTTATGTGTAAAGCAGAGACTCCAACGAGCTGGGGGTATAGAAACTGAATGAGCTTTTTGCTTCAGAAGTGATTGCTTCAAACTGGGATCAAAACATATTGCCAGGGTGGATGGAATGGGGAAACTTGTGATTACATGTACTGAATTTATGGTCAAGTAGACGACTTCAGTCTCTGGATATAAGTTTATAAACACTTCAGAAAAGACTTCTTGTCTTTGTTATGCATTTTAATATGAAATGACCCTTACTCCTGCCGTGTTCTCTGTTGTTTAGGGGAAGGGAACAATAGAAGGGATAAACATGAATAGTAATTTATTCCAGAAATAGTCCAGCAGTACCAGTGAGAGTATTTTTGGCATAAATTACTGCTCAGCTTCATTTAATGATGTCTTGACTTGGTCAACTAAAACTGAAGAGATAGTTTGGTCAGTGAAATGATATTCAGTGTAAGTGAGAGTGGCAGATCCTGATCATTAGTAAGAGTCTCTGTATTCTCTCTTTCTTTTCAACCAGCAAATCAGCCTAGGTGCCATCCAATCAGTTAATTATGGAGCAAACTTCAATGATTTAGGTGGCCTACAGATACCAGAAAACTTTCACTAGCACTCTATCCTGTTAAGTATGCATTTCTACTGTTTGCTGTTCATACTCAGAAGCATCTGAATTTATGCATAAAACTTTTACTGAGAAAAGCACACTTCTAAGTCTGACATAGGAAGGGTGCAAGCTTACAGGGTAATACAGAATATGTAGCTGTCCCTTTGTCTCCTGGGCAGGGGATTAAATACCTGGCCTGTAAACAAGGCTTAGAGCCAAAGTTGGACACCTAAGACAGCCCCTGAGGCACGTGAGCCTGAAACTGAGTCTGGAAAAAAACATCTGCCAACTTGCTACCTAGTGGATCCTGGAGCTACCTCTCTCTGCGTGGTGAGGGCTGCCACAGGCCTCTCCCTCACCTTATGGTGTTTAGTAAATAGATTTTCCTCCTCTAACTTGGCTGAGGGGCTCCTTAAGTAGGTGTTTTCAGATGCCACCTGATATACACTGACAGTATCAGACTTCTCTCAAAATGCAGCTGAAAACAGTTGCTTTCTTTTAAGACAGCAGTAAAGATGCCTAACCTTTTCTATGATAGATTAACGGTGGGAGAACATATGCAGCAAGAGGAGAGGCAGGCTTGTGTCTCATTTTCTAGTGGGATGCACACTTACTATTCCTTCAACAATACCTTAATCAAGGACTTCTTACTCCTGCTTGCTCATGTGGAGCAATGAAAAGATACAGATGCAGCTTCTCTTGTAAGTCTGATTCATTTGTATGCCTACAAAACCTATACATGTAGTTATATAGACTGAGAGAAGCTTATGAAGTGGAGTAGCAAAGGCTAAGGAGGTTACTGCCCTGATGGCTGTATTGTTTATTAATACTTGTTTCTTGTGAAGTAAGGGGTTGCTTTTTCAGGCTGTGTTGCTTAGAGACAGAACCGGGTTATGCTCTTGGTCATATTTTTGCAGCTTCTTTTGTATTGCTGTTGCTTACCTTTCATTCTCTTCTGAGGGCTTTGTTCATGGGTTCCTCGAAGATTTCTCCACACCTGACATTGTTTGCCCATCATCGGCTTGTTCATAAGTTACTGCCATGTAGAGGTCCACGTCTCCGTAACCCTTGCAAGGTGCATTTGCCTGTCCCATCCCTCTAAACACTGCACAGCTCCTGCTGTGTAGGAGGTGGATACCTGTGACCATAGTTGACACATTTGGGCAGAAGACCACATGGGGTGGAGATAAAAGAGAAATGAGAAGATTGATACGCTGTAAGGCCACAATGGGAGGCAAAGGCCTTCTTGGCTCTATATCCATTGTGCACGCTCCCAATGAAGAGGCTCATGTGCCACTGATTAGGAGCACCCTTGGTTGCAGGACATTTTTTCCTTAGCAAATATGTAGGTTTGATAAAGCTCCCACACGCTGAATAATGAGCTGACGCCAAACACGAATTAATAGTCTAGTTTATAAACGGAGAAGGAAACAGAATCTGCCTTTTAGCCTTTGGATAGCAAGCCTGCTTTAAACGACTTGACTGACACCTCTTTAAATTCACCTAGAAGATCTGGGGGCTTTAGCTCATTCCCTGAGTGGATCCTTTGCACTCACACAGGCAGGTTTTCCAGGACCTTAGTGTAAAAGAGGCTTAGACCTGCTATTTGTGTATTACTGAAAGTTCTTTCAAAACTGCTGTGACAAGTAGAACAGCACCATTATAAAGCAAGAATTTTGGGAAATGTGCCTTTGGAACTTTTTAGGAAGGAGGAGGAGAGACCATCTGTTTTGCTTGTCACAATTCTTGTTTGTTTAAGATGTGAATTGCCAGCAATGTGGAAAGATTGGGTACAACGACAAGTGATAGAGTAATTTTCACACTGGACTTATGGGAAGCATGTGTTGTCCATCTGTGTGATTCTCATTTTATGCAAATTTAGGAAATATAGTCTTATGTCTAATTGTCCAAAGGTAGTTCTGAACATTCAAATGGAGGAAAGATATCATGCCATATCATCAGTAGGCCTTCCTTTGGCTCCGTAACACACCAATGCAGAATGCTGCTTACTTGAAACTACAAATCATAATAAACATTTATATTTAGAATCCAATAAAATCACGTTTCAGGGTCTGCAAAACACTTCAGACCCATGCTTGGGTTTTCCTGGAAGTAGAAGAGGATGCCACAATTTTCCTGACCCTCCTAAGCAGATGTTACCAACCTGCCCAGAGCAGCATCGTGATGCCTGCTGATTCATGATGCTGGGGGAATACTAAAGGAGGCTGGTGCGAGTCTTTGGGCTAAAAAATACACAGCTGTGTGTGGTTAAAGCTTATACAAGGAATATCTGAGCTTCTGGGAGGAAGCTTTGATTTAAGGTTTGTTTTGGGGGAGGAAAGTGTTTATTTGCCTTTTAAAAAAAAATCACACTCCATGGACAGTGATGGAAGTTTTACCTGGAGCATATTGTATTTTTCAGAGCTGGCGAAAATGATACTTCCCCTTACCTACCCTAAGCACTTTCAGTGAATAGCTCCCAAAAGATACAAATATTCTTTTTTTCCTTTTTTATTTTTTTCAATTCATGATTTTTCTACGAACCGGAAATGATTCTGTATTTTTTTGACTCAATATGGCAACTGGAAATTTGACTAGAAATAATTCTTAATTCCGCTGTCATTGAAGTGCAAGTATTCCCCATTTAAAATACACTTTTTGAGAGTGTTCAGTCAAGGAATGCTTCAGTGCTTGATCATTACAGAGAGAAAGACAAAAGAGATCCAAACGAAGTGAAAATGAGATTCAGTTCGGAATTCTTATCAAGTTCCCATGAAACATTTTCCCTTGTTGCTGATTCTTTAAATGGTACAATGCCAGCAGTGCCAAAGATTTAGGTTTGTGTGATGTCAGTTACTGAACCCTCTTTAGCCAAGCATCATGGTTCTACATACAGGCTTTCTGATTTTCTTAACTTATGTCTTCTTTCCATTGTTGCTGTTTGGATGATTTCAAGGCAACTCCAATTTGTGACTTCAAAAATATTCTATTTTACAGTATGGTGTATCATTAAGGGAGAAAAAACCAACCAAACAAGAAGACAAACCTTTTTAATAAACAGCAATATAGTGATGGTAATTCATAAAAACTCAAGAAGAAATATAATTACAGCATTGATTCTGACTTCTTGCAATCTGGCTGGCTTTTTGGGGGGAACTCTGTTGGGTTTGTGAGCAGAGTGGAAACCTTGTTCATAAGGCCCATTGGTGTGATGGCTGATGTTGGAAAGCCTGTCTCTGGATGTTGGAAAGACAGTATAGCAGGACCCCGGGTTTTGGCTGGGTCAAGAGTACTGCTATAATAAAGTTCAGAAGCTTTTAGGTGAATGAAGCTAAAACAAGGTAGGAGAAATGGACTAACTGAAGGGAAGAGAGGGAGCATGGCAAACAAAGAAAACGAGAAAGTAAGCAGCCTCCTAGCTTGGTGCAGGTCTTACATGGTGAAGGGACGGAAGGAAGAGAAGTTGGGTCTTGTGTATCCAGCAGGACAAGGGAGAGCAGCAGGGAAGAGGTAGAAATCTATATTGCATTAACTGAGGTAGAAATCTGTATTTCATAGAGCAGCCCATTATTTGGAGAGGACTCTGAGAGAGGGGGAATGAAACATGCCTTCTTTTGTCCAGCAGGATTATTTAATGAGTAGGTTAGCTGGTTTTCAGCTGGGAGAGGCTGGGGAAATGTTTCAAGTCTCTTTCGGTGGCAGTATCAAGGTGCTCTTTTTGGTGACGGTGGGAATCAAAGATGGAGGAGGAAGAAAGGGAGAAGTTGAGCTGGCAGAAGAAGAGAGATGTTCCTGTGCAACTCAAGATGGGTGGACTCAAAGGCAAGGAACTGCAGCCTTGTGAGACAAAATCTTTTTTCTCTGTGTGCTCTGTGGCATCCTCCTACTGAAACGTGTCTGTTACCTGGAGGAAAGAGTGGCCCAGACTTAAGTCAACTCAGGAAACTGGAAGCTCTTTTTCTGTTTCTTTTTCTGTCCTAGAGTACTTGTTAAATGCATCTCCGTGGTGGTATGTGGATAAGTACAGTAAAGATTATAAGATTCTTGGATATGTATAATTGGAGCTATAAATAGTAAGTTATCTGAATACGGCACAACCAACAGTTGTGTTTAGAAACCTTAAATGGAACAACCAAGTATATTTTATATGTAGCAAATACATACCAGGCCCAGTAGAAGCAGCTCCAAAATTCAGAGGTTTTTTTCTGTTATCAAAGTACGCAAAATATATTAACAAATATACTGAAATGTCATAGGTTCCAAGTTTAAAGAGAAATTAGTATCTTTAAGCTAAACACGGCAGCCACTTTGCAATAAGCAATGACTTATTAATGTCTTTGGATACTGAAAACTTGGCATCTGAAGCAGGAGTGAACTGCAGTACTAGTTCCGCTTCCTCCTTCTTTGAATTATATAAGGATGTGTTTAAACTCTAGCTGATTCACTGAAAACCCCGGATATTCTTTTGATGCTTTCATCATGCATTACCTTATTCATGCAAAACAAACAAGGAATTCAGGAGATTTGAATAAACAACTTGTAGCTGTCCATGTTTTCTGCTTGTAGGTTTTAATCAAACAATCTTGAGCAAAATGTTGCTATGTTACTGCTTTGTCTTTGTCTGCTTGCCTTCAACAGGACTAATTATTCCCAAAGCTGCACCATGCTCATGCCACACTGCAATACACTGTATAGATGTGTCCTAAGCGAGTTAGCTGAAGTATCTCTGTGTTGTAAACTGATTTAAGAAAGCAGGAAAGAAGAGGTACACCTCCTCTGTTCCACATCCAAAATATTGTGGAATCTGCAACAACTTCAGAAATTCTTGCATGTTGCTGGAGGTGGTTTCAGTTTTCACACCAGAAGTAATTTAATTTCAGCACTTAAAACCCAAAAAGCTCCAACATATTGCTAGCGTGCAAAAATTCCATGTGTGCTAAAAAACAACAGCATATGGCTGGGTGGGGTGTGACCAAAATGAACATAGTTATCACATTGTGAACTTTCTTTTTACAGACTTGATTAAATGGGGGGGGGGGGCTGCATCTAGGACGGGAACCTGGAATCCTCCTAGAGTCTGCCTTTTCAAATGTTGTGTAGTTAACTGAAAGGTTCATCTTGCATAAACTGTGGCTTAAAATAGGAGACTGACATTTCATCTGAACATGAAGAACACGCACAAAAGAAAGGTAGAAAGAAGGCAACATGTCTCTCGGGTGAACCGTTGGAGGAGAATGGTACAGAGCACAAGCTGGAGAGGAACTTCAGCCCCCCCTGTTTGCTGTTAGAAAGTAGGTAGATTGGGATTATTTGCTTTTCATTTATAATCTATCACCTGGGCTTGAATTGGGTAGAATGAGTTTTAAGTGGGCTCATTTGCTGGGACTGTATGTTTCAGGATGTTTAAACATTGCCACCAATTCTTCTCAGCATAGTTTAGTGCTGAGGTAATTGTGGGCACAAATAACATAAGTCATCTGTGATGATGACTGTGTATATATATATCTCCACAGTCATTTTTTTGACTCAGGTCTTTTTTCTGTTGAGTCCAATGGTGCTCAAGACCTTATCAGGTCCTCATATAAGAATATCTAAAAATTGAGCAAACCAAAATCAGAAATGCTTCTGGAAACTTAGGCCTAGACACTTGACTTATCCTTCTAAATCCCTGGTGGCAAGGTTGAAACCCTTTAAAATACTAATAACAAAAAGCTTGGGGGACTAATATTAATGTGCCGTTGTTTTGTGTGACATTAAAGCCACTCACCTGAGTGTACCTCTCTTGGGTCATCATTAGTGTAGGCTGTCTGCTTAGTTTGCTTTGCTCGTCTGCTTTTTCTGTACTCTTCTGAGTGTAAATATATCTGGAGAAGCAGAATCCTTATTTTCTGGCACATCACTTGCTATTCTATCTGCCATTCAGCTGTGAACAAGACAGTAGCCCAACTTTGCCAGGTAGTGGCCCTTTGCAGGCTGTTTTACTGTCAGGTTCTTGGCTATCTGCATGACCAGCACTGTCATCCTGTGGGCAGCCAGGGAAGATGTCTTCTACTCATATTCGCAGTCAAACTATGTCATTTCTGCTGCAGAGGCCAAACACCATCATTGGGCCAAGTGAGCTGTACTATGCAAAATGTGCCTTTATTTTCTGCATGCAAGTCTGTCAGATGGTTAAAAGCGAAAAAACAGTCCTAGTTTGACTTCTTTTTTGAATAATTGGTGATTTCCATGAACTTTGTAATCTTCTTTGGTTTCTAATGATGAATGTTTTCACACTTTGTGTTGTTCCCCTCATCTTCTCAAGTGAACGGTCATCCTTGAGCAGCCTTAATGATTGGAGCTTGGTCCACTTTTCTTTATGTTCTTGCAAAGTGGGTGTTACAAACAACAAAATAACATTTCACATAAAAGGATATTCTTCCAATTTCAAAGATAAGAACTGAAAATTATTTTGGATGCCTTTGCAACTTTGGAAAAACTTTGAATATCTGAGTTTTACCCAGAAAGGCCATTGCTCACGTCAATTACATTGACCAAGACAAAGCGTCTTTTTCAGAATAAAACTCGGGTTACTCTGTGGAACAATAGGGTCTGTCAACATGTGACAAGGCTTTCATATCTCGAGGGGAGGATCCAGTTGATGCAACAGAGCGTCAATCAGGATGTAGAGCTGCAGGAAGTTAACTCATGCGTACTCCAGGGTTGTCCAGATCAGATGAAGAAAGTGCCAAAAGAGGTTACCCTTCATCACCAGCTGAGAGATGAGATATATATGAAAGACAGGACAGCTTGAAGGGCCCTGAATGGTGATCTCAGGAGATGTGTCCCTCAAGAGATAGAGACATGCTTCATGTCCTTGTACAGTCACTTGAGCAACTTGACGTGAAAATACTAAATAAAACATACAGAAACCCCAAGAGGGCGTTTCACCAAGGAGCCCAAATGGGAATTATCCAGCCTTTTAGCAGGTGTAGGGCCCTGCCTGAAAGTGGCATCATAGATGTCTCCTGAGCCTTCCCAGTAAGCCAGTAATGGATCTGCAGCTTGCCAGATAGTCTGTCATAGGTTGTCAGCCACGGCTGGGAGGAGGGACGGCAGCCTCTTTTGTTCCGATGTCAAGCATGCAGAGAAGGGACTCCTAAGTAGATAATTCAAGGGGAAACAGCTGCTGAGTTCTCAGTTCTCCATGACTCTCTAATTTTGCCTTCTTCTCTTAATGTATTTGCCTGCTGCTGGATGAATACTGCCTGCTGACAGTCAGAAAAATAGAGAAATGCTGTAAACTTCATTGAAAACTACTGTGAAGTGTGGCTATTTTGATGCTTATGGAAGAACAGGTTGAAAGGTTTTCCTGAATGTGTGGGGCCACGGATGGATAATTTTAAACTCCTATAAAAGGGCACACTAACTTGATTGCCCTAGTTCTGATCTTTCAAGTCAAGCTAAGTATTACAAACTCTTCTGATTTTGTGATTGTGAAGGGATTTTTTTTCCCTTTTAAAAAGCCCCAGCGCCTGACATCACTTGAATAGATAAGAATCAAACACTTCACTTAAAAGTAAATAAACATTTGAGTTGTGACTTGAAAATGTAAATCCTATAGGCATAAAAAGCCAGACAAGTGATAAGCAACCCTCCCCACCCGATTAATGTCACATTACTTTTAGGCTAATATCAGGTGCCTTACTCATAGGTTTTGGATATTTTGGTTGACTGTACTTTGGCTTCTATATCACTTAGCATACCACAAAGGTGTTCATGAACTCCAGTAAGAAAAACTTGTCTTGGACAGTTGTCTCTATGAGAAAGTAACTGGCGTAGCCAGAGCTATATAAACATAAACCCCTCTGTTACCCTTGCCTGCACCGACACTGCCATCTCAAGTATCCCGTGCTTCAATCCTGGGCCATATTGATTTGTAATTTGTAAAATTTGTAATTTGTAATTTTCAATTTAATTTGTAATTAATTGTTCTAAGTCTGGTTAGCCTTGGCGCTAGGGCGTTTCTGGGACTGCTAACTAATCACATTATCTAGAAGCTGAACGTGTTACTGGTCTGTTTTGCTCTCCTCCCCTGCCACCTACCTTCTGGGGAATGTTCGCATCTGTGTTTTCAGGGAGATGAAGGTAGATTTGGGGGCTTCCTTTTAATTTTTGTGGCTCTACCTACATGTCTTGTCCGCTGCCTGATTTTGGGGTGCCATTGCACGGCTTTGCCTCCCAGCAGTAGCTACGGGGGCTCGGAGGGCCGGGGCGCGGGGGCGAAGCGGCGGGGGGGGGCTGCCTGGCTGTGCCGGGACGCTGTGCCGGTGCCGTGCCGGTCGGTGCCGTGCCGGTCGGTGCCGTGCCGGTCACTAGATGGCACCATGCGACCGGGCTGGGAGCGGGGCTGGCGACGCCGGGCTGAGGGGGAGGCGGGCAGCCCCCGCTCGGTAACACGGAGGCGGGCCGCAGCCGGAGCCGGCGAGCGCCGGCGTTTCCCCTCCCGCCGCTCCGCTCGGCCGTGCCCGCAGCTCTTCCGAGACGCTCGGGGAGGAGCGGGGTAGGGAGCGCGGCCGGGCCGGGGGCCGCCGGCTTCAGCCGGGCGCCTGCCTGCTCCGCCCGGAACGGCGCCGGTAGCACTGGGCGACCGAGTCCTTGAGTCCACCGTGCCTGGAGGAAACTCATTTTACAGGGCAGGCCAAAAGCTGAAAGGGTACGAGAGCAAAGTTGTCAGTCTCAGCCAGCACTTACTGCATTCGCAGAAAGGTTTCTCACTCACTTTCCCAGGTAGAAAATGCCGCATAATAAATGAGCGGTTTGAGCCCCATCTTGCAACCAATCCGTGCAGGCGGGCGTTTGCATCCACTGCCTCACCGCCAAACAAGGCTTGTTATACCAATATTTTACATCTGGGTCATCCGAAAAAGAGCGTGCTTTTTCTGAGCACATGTGTGTGTGTGACTGTAGGGCAGTGTGTCAAAAACTTCCCGAAGAATGAAATGGGCCTTCATTCCCCTACACATCCATCGCAAAGGTGAGGACGGGCACAGCAGCTGGTTTGGACTGCATTAGCCTGTTTATTTACGTATGATTCGGAGGATATAAGGTTGAAAGCCAAAGAGTATGTTCATATTGTCAAAATGTTTCCTTGTTTACTCCTGGACTTCTGACAGTCTGCATGACAGGAGCCTCTGTGCCAGCATTTTAGTTTGGATCAGGAATGATATTATGACCTTAGCATGTTTTGGTACACACCACAGGCACACAAACTAGTTTTCTTTGGGATGAGATGAAGAAATCCTTATGCAAGAAGCACAGAAGATACACTCACACACCAAACACACATTATCTGCTACAACTGTTAAGGCATTCAGACCCCAGGCGAAGATTAGAGACTAGACTGAAGAACCCCCCACCCAAACTTTCAGTGTGGATGCTCTTGGCTCCAACTGTTTCACTGTATGGATCCACTCCTATCAGGCTGTGATATGTGTTAATTTAGACATAGCCTAAATTCACTGTAGTGTCAGCTGAGAAAGATAGTGACCCATAGGGGAAACTGAATGCCTCCAATTTAGATACCTGCATTTACCTCAAGTAGGTGATGTGGATGAACCTGGTAGTGATGAAAGGCTTCTGGTTTCCATACCCACATAGGCAGTGTGGGCACCTTGTTGACTGTACTACTTGTATTTTGCACTACTGGCTGTTCAGAGAAGAGGTTCAGGAAATTTTTTTTTTCTTTGTTGTTTCACTTTTATGGCATGGTCTCAGACTTTCTGCAGACCCAGGCAGCTGTTTCTGCATGAGTTATGCTGAGTTATGCCAGTTTTGAAGGCTTTTTTTTACTGCGGTCTTAGGCTTGTCACCATTCCTCTATTAAATCCAAAGCAATGACTGTGGGGAACCATCCCCCTTACTTTGAAAAACAACCTCAGAGTACAGAGATCTTGACGATGGTGGTACTTTCATTCTGCAAGCTGACATCGCTTACTAACTCTGATATTTTTTGTTATAGCAAACCCTCAAATATGATATTTCTGGAAATGAAATTTTTAGTTGCTGGGTAGAAGAGAGTTAATAATCCTTTATTTACGTAAAGGTTGTGTTTTCTATATTTATGAAAAATTGTACTCGGTGCATAGAGATGGGTGGTTAATGCTATGAAGCATCCAACAACTTGGTGAGTGGGCATCCAGCACCTCCTTTCTAGAACATATCCCAGGATCACTGCTAAATACATTTGAGGTAATTTGCAAAGTCCAAAATCCTGGAAGCAGGAACTACCAAATTTGGGTTTCCTGCATTACTTTCGCTCCTGCTGTCTGAGCTGTCTGCTGCAGTCATGGGTGGGAAAAGGATTTCAGGTGCTATTTCTGTGACGGTGCTGCCATGCCACAAGGAGGATGCAATGAGGCTTCCCAGACCGCTGTGATTCTGGCACACTCAAACTTCTTCAAGTGCCTGACTTTTTACTGTAGCTCTCAATCTTTCAACTGAGGGGCTTTGGGTGAAACGTCATTCTGTTTTTACAGAAAAATTTATAATAAGCAGTTTAAAAAAAACCAGTTTCAACAAGATTTCAGCAGCACTACTCGTGCTGAAAATTAAGCATGTTCATAAGACAGTGTTGAAAGTAACCTTGTTTTTTATGTGCTGGATGATTTTTTATTTGACATGATATTGAATGAAATTGTATTGAATGATAGTTTTATTGAAATATTACTCAGCTTTCCTATCTAGGTATTTTGAAGGACCACAGTAAACCCAGAAAGGAGCCCTGTGTTCAAAATCATGCTTAAATAGTTAAGCTCTTCTCTGTGCTCATTTATTTAACTGGGTATCTTATTGGGGTGGCTTTGAATTGCTAGAAAACAAGTAAAAAATATGTAATTTTTCTAAATGCTTTGTTTTTAGTGAATATAAATTGCAAATGAAATCTTAGCCTCTGAGCCTAATTTGTAATAGTCAAGGATATGTGACAAAGAGATTGTTTAAAAAAAGTTTATTGTGTTTTATTCTTAAAGATAGATTGAGGGAAATATGTTGAAGGCAAGTTGTGCCAGCACTGCTTAACCTGCTAGTATCTTGGAGATTATTTCTGCTGGATTTGTGGGCCTTTTCAGTGTGATCCTTGAAAATGCTAATTAATTTCAGGATTGCTGTGTGTGTGATATGCTTTGACATACACAGCAAATTAATAATAATATAATAATCTTTCTAAAAGAATTTTGAGAGCAATTTATAGTTCATGCCAGATGTCAGTTGACTGAGTAATTTAACACACTTTGTAACTGAAACGTAATAGCTTTTGCGAGCTTGCCATGCTGCTTATGGATATGAATGACAAAATTTATGGGTTTTTAGCTATGTGCATAATCCGAAAAATTCACTCCCTCTTGCAGGGAATAAGCAGTATCACAAGTGAATGTGTTTTAATCATCTGAAACATATAGCCCAAATACTATTTTATTTGTTTAAACCAGGAAAAGACATAATTCCTTTAAAGGAAGTGCTGTGAATGCAAGACCAAGAAAATTGTTTCTGTCCTATCAGTAGCTGCAGAGACCACATCTCCATAAAAGTCGTTAAAGCAGCAAAGGCAGCACTGTCAGCTTAGAAATTGCACTAGAAGGTCTACTAAGCCTCTGGCCCTGGAATTAAAAGTGTTTCTTCCTATGTTTGTGCCCAGTGTAATGGCCCTGAATCTTGCAGTTTTTAGACCTGCATGTGACCCTGGGAATGGGGGTTAGGGAAACCAGGGATCCGCCTTGCCAAACTTGAACTGCCCAGAAAACATTCAGCCTGAGCTGGACCTCCTCTAGAGCGGATAGAGAGAGACAGACACCTCTGGGAGGAGGTTCATCCCCAAGAGGTAGGTAGGTGGACGAATTGCTCCTTGTAGGGCACCAAGTCTAAGTAAGATGAATATCTCTGTCCTTTCATGCAAATGATGGTAAACTACAGAATTGGGTGGAGGGTGCTCCCTTTACCTCTCAGGAAAATGACGGTTTCACAATCATCCTGCAAGTTACGACACTAAGCATTTTTAATTTGTTCTAATTTTACAAGAAGCACCATACTTAATTGTTTTTGTTTCACCCTTTAAAGGAAAGCATCTCCCTCAGCTCTAGGTTGCTTGTAAAGTGTCTTAGAAGCTCATGTCCATAGTGCTCTCTGCAATGTGATGGTTCGTCCTAGGGTATTGGCCTGTGAAAGCCTTCCTGGCTCTTCACTCTGCTGCCAACTCTATCTCCACCACCCCTCTTTTTCTCTCTGAGAAAGGATAAGCCTTGGAAGGAGTCATTAAGGTTAACAAATGTGCAGCTTGTTAAGCTAAATTAAATGAGGTAACCACTTTGGAGTGTAAGGAAAGGAGTTACAAGTTCAGTTCCTGCCTGACTGTCATTGATTTCCATCAGCTGAGACTCTGTAATCCCAGCTCCTATAGAAACTGAATGTGCTGGATTGAATCCTGGGTTTTATTTTCTTTTTCTGTTTGTTTTTGGTTGTTTGTTTTGATTTTGTTTTTTTTTTAAAGGGTGTTTATGCTTCCCTTTTAGTCTTAAAAATAGCAACTAGCATATCCTAAGAACATTACACCCAGAAATTTCCCATGCATGCAGTTAGATGCCCAAGTAACTCTTTGAAGTGGAAGTCAACAGGTAGAAGCTAGGGGCAGTGAGGGGAGGAGGACTGGAAGTGAATTGGTTTAATCAAGAAAGGATGAGAAGTTGGTGAGCGGTACAAGACCACATTATCTGCTCCACTCGCTCTCCTGCACTGAAATCCCACTGATCTAGAAGAGCTGTTACTCAGACGCACAAGCAAGAGGGCACATACCGTCTGTGATGTCTGCAAGAAACCTTAGAAGGATTATAAAAGTGCTGGGTTGTGATTGCTACTTACCATAATTTCCTTCAGCTCCTCACAACTTTAGTATGTATCTGTTTTTTTATCTAAGGTTAGTAGTCAAGAGGCCCTTGAGTGTAGCCCACGCACGCAGTGCCTAGCAGGGAGGGACCTTGGCCTTAAGGACCTTCCATGGCTAAGATAAAAAAGAACAGTTACAGTGTGTGCTCAGGCTGTTTCATGAGTCATTTTCCACTTTTTCATAGGGAACATTTGACATTGTTATCCTATTGACACATGCTATGGTAAACTGCAGGACTCTCAGGAGGTTGGGTAGAAAGCAGCATTTCTCATCAGTAGCCAGCGAGGAGCTGATGCTCTATAAGGCATCACAGTCTATACATGCTCTATAAGCCGATCACAAACAAGACCTGGGTGTGCATTCCCATGCACAAAAGCAAGGGGTCAATATGGGAAAAGTAAGGGTAATGTAAGTGCTGCTCAAATTTTATTGGCTTGTACGTGAAACGGATCTCGGTACCATAGCAGGAGGCAGTCTGTCTTTTACTTTTTCTCCTAAAAAAACTATGCTTCAGAGAATGCAAGTAGGCCCTGTGCATAAGCACTGTAAATCTGTAGTGCCTATAAACCTGTATGTTCTCACCATACCTGATAGACAGATTTTAGTGTTTTTGTATGAGATTATCTAGACATAGTTGATATGAGGGATAGCTAAAGCTCTGGCTCTGTTGTCTTCATCTGAGGAGTTTGCCAGCATCACAGAAAAGCTGAATAACATCTCTGAGGCAAGGATTGTCTTTGATTTTGATTGAGGATCTTAAATTCAGCTCAGAGGCTCCTCTCATGAAGATTAGAGAGAAATATTGTTTTTTCCTATCTGTCTGAGACCAAAAGAAGCAGGGAGTAGACCCGTGGTCTACAGACAGGGCTTTGGTTAGCTCATGTCACTCCAGACAGCCTTTATCTTGTTTAGATCTTCCTGCAGATTTGCCAGAAGTCAGTAGAGATGCGTACATCAATGCAAACTTTCTTCTCCATAACAAAAACAATCTGCATTCCTTGTAACAATATCTATGTTTGCATGAATTATAATGTTGCAGGATTCTTGTTAGACACGACATGATTGATAGTTTTGATAACAGGCTTGAAAATCTGCCTGATGTAAGTCATGCCTTCTGCATTATTCTGACTGGAACTGTGTGCTGTGGTTCGAAGAAGTAATTTGCTTATTTATTGTAACAGCCCATTTAATGGGACTTTAATGAAGAGCAGTCCTTATGGCAATTTTAGGTTTCATGTGTGTAGGAGGAGTATTGGATCAACGTCATCTTTAACATTTTTAGCTTGGGATTTTTATTGGTTTGTTAATAGAAGGGCTGTGTTTCCAGGCTACATTTGTGGCAGTGCCACAAACTAGATGCGGTTTCTCAAGAGACAAGGACTGGCCAAATGCTGCCCTCATAGCGGGAGAGGCTACATGAGTAGAGGCAACAGACTAACCATGGCTTGCAATGGCATGTTTCTTTTTTCACTTCTGAGAGGAAAGAGGCTGTGTTGGTTTTGAGAAAACCGCAGTAGCAAGACTTGGCAGGAGTAAAGTGCTCTCTCGTGTGCGTGTATGTGTATATGGTGGCTCACTCCCCCCTCACCAATAACATGAGAAGCGTCATTTTTTCCTCTGATATGAAACAAACACGAATGTGGAAATATTAGCACTTTTTTTTCCCCCCAAACTTTCTTTCTGGCCAGCCTCACTTCATTAAGCTAACATATTTATACCAAGTGGGGAGTTCTGAAGTGGACTAGGGATCTCCCTAAGATCACCACTGCCATTATAAAGCTAAAAACCTAAAAAGAGGATAAATCCCTTTTGTGTGGCAAGTAGAGCTGGTTAGATTTACATATCAAATGCATTTTGATCTTTTTTTCTTCTGAGCACTTCTGAACTAAGCCTGTTCTTCAGGGCATTTGTTAAATTATGCCACTTAGGAGCTTACAGATAGTTCCTGGGCCATTGTAAAGTGTGACCAGTTATCAAGCTTTAATATCAAGTCCTATGTGCCTTTTCTCAGTGACAGTGTTGCTGTTTCCCCATCCCCTTACACTGTTCCCTGTTGCTTATTCCTTCCTTGTGCTTTTGTCCTTGTGCAAGTACAACTTGTTGTGGTAGTATGTGCTGAACTGTAGGAGGAAAATGCCTGGGTTTCACAAGAGCCCTGCAAGTTATGAGTGGGCCCTCAAACAGGAGATTCCCATTGCAGCTCCAGAGCTGAGAGAGCAGTGGGAGAGAGGGAGTGCACGGCTGAGAACGTTGATGGAGGAAGTGGAAATGCCCTCACCCTGCCACCGTCAGGAAGAGAATAATATCTAGCACTGTGCTGGAGTGTGCCTGGGATCGTTGGGGTGGGGACTGGGCTGTGAGGCTGGTGGTGATGGTCCTCCGCCTGTGCTGCACTGGCCATGGACTGGACCGTTTCCACAGCCCCTCCACTGTACCACTGCTGAAGCGCTTGGTCACAGAATTTATCCCATTCTTGAGTTTAACACACATGCTTTTTGCGGAAAAGAAGGATAAGTGGTGGAGAGTGTTTTAGGAACATCTATGTTTACACTCAGGGAGCCTTGTCTGTCTGAGCCTTGAGGGAAGGGAGGACACTTTGCATGGGCAAACACCGGTTTGTACCTCGTACACACAGAGAGATGTGTGCATGCTCATACGCACGTACCAGTTGTGATCAGTTCCAGCAACTACTCACAATGCATTCAATGGTTACAAAACTGCAGCGGCAAACTGGAAGCTGAGTTGTATGTTGCTATGGATATAATGGTTTGCCTAGAAGAGTAGGTCAAGTTTTCCAAAATAATTATTGATGTAGGGTACTCAGAGGATGACTCTTTCATTGTGAACCTGATTTTCTGAAGTGGTGTGCTTCTGCAAATGAGGCTCTTCAAAGCCATCTTAAGCCTCGACTATCAAAAACGTGGAGCCATCTTTCCATATCCTGCTATTTGTCATCTTAGTGGTAAAAATGGGGAAATGTGAAAGAATATGAGAGCAGCACTACATTGTGAAGACATATCAAATGGAATTGTTTATTAAGGAGTGTTTATTAATACTACTTTAAATTATTAGGCTGATTTGAGAAGTCACTTACCTTTAAGAATGTACTTAAGTGTATGTTTAAGTGCTTTCCTGAACAGAGATGTTTTTCTGAACTGATTCAGTAACAAAGGAACTGGATTAGAGCTAAAGGTAAACACCAAGGATGTCTTCAGACTTTAATAAGCTAAATATAGTGGAAGCACTTTTAGTTAGGTGGAAGGAACAACAGAAGAAAACATAGAATGAAGTATTTTGGAAGATTTTTTTCTCTTCTTCTTTTATAAATCCAGTATTTTAAAGGTTCTCTAGACCCTTTTGTTTTAGTAGATGTGTTATAAATGTATGTGTGTATACACACACACACGCACACACATATGTACATATATATACACACTATGTGCATATGATGTCCAAATGTAACACATGAGAATAAATAAGCATGTAGCCTGCAGACATGATGCTGTAGCCTGAAGAGGTGGGAGCTGACAGAAAAATTTGGCTATATAATAGTACTTCCCAACAGCATGCTTGACCAAGTTTTCCAGGTCTCCCCTTTCGGAACCACTTTTAACCACACTAACAAAAAAGGGAAAAATCACAGGCTACCCCATTTATCCCAGTACTAAAGTGGACTGCGTAGTTATAAGCATTAAATACAAATTTGATTTACATAGACTGCAGCTAAATTGGAAGAGTTCTTCACGCTGAATATCCAGATTTTCTCATTAGGCACATCCCAGTCCCCAGAGCCCTCCTTAGAAATTCGTTAGCAGCTCTGATCCCTAGAGAGCTCTTAAGCTCCATCTCTGCCCATACAGAATTTAGAAAACGTGTGGCTTTGGATAATTGCCCATACATTAGACTGTCCTGATTAAGCAGTCCCTACTGTCCCTACTTTGCTATAAAGAGTTGCATCATAGAAGTAGTAGAAAGCAGTGGAGAGAATCACACGAATTAGATCCTGAAAATGTAATGTTTGTAATGGTGCTCCTCTGCCCTGCCAGTGCTTGACCTGCAGAAATACTTGGTCCAGTTTCTTCTTAATCACTTCCAATGAGAGACCTTCTGTAATAACCAGTACTGCAGTGGTGACAGCTTTCTTACACCGGGAACCGAGAAACTTTAGCTGGAACTTAAATAAGCTGTACTAGTGTTTCCCAAACCCCGGCACTGGGGACACAACCTGCTGAAGGGCTGTGCGACGTATATATACATATGCTTGTCCACTCCTGCCAGGGTAGGCAGATCTCAAGAGCTTTAGATAAGTAGTCACTGAAGCCTAGACTGAGTACCAGCACTGAAATGTGGGCTTCCCAGCAAGTTACTATCCCTGGAGTTCTCCATGGTGAGAACCAGCCATTAGATGGAAGGTTATAAATATTGTTGAATTAAGATGCCAGTTGTCTGGCAATTGCTGTGTCTGAGGCTGCTGGCGTGGTTCTGCAGGCCCCCTGTGCCGTGCTGTCTTCACAAGCCCTCCCGGGAGCTGTCTGGAGGAAGGGTAGTCAAGCCTATTGCATCGTATTTGGAGGAAAAAAAGAAAACTGGGTAAATAAACTTCTTAAAATTACTTTTTTCTTGTTTCAGTAGCTGGGCACCCCTGAGATGATATATTGAAATAATAAATTAGGATCCTGTCCACAAAGCTGTGATCTCTTTAGAGATGCAGATTTTTCCCATAAGCAATGATGTTTTCCAAACACCTTTTAAATAATTCATAGTCAGAAGCCAGAATATAGAAGACTTTTAAGTAAAGAGTGTCAAGTCACTTTTCCTTATTCATCTTGGTCATATTCGTAAGTTCTTGCTGTGCATTTTTCAGGGTTTTATTTTTCTGAAGCTGCTTGTTTGGGAGAGCTCAGACAATTTTTTGCCCTGTTAAGAATACCTATTTCATTAGATTTTCTCTCACTGTTAGCCAAACTGAAAAAGTAGGAAATTCAGTTCTGCTAAGTCAGCTCTCCAGAACCTCTCCAGCTCTCCTTAGTTTTTTTCTCCAGAACCTTCAGAAAACATAATCCGTTAGTGTGATGTCTGCTAATCCCTCCCTACCATTGCGGTCACTTTCCCAACGTGTTGGCTCTCAGTAGGGATAGGAGGGCATGGTGACTCTGTGTGCAACTCAGGCTTTTCAGCTCCAATCCATCTTACCTAGGGGTAGAAGGTTCATTTCACCCAACTTTACTCCTGACGATGAACAGTGTTGATGGTTAAAACCCCACCTTGTCGTTCTCAGCCAGAAGAGCAGTGCTTGCTAGTAGGACAGTTTCTAAAATTAAGGAAAATGCAGGAATCATGTGCTATAGGATGCAAACTCTGAAACACAACAGGGAAATGCAGAATTTTGGATGGGGAACATATGCAATACTATTGTGCATTATACTGATTTGTGTTATATTAATTAATGTATGTATATGTAACACAATAATTTAATGTTTCTGTATAAATCTAACAGATTCAAAGCCAACTTTCTGCTGCTCCTTCTGTAGGGATTTTTGAGAAGAATTTCAAAAGATCAGCCGTCTTTCTCTTTCATTGATAAGGCTGTTCTGATTTATCTCTGACATTTGTAATTGCTTCACAGGAGTCGTTATTGCCTTTTCCTGCCTGGATTCAGCCACTGCTCTCTTTCATTAGTCTTTCTAAATTCCAGGTCTGGATGTACATAAGCAGAAGGAAGGATTTGTCTTCCTGTGCCTTAGCAGCCTCTTGTATCCCGTCCTTCAGGGCAGGCTTTGGGCTGAAATTGCAGTCCCAGCGCTCAAGGTTTATCCCCGCTCACCATCTCCTCTGCCCTTCATCCTACTTCATGTGGCTCAAGGAAGAAATACGCTGTAGCTGGGAATCCAACAGACACAGCTTCCTCTGACATGCTCAGCAGATGTTTCAGTTTTCAACAGAAAAAGGCTCTTCAAAGGCACTCCTTATTAACTTGAGGCCTGTCTGTGGTTCTTGCCTGCTGGACAGAACTGTTCTTACTTTCTGAGAGGATGAGTGCTTGAATAAAATGAACAAAAACATGTGCATGTGGTGACATAAAAATCTAGTGATTTTTGTGTTTGCCCACAAAATGTTAATGTTTGCTGGAAATTAAGTTGCTTGCACAAATGTCTTAAGCTGAACGTAAAAGGACGAGCATACACAACTAAAAAAAATGCATTATAAATTTAAAAAACATTTGTATGTAATTTTCACAGTTCTCTTGCTCTTTGAACTATTTGTCTCCTTTCTGTGCTTCTCCATATTGCGGTGTAAACTTCTGAAGTTGCAGAGTTATTTCTCTTCGCTTTAGTTTGTATTGAATCTCAATCCTCATTTCTACTCAGGACCAGTTGCGTTCTTCCTAATAAATACTCGGCTTCTGTATTCCCCTGATATTCCAGGCACTTTTGCAGTTTCCATGCAGATTAGCTTAGGTAGTCTTTTATCTTTGGTCCTTCACATCCACACATGAGCCATAGAATAGCCTTCATCTTGCAGGCTTATGTGTTGTATCTGGAAAGGCATCAGTGTTTGTAGTTTAAGAAGGTAAAAACTGTCATTTTCAGTTCTAACCTCTTGTTTTCCTGTATTTAGGGTTTCCTCAAACTTTTGCATCCTTAGGTGACTTTTTCCCAATGCTTGCTTTGTCTCCAAAATTGAGGGAAAATAAAAACATTTTTATTATATGAAGGTTATGTATTTCTGAAGCTTGATTATGATATAACATGCCTGTATGAACTGCTAATTGTTTGAAAATGGATTAATATTAATATAGTTGACACCTGGGTGTATTTATTTATTCATATTTTTGAATCTATATATGCCTGTGTGCAAACCACCATGCAGACAAAAACAATATATCTGAGCTCTGATGTGCGTTTAATCATAAAAATCCCGGAACTGCGGTTCTTTGATTGCCTGCAGTTAGTATCACATAAACCTTGCTAAATGTTCTTCTGTCAGTCCACAAAATCTAGAAATTATCTTTGCATTTTCCTTATCTCTTTGCTTAAAATCAGAAAAATGAATAAAGAAAAAAGCTTTTGAATCCTTTGATTTAGAGAATATTAAGAAAAAATTTATTTCCAGCAATGTTAACAAAGTCATAACATACCCTGATTTTCTGTTCCTGTAAGCTTACAATATTATTCACATATTGAAGTCTATCTTATTATGCAAGCTACGCATAATGACTGAAGGAACACTTCAAAGAAGAACAGAGTGGTTTTTGTATAGCAGAGCATTTAGGATTTTTAATAATTTTTTAAGAAAAAAATGCTGATTCATTGAAACCAAACAGTGAAACAGTACATTTTGATAAATTACCCAACTCAAAAATACCTTGAATGAATGGATTAAAAGACCTTGTTATAACCATTTTCTTTTATTTGAAAATATTTTCCTTTCCCTGTTTCTCTTTGGTTCTTCCTCTTTCTCTCCCTGTCTCTTCCTTTCTTTCTCTTTCTCTCTTTTTCTTGCTCTCTGGCTCTCATTCGTTCTGTTTCTCTCTTTCTCTCACTCCTTCTTTCAAAACAACCTTTTATTTTAGAATTGTCATAGATTTAGAGCTCATAAATATATGTGAAATATTTTGCTTGATCCAGGCTGAAATCTGCTCTGGTTTTTTTTTCTATTTTTTTAAGATTTCAACATGTTAGAAAAAAAGGATCAGAATAATCTTCCTAGTAAATGAATTCAATTACTCACTCTTAAAAGTCATTTTTCCCCTCCTGCACCAGTCTTATGAGAAGTCTGTTTATTAATTTACCTCCCTTTATGCTTAGATTAGGTTGTTGGGTTTTTTTTTCAAGATAGCATTAGTGCTAGCATCCTGTAGTACGACTATTTCTTTGCCTGTCCCAGCATTGTGTCTTCTCAGGTATTTGCCAAGAGCCATCATACCTCCCCTCTGACTTCACTTTGCTGAGCTGACAAATCAAGTTCTTGTGATCACTTCATGGACTGGAGGTTCTTCATCCTCTTTGCTGTCTTGGCAGCCCTCTGCCTGATCATGACTGATCAGACTGTGCCTAATCTTCCCAATGGAGCCTTGCCTGCACCTAGGGTTATAGCATAAAATAATTTCTTCTAATGGCATCCCACTGGCCTTTTTTTTCCGGGTGTATATGACACACCTGGCATACAGATATGCAACCAAACGATACCCCAAGTCTTTTTCCTCCCACCACCTCCAGCCATTTGTAGTCCTAACATGAAACAGTTTCATTAATTCCAGAGTGTGATCTTCCACATTCTCACACGACATTTAATTCTGTTTCTACTATTCCCAGTCCTTAAACTCATTCTATTCTTTCTTACATAATATACCAAAAGTCCTACATTTTTCATAGATCAGGAAAAGTGTTTCTGGGCCATCTCTGCTATTATTATGCGTTTCTTCTCTTAATGCATAATTAATGCTCTATTTTGTGCGTATATAGTATTAAGAAGCCCCTGGATGCATTTAATAGACTGCACTAAGCGTATAGTGTGAACACTGGCCTTGGTCGTACCCATTACTCGTGTGACTAGTATGAACCTTCAGTTCACGTGGATTCAACAGTCCCAAAGTGTCTGCCCTATCCTGGCGGTCAGGGGGACTCTGAGCCCACGGGGGCTCTTACCCCGGTACAGAGCTGCAGGGCCTGAGCACAGCTGGGGACTGCAGTATGTGCTGCAGCGCCATCTTAAATCAAGACTTCATGTAGGAAAAGATGGAATTCCTTTCCAAACATGTATTGCATCCTATGTGCTTCAAATCTTCATCCTGTCTGTTTAAACCTTGCTCTTGGTCTTAAGACTGCAACATCTTGCTGAAAAGTCAAGCTTACTAAAATCAAGCTTATGAACGTGCAAGTGCAGAAGATCGATCTGAACATGCACATATGTTGTTTTGATTTTATACTGACCATGACAAAATTAACACTTCCTTCTTTTTACCTGACAGGTTAAAAAGTCAGGATTTCTAAGTATTTCTTAAGTGCTTGTGACCTGAAACCTATACCTGGTTTCATTGGTTTGACTAAGGCAGGGAATCTGACATTTTAATTGCTTGAAATTGAGCAAAAGAAATGCAAAGAAGGAAAACCCTCTGGTTTTTCTGTTTTCTTTTGGGGTTTTGGCAGTCTTTTCAAGGAAATTATTTATTCTGATTGGCCTTTAGAATCCTCTACAGAAGAGGGATGAGGAACTATAAATCTTTAAAATAGGTCAACATCTCACTAATTATTGCTTTAATTAGTGACAGCCACATCATTATTTTTTTATTTTGTTCAATTTAATAGGAGTCAGAGATATCCCAATTTCACTAATTTGAAAGAAGTTGTGCCCTTGATTTTTAATGGACTTCACCCAGCCTGTCAGATTACCTGGAAGTGTACATGGTAAAAAATTTAAAGGCTGTACCTTTAGTTTTCCTGTCACAGCTGCTCTCTTCATTTTATCCACAAATATTAGTAGACTGAACATATATGGTCTAAAGAAAGAAAAAATTGCAAAAAGTTCTTAATTAGGTTTGAAAAACAACAGTGTGAATGTAAGAGCTTTTTACAGTGACCTGTACACTCACTAAAAAATGTTCTCTCAGTTGATTGCCTTGTACTCTGAATGTATAACGGTAAATCAAATCATAAATCTTTAAATGGTCCAAAAATACTTTAAATACCTCTAATAGATCTAGTTTGTGAGATCTGAATAGTGCGTGGAGGAAGTTTTAGGTTCAGAAAAGACTGAACAGTTCTTTTACGCAGGTTATGCAAAATAACATATCGCAGTGGTATGTCATAATCCTCTGAAGTAGGGAAGACCTATGTGTGTTAGGTTTTTCCATGTTCCAGGCACTGTAAAGATGTCTTCAAAGAATTCTGTAGTTCTCTGCTAGAATTGCTAAGAAATTAATGTTATTGCCTTGCTTACTAACTCCTTTACCAGCTGCATTCATTAAGATCAGTTTAAACGTACACTAGTTAGTTGCTGTGAATAGAATATTTCATCTTGTATTTTCTTGTACAGAACACACAAAACCTGTTAGTGATGGAGTTAACAACCTTAGATTACATTTTAAGTACTTTTATACAAGTATTAAGTGTGTATTTAAGTTAGTATTATTTAACATGCAACCTGTACTTCACCTCCTAATAAACAGAATTACTTTAATACAGCAAATTATAAACCAACCTTAGCATGAGCAGTACATGAAGCTGATTTGGTAGTTTCCCGGTGCTAATCAAATTGTCCTTAAGTTACATTTTCAAATATTTTATAGTACAGTGTATTTCAAATTTTGTATTTCTTCCCTGTTTTCTGATTGTGGAACTTCTCTAGTCAGATTTTATTAAGACTACTTCAGACAGACAAATATTTAATATCAAGAAGTTCTGTACTCTTAACACCCACCATGCTATTAAAGGATTTCCTGATTAAGAGAGAATTAATTCATGTTAGACTGCAAATTACTATCTCTATTATCTCACTCCTTAGTTATTGTGGTAATTTATCAGTATCAGCAGACCTAAGTAATACAAAAGAAATGTAAAGAAGTTTGTGCAGAGTGTGAAAATGAATCTCATGCCATACCTTGCTGGCTGGCTCATCCACTCTCCCGCACTGTGGCAGTCGCAGTCGTGCACCAGGCCTTGAAGCATTGGACGCAGTTGTGCACCCGGCCTTGAAGCATTGGACGCGGTGCTTCTCCTCTGCATCTCTCAGTGGAGGCATTGGGGAAGATCCTGCTGCTGGGACAGGCTCTGCAGGGTGGAGGCAGTGGGAGAGTGCTTGTTTTGATGGAGGGCTTGCTTTAGTTATTGCCTGACTTACCTGTGCTCTACACTTTTCTTAGCCACTGCCTTGAATACAGGAGGGCAAGTGAAACAAAATGAAATGTTGGCATTTAATCAGCCTGATTCATAAGCTAAATTAAAGGCTTAATTTTAACTTTTTAAGAGGACTGGCCTGTCTCTGTAACTGGGCGACACCTTGACTTTGCCTCTTGCTATAGTAGGACCATTTGTCCCTGAGTGAAAGTGATACCCCAGACTGCCTCAACAGCTGTAGTAAGCAGGTAGTAGCCCATTTCCCTTCATATTTTGGTCTCACAGCTGATATTCTATAGCGCTGAATTTACATGAGAGGGATAGCCTCGATTTCCATTAGGCAGGCGTGAAAAGATAGCTTTTCACACTCTACATTGCAAAACATTTAGAATGACGTGCCTTTAACGTTTAAAAGCTATTTTTGATTCGGAATGTTGCTTCTGAATTGTTCATACTTGAAGTTCCTCGAGTTCCGCCGCGAAGGGAGCGCTGCGCTGGGCCGGGCTTGGCGCTGGGCCGGGCTTGGCGCTGGGCCGGGCTTGGCGCTGGGCTGGGAGCCGGGCGCGGCCGCCAGGGGGCGCGGCGGTGGCGGCGGCGGCGGCGGCGGCGGTGGCCGGGCCGAGGCGGAGCGTCCCGCCGCCCCCCGCAGCCCGCCCGGCCCCGCCTGGGGCAGCGCCCGGCCCCCCTTGGGCCAGGCCCGGCTCCCCCAGCTCCGGGCAGGCACCGCTTCAGGAAGGAAAAAAAAAAACCAAACCCAAAAGATTTAAAAAAAAAAAAAAAAAAAAGAAGGGGCGGGGGGTGTCTTAACGCCTCTAACCGCAGAGGGGGGCTGGCAGGCAGCGCTCCCCCTCTCCTCCCCGTGGGAAGTCATGATCGAGTTAGTCTCGGAAATCAGGCTACCCCGAGGAAAAATTGCTGAGAGCAGGGTTTTCGTTCCATTTTCAGAGCAGGAAGGAAAGTGATGAATATTAAACGCAGGTTACTTTCAGACGCCGCCACCAGAACCTCAATACTCCTACGGCAGCACTATGACATCAGAAGGGGAAATGCATGGCTCTGGATGGCATGGTCCATCACCTGGATCTTCAGACCTTCCTTACAGCCATTTTTTTTACGTGCTACGTCATCATCACCACAGTTATTGTTGCTACTGCAGTTTAGAAGGCAGCAAGGTTCCCTGTCTCTGGAAGCTTTCCAAAAGAAAGCTCCGTCTATTCCAAAGAAAGTTCCATTTCTTTCCGAGCATTAAGAAATACTTTAAAGGCTACATTGAGAGATTGGCAGTGGCAGGTTCACTTACATATTTATGTTTCTTTTGCTATGGAATAATCTAATGTTTATAGCAAACCTTTAGCATCAATTTCCAAGAAGAAAAAAGAAGTGAGTTGTGGCGGACATAATGCCTTGATGCAGGGGTGGTCCGCTCATGTTTGTAATCCTGCAAACAGTTTAACTGAGTGCTTCAGGTCGCTCAGGACACATTGCATTTAAAAACCTTCCCTGCTCTCTACCTGTGTGAGGGTCAACCTTGGCTGCAGCTCATCCTGGCTCACACACAAGCAGGCGAAGACGAACTTTTCTCCATTCCCTGTGCAGCTCCCCTGAGGTCCTGCGAGGGTCTGGGTCTTACAAAAGAAATATAAGCAAGAAGTGATGATGAATAGAAATTACGACAATCTGAGGCTGCACACACACACACACACACTGCACATAAACACACACAAATGTGCATGTGTGTGTGTAGGTAGATGTACATATGTGTACAGCTATCTCAAAGCAAGAAATGAGAACAGCGGCATGGCAGGAGCAGGCAACGCATCAGGAGAGACTCAACCCCAACTTGCTGAGCTGGAGGGAAAGGACCGAGTAGCCCGTGCGCTTCATCAGTCCACTGGACAACGCAAGGACAATTACAAGGGGATGAAGAGGCGAGAGGCTGGGGAAAGGGCAGGAAATATCCCCTTTACCCCCTTGCGGAGAAGGGCGACCAGTCCGACCTGCAATCCAGTCTCTGGCAAAAAACCCACTGCGATCAGCGCTGTCTACTGAGCACAAGAGGAAAGAGGGCAAAGCCCTCGACCTCCGGGCGGATAGTATTTTTATCATTATTGTTCTTGTGGTTATAACTGTTACTTAGTTGGTTTGCCTTATTCAGTGTTTCAGAGCATCCCCTGCCCTTGCTGGCTGTGGCCGCCGTTTGACAGAGGGCAGTGCAGAACTAGGCCGTGGAGATGGCCACGGACGGAGCCTGGACAGGAGCGGGACAGAGCCCCTGCAGGACCTGGTTGAAACCCGGCTGTTTCAGATGGGGGGCGGAGGCGGACTGGCCGGGAGGGGTGCGCTGGGGGACGCGCCCGGGGACGCCGTCGGGGCAGCGGCTGTGCACCGCGCACAGGCGGAGGCGCAGGCCGAGCCGCTTTCCTGCCGCCTCCGCACCCCTGCCCTGCCCGCCGCTTATTCCCCTGCGCTCCAACCCCGTTGGGCTGCTGCGTTTTTCTTCCGCCGGGGACGCTCCCGCCGCGCCGGCCACCCGGTGCCGCCGGGACGTGCCTGCCCGGCCAGGGGCAGGCGGTCGCGGCGGGCCGCGGCGGGAGCCCGGTGCCGCCGCCAGCACCAGGGACAGCGCCGGCAGCAGCGCCGGCAGCGGCCCCGGCCCCCACCCGGCCCCGGCTCCGGCGCTCCTTTGTTCCGCCGCCGGCGAGGCCCCGCGGAACAAAGGCTTCCGCCGCCGACGGCGCGGGGGCCCCGGCCTCTCCCCTCCCCGCCCCCGCACCCTCCGCTCACCCCGCCGACGTGGCCCCGCCACCACCGCCGCCGCCTCCAAGCGGAGCCGCGCCTCCGGTGCCCCGGCCGCGCATGCACCTGCCCCCGCGCACGCTGCGCTGCCGCCGCTGCCCCCCCGCTGCCTTCCCCCGCCCGCAGGCCGCCCCGCACACCCTACTCCGCCGCCGCCCCCCGCTCCGCGCTCGTAAGCCGCCGCCTTGCGCCTCGCCCGGCCGCCTGGCCCCGCGCACTGAGCCCGCACGCCGCTCCGCTGCCTCCCCGCCGCACCGCTGCCCTCCGGCACCGCTCTGCGCCGCTCTCCCCCCGCCGTGTCCGGACGCTGCCCCCCCCGCCCTCCCCCGCGCAACCTGCGCACGCTCCTCTTCTTCGCGCATCCACGCTGCCCCTCCGCACATTGCTCCGCTGTAGTGCCCCCTCCGGCCCCCCAAAATCCTCCCCCCCCCCCGCCGTGCGCCAACGCTGCTCATGGCTCTGCCGGCCCGCGGCACAGACGCTGCTCCGCTGCCCCCTGCGCACCGCTCCGCTGACCCAGGGCCCACATTCCTCGGCTTCCAGAGGAGCCCCGCAAGAGGAGGAGCCATTACCGAGCGGGCACTCCTAGCTACCGGCTGGGCGATGCGCAAAGAACAATCCTCGCCATGATAGTATTAGAAAATGTATTTATTTCCCATTAATCGACTTTACATGGTTTAGCCCAGGAAAGCGAGAGGTCGAGTCACGACTACCTTGAAAAACCACCACGGCTACCGCACCGCTCCAGTACTCCCCCACGGCCCCGTTACCTGCTGCTGACAGCTGCCCCAGCGGGCGCCCATCCCGTGGCAGCGGCATCTCCTCTCCACCGGGCTGAGCCGTTCAGTCCGCCAGTCCTATTTAGTCTCGGTTTCCATAGGTGAGTACAGGCTGTCGAGCTCTTTATTGCTTTGTCTCTCCTTTTTTTTTTTTAATTTTTAACTTATTGGTATTATTTTTATTATTAACGTTATTATTATGTTACATTCTAGCGAGATCTTTCATGCTGCCTTGAGGATCCGCTCTTGGCATTCACCGCGTGCCTTAATTGTATGACATTAAATCAAGGTCCGCTGTGAACACGGAGAGTCAGAGCCTTGGAGCGCTCTCTCTCTCTCTCTCTCTGGAAGCAGAATAGCAACTGATCCCCGAAAAAAACCCCGATAATTTCCCTCCGCCCTAGTCCCATCCTGGCCTGGGCTGCATGTAATTCATGGTCGAGTTTTCTTACTAGCCCGTCTGTTGTTTCCAATGCCTAGGGAGCTGTTAAATATGTATTTGATGGATTAAAAAAAAAATAATAGGAATTAAGCGTGTGCCTATTACACACTTCCAGGCGACTGCTTTAATTTCGCCACCGTCTTCGCGTGATTTTAAACGCAGGAGTTGGCTCTCCCCGACTCGACGTCTGTGATTTGGCATCCCTGGCTGGGAGGGACCGTGTCTCTCCGGCTGCCTCCGTCCGCCTGGTCCTGCGGCTCCGCTGGAGCGCGGGCGGGGGGAGCCCGCACCCCCAGAGCATCCCCGCTCCTCTCAGCCGAGATGGGGGGAGAGGGGGTCTTTCGGCGGTGAAAAACGAAAGGGCAGGACTTGTCATCTTTCTTTGTAAAGCGGAAAAAATTTAACTCACTCGCACCTGCCCCTTTCCCGGGAGGGTCTGGGCAGCCCATCTGGCCTGCCTATACTGAACTGGGCGAGTGAGGAAATGAGGGGTGAAGTCATTACAATAATAACAAGAAAAAAATTTAAAAATCAGCCTAGGCTTTTTTTTATTATTATTATTACGCTTATTGCCATCTTTCACCGCTCAGGACGGGGACCATTCCTTTTCGGTGCCGATGGCACGCCGGGGAGGAGCGGGGCGGCCGGGCACCGTGCATCGCCCTACGGGCTCGACCCCGGCCGGACCCCAGGAACCGGGCGGGCTGACCTCGACTGCTGCCTCGGCGCCAGGGCCCGGGAGAGAGAGAGAGGAGGCGAAGCGGGCTGCGCTGCGGCTAGCGGCGGCGGCGGCCGGGCTCCGGCGGCGAGCTGGGCTTCCCGGAGACTTTTCCCGTAGCTTGCCGGGGCATCCAGGGGCAAGCTGGGCAGGCGGCTCCGGCCCCCCCTCGGCCCCGCAGCTCCTGCGTGCGGCCGCCTGGAAAACAGACAAAGCGAGAGCGTTAGAAAGGCAGGCGGGGAGGGAAGGGCGCCGGGAGCCCGCACGCCGCGCGGTTGCCAATGACAAAAGGGAGAGAGGGGGGAGTCAGAGCAGGGGAAGGGCGGGGAGGGAAGGGGAAGGGGAGGAAGGGAAGGAAGGGAAGGGAAGGGGGGCCACACGGACTGACGCGGAGCTGGGGCCGGCCAGACCCGAGCCTCTGCTTGCTCCGCAGAACGAGGAGGGAAAAGGCGGAACGCCCATCACCGCAGCGCCGGGGCGAGCGGGCACCTGGGTCTCTGCAGCGCGGTGGGAACCGGCCAGCCGCTGGGAACCGCAGAGAGCAACCTCCTTGCCCGCCGCTGCAAAAATCCCCGGAGAGCAAACACAGGGGAAAGCTTAAAATTAAAAAAAAAAAAAAAAAAAAAAAGGGAAAAAGAAAAAAAAAAGAATAAAATGGAAGGAGGGGGGAACGGCAGTTCCCCTTTCTTTCTCGGCTTGAAGAGCGTACGAGAGCAAAGAGCGAAATCCATGGGGAGAAATCCAAGCATCCAAATAAAAATAAGAATTATGAACCCACTCCAAATATTAAAAAAAATCGTAATAAAAAGAAAATGGTCAAACCTGCAGAGGGCTGGCGGCTCCTCCGCCCAGTCGGAGCCGCAGAGCACAGGAGAGGAGGAGAGCCCCGCTAGCTGCTTTCGGGGGGCAGGAAGCGGTCCGGTCTCTCCCCCTCGCTTGCTGCTCCAGAATTAGGGATTAATGCCTCTCCAGCCAAACAAATAAGGCATCTGCCTTCAGTACAAGAGGATTACACGGGGCTGCTGACGTCACCAGCCAGGCAGATGTTGGCTCCCAAAGTCCTGATCATCTCCCGTGTCCTTGAAACCCGGCACAATCCCAGCCCCGCGCCGCCCAGCCGGGTCCCTGCAAGGTCGAGGGGGACCTGCTCGGAGGGGACCCCGCCGAACCGCTCTCTCCCAAAACGTCCTCTCACATCGTCGGGAGAGAAAGGTGTGAAAAGCCGAGCCCGGCAGAAAGTTCAACCCTGCCCCTTCCCTCCGGGTCCTCTCCTCCTCCCCCCCCCCCCCCCCCCCGCCTTCCTCCCACCTCCCCAACCTCAATGTCACATGAATCTGTACAGTCATAGCGAGGAAGAGGAGCCTGGTCCCCGGCTCACCCAGAGGCCACCTTCCCCGCACGGCAGCCGACCCCCCCTCACTGCAGCACCGCCGCGACCCCCGGCCCCGCGCCGCCCCAGCCTCCGGCCCGTCCCACCCCGGAGCCCGGCACCGGGCCGGGAGAGCAGCGGAGCCGGGCCGGGCCGAGCCCTCGGGCTTTGTTCCCGCTGTGCCGGTCCCGGCGGGGCAGCGGCGGGCAGCGGGCAGAAGGGGCTCGCTGGCCGTGCGGGGACAGCCCGTTCCCGCGGCCCCGGAGCTACGCGGTCCCTCTGCGGCAGGCAAGGCCCCTTCGGGCGGGCAGCAAGCCGAGCCGGGCCGGGCCGAGCTCAGGCAGGCAGAGAGCGCGGAGGTCGCTGAAGGCCTTCTCTCGCCTTGGGGGGCCGGCGGGAGGCACAGGAGCAGGGTTTTTTCCCTGGCTAAAGGACTTCGAGGTTGCGTTTGTGCAATTCTTAGGTGGAGGCAGAGCGGCTTGTCACTCTCGGAGCTCAGCCCTGAGTTTGCTGATAGCTGTTCTGGAGCTGTGGGGTGGGTTGGAAGTGCTGCAAAGTGCATCTGAAAGGGGAGTCCAATTAGAAGCGTGATCAAAATAAAAAAAAAAAATTTGCCTGAGAGCCATGTCTGCTGCCTTTGCTGTGGCATAAAGTCCATGACTCATCATCGCTAGTCCCTTTGCATCAAACAATGGTTTCAATCATTTCGGTACCGCAGAAAGGCAAACTAAATGATGTGACATAACGGAGCGGGATGAAGAAGAAGGGATCGCCAGTACCTAGGCTCCTGTTGGGTTGATGTTGTTGTTGTTCAAAGGAGCTGTTTTATAGATCTGTTCCATATTATCCTTGTCTGTCAAAGTGGCATTTAATTTTTCCAATCGTGGAACTTGGTCACTGATAAAATCAATTTAATTTACACCACTGTCATTCAGCCGATCCGAGCAGTAGATTTATTTTTGGCTCGGAGTTGAAGGGAAAAAAGCAATCGTATGCAGAATGGAGAGATCCTTTTACTTCTTTTGCGGGCAGTAAGAAGAGAAATCACTAGCACGGCATTTTAATAGAGTTTGCTCTCATGCAAGAGAATTGTAAATGTAATTTCTCAAGTCTTTTGTGCGGAAACTTGAGCAGCCACACGAAAGGGAAAACAAGAAAGGCAGACCAGCCCAGTTCCCCACCGTTTTGTGGGGGCAGGCAGCCCGATTCACCCCTTTTTTTTCCCGGGGTGGCCGCCGGCCCGGCCCCGGCCCGGCCCGGCCCCGGCCCCGGCCCCGGCCCCGGCCGCCCACCCGGTCCCTGTCCATGGTCCTGACCCGCCGGCGGCGGCGCGGCGCTGCTCTCCGCGGCCGTGCGGGCGGCACTGCGCGCCCCGCCGCTCCCGCGCTGCCAGCCGCCGCCGAGGGGCCAGGGAACCTGTGGGTTGTCCCAGGGCACTTCGAAACCCGCCTGTGCTTTTATTATTATCATTATTTTTATTATTATTAATTATTATTATTACTAGAAATATTTTTTTTTTAAATTCAGCACCTTGGAAGGAGGTGTGGGGTGCGGTGGGGATTTGCCTGTCTTGGGTTTTATTTGATAACTCGCCTGTTTCAGAGTGCTTTTAATCACTGACGCCTGGGCAAGCCCACATTGCCATGAAAAGTGGTTAATATCGGACAACGGTCTTTAAACCTTGGACTCTCATTTTTTTCCTTAAACGGATTAACGTGGAAATTCAGATGCGGTTTTCGGTAAGTGGTACCTACCTACCGGCTAACCTGAAAAGAACTGACAACATTGCAAACTATTTTTTTCACTGCATGTTACAGTGGGAATAACTTGCACACGACGGTTAAATATGCTCTAAAATCTCACGTTAGATATATACGACCTCTTTCCGAGCCTAAAGTTCTTTCTTGCTATGTGGCTACATGCATACACACATACATACGCTCTCTCACACACACACATACATGTACGTATACATAAATTTTAAATAATTTAGTGGAAATGTCAGACCGTCGCTCAACGGTTCACGAATCTTTTCTCAGATGATCCCCCCCCCCCCCCCCCAGTTGGCTAACATTGCTCCTTCTTAGCATTTTAAAGCAAGGACAGGTCTCGGTTTATTATTTCTTCGGTCCCCCCTCTTCTCATAACCTGCTCCCCTGAGTTGAATAAAGCGGGCTAAGAGCAGCTGAAATAACCGCTCCGATACAAGAGGCTCTGAATGCAGCAGCTTTAGAAATTGTGCACTAGCCCTGCAAGGAGAAATGTGTGGGCTCTCTCAAATGTGAGGTACTACCGGCTGGGGAAAAGGCAGAGCTGCAGCCATTCACACTTCGTGGGCTGGGAGACTTCTTTCAAAAGAGCCCTGAAGTATTTAGGATTTGGGGGAAAACCCTTGTACCGGAAGAAAATGGCCTAAACACAATAGGACTCGCCATTTTCTCCTTCCAAAGCACAAAGCAGCTCCGCGGCTTCAGCACCACACAAAGAAAGCCCAGACCCTCTGAATTCTCTTACATTTCCCCCCACGATTTCAAAAGCCTTCCCCTCTAACCGATCCGCTTTCCCAGGAGCGCTCACACAGAAATAAAGAAAGAAAGGAGGAAGGGGAGGGGAAGAAAAGCGACTAGGCTAGGCGAGAGGGAGACAGGTTTGATCTTAGTTTATTTAAATCAAATCCTGCCAGGGAAAAGTACCACTATCACATGTACACTTGGGGGGCGGGGGGGGGGGGGGGGGGAGAATCCCAAAAAACCAAACCAGCTGGAAAGCTATTTTGACCACCGCATTCCTTCAAGCTGGGCGGACTCACGTTGCGCCACAGAGACTCGAGCAGGACCACGCTGCCTGAGGACGTGCATGTACACACACAGGCGCGCACATCCCCGTGCCAGAAAAAGGCATTTTCAGCCCAGCTAAGCCCACAAAGTGATGTCGAAAATAGCCCTCTGCCCCCCGCCCCGCCGGCACCTGGCATTCCTGCGCGCCGCCCGCGCCCGCGGGAGCCCCGCGCCCCCGGCTGCTGCCCTGCCTCCGCGCCGCGCTCCGCTCGGCCGCCCGCCCCTCTCCCTCCCCTGGCTTTTATTTTCTTAGCTAAGTAACCGGGCAGAAGACTGATAAAGAGAGGAAGATATTAAAAAACAAAACAAAAACAAAAGAGAGGGGGAGCAACAAAGAACCAAACCAAACCCGAACAACCCCAGCCTAAACCACAACAGCCTCTCACTATCGCTCTGAAATGCAGCAAGAGATTTTGTACTTACAGCCAGCGCTAAAGTGAGTAATCCTCATCCCAGCGTGGTTGAGTTTGTTTGGTTGGCTTTTTTTCTCTTTTATTTTTTTGGCTGTTTGTTTTGAAGTACTTGTTTGTTCCTATCGTCCATGGCTCGGAGTGGATGCAAGCAAAACCGGCCGGTTAGCAGGAATAAAAATAGAAGTGATTTCATTGTGTAAATGCAGCAAAGAGACAAGATGCTGTGTTTCTCCTAATACTTTCTGCTTGGGAACCGGCAGCTCTCAGCTCAGGAAAGCAGGACTCTGTGTGATTCTCCCCCCTCCTCTCTCTCTCTCTCTCTCTCTCTCTCTCGAACACGCACACGCACACGCACACGCACACACACACATACACACTTACTTTTCTTCTTCTTCTTTTTTTTTTTTTTTTCAAAAGAGGGCAGGTCGTTCCCTGAATCCCAATGAGTTAAGTCAGTCACTTTCCTTCGCATGCATCACAGCCTCCTTAGAGCTGCAGGCACAAAAGAGCATTTAGCTGCCTCCAATTTGTGTAGCAGGCCTGTCCTTAATTTGTTTTTTTGGGTTTGCTTTTTTTTTTAAAAAAAAGTATAATTAAATCATGTATTTCACTCAGTATAAAAATACCACGTCCCCAACTTTGACGATTGAACCACTAATTGCAACCTTTTAAATAAATTCCTGAACTTGTCCGCGTACTCAGTTGGTCTGCAGGGGCTTCACAAGCAATTGATGCACAGTATTTCTCAGCTGTGCAGACCTGCACCCTGCTTCCTGCAAAGGTCAGAGCTGTACAATCCACAATTACTTTCCAATAAAGTCTTATATCAACAAAATCTCCTTGAAAGGATTACAGGCCTTTAAAAATAAAGCTTTAATCTTAAGTATACATGGTGGCATATTCCATTTCAATCAAATATGAGGTATTGTTTAAAAAAGTAACCGCACACACATACATGTGTTTTCATGTGGGGATACTTTTTCCAGGCGGACAGAGAAAGGTGTAAGCACGGTTGTACTCGCTCCACATTTCAGCGGTTATTTTATGCCGGTTCTTTCTTCTAGCCAATACAGGAACATCCATGTGTATGTGTGCATATATATATATATATGTATACTTAGGTATACACAAATTTTATTTTTTTTTATATATATGTATGAATATATATATATTCGTGTATGACAGAGTGTGGCTAGCCTGGCCATGTCAAAGGCTGAAACCCGCAGGGCTGGCAGAAGCCTGTCATGAGGCAAATGAAGCGCCAAAGCGACCCAGCGGTGGCCCTTGCCGATGTGGAGCTACAGCGAGAAGAAAGGCAGGTCCGCGCCGGCGGCCGGCGGGCACCGCCCGGCCCAGGGCCGCCCCCCGCCGCCCCGCTCCGCGGCCCGGAGGCCGGGGGCCCTGGGCGACCCCAGGGGGCTGCGGGGGGGCCAGGGCCACCCCGGCATCTTGGTGACCTCAGGAGTTCTTGGCACTTTCTTTGCATCCTTGTCATCTCCTAATTCCAGCTGCACTTGCTCAAATGGGTGGTAATCCGACTCTAGAGGAGATTAAGGAACCAGAGATAGCTGCATTTAGGATTACCGAAAGGAAATGAAGGAATCTAATCCACTCCCACCCCTTACGTTACTGGGTTTCAATAAGACTTTATACCACCTTTTAGGATTTTAAACAAATGAAATCGCTTGGAGAAGGGGACAGAAAGAGACCGAGTGATAGAGAGTGTGTTTACCCGTTAAATGAATTGAATAGCAGAGGATAAAGTGAACTGCAAAAGCGGCCACGGCCG
The DNA here is from genome assembly GCF_018139145.2 of Gymnogyps californianus. NCBI lineage: Eukaryota > Metazoa > Chordata > Aves > Accipitriformes > Cathartidae > Gymnogyps > Gymnogyps californianus. The sequence goes on from NC_059472.1 coordinate 38,912,379, forward strand.
AGCTGCTTTCGTCTGCATCCCAATAACCATCGTATTTGAATGGGCCCAAGGCTCGCAGCTTCCTCAGAGCTCTCCTCAGGACCAGGGCAGCTTCAGGAAGGCCACGCTGGAGATTCACGTATAAACTGAAAAATCAATCTAGTACTTATCTGAGCTGCAATATGACACCCCCCCCCCGCCAAATCCCACACCTCAAAAGCCAAACCCCACAATAGAATGTGAAACTGTACGTATGTTGTTTCCAGTCAATAAGAATTATTAGTAAACCTTAGAATGGCCTTAGGTTCAGAGGATTGTTTCTGCTCTATTCTGATTGCATAAAGCCAAGAAGAAAATAACTAGCACTTACTTACTACAGTGATAAAAATAAAGTCCTCTTTTTTTTCCCCCTAGTTTCACTTTAAACCAAGGAAACAACATATCCTTTTGCTTCCAAAGATACTAGCAGTCTACAGAAAGAGGACTGAGCTAACCTAGTCCTGAGACCAGTTCCTCCTTCTTTGGAAAGACTGTAACATGAGTAACACGGAATTAAAAAAAAAAACAACCAACAACAAAACCAAAAACCTGCGAAATCTAAAGGTGTTTTCTTTTTGTAATTTCAAATATAACCTTCCCCTTTCCCAGACGATTTTTATATTTGAAGTGCTAGGCTGCCTACAACAAGCCTCTCTAAATAATATTTAATATGAATATGCTTAATTGTACCGAGCTTCTTCATATACTGATTATCCTTGGTGCATTATCGGGGTAGTCTAAAATGCTCTTCGGTTGCAAGAAGAGAGTCTTAATATGAGAAAAAAAATGGCTAGTCATCCCTGAGTAAGATTTTGTTTTGTAGAGTGCTTGTCATGGTCCTTTGCAAGCCTGGAAGCAACGTGAATCAAAAGCCTCGGAAGAAGACCTACGTCGACAGAGGCTCCATATATAGCAGGCGCTAATTATTAAAGCTCATTCCCTGATTTAGGACTCTATTTTCCTTAGCAAGCCCATCATCCTGACACAACGCAGCTCAGGATGTTTGTTCAAAGCTTATGAAAATGTAACCCAACTCATTGCTAGAAGTTGTTGCTAATTAGTTGATAATAAACTTCTCCGGCCAGGACACAAAAGTCTTTCAGAAGTGCAAGGTGTTCTTTGTGATGCCCTCACAAGGGGAATTAGCATATCAATTCGGCAGGGGAACAATACATCAGGGCGCTTGCCTTCCCCCCCCTTCTCTCCTCCTCCCCCCCCCCGCCCTTCCTCCCCTTCCTAACGTTTTAAGTGGATGTGGTGGGCATGAAAGTGAAAGGCTAGGGTCCCCAGCGCTGCACCGCCCCGGCCCGGGGCTGCGGCAGGCTCCGGGCTGAGCCCGCCGCGCTCATCGCACTTGTAGCCGCGTCCCGCTTTGGAAACAAGCCCCTGGGCGTGCGGGGCTGGCGGACCACCGGGCAGCCCACCCCTCCACACCGCTGGCTTTACGACCCCTCCTCTGTGGCGCTGACAAATGGAGATAGCTGGGGGTTTGCGAGCCCCCGCCTTGCCTCCCCCTCCCCTCGCCACCGATGAAAGGGTTTCAGCCTGAAAGCCTTTTGCAAAGGGATGTTTTACAACGCCTCCCGCCCCCGCCAAGGTAATTCTGCTACCTAATATCCTTAATAAAGACTGTTGTTCCCCCTTCAGTTGTTAAAGGTTTCTCTGACAGACTGGTCTTTTCTCCCTCACCTCCAAAGGGTGGATTTCTAGACCTCCCTATGCAGGTGTAAACACCGAGAGAAAGCAATTGTCCTGATAAAAATGTTCAGTCAGTTATAAATTCAAATAACTGAGGGGGAAGAAATCCCATTCTTAGCAATTTAACAGGAATTTGTCCTATTGATTGCAATCTCCTCCTGCTCTTTTTTTTTCTTCTGTCTCTTTTTTTCTTTCTTTTTTTTTTTTTTTTTATGCCTAGTAAGTTCACAACAAGACACAAAACCTGCAAACACAAGGCACAACCAAACATCCAAACCTCCTAGCTGCTTGGTGACATGTGTAAGTGGATGCCATAGAGGAATGGAAATCCGTGTATAACAGGCTGGAGAAAGCAATTAAACAAAACTCTGCGATCTTGAGGCCTCTGATCCATCTAGCCGTGTTCCTACCCAAAGGCTTGACAGCTTCAAGAGTTATTTATCCACATGGTTAGAGTGCAAATAAATGCCTAGGTTGGAAGGAGAAATGTGGTTTGGGCCCTACAGGTAAATCAGAGCAAGTCTATGGAGTGGCATTTGCCCTCCTTGGTGGCTGCGGAAGAACTCTTTGTTTGGAGCGTGGGGAAGGGACCAGCCTGCGACGAGATAAAAGCTAAGCTTGCCTAATCAGGGCAGAAATAAACCAAGAGATTTCAATCTTCTGCTTTTTTTTTGGAAAGGAGCAGCACTCTCCAGTTGGCTCCCACTCAAAAAAGAAGATGCTTGAATACAGTTATTTTTAGGAACTGCAGCGATATGTAGTGTGCATTAAAGCACAGTGATATGCTAAGAAATAAAAGAAAAGAAACCTCATTTTTCCCCTTTAATCGCGAGGGAAGCGGTACCCCAGGAAAAAAGTGTTGTGTACTTAAAAAAAAAAAAAGGAAGTATTTATTAAGAGAAAATGTTTGTTTTCTTAGGTTTGTATAGAAAGTCTTGAGTGGTGAGAATAAAAGCCCAAATCCTAGCAGTTTTCATGAAATTCAGTTAAGGGAAAAAAAAACGTTAAGGATGGTTGTTTCCCCAAATGCAAAACATCAGGGAGGAATCTGAAGAGAGCTTTACTTTCTGTGCAAAATCTCCATTGTTGCCTGGCAAACAATGGGAGCTCTGGGCGACTGGAAGGCTGTGAGAATGAATAGGGAATCCGCAGGATGTGTGCGGGTCAGTGCTTGGGGTCTCTGTCCTAAAGCCCCTTTCTCAGCTTGCCACAATAAAGTAGCACAAGGTTTAGTCTTTCCTGGGTCACTGGCCATCTTCTATTATTCAACACTTCACAACAAAAAACACTTATTAATCAGCGCTGACCAGAGGCCCCTTTTGAAACAAGAGAAGGGGAGAAAGAGAGGGGGGAGAGAGAGAGAAAAGAAGATTGAGAAACCCTGAACAGACCCTCCCAATACAAGAGCAACCACAGGCACTTTCTCAACTGGCCAAAGAGATTTTTTTTTTTTTTTCTTTTTGCCACAACAAAGTTTCCAATCAGGTCAGAGAGGACCGGACTTTCCCCCCTACCCCCACCCCTGTTTTTCCTCTCACTCTCTTTCCTTCTTGCTCTGAAGATGATGGAGACTTTGTTTTGCAAGTAAGGATGGCTTTAGGTCAAATTGCCAAGGTCTGATCTTAGAGGTGTATCCTTGCTATATTGGAAGATAAGACTGTTTCTCATCTGGGCCTCAACTCTGGAGATGGCGTAGGAGAGAAGAGGTTTGCTTGTGGGGCGCTGCTCTTGTGCTTTAAGAGCTGATGGATGAGGTGTCAGGGCAGTAGTTGTGTGAGGACTTGGTTCAAAATGGTATGAGAGAGAGTCAAATGTGCCATTTATTGACTCTGCTGAGGGCAATGGTGGGCTTGTTGTTGTTGATCCTGATTTTCTAGCACTATATATTGCAAAGGGCTAAACGGTGAGCTTTGGAGTGAAAAGGAACTGATAGATTTAAGAGAAAAACTTTGTATTCCTCTGTGCAAAAAAGAATTCAAAGGCAGCGGTGAAAAGGGATCTTAAAGGACCTAATAAGTGATAATTTAATTCGCAGGGGGAAGCGGTTTTTTTTTTCCTTCTTTGTTGCCTTCTGATAATTTTTTAGGATGTTTAATTATTCTTAAGTAAGTTGGTGTTTCTATGTAATGAAATATGCATAGATTGTCACACAGCCCACATTATGATGTTCATGCCTCTTACCCCCATGAAAATTATCTAAATAACTTTGTACAGAGAAGTTTAGTTTGTTGGCTAAAGCTGTTTTTTGAGTGGAGCATGACTGAAAAATTGAGGTAGTTCAGACTTTGTTAACAGTACAGGTACAGAGGTACCTAAGAGAACAAAGCAATTTGTACTATTTTTTTATTTAACAAATGCATAGAGACAGCAAATATTGAATCCCCTGTGGATTACCTGAGAAAATGAAATTGTTCTCTCAAGAAAAAAATAGTCCACAAGAAAGGTAAAAACTAATTTTGTTTTTTTGCTGACTAAATCGTGTGCGTGTGTGTGTCATGGGGGGTGGGCTTTTTTGTTCGTCTGAAGTCGATGTGCACATTTTAGCTAGGGTATATCACTAAATAGTATGAACCTAAGGAAAAGCTGTTCCTTAAGACCTCTGAATATCGTACTTTGTAGCATGTAAGCTGCGACTAGTGCACCATAGAACTCCTCACTGAAGGGTTTTGTTGGTGGAAACCAGAGTAAAGTGTTTTTTGGGGGGTAGCCTCAGTAGTGCTTTACCACAGTTTGCATTGCAAACACCAGGCTGCAGTTCACGTTTTGTTCGCAGGAAAAGTATTTTACTTAAGTGCTTATAGTAGAGTATTCTCTCTTTTCCCCTCAAACATTGTGTTACTCAGATTTTGCAGAGCTTGACGTTCCAGCAATGGAGTAATCAAGTGTTACCTAAATTATTTAAAGCCAGGGATTAAAGGCCTTAGCTCTGAGTGCTGACAAGCTTTCAAATGTAGCCTGGGAAAAGTTTTGTATCCTTTCCTGTGTGTGTACACTTTGAAAATAATTTGGAAAAGTACAGTGAATTATTCTCAAAATGTATGCACAGAGAGAATGAATAATTCTTTTACAAGTTGCTCTCCAAAGGAATGAGTGACTATTAAAAATACAGCAGCAATGTATACACAATAATATTGTGGCACCTGCAATGTTATTTTTAACAGATGTATTCCTTTCACTGGAGCTTGTTTAAAGGAGCTCTTTTATTTTAGGACTTTGGTTTGGTCTGCAACACAGAGAATGCATTAATTCAACAAATATGACCATTTCAAATGTTAAGTTCCTTTATGTTTCGAGGCCTTACCCTTCATTTCTTTCTCTTCAGGATGCTCAGTGGCTTCACGCTTCTGCGTACTGAAAATTAATGATGCTAACATATGATTACCTTAAAATGTTGGATAAAATGCATAGAAATGCATTTTCAACCAGCTAAGTTTTATTTCCACCTGTATATGGATTTGGTGAGCTATGTATATATTTATTTATTTGTGTTCTTCGTCATAGCTTTGATTTGTGAACGGATGGATTGTTGGTGTTAAATAGTTATAGATAATTTATTTCTTCTTTTAGATAACATACCTTTTCTGCTATACTGTGATGTAAAAACAGATGCATAGGTTTGTTGTATTTTGAGCTTTCATTGCATCACTACAATATACTTTGGACAATATTCTTTAAAACTAATGTCATTCACAGAAATGAGGATTTTTCTAGTTTGTCAAAAAGGAAATAACAACGGCAGTTACATTTTGGCAAAGGTTTCATCATTAGTAGGTTGTTCTGTGCCATCAGAAGACATATATTAGAAACATTACTATACAATGTCAGCTTCTCTTTCCATTCTTACTAATGGCTGATTGTGTGAATAAGTCCCATTTAAATCAGTGGGACTATTCAAAGGCTGAGATACTACTCTACGTGACAAAGGGAATGACAAAATTTGGCCCACAGAACTGAACGGGACTATTGGAAGAATGAGATAGCGCCCAGAGTGAGGAAGGGTTCTCAAATCTATCATCTTTAGTGTAATGCACCATCTTTACATAGTGCTTTAAAAACACTGACATTTCTGCACATATGAGTTTGCAGCTTCAGCCAAGAGAGGCAAACACAAGCCACTGGGGATAAGTAAGGCATGTGAGGCTGGCAAGGATGGAAAGCGGAGAGTATCGATTGCAGGCAGAAGTGCGGGTTAAGATGGTGAAGACCAGAAGGGAGAGGACACCAGCACTTTGTCCATGGAATGAATATATGTGCCAGGCTGAAGGGCCAGAATAGAGCTGGAGATGGGTTTAAGAGATAAAAGAAGCTTGAGGTAGCTGCTGTAAAGTACTCAGAAAACAGAAGATGTTCTTCCTGCATGTTTACACAACATTCATGGTTTTAAAATAGTTTTGTATTCGTTCACATTGATATTTTAAGGTAGAAAGATTTTTGAAATGCCACCTTGTCTGTACAGTACATCCTGGGTTAAAAATGACTTGTTTTACAATAACTGTTCTAGATATCTACGGGAATTTGGATGCTCTTCTCATAAATTATCTCTGATCCAGTGAAGGCTGCTTTACTCATGTGTGAGTTTTATCCACTCTACTTGCTAAAGGTTTTCCAGCCAACTTATTTCAGGGAAGGCTTGGTTACAATTCGAAATATATAGATCAAGGTTTTATAAAATGAGTTCCTGAAAATCTGGCAGGGAAAAGCCAAATTTTAGCCTGGTACACATGTACAAATCTGTCTGACATACCCCTGAAGAGCTATGCCTTTTACATTTGTTTGCACATATGTATCACTATAGACTGATGAAAAAAAGATCTTGCATATGTGTATGTCGGTTTTTGGGTCTGCAACTTGGATGTGTATAAACATCTGTGTGTTTATTTTAGTAAGTCTAGTCCTTGATACTGAATACAAAGGTTATATTCATTCAGTAGAAAGTGTGCTGTATTTAAATACAGGGAAAAAGGGCATGTGAGCTTACCTCCTAAGGCACTTATTTATTTGTCCACTCCAGAAATTTTAGTGTTACTATGACTGAAGGTGGTTTTTGGTGATAGAATAATCAGTTAAAATTGTGGCAGAGGTATATCACACTTTGTTGTGTGTAAATGAACCTTCAATTAAGTGAGAGCACAGAATATGCAGAGGCGTGTGGGATACAGCGAAACCCGACACACACAGGCTCAATGCACCTTCACTCTCACTCACACCACAAGTTTTCCCTCCTGTTCTGCACAGCAACACTAGACCTTCGTGGAGATTTTGTCCCATGTTTTAATAAAGACATTTATCTCAAAGGCCTGCGGCATGCGGTTCCATTTAAGAGCAGACTGAAGCCAGTGTACCTGCTTGAAGGTCTCAGCTCCTTGTAGACCAGGAATTTGGGACCTGCAATCTCAGCAGCTGATGAGCTGAAGGCCTGCTGGGAGGAGAGGCAGGGAATAAAGGGTTGAATCTGTTGGTCAGTTTGAAAGCTGTTTTTATAGGTTTTGTTTTTTTTTTTAAGGTGAAATCTGAGTGGTGAAGTGTTCACCAAGAATTAGTATTATGTATCTAAAGAATTCAAAACTAATGAGTCATTCTTTCCAAGGCTTTGATTATTTTTTTAATAATGCATTTAGGGCTTGTTTGCCTGTTTTTGAGCCTGGGGCCCTAGTGCTTTCAGACTTTTCATCTGCAAAGGCTGGAAATTTACTTTAAAAACAAGATTTGAGCTTCCCTTGCAGATATCTTGATTGCAGCAGCTGGGGCTTTATGAAACACTGGCTCATGGAAGTGGGAGAGCTGGCAGCATTAAGAAGCTAAGGAAAGGGCCTGGAATTATTATGAAGTCTTATAGCTCAGAGAGATCAAATAACTATTCAAAAGGCTTTAAAAAGCCTCTGTAATTCTGTGTGTGTGGGGGTTGTTTGTGTAGGGGGTGAGTTTGTTCACAGATCCTCACTAAAGGACTGTGGAAATGTGGGGAGAGGATGCCGGTGAGAATAAAGTTTGTGGCTGACGTGTTGGGAGTGAGGCTGTGTATCGATGGATGAGCATCACAGAAGAGTGCAGGGATGGAGGCAGTAACTCCTTGCAGAGGCAGGAGCAGGGGGTTGGGAGGGAAGCTGCTGCTCATGCACCTGATGACTGGTTGCTTAAACACATCAAAATTGATAATCTATGCAGCCAAATTCAGCTTGCTGCAGGCAAGAACTGCTCCAGCTTGGCTGCAAAAGCTTGAACCCCATGCAAGGCTGAAATTGCCCAACTATGTCTTTCATGACAAAAATGTTTTTTTAATGACAGATGTCATGGTTTGGGGAAAAAAAGTACCAGTAGATGGCATGCAAAAATATTTAGCACTGTTCATAGGTTGTTTTGGACAAATGCAAGTTCTTGTTATTGCAACTGGCTTCGGGTACGAGGACATGTAAGTAGTGAGTTTAATAAGGAGGTTCCTGGTAAGCAGGGAGGATGTGCATGTAAGGGGCAAAAAAAGAGTGAGATTAATTTAATCTATTCTTCCTCTGTTTTCACAAACAGCTTTTCAACTGCTGCTGCTTCTTTTTTAACCCAGTCAAAGCATGCACACTTCAGCAAGGGTCATTTCCTCCCCAGGCTTCGCACTACAGTCTCCTCTTTTGTAAAGCTGCCCAAAATACATGCTTAGACTTTATCTTGGGGAGGAAAACAGAGAGACAGGAGCTTGTTTCTTTGCAATTTATTCAAATTTACAAGTAAAAATAATCTGCAGGAAAGATCAAGCATTGAATACCTCATGAAAATATCAGTGCTTTGGAAAGTTGTGGGTTCATGAAATAGGGTCTGTTTGGCATTCTTAATTTTAATTGTTGTTATTATTATTGCATGTAGATGTGTTTAATCTTCTGTAATCTTCTTGCAGAACTGGAAATAATCACTCTAAAATAGTTGTTTGGGGTTTTTTGGTGTATATAAAATATCAACAAGAGGTAATTTCATTTATAATGGTGGGTTTTGATAGCTGCTAGTTGATACTGTCCACCTGCAGAGGTAAAAGTAGTATTGTGTGAATTTACTGCCAGTATCTCTTACTCCAATATAAAAAGGTGCTAAAACTGTTTCTAATTATAGATGATCATGGTTGTGGTTATGTGTACATGAAAATATTGTGTTTGATAGGCATCTTTGATCATATTAGTGACGCTCTGCTTCCTGCTCAGGTTTGAGGATTGGTTTTGAGGTTGGAGGTGTTCCTCACCTGCTTCACAGAAAGAAATAATATAGTGTTATCAAACAGAGTGTCATATGGGTGTCAGATGACCTACAAGAAAAACTGAAGTTTGTTAGTAGTCTAATATACATTTAAAAACCAAAAATTGGGAGTCACTGCTCAAGCCCCCTACCAGCCAGCTTTGTTCAAGCATTTACAGTGACCAAACACCTTCAAAGATGCAGACTTAAAAAACTCTGAGAAACATTGTCTTCCCTTTCTGCTCTTCCCCATTTACTATGGTTCTCTGAAATACCATGAAGGCATATCAGAATTTGCAGAGATGAGTTTTCTGTTACAAGGGCGTGATATAACTGTGTCCAAGGGCGTGATATAACTGTGTCCATGCAAAGGACCGAGAGAGAAAGGACCTGCAGACAAAGCTCAGGAATATGCTGTGGTGCTCGCAGGCTTTCTAACTCTAATACAAACTGCTGTTCGTGGAGGTTCAGACTAGAAAATATGAAAATCTAGATCATTGCTAGGTTCTAACCAGGTGTTTTGCAGAAGTGAAAGTGGGAGTCTGCATGCACTGGAGTTCTTTGCTTCCGGGAGAGCGAGACAGGCAGAATTTTCTCCTTCTGTAGGAGCTTTGCAGTTATAACACTTTTGTTGATTAACAAAGATATTTTGGAAAGTTTTGCTAATATTTATAACTCATGGTTTCTCTATGTCAGTTCTGCTTGTTATTTGCACAGCTATCTTCATAAGTGGAAGGACATAAAAACAGGCCTTCTAAATATAAAATAAAATATCTTGTGATGGCTTTTTTTCCTATTAGGTTTATATATTCTGTCTTGCTTGTCTTTCTACAGTGTTCTGTCTTAATTAGAGCTCATTTGCAGCAGTCTGCATAAGTTGCCTGTTTCTCTTGACAGTACTACCATTTAAACCAAAACCAATAAAACCTTTTCATCATGCCATTCCTTCTTAATTTCTTGCTTTTATGTGTGTGGTGGCGATTCTTGGATGAGATTACAGTTTGAAGATGAAGCATACACATAATTCACTTAATTAATTTATATTGTATTTCACTACATTTAAATGGTCACATCTATTTTATTTTCTTGACAACTGAGTATTCTATGTCTACTGGCAAAGTAAGGTATCAGTACGCTATGATGAAATGGAAATGGAAGATGCTGAATTCTGCTCTGTTGTATACTTTCCCCCCATTTAAAAGAAAGCATGTAAGTATCCATACTAGATGAAAGGTTAAATGACAAGATTTTAATTTTTTATTACTCACTTGCCCTTTTGGCAGTGGAATTTAGTAGGAGTATATGATCTGAGGTTTCCAGTGTAGAGCTTCAGTCTGGCACTTCTCTCTTAATCTGTAATTTTTATTGGGATTTAAAAAAAAATAATTAAATATTTCTGAAAAGTAAATGCTTTTTCTGTCTAAATAGGAACTTTTCGTGGGGCACAAAAGCTGATTTTAATGACTTCAGTTTATTTGAAGCAAGATTTAGTGTTTTTTTACTGCAACAAAATTCTGTGAATTGATGAATCCCGTCAGTTGCAGGAACAAATAAACTGTCTTTTAGGAATTAGTGCTTTGTATGATGAACACTGTATTGGTTTTATGCTTATCAAAGATCCATATTTATAATATACACTAAGAATTATTTTTTGTGTTTCCATTGAGAGAGACAATGTGATCTATTGCATGTCCATTAATGGCTTTACTGGGTGCCTTGAGACACTTATTTGGGAAACACCAGGTAACAGTGATGATGGTATGTATGAAGGAAGATAAGCAGCGCTGTTGAAAAACATCTAATTTAATGAAGTCTAGTTAACTGAAATTTGAAATGAACTGTTTTTTAGTAATATCCAGCCTAGTCAACACCCTCCAAATTTTGTGGACATTTCCTCCCCTCTCTTCCCTTTTAAAGGCAGCCAGTCAGCTCTTTGTGCCAAATAATAGTTACCCAAAAGTTTTTTAATTTCTGAGTAAACAACTCCATGTATGTACTTTACAGCAGAGCAGGTTTCTATAAGCAGGACTGGGACCATTGCTCAGGACAGTAGTCTTAATACCCTTAATTCAGAGAAGCAGCCAAGCCAACAACAGCAGAAGATGCAAGGTTAGAAAATTAATACTCTGCTGTGATTTGAAATAGTTTGTAAGTATAATGATATCAATTCCCTTGTCTTTGCAAGGACACTCAGCTTTATTTTATCAACCCCTGAGGCCTACTCACCACTAAAAATTCTAGTTTCAGAGTTTACGTCTCTGTTGTGCTTCTTCCATCCTTTGGGTTAATAACTTGACTTTGGACAAGACGATCAAAGTGAGAGGATGGATGGGCATTTTTTAACAATTTCCATGAATGGTTGGGATGAGTTTTAAATTTTGCTTTCAGATTAGTGAGGCTCAAAACCAGTTCTTTGTCAAAGGTCCAAACCACCACTGTTACATTTAAAATTTACCACTGTGAAAATCTCTAGAAGTTTAAGAAAGATGTGGGGTTTTGCCTATGTTCTTGCTATAAATTCCTCATATTACTCCTACTGAAAAGTAGGGTCTCCATTCTTCAATACCACTCTCTGGGCTAACATCCTTGACTACATCCTGTATCTAATTTAATTTTTTTTCTCTGTTCTTGCCCTACTGCATGGAATATAACTGTCTGTCACATTTATTTTACCTATATAAATTATTTCTTTCAAATTATCCTCTGTCCTGCCATGCATTCTCTTCTGTAATTTTCTAGAATCTTACAAATACAAAGGTTAATTAACTAACAGTCAGATGCTGGTTTGACATGGGTAAGTGAGTGTTCTCTCTGCTTTAGCCTAATGGAGAATGAGGGAGAAAGGTTAGAATACCTGGCTGGCAGGAGAAGAATTTGGTTCAGAGGTTTGGTTCTGACATGCTTTTTTTTTCCCTTGACCCACGTATGTAGTCTGACAAGGGGAAAGCTTGGTAGAAAGAGGGGTTGCATGGTTTACCCTCTCTATAGTTTGAAGAAATAGAGCATGCTACAAGCCATGGTTTCCCCAAACTTTAGCATACAGGCTACCATGGGGTGCCAGGGAAGGTCAGGAGCAGGACCCTCTGTGTGAGCTGTCACAAAGGAGCGTGGCTATATCTGAAGGGTTTCATCTTTGACTTCAACTATGGTATGAGCTGTAGCTTCTCCCCAATTCTAAGACCTGAGAGATACCATCAGGAGGACTGAAAGGGGCTCATTAAAGGGAAGCCTGAGCACAGCTACAGCATGAAAGAAGAGCCTGTTGCTGGTGTTGTGTACGTGAGGTCTGCACAAGCATCCTACCAGCAGTGGTGGGCAGGGCAACCATCTCTCACATTGTTTGGAAGGTTTAGGGGCTCTTGCTGAAACGACTTGCACAGCAGCTGTGTGCTGACTGTTGAAAGCTGGAGAGCTGGCTCTCATCTCAGCATTACTGTCTGCACTCCACTTGCCCTACTAGGGGACATTTGGCTGGAATTAGCGTCGGTCAGCCTGGTGTTTGCTCCTACAACGCATAAAGGGATGGGGCTACAACCATCGTGTATAAGAGCTATATCCAGTAGAGGTGTTATATCTGGCTTAAGCTGTAGATTTGCCAGAATAAGGCTTTGCTTCTCTTTTGGGATGATGTATTCTTTAACAAGTTCAATAAATAACATTAGAAACAAGCTTGAAAACCTTACTTCAAGTGATAATATTTACCTAGTACACTTAGTGAAAGATACATTATGTGCTCTGTAAATGGCCTGCGATCAAAAATACAGTCCTTTTTTCCCAAAAAACAATTTCCTTGTAAATTTTTGTAATTTTTTTGTTATTCAGATGGTATTTAGCTTAAACTTGTTACAGTTAACCTAAATCAGTTGGAAAAATTGCATCTCTTCTGCATGAAAGAAGCAGACAAGTTATAGGTCAGTGAAGAAGGAACCTTCCCGATAGTTTTGCTTGTGCAGTCATGCTGTTAGGAGTAATCATAGCTAATGATGTATAGGTAGACCATTGTATAGATGTTTGAATACGGACAAAAAAAGGACGAGGTTTACTTATGTGAGACCCTACACTTCCTGAAGATGACCATATCAGTTAAAGGGATAGGTCTGGCCTAACTAGGGTGGGAGATTTCTAAACCTGATTCTGCCTTAGTTAAAAACCCTTCGCTATTGCATTAACAGGTCCATTCAGCACCTCCCAGAAGCAGGCTGCAAATGTGTACAGGATGTTAATATTTTTATGAGAGGAAACCATTGTAGACCACAAACTCTGTGAGGTAGGTTTCTTCTCTAATTATCTTTTCCCTGAGGTACCTATTATACTTCATGGTGGAATAAATTTTATTAATAATTTTATTCATTTAAATGGGAAATGGTTTCTCAAAAGGAGAAACTAAAAGAGACAGGATCAGAAAAGGAAATGAAGGCTCCACCTTGATATTAACAAGGTTGATTTTTGAACGTCCTGCAGTTATGTATCCCCATATGATACCTTGGGTAAATGCACTTGCTTTATTTCATACAAGAAGTCATACTGACTTTAAACGGGAGCTAATAGTGTGAATAGTCCCTAAAGTATTTTTAAACACCTAGTTTATTTTAAGGCAAGCTTTGGCTATAATTTGTGTTACACTATTAAGATCTATATACCAAGTACTATTTTGCTGCATGGTCTAGGTGAGTGCTAATTACTGCCTTCTGCAGTAATAATATTTTTAACTTCATTGTAGTCATACTAAGTCAAAAAGAGGACATTGATAACCTAGCTATGGTAACTTGGTATGATTTAAGATAGTTAATATGACAACGTAAAAAGGGTCAAGGCTCCACGGTGTCCAGTGGCAGGTAACAGAATAAAACCAAGCAGGGGTAACTCTCACACCTCAAGGACTGCCTGGTGTTAACAGTGGGTAAAAGTTGAGTTTTAAAGTGACAAACACTGAATTGATAAATACAATGCTGTTGACTGATTGAGATTAATCCCAGCTTCTGAGCAAAAGGACTGTATTCACTGTGATCAGCTGATAAATCCCTAATGCACATCATGTGTGGGACAGTGGTGCCGGATGGTTATTGTAATGGCTTTTCATGTAGCTGGTTGTTGCTGTACGAGGTTATTACTGACTGACCAAATTAAATCTCCCTGCACCTGTATTGCTATGGAAATGGTGGTGCTTGGCAGGTATGGCCATCTGGGGTCTTGTAGGTATAGTTAAACGCAGGGTCTAATGTTGAAGAAGGGAATTTACCATCTTCTATCAGATCCTGGGAAATACCATGGGAAGGTGAGCAGTGTTTGAAGGTGGAGAGAAATGAGATCCTGAATGAAAGGCATTTGTGGAAATGACTACAGTGTGAGATTGCAGGTTTTGAGCACAGGCCCAGAGCAGTTGTACTAGCCTAAAATCTGCCAAGCAATGCAGGAATGAAAATCTCTTTGGAAGCAGCATCCCCTGCTTTTCCCTGTCAAGGCCAGAAAATGTGAACTGAGCTCAGCATGCCTGCAAACAGCTTCTGCAAGAGAGGAGGTGCCAGAGATCAAACAGCATTCACTGCAGGTCCCCTCTGCTAGCAGGCTGACACAGTATGATAGCCACCTATATTCCTGAATTTGTGCTTGGGTGCTTCACGGTGTAAATTTGCATTAAAAATCGTACTCTTTCATGCAGAAGGCATCATTATGATCATGCTTTGGAACCTCACATGACACAGTGCAGAATCTCACCCTAAATCCCTGTATCCATCCTACAGGATGGAGCCCATCTTTCAGACAGTGAGAGCTTCAGGAGGAGTTGACTATCCATATGTGAACATGTATGGAGTTGATTAGCCGTATAAGTCCATATATGGACTTTGTATGTTCAGTTGTGTCTGTCATGTCACTAGATAATCTCAGTAGAATGAGCCTCCTTCTGTGAAGTAGGTTTGTTGCCTTTCAAACATGGATACCATGGCCGAAGATGGGTTCCAGTAATGGTCTGGTTAACAGCGTACACCAGAAGGCTCGTACTAATGCTTTGCCTACTTCTACTGCTGTTCCCCCTCCTTATAGACCCAGGGATCCTTTCAGTCACTGTGTCACACTGAGAGCTCAAACTGAGCTGCACCGGGAGGTCCTCTTATGACAGTAGGGAGATTTTTAAAGCATGGCTTGAGAGTAAGTGATGCAACATTGTCGCCTTTTCTGAGAATCCTCTAAAGCAATAATTCCAAGAGATGTAATTTTTTTATCCTTTTAAGTGGGATTTATCACAGTCCTAAAGATGAAAATTTAGTTGCCAACGTAGTTTTTCTATTTGTTATTTTATTTTTTATTTTTAAGCTCTTATCCAGCTATTGCGCTTATCCTAGACTCTCAAACTGTGGTCCATAACTTCCCGAGTGCACAAGTTCTCCATGTGTGCATTCATTTAAAGGTATTGCAGAGCTTCTGACAAATGCAGTAAATTCAGGGGACAACATGAAAAATTTGGGTCCAGCTTCCGTGCAAAAGCATAATAACTTGATTTCATGGTTCCTGAAAACACAAGTGACAGGCTCAGACCCACTCTCTGGTGAGCTGGGGCAAAGCTTTGAAACAAAGGCTTGAGCTTGGCTCTGTTTTGCATCTAATACTGAAATCCCAGTTGAGAATTTGTGACCAGCAGGTGAGGATAGCTCTAGTCTGGAGTTGAGGATGCTCACCTCAGAAGTGAGCCTCTGTCACGCTGAATATTTAGTTAGTTATGCCAAGTTGAACAACATCACTGAGGAATAGGTCTTTCTCTGACTCCGTGCCAAATTTTGATAGCATCATGGTTAGGGCACTGTGCTGGTAGGCAGGAGACAAAAGCGTGTACGTGAGTTTCCTATTTCACAGAGGGGTGCCTGTACCACTGGAATTGGTACTGGAATTAAAAAGAGATTCTCATTCTTGTAGCTCTCTTCCTGAAATTTCTCAGTTCCTCAAATTTGTCCCCTAACTAAAATAATTTGGGGAGTTTTACAGAATCCAACATAGATGAAACAACACCTTTGGCATATGGATTGTGCACTGAAGAAAATTCCCCTAGCTCTGCACATGAATAATTGGCATATCCTGCTCCGTGGAGAACTAATCAACGGCAGCAGAGTAACATTACAGCATAAGCTGCTATTGCTGGAAGGAATGGGAAAGGAATGGTATGATAAAGAGAGTGCTCAGAGGCTGAAGCTCTTGGACTTTCAGCTGTTAGATTGATCTCTTTTCACAGTTGAATATGGCAAATGTTTTGATTTCTGAGAGATCCATGGTCTACCTCAGATATGGGACCCAATAAGTCTTTGAGATCTAGATGTTCTGGATTTATTATTTACATAGTTCATGGATAAAAAAATGGATGTAAGCGAACATTTCTTTCTCTTCCATTCCCTGTAAAGCGAATTGATGGAAAACCTGTAGAAAGAATTTGCATTATTATCTAGGTACGTCCTTCCATGAAAAACAAGCTGTCTTGAACGGAGAAAGGCTCCTCAGAGTGGTCCACCCCTAAGCTCTTTTGATCTCCTCTGGTTTTGCATCATTTCAGTTGCACAAAACTAAACCATCCACAGTTTCTTTACATCATTTCCAAACAGTACGTCCTCTAATACTTTGATATACTTAGAGGATAAGACTTTGATTTCTTTCACACGTGACATCTGGACAGGGTCTGTGAAAACTTTACCACTCTCTCTTTAGACTGAAGTTAATAATAACCATACTGAACAGAGGATTATGTTTACATTATTAAAAATGTATATGATATAACAGTAATATCAGGTACATCTTTCTCTGTGATTGCCCAGTTTGACCTGAGGATGGTAATAAAAACTGGTTATCTTGTAGACACTTCTTTTCTGGCACTCAAAATTAAAAAAAAAAATTTAAAATTACTAGCATTATAATAAAATGGTTACTTTACTCATGACCATTGTTCACTTTTCTCTTCCAGAATGTGACCTTCCCTTGGAAATGTACTTAAATAATTTTAAGAGCATAGAATAGACTGTTATTTCAGTTGGAAAGGACCTACAACGATCATCTAGTCCAACTGTCTGACCAATAGTTAAAACCTGTTGTTAAGGGCATTGTCCAAATGCCTCTCAAACACTGACAGGCTTGGGGCATCGACCACCTCTCTAGGAATCATGGAATCATAGAATGGTTTGGGTTGGAAGGGACCTTAAAGATCATCTAGTTCCAACCCCCCTGCCACGGGCAGGGGCACCTTCCACTAGAGCAGGTTCCTCAAAGCCCCATCCAACCTGGCCTTGAACACTTCCAGGGAGGGGGCATCCACAACAGGAAGCCTGTTCCAGTGTTTGACCACCCTCTCGGTAAAGAAATGCTTCCTAACGTCCAGTCTAACCAGCCCCCTGGCACAGCTTTGAACCATTCCCATGTGTCCTATCACTGGATCCCAGGGAGAAGAGATCAGCACCTCCCTCTCCACTTCCCCTCCTCAGGAAGCTGTAGAGAGCAATGAGGTCACCCCTCAGCCTCCTTTTCTCCAAACTAGACAAGCCCAAAGTCCTTAGTCGCTCCTCACGGGACATTCCTTCCAGCCCTTTCACCAGCTTTGTTGCCCTCCTCTGGACACAGTCAAGGACCTTCACATCCTTCTTAAATTGTGGGACCCAGAACTGCACACAGTAGCAGTGACTTTTTTTTTCATAGTGGTGGTATTTAAAAGTTGGATGGTATCTAAACACAAGCATATGTGAAACTGTACAAAGAAATGAGGCCAATCTGTTTTAAAATTATTGATTTAAAAATATTGTCCTTCCATTTTCCAGAACTATTATTTTTCAGTTGCCAGAGGTAAGGTGAGAAAGGAGAGAGTTGTAGCTATGCAAAGTGTAGGCCTGAGAAGCAGGAGAGCTGGAGAGGGGACTGTAGAGGCTAGCCACTGTGAGAAAGGGGAGGGTGTGCCCTGCTGTGGGGTAAGTGGAAAGAAAGAGAGACTTGGGGTGTAAAGAAAAGAAGATTTAAAAAGACTGGGAAAGTGAATGAAATAGAATAAATATTTAGAGAAGTAAAAATAAAAAAATATTTTAAAGATTAGGAAACTAGCATTTAAAGAAGAGTAAACTAAGCGAGGTGGTGTGTACACTTTGGTACTAAGGTAGTTACAAGCAGCAGGCAGGGGTTCATTAGCTTTGCAGAGGCCCAGACAGGTTCACCTTGCCTTATTCTTATTGATTTGATTTCCATGGAGGCTCAGTGCTTAATTAGTCTTTTTTTAACACATCCCCAATGAAGTAAAATAAAACACCCAAATTTTTGTCCCTGTGCTTCAGTCCCCTGTTCTTAGAGAGAAAAATGGGAATAGTATTCTCTTAATCCTAGGAAACTCATGAAAGTGCTTTCATTAGAGTAGGTATGTGATTCCCCTTGAAATCAGTGAAGTTTGGGTGTCTGAATTCCTTTGAGGTCCTCATCCCAACTAACTTGCTCAAGGTCACATGAGAAGTGTGGTGGGGACGTGAGATTTAAATTCAGTGCCTCTGGCTATTGCTTTTGTCTCCAAGACCTTTTCCTCTCTGGGACATAGTAAAGTCTAGAGGCTATTAACCTAAGGGCTCCCTAGTTCAGGAAGTAAGGAGAAGCTGTGAAGAAGCGTACCCAGTTGACCTAGAAGGGTTATATAAATAGTTGTCAGATTTAAGCTAAGGAATGTAGGTGTCTCCCTCTCGTTTTCTCTTTCTTACACCTTTCTTTTAGGCTTTGGCTGAAATAAGACATCCCAAGATTAATATTTTACTGCCTGGTCGGGGCAGGTTGAGAAAAGCCTTGGTGTGTCTGTCTGTGCCAAGGCAGAGACACAACTTCACCTGGAGGAGCGTGTTCCATGAAGGGGCACAGTGCAGCTTTCTGCTTCTTTTCTTCTCCTTTTCCTTTGTATTTGAGGCTATGACCCTGGAGCACACTAGTATAATAGAAAACTATTGTGAGGGAAAAGATGGGCATTGAAAAAAGATGCATTAAGATATTGCAAAGGCATAAAAGATGATGGTAAGAGACCGTCATCCTGAAAAAACCGAAAAGGTTTATCTTATGAAAGTTTATACCATGCAGTGTTTCAGTGTATCATCTGGCAAGTGATCTCCCAGTAAAATGTAAACCAGAAATTGTCCTTGGCTCATGGTGGGGCATGCTAAGAGAGCCTGAGGGTCCTTGCACCAAGACAAGGGCTACTA
The DNA here is from genome assembly GCF_018139145.2 of Gymnogyps californianus. Lineage (NCBI taxonomy): Eukaryota > Metazoa > Chordata > Aves > Accipitriformes > Cathartidae > Gymnogyps > Gymnogyps californianus. The sequence continues at coordinate 38,931,497 of NC_059472.1, forward strand.
GGGAAGATTATCTGAAAGCTCAGATGACAGATACATAATGCTGAGTGGACAGCCCATCCATCACTAGGGACTCTTGGTACCAAACTTTGCCACGTCTCTTTGAAAATCTTCTATATTTTTCTGAAAAGCTGACAGCCATGTTAGCGAGTCCCTGTTTTGAAAGGAGATTCCTGGAGACTTTTTTTGTAACTTCGGAGAACCTCCTGTCTCTTGTTATCTTTTGGTTAGTGGGTTTTGAAAGCACTGAATGATGTCTGTTTTAAAAACAAACAAACAAGCAAAACTGGCAATTCCGTGTTGTTTTTTCCTTAAATACATAAAATGCTTTGTTTTGTTTTGTTTCTTAATAGCTGCCTACAGCAATTCACTAGATTAAGTTGAATTCCTTTTGAAAGAAAATAATATGCAACCATTGTAAATTTGTGTGTTGGTTACGGTTCCCAGTGATGACTAGACTCTTCTGTGGAATTCACTTTGTTCTGGCTGCATGAGGGATTGTGTCTCAGTGTGAAAGATACCCAGAGTGAGGAAGAATTTATTTTTCTTTGGAAGGGCAAGGGAAGGCGGAGTGAGAGGAGGATTAAAACTGAGTTTTGCTTTCTGATGCTGAGGCCAATTTTCAGTTTTACTGTTACAGGTTTACACGTCAGATGCCTCATCCAGGAGTTAGCATGTCTTTCTTGTAATTTATATATTGTCTTGGGTTAAAATTAAAATAGGATTCAGCTGGAAATGTGACCTAAGCGATACTGCCCAAGCTTAACTAAACCAGGTGAGAAGAGTTCCAGTTACTCTTGGGAACCCATCACCACTGGGTATAGAGAGATTGAAATCTTACCTCAGTAATATGGCTTAACCTAAATCTAAACTGACTAGTGGCTGCGTGTTTTGAGGTGACCTGTGTCTGGTCTCTTGCTCATACAAATGACAAACCTGCCTGAGTATGTTCTGGTTCCTCTCTGACACTCTTTGGGCTTCTTTCCGGCAGGGTTCGGTGTGTGAGGGGCTGGCATGGGTTAGGCTTGGCTCAGGGAGAAGACCTCTCTGTTCTGGCTGGTGTGACCAGCAGGCTGGCCAAGCTGTGACCCCTCCTCCCGCACGACCATGCACAATGTCCCGCACGACCGTGCACAACATCCATGTGATCACACACAACGTCCCACGTGCTTACAGGGGGCTCTTCCAGGATGGGCTCTGTCTCTGCTTGCCCCAGTGCAAGAGCACAAAGGGGCTTTGCTGGGACTAAAGAGAGCACTCACATCTCACGCATGCAGTCTGGGTCATGTCCACCCCCTGCAGAGGGTGGAGGATGGAGGGTGGAGGTTGGAGGACACTGCACCAGTTGTGAGAGCTGGCAGGGGAGGAGAGGAGCCATGGGTCTGCTCCTGAGGGGCTATGCGTCAGAGCAGCAGAGTTACTTGCATCCTACTAACCTGAGACATTTTTTTTTATGTTAAAGGAAGAGTTTCGTTTTGTAAAATGCAGGTCGCTGTTCAATGTGACCAGGAGCAAATTTATCTTGTTAGCACTTATTTACAACTGACAATTCTCAATTAGCATTTGAGCCTAGATTCCCATTTCTATAAATCCCTAATGAGAGTATAAATTACTAATGAAACAGCTAAATCTCAGGGCCAAAGTCTTACTTCATTAACACAGTAATGTAAATCTGAAGTGTTTCTGTTCGTCTGAGCAGAGTTACTTCACAATAACACTGGTGTAAGCGATGTGGGAATGAATCCTCAAGGCTTTTGTAGTGGGCAGCATGAAGTGATATTGTTCTGTCTAATTTTCAAATTTCGTTGCTCTTAGGGAAAATATCTCAAATGTTTCTGTAGCGTTGTGATCAAACCCATTTGTCTGATTTGTCCGACTTGAGACTGTTTGATTCCTTTAAATGTCTTTTTTCTTCTTGCACCTGCTGCTCGGTGCATAAAGGCTGTGTGGAAGCCTAAAATACTTGTCACCTTTTGGTGTAATCAGTAAGGATTTTATATTTATTTTAACTAACATTTAATTTCTAAATGGCATGGCTCATAGGAAGTAGGTAACAATTTAAATTTCAGAAATGGTAGAACTGAAGTAATTTATGATAGATTTTAAATTTCTTATTGTTTTTGAACATCTCTTGCTAATCTGTGATAGTATTAACAGGCTGCTGTAGCAAAGACTTAACAGTAAACTCACTGTACTGACTATATCCTTGGTCTGAACACTTTATAAGAGTGCTAATACTTGGTCAGGCGAGGGTTATCTTACCTACTGTAACCATTAGAAACAGACCCATGTTCGAAGGGTCTTTTAGGAAAGACTTTTAGAAAAGGTCTTTTAGGAAATCACCTAGGTAGTAGTGTGCGTCCTATCAGTGTCAGTGATGCTGTCTTTGACGTAAATGGCAAAAAATTCAATAGGCTTACCTGGTATCACAATCTTAAAAATACATTAAAGGCTCTGGGCCCCGTCCCACTGGGTACTGCTCTGTGTCTGTTCATCACTTGCTGCATTATAGTGTCTGGCAAGACACTCATCCCGCACTCTCAGTAAAGTTGATGGGAGTCTAGTGTGAGTTAAAAACTACATGATCCAGCTTCATGTTCGATTCATCATGTTCGATGTTCAGTTTTTAAAAGACTGAATGTTACAGGTAAGAGTTGTACTTGAAGACCAAATATTAATAAAACGTGGATTACAATTTCCTCTGTTAGCTTTGCAAACTCTTCCTTTTAATAAGTTCCTTTAGTTAAGCCTGTTCAAAGAGTTTCTTGAAAAGTATATGAGGTAATTAATTAGAAATCCTAACCAATATTATATGGATGACAAATTATAAAGCTAAAATTGTTATGTTTATGAAGAAAGAAAGCTAGCATCGTCATGTTGAGTGAATAACAATTTTACTATTTCTCTCAGGTTGGGAAAGTTCAAACACATGTTTAGTAAAGGAGAAAAGACTACTAAATATTGAAATACTGGCACAATTAACAGTAAAAATTATCCTACAGCTTTTTTATCATGCTTTATAATATATGACTAAGTGAGTTTCTGGTATTCTTAGAGCATTAGCATTCAACCTTGTAGAATATTGTATACTGTATACTACACATGATTGTACTGGTTTACAGGCAATAGAAACAAGTGGGAAAAATATAATTGCAAATAGATGCTTTGACTATGCTGAAATGAACTAGGAGGAAGAATACACTCTTCTAGATCTTAGGATCTCTGTTATTCCTAGAAAAAAAAAGTAAAGAAGCAAAAACTTGCTGCACGTTAGCAGAAGATGCACGTATTTAAAATATAACATTAAGCTTTAGTGCAGCAATCACAAGCTGGTTTTCTTATTCTCATGAAGTACTGAGCAAGTAAAAGCTAGTAAGGGAAGTTATCCTTAGCAGAAGGCTGTCTCTCTCGTAGAAGGTCAGATCTGAGATACTTAAGATGAGATTGGTCTTGTAGTTTATAGCTGCTGAAGCCATTGCTGTAGCCAGTTAGATAAGTTAGGACTGTTTGTGTAAGGGCTCTCCATGAAGTTATGAAGTGATGCATCAGCTTTTCCTCTGAACAGCACAAAATATTTATTTCAAATCTTTCCGTGCCTGAAGATAAAACATAAATTTGGTGTCACATAGTTGGCAAAGGCTGTTTCAGAATTAGGCATTCTGAATCCTACGTGGCATGCTTTATAAATGGCTGTTTTTAGTCTAAAAACATAGTTGTCATCTTGCTAATATACCAATATGTAAACAGCAAAATGATGATGTGCAAAAATGGAAGAACAAATATAAAACATTTTGTAACAGCTTACTTTATTTCTTGTAAATACTTCTTCTCTGGTGACATACTAAAATAAACAATCGTAAGTAGAACTGTAACAATTTCCGTGAGCACAGTGATATCTGAATAGAAATGAGAACTGGAAGAGATTCTTAAGTCTAATGTTTGCCAAGAATTTGTTTTTTAGGAGGGTGTGTGTGTGGGTTTGGTTGGGTTTTTTGTGTTTGTTTTTGTTTGGTTTTGGGTTTTTTTGTGTGCTGTATATTCTGTTCAACCCATGATTGTTTTGTGGTTATAAAAGTTCAGACAGATGTGAAAATGAAATAAAATTATTGTTGCACGGTGCCTGAAACCTATTTTAATTGATTAAATATAATCAAGGTTTCAAAAGCAAAAAGAATAAATGTAATTCTGGTCTTTTCTAGTTAAGAAACAAAAACAAATTGAAAACCACAGAACAAAATAAAAGCAATTTTTTTAAACATTCAGAAGAAAAATCCAGTCAGTAAAACTATATTTCATTGTGTATACTGTATTTAGGTTTTACAGGAGGCATTTTTAGAGTTAACAGTTTTGTATATACCATAAGTAAATAGACGAGGAAGGATTTCTCTCAGATACTATGGTGACGGGCTTTAGTTTAAATCCTTAAGACAGATAGATAGAAGTAGATTAACCAGCCTTAGTTATTTCATGTTCCCTGTCTGAGTGGAAGCATATTTCCATGTTGAGGTAGAGTGTCCTAGCAGCCTGAAGTTGTAATGTATTTACTGCCTTTTGATGCATCTTGTTTAACATTTGCTTAACGTATTTATTCAAATGAGGCTGGGCGTTTGTTTATCCCTTATCAAACGAAGTGGGACAGCTCTAGGACAAGAGCAAATAGACAGTATCAGCAGAAACACCTTAAGACTTTTTTTTTTTTGTGATAAGATAATACTTAGCAAAGAAAATATCAACATCAGAAGATGTTCTTGTGAACTCATTTGTTAGCCAAACTTTGGGTAACTTTTGCTCGATATCTTAAAATGTAATAAACTTTAAAGGCTGCAAGAACGCAAAAATGCAACAACCAACCTTATACCCAAATCAAACTCCTCCTTCCCACCTCCAACCCGAAGCAAACCAACTAACCCGGCTCTGGGAGCATCTAACCCAATCAAATAAATAAATAAACTTAAGGATAAGGCTTCTAGATGGAGTATGATTAGAGTTTAATTCAAGCACTTAAAAGATAAAGCCCAAAATAATCTATCCTGACTGGCAATTGTTTGGATTACCTTGAATAAAGGATTGTGCATAGTGTAGCTTCAACTTTAACATGATGGTGACACATGCATGCTCCGTCTGTCACCCATTCTCATTTTCTCTCTCCTGTTCTTTTTCATATAGATTTCTATTCTATCCTGCACTTATCACTGTGATTTGTATAGACAAAAAGTGTACCAAATCAGTAACAGTCTTAATCACAGCTGATATTCAGTTCTGGCCTCACTCTTCAGGCATCTTCTGTCTGTTTTTGTTATCTGCTTTAAGGATTAAGTGCCCAGACTTCCTCTTAGATCTATCTAGCACAGTCCCACAACGTCAGTAGGTCACACAGGTGTGTCGCAGGGACGGCTGTGGAAGGTAAATGCAGAAGGCCTCTCTAGTGACCCTTGGGGAAAAATCTGTCCATGTAGCCACAATAACTTCCCATGCAATCTTTGCTTAGGAATGTTTACCTCAAAATCTTTGCTTAAGTGTCCCGAACGTGTGAAATGTGATTTTAAATATGAGAGAGTACCCCCTTAGAAATTACCTGCTAACCCTGTAGGAGTGAGTAGTCTCACATAAACACACTAATCTCCAGAGAGCACGAGAGGAAAAGATGTCTTAAAAATTATGGTGATTTAATTTTATTTTGCCCTAGAATGACATTCTCCTGAGTATTTGTGAAAATGAAGATGAATATGCAGGGCTACATTTGGTTGATTTCGCGCCAGATGGCCAGTTGCAGAGGCTGAACTAAGCTGAACTGATTGATTCGTTTTTGCCATATTGCATGCTGGCGTTTACCAGAGTTCACATCATTCAAATACCAACATTTTTGGTGCTTTCTCTTTTTATTTATTTTTTTATTTTTCTCGGTTTCTTGAGATGACCTTTGCTTTCTTAATGGATTCTCCCTCCTCACTTTTCTGCCTCAGGCTTCAAAGGAATCAGTCTTTTCCCTATCGAAGTGTTGGTTGGTTTGGTTTTTTTTTTTTTTTTTTTTGTCTTTAAAAAGATGTAATAAACTGCTCACAGAGATAGGGAAAGGAGAAAATGCAGAGGGCAAATGTGCATTATGGTGGTTTTTTTCCTCCAGAGGTTTAACTTTCTCTTGCACTAATTTATCGCATGTGAACAGAAAATACAACATATTGTATTAAAATGGAATTCTTAAAATTCTGTCATTTCAATTTACCTATTATTTTTGGGACCATACGGCAGGTCATTTAAATTCCCAATGTTCTAACTTTCATGGAGATGTTCCATTAAAAGCTAATGGAGATGATATCAATAGTTACACAGAAATTACTCTGGAAACTTATAGAAATTAATAGAAAAAATAATCTTCCCATTTGTTTTGAGCCATTTTATAGATATTTATAACAAACAATATATAGGGTGTAGGATACCGTGTGTGAATGCACACATATGCATTTTAATTCAGAATAGGTATATTTTAGGGGAAGGTTTAAAAGACCTAATGAATGTGGGTTTTCTTGTTAAGTTCTGTGGGCTTTGGAGAGATTTCAGTAAAACCTTATTATAGTGCCTTTCTATGAAAATGGCAGTATACATATTTCTATTAATTTCTATACCTATGCAAAACCTATTGGAATATGAAAGAAAGTAAGATCTTCTCAAATTCATTTTAAATTTTTATGTAAAATACAATAGTTTGGTAATTCTGTAGAAGGAAAAAATAATATCTGAGTATATACTAGGAGATAAATATAAGCAGAGTAGTCCTTTGGCAAAAGAACACCCGCGTTTGTGAGAGAAGTCTTTCTTTTCACTTGGTAACCAGCCATAACTCTGAGTGTAATGTCAGGAGCCACCTCTTTGTTAGGCCAAGTGATTTGTAAAGCACAATTCCTCACTGATTTCATACCTCAGATAATGAAGGCTTTGTAGGGTCACAGGAGAGGGAAAAAAGTGATGAGATTTGTGCCTTATGGACAGCACCACCCATTTATTAACAGGAGAAATTTGGATCAAAACGTTGGTCAGAAAAACAGCAAGAGATGGCAAAGCCCTACCTTGACAGAAGCCAGCAGGGATTTTACTGTGGACCTGAAAGGTACTGGGATTTTGCAGAGAGGAGTTTGGGGCATGCTTGTTATGCAGGATTGAACCTAGAGATAGAGCCATCAGCTTAATCTCTAGTATGTTGCAAAGTCCACCCAGTGCTTTATGGGGCAACTGACCTGTGTGATTAACACATGCTCGTGTGGGGCTGGGAATCCTCCAGATTACTTCAAAACAGATATTTATGCTGGCTGGCTGCCATAGGCCAGATGATTTCTTCAAGAGCTACACCTAGGGAGGGCAGGACTATCCTCGTGTCTCCAGTAACTTCTTTGCAGCTTGGTCGGATACTCCCCACCAAAATTTACTTCCCTCACTGAGAGAAACCGTGCGGGTTCCTCCACTGCGCTGGGCGATGCGGAGGCAGCACTGCTTGCCCTGGGTTGCACACCTCTGCTCTGAAACGCTGGCTCTTGGTGGCCCCAGAGCTCGGGCACAGGCATGTCCTGCCGTAGGCACCCCTCATGGGGAAGTGTGGAAATGCACATATAAAACAACGAAAAAGTTGATAGAAAAATATTTTAAAAATATCTAGAGCACTATGGATTTACTCTTCAACCCCAGAATATTCTCTGAACTTTTTCACATAGTTATTTTACCAGCTGGCACAGTGAAAAAGGTATAGCACTGAAGTTTGCCATCTACCTCACCCCAAGCACCTCCTGACACTTGTGCTCAAAAATGCATGGTGGGATTGATATAAATCTCACCTTTTGTCAACAATTCTCTGCACATCTTTGTCATCTGTAACAGTTCTGTGTGTCAAACAGAGCAGTCAGAAACCCAGCCTCTAGGATTGAGAAGGATTAAAAAGGGTGAACCTACAGTACTTTATTGACCTAGGTCCTCACATTAACCTGATCTGATCCTTTAATTACTATGAATAGAATAGGGCTTACAGTCCTACTTAATAACACCCCATGCTTTTTATTCTATAAAGAGCTTTCCTATTCATGTGGCCTCTTCTTTTCAGATTTACAGATTTGTAGCAAGAAGGAATGCATGTTTTTTTTTCTGGCACTCCAGGAGAGAAAGCTACCTAATGTGTATGTGTGGGATACTGGAAAGCATAACCACAACCTTTCTGTTTTGAAAAAAGTTATTTGAAAATCAATCCTCATTCAAGTTATTTGTTATTTGGCAGAAAAAGGTGAAAGTAGAAAAGGCAACATAAGATCTTGATTTTATAAATGTAGTAGAAGGAGCTTAACATAGTTTCTATGTTAATCAGAACTGTAATCGAATAAGATGCACACTTTTCCCCCTTCCCATGCATATTTCCCCCCTCCCCATAGGCTCAGAGAACCAGCACATTACTGTAATCTAGGCAGACTGATATATACACATATGATCATATATATGGGTGATATATGATATTATAATTAATAACTAGTACTTTCTCTGAATTCAGGAAAGCAGCTGCAGCCCACTGATAAGGTACTTTATGAGAATAAAATCAAAGCTGAACATTAATGATTATAATTTGTTGTGATCGAGAACAGTGAAACAATCATTTTATTTCTTGAACTGAACTGAAATATGAGTAGGCTGCTGGGTTAAAAATGAAAAGGGGATACAGGTTGTGATTAAGAGCCTAAGACATTGTGCTAAGAGTGGTATAAAAAGTAGGAACAGTCTCCCTAATTTTTACATGAGCATTTTGTGCCTCGCGTCTTGTGTGGATCCACCCAGAGGCCAGGTTGAGGGAGCAATCCGAATCTGGTTTTGAGTTAAAGATGGAATGAGTGGCGGTAGAGAAGTAGAGGGTTTGGGAATTTTTAGTGGGTAAAGAAGGGGAAAGAGAGAAGGAGAAGGAATAATCTGACCAAAAAATTGGTGGAGGTGGTGGGAAGAACCCAACCAAAATCAGCTCTTTCTCTTTCAGTCATCACTTCCAGTATGATTTGCCTGAGCACACAATCCTTTGACTATTGTAATTATAAAAAGATTATAGATGTATAGTTAACTTGGAAGGGAAAGAGGATGTGCCGTAGATATTTGCCATTTGGAAGTTTTTCTGCTTATTAAGGAACAACATATTTCAGCATTATTTTAAGGCTAAAACTTGGTTAATGTACAGCAATGAAACTGGTCTAATTTTATTTTACTAAAATTGCTGTAAATAACACTGTTAGTAAAATAAATACTGAAAGAATATGGTATTTGACAGCAAAGATGTGCTTAAAATATTTTATCGTAATTCCTTAGCTTTCACAAGACAGGTATTGTTAGGAGCCAGTCTGATTAGTCTATCAAAGACACATCGCTGCCTCCTTCTCCCCCATCCTCCGCCTCCTTAAAGACAGAATAATCTTTACTATGCTTTTAAGGAATAAGGATTTAAATTGAAGCAAACCGTGAAACTGCCAAAGCATGCTTATTATTGACAGATTATATGAAAATGATTGCTCAAAATTCCACCCCACAGACAGACAGACAGACGTATCTAATCCCTACTTTAACGTTATAGTCTTTCTCTCTTGCTACTCTATACGGCTGTAATCTCAAAAGACCATTTATTAAATGTGAAATATTGTATGTTCCTGTAGCCTTCTTCCTTGATTGTGTTCCTAGGGCCTTGTTGGGCAATTGATTACTCTGTGCACAATCCTGCTGCTTTAGGTATTAATGGCAAAACCCCCATTGTCTTCAGGATTTAGGCCCTTTATGATTTTTGTAAAGTTCATTATATTTTGCAAGCAACTGAGTTTAAAATCTGTGATTGGAAAGACTTACCCCTCACATCTTCCTGGGAAATGTTTTACCTTTAGAATGAAAAAGCATTTGGAAACTGTAGGATGGTTTTGATCTGCGGGATTAAAAGGAATCAGTACTGAAAATGGATTCACATCATTTTCTTTTTGGGTACCCAATACTTGGGGGGAGGGGGAAGAGAGAAAAAATAACAGCTGATTTAATATAAGTGGGCTGAATTCCCTCTCCTGGTGGGTCTTTCAAACCTCCAGTTTCTGTTCTTGCCATCTCTCTGTGAATATCCCCCTCCCCTTTTTGTTAAAAGGCATTTCCTATGAAAGCCTACAAAAGCAGCTTTCAATCTGATTAAGCTTCTCCCATAAAAAAGTACAAAAATAGGGATACATTTGGGTCAGTATCACCCCTCTATTCAGCTGCCTTAATTTGCCTAGGCTGCTTACTAAGAACACTGCACATGAACACGGAAGGCTCCTGCGCTCATTAGGGGCTACCCAAAATTTCATTTATGAAATTCCAAGGGGCAACAATGACCATAACCCAAAACCAAATTGTTGGAAAGGCCCGAGCAGCTTGGCGTAGCTGTGGGCTCACCGCTGGCAGGTATCTGTTTTCCAGCCTTACCTGGAGTGAGCTGTTGCTTGACGGAGGTGGAGGGAATGGTTGTCTCCTGGGATCCCCATCATTGGTGACGTCTGTCTCTGGGTATTCCCCCCCATGCAGGGGGACAGCGTTTCATCCTCCCAGTGGTGAAGCACTGCTCTGTGAGTCCACTTCCAGAGCTCACTTGCCGATTCGCCCTCGGTTAAGGCAAACCATGCCCCACCTTACTCTACCCACCTGTAAAATGGGTACAAAATAATCTGTTTCTGACGGGTTTTGTGAGGGAGGTTCAGTACCTGAAAAGCTTCCCTGGTGTTGACTTTTCTCAACATCAGTACCCATATCTCTCATTTGTCCATTTATAGAAATGAGTATAATATTTGTCTCCAGCAGATTAGTATCTGCATGAGATATTTGTGCAGCAATTTACAAAGGTGCTGTGATAACACATGTAAGCATTTTAACAGGGTAAGAGGTAAAATAAGCTTGAACTGGAACTGCAATTTGTTTCTGCCCTCACAAGAGGTTTGTAACCTGTCTTAATAATTTTTTTCTTTAGTACATGGCAATGTTGAAATGTAATCTTTATTACTAAATGAATGAATGACTGGTGTTTCTTAGGGCACAGACTAAAAACCGTTTTCACGTGAAGCCCAAGTATTGTTGCTGTTGCAGTTGTCCTGTTGTTTTATTAGCTCTGAACAATGTTGGACTACTCTCAAAATCTAATAATCTCCATAAAGTGTCTTCCCTCGGTAGCATCTTTGATAATGGAGAGTAGATTCTAAAAATACAATAAAAGCATAAAAGAGAATATTATCATAACTGCTTTCAAAAACTAGAAGAAAAATGAACAAGTGAAAAAGAGGCAGACTGCATAGAAAGGAAGAAGAAGAAGAGATACTAAATGTTAGTTTTTAATCACTTTGTATGTGTATTTATGATTTAATCTGCTAACAGCCATGTTAAGTACAGCATAGGAGTTGGTGGATATTTCAGTGCCAGCTGCACACTCTTTTTTTCTGAGGAGAAAGAGAGAGAATTAACCAAAAATGTGATATGTTTTACTCAAGTTATTAGCTGAATTATAAAACCCCATATTTTCTTTTTTCCTAATGGCTATCAGTTGCCATCAAACATATTTAAATTAAAAATGATTGTTTTAAATATTATAACTGTTCTGTATATTCCTCTTATTAACTAAACATCTTATGATCTCTGAAGAGCAGAAATGGCCCTCGAGACAAAAGCATCTTTCCTCTGTGGTGTGTGTGTGTGCGCGTGCATGCATGCGTGCATGTCTGCCTATACATATATAGATATGCATGTGCACAAGGCAAAGAGCTTCAAAGGTTTATAACTGGAGAACAAACTCCTGTGGTTTTCATTTGATTTTTGAAAGCAGAAAATATGAATTCTGCCCTCAGAATGTCAGAATGTTACAGCTCTTTTGCTATGTAAGTGGAAGATGTATTTTTTTAATTATAATCTTTTATACCAGTGACTTTTACATGAAGCAACATTCAGATGTTTTATGTTTCACATTTATTTAAACAATCATTGTCTCTCTCAAAATATTTTCCCTGAAACCTTATGTACAGGTAATAAAAACCTTGTATTGGAGCAGGTTCATCTGATAATAGCAATACAAGGTTGTCTGATTATGCCAAAATGATATTGGAGAAAGGAGATTTTATTAACTGACTTAGAATGAAATCCATAACATCTATGAGCTTTCTCCCTTCCAAATGGACCCAAAGCTTCATTAGAGAACAGAAACCTTTTTTTTAAAGGGTACATACTGGAATATAAAATACATTTAAATTGAAGCCTAGGGAACAAATGATAACTATTAAATTTCTTTGCCAGAAAGATATTCTTTAATTTTACTTTTTTTTTTCCCCTCTATGTTAGCATCTTGATGCAGCATCTACATGCTAACACTTCAGGCAATTCACTCCTCTGTTTTAAATAGTTTGACAGGTAACCTCAGTTTACAGAGCATCCTAAAAGCCAGGTTCAGTGCTACTGGATGCCATACTCATAAGATATCTTTTCTTCTTGTGTCTTTGTACAGGTCAGTAGTACCTAGATTCTGCCATCCACATTAGGCTTTTGAAATGCTACTCTTCCCGGTGCTTTTGATGTGCGTTTCACCTCAGGAAAATACTTGTTCCAGAAGGAATTCCGCCTGGTATGTTTCTGTGCAGGAACAAAAAAAAGAGTGTTGTTAGCTATGTTCCTGTAGAAACAAGGTTTTTCATCCCTGTGTTTGCAAAGGCAGTTGCCCACTAGCTCCGGCAGTAACTTTTCTCCCTCTTTGACTATCCGCAGGATGAGATGTCAGCAGGAGCTGTTGGTAGAATTGTATGTAGTCCTCTGCTTGCCTAACGGTTGCTTTTTTAGGAACGTTTTGCCTCAGATTGGACTCTTTCTGGTTTTGTAAGGCAAATGTTAGCAGAAAGAAGGCGCATGCTGGGGAATGCCCTTCAGCCTTTCTTCCTTTGGCTCTGGCACATTCCCCTTTCCACCTCCCAGAAGGGAATCCCCAGCTTCCCATTTAGGACCTTTACAGGACTTCCCTGTGCCCAGCCTGAGGAGGAATCCCAGGTATTCTGGAAGGTTTTTCCCATGGCCCCTTCACTCTGAGCTATTTGCCATTGTGCACAGCATATTTTCCAAGCAATGTTGCTTGTGGTTCTCATATTAGAAAACAATTTTTTTTCCCAAGTTTTTTTAGCATAGGTACTTATTAAGTTTTTATTTCAAAAGATTTTACTTGAAAAGATGAGAATAAGTCATTGTGTTCTATATATAAAAGGGTATTTCGCTTAAAAACAAGCCCCAAAAGCCTTAGTACCGCTGCAGAAGTCTTAACACAAGCATTTTAGTCAAAGCATTCAAACACCTAACATTCTGCACTTCAGTAAACAATAGAATTCTCCCATAAAATGAGTTATAAAAGCCCAGTATTTTAAAAAAATTAAGTCAATAAATTAGGGGAATCCATATTTAAAAACAAACAAACAAAAGCAAACGCCAAAATTTTGGTTTCAGTCTGTGGTGATTAAAAATAAGGCCACTGTGGGGAAAATGTGTTGATCAATGTAGTGGAAATGGTTGTGTATTACTAGAACAGAAAACTTTGAAAAATGCTTTATTTTAAACATTACAGTTTTTTAAATCAGAAATAGGTATCTTGTAATTGGCAAAAAATGAGTTTGGAAGAAGAACTTTGCAAAACTGACATTTTAAATTTGGGACTTCTTTTCTTGGGATATATGCTATTCATTTCACATGATTTCTGACCTTGCTTAAATACTGAATTCTCAACAAATTCAACAAAATACTGGATTTTGCAGATGACACGCAATAAGATATGAATTCTGAATGCCTGCTGCAAAGGTAATTTATTTTAGAGAATTGGATTATTTTGATAAAAATAAACCATTTCCAGCAGGAAAATAGTTGTTGTTTGTTGCTCAAAAAATGTATTTAACAAAACTTATTTTCTGTTACATAATGTAATTCCTTCAATTTTGAGTCTTTCTATGTTGCCTTGCAAATATTTTGCTTGCTTCTAACTGTTAGCTTTAGTACAGCCATACAGAGTTGCAGTCTTATATATTTCCCTTGCAGTCATTTCCAGGGCCTTATTCTATAGCTTCTGAATATACTTTCATTAATAAATTAAATTTCACACCTGAGTAAGGCCTTCTGAAATGGGCCTTGCTAAAAAAAAACCCCGACAATATGGTAAGAGAATTCATAAACTACTCAGTCTGCCTAAATTTGTTTAGATACCATTGAGTCCCCACTATAAATGGAAACAGCAGCGGCCACCCTTGCTTTACCAGACAAACCTTTTTTGACCCTCGGGAGCTAAGTTTGTCTTTACCGCTGCAGAGCTGCGCTATTTGAAGACAGGACTGTGGTCACTGAAGGGTTAAAGCCAGTTTTGAATTTGAGTTAATCCATATGCTAATCTATTTTAAATATCCCTGCATAACTACCAGCATATTTTTAGCAGCGCAGTTTGTTGTTCCAGTTGCCAGCTATTTTTGATGACACAACAAAATAGTGCAGAATATAGTTTTAAGGTTTATTTTGGCGTCTAACTTTAAAAAGGGCAAAATCCCCCCTTGTCCAAGGATATTTTTGATTTGAACGGTCTATACCTGCCCTCTGCAATCAGCCAATTATTGTAAGCAGTTTGATGGGCCCGAGGTATTAGTGCTGAGAACGTTCCTGTTGTCCCTCGGGTTAGGGATTGTTTTGCAATGATCACCCGTCCTGATTTGAAGATTGCATGACAAGACACTATTAAAGTAAGGGCAAGGAATTCAATTTCTCGATGTCATTTTGCCTGGCCTGGTTTTGAAAATAGGTCACTGTATGCTATCTGGATTTGTATATTATAACAGCACCTGCTAGCATTTTTGTAGTGAAGGGTCTAGCCATATTTTCATTATAAACCCCCATTTTCAGGGGTTTATAGACTGTAACTTGACCATAGAAAGAAGCTTCTATCTAAATGGTGGCATGCAAGGTCTCTTCTAAGGAGCACGCTTTTCACCCCGCAAATCTCAACAGATACGTGTTCAGCCATTTCTGCAGGAGTGAAAAATGAAAACGTATCTTCAGCTGCAATTTGGTATTGATAGTAGATTCCTTAAGAAAAAGCTACCGTGCTATGTTTATCTTTTAAATAAAATGATATCTAAAAGAGTTGGATTTCTCATGCAAGTCTTAATAAAAATCTGAGTAAGTATAGGTTATAAACATTGGTGACTGGTCATGTATATTTTAATTATGCAAATCCACAGTAATAAATGCTCTTATATAAAGGAAGGATTTAACAGGGTCAAAAACTGGTTGTTTGAAAAGGTTGGTAAATAAATCATATGGATCTGAACGTCAAGTTTATGTTTATATACTCATTTACACCGCTTTTTCCCATAACGTGGAATTGTTTCTGAGGGAGTCAGCATCACTCTGTGGCCTAATATTTTAAATCGTGAATAGATTCTCGCTTACACAACTGAATCAGCACAGCTGTGCAAATGTGTGTATTTAACACTGATTAAATGCTTCCACCTATACATTAAAAAATCCAAACCAAAGTCCCTTACTACCACTAACTGTAGGTTTTTGCAGAATAGCTGTGGAGGTGTATTTCATCACATGCCATACACTTCCTAATGTGTTTTACTTTTTGTTTTTAATACAATCAGGAGCAGCCAGACAGCAACAGAGCAAAATGAAACTTCTTCTAAAACAAAGATAATAAAAGATGTTCAAGTAACATTAAAGGATTGTCTGAAGACTGCCGATGTAAGGAAATTCGGGGTTAATGCTGCGTTACTTCATTTTGAAGTCAACCCCATTGCGCCTGTTTATTGCGGGGGTCTTCAAACAGAGCGATCGCACAACGATGTGTCAGAGGCTGCTGCAGCACCCGGTGGGCTGAGCCCAGCGCGAAACTTTCAGATGACTGAATATAAAATTTCCAAATATTTTTTGGAGGGGAGGGGCGCCAGGGAGAGGAAGAGGAGGAGGACAGTCCTGGCCAGCATCGTTGGCTGTGGCCGTGCCGTGGGGTTCAATGCAGCACAAAAGAGAAGGGTGGGTAAAACTCCAGTGCCCAGGACTGTGCCTCATTTTGGCTAGACATTAAGATTCCTAGAGGTATTATTTTTACCTAGTCCTCGAAATACCCACCGGTAAACCAAAATCCCCCATCCCTTGCAAAGCCAACAGTTTGCTACTTAAATAGGTTTAGACTTAATTTTAATGGAAGTGAAACATAGTCGATGGAGGCAAATTAAAACCATATAATTTTGTAATCTTAGTTTAGCTATAATTGCGGCAATAAAACAGTGGAAAGAATAATTGTGGAACATATGTTTGTGAGTGACATTATCTAGGTGACTTCCCTTTTACGGCAATGCGCTGCTGTCCTATTTGTCTCCCCCTCCCTATGCATTGGAATGACAAACCTGCGAGCCCGGAGTTAATGCTGATTGCGGCAGCTGCTTACACACCGAGTCTCCATGGCAACCGGGGACGTTGCCACGCAACCGTATTCTTTTAGGGACAGGGAAAATGCCCAAAGGCTTACTAAAAATACATGGAAGAGGGAGGGGGAAAAAAAAAAATCTTAAATTTTCTTACTGCTGTTAATGGGTATAAGGGACCACGCTACTGCTTGAAAGCAGAGGTCGCACAAATAAAAACCCAGCCCTGACCTTTCAAAAATTGCTTGCCGTTGCTTGAAATCTCGAGCTTTATTGACAAAGATGACTTTTGATCGATTGTAAAATTGGTAGCTAACATGCGCCGGACCTCGCAGACTGCAAGATGCAGCGCCGGCCCATTGCTATTCCGGAGGGGTTGAAGGTCAGCCGAGAGCCATCAATGCTGTATTGATCAGCGGAGCTGAAAAATGCCCGTGTTTACAGCTCCTCGCACCGTGGGGCTGTGGCCCCAGCCTCCAGCGGGCTCCGCCGCCCCGGCGCATGCCGCGGAGCAAGCCGTCCTCCCAGCAAAAGTGACATCACTTCACTCAGCTCAGCTGTTTCTGCAGTTTTCTATAAATAGCTAGATAAAAAATTGAAGGCTGCTTTTGGAGAATTTAGCCAGCCAATCTTCTGATCGTCAGCAGGCGAGACAGGCTGGTGTTTTTTTTTTTTTTTTTTACCCTACTAATATTGCGCTGCAAATTCTTCCTCCTAGTATTTGGAGCTTGACCCTGAATAACCAAAAATTGTGAATGGTATACATGGCTGCATTCAGGATTGTCCTGGGATGGATATTTAATTCATCATTCATCACTTCTCTAGCTGTTAAAATGTGATCAGATAGGAGTGAGGGATGGAGGGGGGAGAAAGGGTCGGCGTCGCCGTACGAGACGTGCAGGCCTGGCGTTATGCTGATGCGGCATGTTTGCTGAGCTCAGTATCACCCCTACCTGCAGAAACCCCCACGTGCCAGGCTCCCGGATGCCTCCCTGAATTAAACACACCATGCATTGGAGTAAGAGCTACACCAGGGATCTTGTTGGTTGTAGCAGCAGAGACAAAGTATTTGAAGGAAGCAATTAGAAAAGCAAACAAAAGCGCTGTTAATAAGCACGCTTCCTATTTTTCCTTGATTCCGATTTTGCTGCTCTATTTCTTAATTAACCTTCTAAGATAGCTGATGAAAGAAAAACATAATCTGCCTGGTCTGTAAATAACCTCTTGCTCAATAGTATTTCTTTCTGGAAACAGGAGCATTAAAAGCCGCAAAACACAAAACAAAGTATTGAAACTGTCCAGATAAAAATGTGCATTCTGCAAGTTTTATGAAGTTTTGGAGACCATGGCAGTTCTTTTGGAAAAAGGAGAGGAAAATAAACTTGTAAACATAAGAAATAACAACCGGTCCAGGTGGAAAAAAGCATGTCCTCTGCAGACTTCATCCACAGGTAGCCATCATGGCGAGTTCCTGTTACTAACCATGCCTTTGCCATCCCTGGGTTGCATTCCCAGTGGGAAATGAGCGGGTGTCAGGGAAGAGGAGAGTCTCACACAGCCCATGATCCTCGCTCAGCTCTTCAGCACTCCTGAGCACAAGCCTGTGCTCAGCATCACACAGGATCAAGCCGCAACTGTCCCCATCCTTGTTGATTTGAACAGGGAGCTGAACCTGCTTGGCAACAGAAAAATTGAAAGTACTTGTTTTTCAGAAAAGTTAATGGCACCAGAAATAGAAACCAGAGAGTTCCCTGAAGGTGGGGAAGAGGGGACTAGCAGGTTTTCTCTCCCAACTGCAGTGCTGATTGTGGTGCAGTGGGTATTGCAACGTGAAACTCTATGGCCTGCGGAGTACAAGGGATTAGAGCAGAGGACTATAATAACTCATGCTGGCCTCAAAATATGCATCTGTCCCTTAGCAATGGAAGTGTGAATGAATTGCAAAATGTATGTAAAAATATTGATGTATGGGACTTTAAAATACATTTGTTCTCTACAGGCTCTGATCTATAAATGATCCTGAATGTAAAATTCAGAGTCTGTTCTAGGGATGGAGATCAGTAAAGGTTGTATTCTTAAATATCTTTTGAGTATCTCGGTGCACATGATCCAAAACCAAGCTGCAGCTGTTCATTGAAATATTTCTGCTAGGGTTAACGTTCAATCTTTTTGAATGGTCAATATTGATGCGCTGACTTGGGAGGGGAGAAGAAGAAGGAAAATGGCAGAATGAGATAAATCCAATCTACCTTCTCTGTAGAGGGGGCAAAGTAGTATTTGACCCATTGTTTGAGTGGAATACAAATAAAACAGGCTAGAAGAGACAAAAGAAACGAAACTTTATAACTTGCTGAATTTAATTTGTTGCAGAGAAAACTAGTGGTTGAAAGATGGAGTCGAATTTTGCCCATACACTTGTTAAAATTTATCCAACTTCCAGAACAACTACTGGCAAAGTATTGCCATAGGAAAAAACCCCCCCAAACCAACAACAGTGTTAAAATTATTTACTGGGATTGTATTTTAAAAACTGAATTCCGTTTTAAAATCAATTTATTTATTTTTGCATATAAACGGATGTTGAACCCTTATAACTTGCTGAATTTTTCAGCAATATATTTATTTTTCAATAACATTCACCTTTTCCCATTATTATTAAACTCCATAACACATTTTAAATAGTGCTGTTTTTTAAACCTATATCTTTCACTTTGGAAAAAAGCACACGTAATTGAGATTTTTGGTGCTGAATCAAGTTAGTGGTCTTCCTACTAAAAAAAATCACCTGTTTGGTAAAGGCAGAATAGAGCAAGCTGAAAATAAATAAGACCTTCCTACATTCCTAAGCCCAGCATCATCTTGTCTTATTAGTCAGTACAGCTGGTATGTATTGAATACTGAAAAGCTGGTCAACTGGTTTTATTATCTTTGCCTGATCTCAAGCCAAACCCCTTCTGAGGATGACAGTCTTGACTCTGCATTCTGTAACCTTTTCAAAATCTCATATTGAAAATACGAGTGGATTAGCCAAATTTGTCAATCACAGGCCCGCTCACTAAGTCAACAAGAGCTCACTTGCTAATTTCAATGGAAGCAGGAGCAAAACCAAAGTCGGATTGTGCTCCAGCAAAACTCTATTTGACTTCAGGTCAGGATAAAATTCATTCCAATCACCTTTATTGTCCCTTTATGTCTTTTTAGTGACAGGCGGGCAAGGAACTTTACTTTTTCTGAATCCTTTCCCAAGAAAGGAAAGGTCAGTCTATCACTTTTATTTCTGAGCACACAAATGTCACCTGTGTAGGACCTCCTCTCAATCCACTGCTGGAAGGAGGAAAAAATGGCTTATAGTGTGGGTGAACACTGGTCGAGTGTTTGCTGGTATGACCAAACCTAGTATTTGTCTGGGAAAGAGAGGGGGAGTGCCCCAGGGAACAATTCCCCCGACTACCCCGAACTCGTGTGCAAGACCCTTGAAAACACTCCTGGGCTCCATGTTTTCCCTCTCCCTCCCTGACAGGGCAGGCAAAGCAGTAGCCCTGTAAAGAAAAGGTCCGAGAAAGTGGGTCCTAAATCACTGTATGACAACATTTGGAAGGACAAGGGGATTCCCTATGTTGTCTGTAATCTTCTCCTTGACTTTATTCTTTAAGGTATTTATTTATTTTTATTCAGTGTGGTTTTCTCTTGCCACTCTAGTAACCAGACTTTGAGGATTTCTTCAACATTAGAGGCTGGCTGAATAGGAACAGGGCTTACCTCTGTGTGCACAGACACACACGGGGACATCAGCAAACATGATGCTTTACAAGGCTGTTTACTAGTGAAACTATAGACAGAACAGCCACATTACTATTAAATATCTGTTTAGTATCTTACAACTAAAAACAATAGCCTGTCTAAGGCTGAATTTTTTTTTTTTGAATGAGATGAAGTCTTTCATAAAAATTCCTTCTTTATCATTTTGTATGTTTGTGTCAAAATATCTCAGGGCACAAAGCCCAGCGGAAAGCCAACTTAAAAAAAAAAAAAAAATCTCTGTAAGCGCTTTCATGACAGTGAACCATTAAATCTCCTGAGTAATGTAGGGAAGAGCTGGATCATGCATAGATTGCTCTTTACCCAGGATGCACTGTTGCCTGCAAGATTCTGAATAAAGAGACACACCTGCTAGCTAGCTGATAACACTCTGGGGTCATTTCATTGAAGAAACTGTCAGCCAGGAGGTATTTAAATAAAGCCACAGATGAATTCATGACCTGCACTACTGAGACTAAAAAAAAGGTGTTAAAGCAGAAAGAGAATGCAGATAAATGCACATTCCTTTGTATTGCAACAAAACTTCTCCATGTAAATCAACTGAATGGGAAAGAATGGGGAAAGAATGTGTTTCTCCGTACAGTAGGAGGGAAGTGAGATAGTTCAGCTGCACATCTGGCTATTGGCCAAAGCAGTCGTGTGCCATGCTTGTTTGCCTACTAGTGCTGCTTAGATTGGCAAATGCCCATGCAGTTTGAAGAGGGCAGGCGCATGACTGGATGGCTGCCAGTAAGTGTGCGGGACTGATGCCACTGCTGGACGCCATAGCCTGGTAGGAATGAGGAATACAAAGGCATTCAATAATCTGAATGTCCCTTTGCTTCAAGAGAGTGGTGCCAGGCAGCATTTAATGAGAGATTGCTTTGTTACAAAGTCCTCGACATCAAGTGGGCTGGTGAGCTCATTAACCTGACTGCAGCAAATAAAAAAGGCGCACTCAGAAGACTCCCATGATAGCATACTCAATAGTGTAAGAGTCCTTTTGCTTCCTTTATGGTGATCCATTAGCAAGTAGCAGTGTAAACACCATAAAGCAAGCCAGTTTTCTGATTGTTCAACTAAAGTCTGTTTTCCCTTGGGGTTTATGCCACCAGTTGATGCAGAGACACCCCCCCGCCCTCGTTATCTATTACATAATGACCTTTTATGCAATGAAGGATTTTCCCATATTTCTTAGGAGCGCAGCTGGAGCTAAGGAAACTACTGACTCTGAAAGACAAAAGGTAACAATGTAGGGCACATCAGAAAACAAATAAACCACAAAATGATGCCAAGGGGAATGGGAAATATGATTATGCTTATGTTTATACAACTTCAGTTAGAACTTATGAAAATGGTACATATCTTTTCTGTGTCGCCTTTGTTCCTATTTACACAGGGCTCTGTATCCGTAGAAGAGGCAGCCCACCTTGCTTACCTAACTTGGTTCTCTGCCTTTTCCACAAATGCTGTTTGCCCTCAGGAAAATACATTATAAAGTAGTACTTCCAGAACAAGTGCCTACTGTGTCTCCATTTGAAACACAGCCCTTTGCTGATTTACTAATCAAAGGAAAAAGAGGGAAGAAGCAAATCCCCAAAGAATTTCCCCTTTCAAAACAAAGGGGAAAATTCCTTGTTATAGTTATTCCATTTAATCCACTAGACCTACACTAGTGAAAATGTTTTTTTCAACACCTCAAAAGGTCACATTAAAATACCTGTGTTTAATTCCCAGGAACTGCAAAGGACTATTGCTTCCCCATAAGCACCCAGCAAACAGAACTAGAAAAATAGCTAAACAAGGTCAATGATTTTTTATTTTTTGGCAGGCAGGTGATCAGCATGGATCCAGTGCACACTGGTAGTAATGATTTTTGGTTACTCAATTGCTCAGTCAAGGTCTTATTACTCAAGTATCAGTCTGGCACAAAATAAAATTAAAAATCCCATTAGGCACTAATTAATATCCTTTTCAGAAGAATTACATACTAGTTACAGAGTTAAAATGTATTCTGTTCTCAGTAATAAGATTGTTTTTAATTCTTTAACAAATTGCAGAATTCTTTAATGATTTTCAAGGTGCTGCCACCAATCAGATCCCGTTATGGGAACAATTTAAAGTCCCCAAGTGGTAGTTACAGCACAACTGTTAGTACGTGAAATTGTGGAAAAAATACCAAAGGAAATAATTAGGCTACCTATTCTTACCTTTATCTACTGTATGACAAAATAGTTAGTCTGAATTGTGTTTTGTCTGCAATGCTTAGACAGTACTTCACATTCGTAATTAAAAGATGTTTTGGTCTCTGTTTTCATACGTTGGTTCCCACCCTTTCAGTCAGCAAAATGCAGTTTAACTGGTGCAAAAAATCTGCAGCGGGTTGCTGCAGTAGATCAGGTGCAGCTTCTTCCAACCCCTTCAGAAACTGTGAAAGGGAAGCAAAGAAAATGATCTTATATGCTTTTTGGAGATTTTGTGCTCTTATCATTCAGAAGTGGATCGAGAAGGCATGCTGGACTGAGTCCAGTGAAGGCCACCAAGATGGTCAAGGGGCTGGAGCACATCATGTATGAGGAGACGCTGAGAGAACTGGGTTTGTTCAGTCTTAATATGAAAAGGCTTTGGAGGGATCTTACTGCTGTCTATGACTGCCTCATGGGAGAGCGTAGAGAAGATGTAGCCAGCCTGTCTCTGAAGGTGCACAGTGACAGCACAGGAGGCAGCATGCAGGCTGGGACATGGGGCAGTCCTGTTAGGTATGAAGGTGGATTTTGCATTTTTTTCACCATGAAGGTCGTTATAAATTTCAGCAGGTTGTCCAGGAAGGTGGAATTGCTATCCTTGGAGACATTAAAAACTCAGCTAGAAAAGAGCATGAGCCACGTGATCTAATTGCATCTGCTTCAAGCATAGGGTCCAGTTGGGTGTTCTTCAGAGGTCCTTTTCAGCCTAAATTATTCCTTGGTTCTGTGGCTAGTCTGGGGGGGAGATTGGTCAGGCACAAACTGAGGTCCCAGTGAAGGACTGGCTGTTGTGCAGGATTGACCAGGAGCAAAGAAAGATCGCACCACGGGCTTGCTCTGCTACACAAGTCCACAGAACCGTAGCTCTGGGAGGGTGCTGTGTTTGCGGTATTTCACAGTGTGGTTCTATCTCTGGCAGCAAGTCCTTCACACCCATAAAAAAGGTCACTAAATACAGGCAGCAGTAGCACCTTGTCTCTACAGTACCAAACGCTTGCATGTGAATTTTTTATTTGAATCATGCAACGCCTGATCCAAAGGCAGTCCTTGAACTGCAAACTCCTGGTGAGAGGACATTGCTGGTGATTTAACCTGACAGTGTGCTAAGATGAAAATCACTAGATCTGCGAGCACTCGTAATCAGGCCTTAAGCACAATGCTGGAAAAGAACAAAAGGAGTGGAAATGCAAGAGAGCCAGGGCCACCACGGCAACTTTGAACTGAACAATGTAGCAGAATGTAGCACTTTTTCCTTTTTATACGGCAACTTGGGCTGATGTTGAGAACAGTAAGGAAAAGGGTATGAAGAAGTTGGACCAACTGCTGACAGACTAGGAGAAGACAACAGGGAAGAAGCCAAGCTATCTCAGGAGCAGAGGGTTGCTCTGGGAACTGCTGTGTGGCACCTGACCTACAACAAAGTTTGAAAGCCGGGGCAAGCAAGCAAGATAAGCTCTAAGAAAACCAAAACGGAATCATTATATTAAATACTACCAGTGCAACCTTTAGCGCAGCAATAGAAAACAGTAACAGACATTATCACTTTTGGTAAGCAGGATAAGGGCAAGTATTAAGCACAGCTAGATTAGACCCAAGATTACATATTTTTCTCTCCGTTCTCTTGCAGCTGTTACATGAATCTTTCTCCTTCAAGCTTGAACAAGATTATGTTGCAAAGCACCCTATGTGGTTCCTGTGAAAAGTAACATGGATGTTTGATTATACCAAGATAACAACTGCAATCATAATGGTAAAAGTCTGACTCACACATGCATTTGGGAAACTGCTTCAGACAGTCCCAAGAGTAGAGGGGAAAATCCTCACTGCTGCAGTGTATGCTGCTTTTAGCTCCTTTGGCTGGCTTCCCTTCTGTCTTCAAGGCAGATTCAGTTATTTTGACCTTGCTGAGATAGGAGTGAAGACGACTACCTGTTTGGTTTAAAGCTGGACAAAGCATTTTGGGGTAAGGGAGAAAAGGATAAACAGGAAGGTTCAAGAGTCATTCTAGCAATGCAGGGCTTGTTTCTCAAATGTTTGATGGACCAGCGCTAGTAAATGAGCAAAGAACTCTTTAACCCTTCTCACAAAATTTTGATTCCTTTTCCTCCGCTTTGTTTGCCTTGCCGACTAACGTTATCGCACAGAAAGCGGTAAAAGCACTGCCGTCTAGGAACATCCCACAGCATCACTCGTGCTGTGCCAATGGGCACTGCCTTTTCAGCCTTTCATTCTCCAAAAAATACTTTTAAAGGTGGCTATATGACTTGGTAAAGCTTTATGATGAAATGTTCCTAGGATATCAGCTCAACTCACAGTTCTGCTGTTGTCCAAAGAATTGCCAGACTTTGTAACCAGTGTCTACAAAGCAACAAATAATTCTCTTCATGAGAAGCAGAACTTTCCTCCATGTAAATCCTGCTCTGATGCCAGACTGACTGCTGGGCAGAGGCACTACAAGTTCATGGGAGATTTTCAGTTGTCTTAGATTACTGGACCATATAATGTCAGCATTGAGCAGTGTGGAGGACCTATCTAAAGCTAGTGGACAAGGTTCAAAAAGGGTCAGGGTATAATATCTTCCTGTGCTGCCTAGACACTGTAATACATGTATCTGCTGCAGCTTCATCCTCAAGACTTAAGGCATCCTTGTGAATTCTGTTTGTGTACTAGTGCTGCTCTGGGAATTTAATAGCACTTCCTGGCTGTTCAGTTATAAAACAATGTAGGAACAGCAGCATTCCTCCACCCTACAGTGCTGCCTATTTTGAGGTTCCTACTTGTAGCAGCAATACGTGCTGAACGGTGTAAGGAGTTGAGAAAGATTGTTCGCAAAGGCAGCCTGAACTCAGACTATTTCAGTGAGCACAGGTAGCCTCTGCCCATGTTAACAGGGCAGTTTCGGATAGGGTTTTCAGAAGTTCAGGAGAGTGCTACTACAAACACAATGTGCATTTTGTATGTGAACAGACTGACATTATTCTGATAGATATTTCCTCTGGCCCAGATGCACTGAATCATTAAAAAGACACAGAGTCAGCCAGCTGTTTCAGAAAAAAACCTTGTCCTTGCCACAGGTGTTTTGGGTTTTTTTCTTTTTTTCTTTTTTGTTCTTTTTGCAAGTAGAAAAAAGTGGCGGCCTTGATTTTCCTAGCCTTAAAGTGCTGGAGAAACTAGTGTGATAGTTTATCATGTTAAGACAGATCATGATTTTTCATTTCTCTGGCCCTTCTGGCCCTCCTGATGTTTTAGCTCTTTATTCCCTTTGATCCCAAATATACAGACCCACTTCATGCTCCCAAAACTTCCAGACAGAACCTGAAGACCCTTGCCCGCCAAATATCAGCAAGCTGTCCCTGTTTAACCATTTGGATTTCCCATGTGTGATATCCTAGAGCCTCCTTCAACACTTGGGCCAAGGCATAGGCATCATGGAGGAAGGAAGGAGTACACCATGCCTGCAAGAGCTTTTCACAGCTACTGAAGAGCTTCAGTGGCACGGGCTCTCGAAGTACAATAGATGGGTAGGACAGAGTGAGAGGCAGAATAGTGGCTATAGTCATTCTCTTTTTTTGAGTAGTCAGTGATATTTTTATAATTCTATGATTATATAAAAGATCACATGATCTGAGAAGTTATTTAATATATACATGACCTGTCTTGATAGTTAATTTCCAGACACACATTTCACAAATTTTAACTGAATTTTTTCTTCCTCTTATATAAGTTTGCTTAAGATAATTAAGTTTTGGGTAGTGTAGGACAGTATTTTGACAGAAGAGAATTTTTTTTTCCTCTTACATTTTGTATCTAGTAAGGTGAGTATTAGACTTTTTTCTTTTGCACAGAATAAAGTTCTTTCTGCGGCAGTGACTGGTGGAGGAAACTGAACACAGATGAACAGTGTTTGTTCAATTCTAAGTAGGCATTATAAGATAGTCTTTTAAAACATAGACCCAATGGGTGATGTTTAAGTATTATGCCTTATCTTTAAAAAGGGGGCAGAGATGATGATAGGTCTCATAGCTTCCAGTCACAGGAGAAGCCTAATTTTGACCTTCCTAATGCCATTTATGGAAGGAAAAGATTAAAACTCCTTGTGACCTAGGACAATTTCCTCCCAGGTCTACATGTTAGTTAGTAGTCACGAAGGTCACTAATTTCTGGCAGTACGAAGCACCCAGCACATGTGAGCATAGACCCAAAATCTATATTTTTCTGTCTTCCGTGCCTGTTGAATAGAAAGAAAAAGTAAATCTTCACTGATATGACCTCAATTCTTTTCTTTCTCTAGCTTCAACTGGCAAAAAGAAGCGGACCTGGTGTGACTGCAGCTTTTCTCACAGCCTCCAAGGGCAGAGGGGACACTGACTACACTGGCATGAGAAGGTACAGTGGGACACTGGGGCCCAGCTGCCTTGGGAACCAGGGTGGTTTTTCATATTCAAAGAAGTTAAGGTTAGCCTGTTTGCCTAATACTAGTTAGGAAATTTTTTTTGTGACTGTGTCAAGAATCACAGAATGATGTTCTGCAGTATTTTGAATCTTGCCTGATGGCACTGATTAACAGCTGGAGATGCTGGTTCATCTCACGTGTTCGGCTGTATGTCTTGTCTGGAGTTGTTCCTCCATGCCATGAAAACACATTACTGAGAACTGCTGGAAACACCAGCTTTCATCCTCAGATAGGTCGTTCTTGGCCTGTTTGAATTCTTGTCATCTGCAAGGACAAGACCAGCTGCCAATAAGCTCTTTGAAGCAGTAAAACCTCTTCGTAGCCTTATAAGTCTGTTCAAGAAAGCCTAGAAAGTGACAATATTCAGATAATTGTTTTCCCAAATCTGGAGATAGTGGTCAAGGCAGGCAGAGAAGTGAATTTCTGCCTGGAAAATGTTGTTTGCTCCCCTTCCCTCCCCTTCCCTAATGTCCCCAGACGACAGCAAGCCAGGTATTGATAAAACAATCAAGTCAACACCAATAACAACAGGGTTCTGTATTAAAGAATTCATATCAAATTCCAGCCCCACATCTGTCTAAATACCAGGGATGAGCTTATTGTGCCCCTCCTCCTAAATCAAAGATTTTTGTCATGAAGTTAATTTGAATCTGAATTTTGGTTTTTGTCACTTGGACAAACCTTCCCTTGCCTGCAGTGGCATGTTGTTCAAATGGAGAACTGACTGCAGATAGCAAGGTTTGGTCCTCTGCTGTTAATGCAGCAGTTAAAAAAGCATAGGTTTCCCAAAGGCTGGCACAAAATATGTATGAGGTAGTATCAAAAATAGACAGAAATGTAGGAGTGGTAACTAACTATGAAATTAGCAAAAGAAGAAAATAACTGTAAATAAAAATGTACAATGTTATTTTTTTGAGCACTCCGCTAAGCAAAGTGGGGAGGTTGAAGAAGCCGCTTGTAGCTGTGAGTCAGGAGAAGCAGCTGCGTCCTGCAGCCGGGCTGCAGCCCCCTCTTCTCTTACATCCCACCACACTGTGCCATCACCTGTGCCTGCCACAAGCACAGCTCCTACTTTGGCAAAGTGGGAACATAGATTTTACTGTCCCCAAACTACTCTGCTCGCCAATTGCCACCCGATTTTGAGGATCCTGGTTGCCTGGGAAACATAACCGGGTGTTGCTGTGGAAACTCGGCTTTGCTGACCACCGGGTTTCCCTGCTGCCAGGCGAGGAGATGGGGACTCTCCGCATCTGTCTGTGCTAGCAAGTGACAGGAGACGGCTTTGCCACCGGCGTTATCAATAAAGTTGCAAAACAGTGTTAATAGCTTTTACTTTCACTTATTTAAGCCTCCTTTGCTGTTGATTTTTGGAGGGGAAAAAAAGTGAGGATAATCCATTTAGGTAATAGATTAGAGGAACATAGATTAGAGGAACAAGTCGGAGTAGGAGGAGGCATTTGTTTATTTATTTGCTTCAGAAAAGTTTCTAAGACTTTTTGTGCACAAATTACTTGGAAAAAATGAACTTGAAAGCCTCACAAAATGTACAATTTCACATTGCATTAATGTAAGCTTTTTGAAGTTAATATAGCCATTCCTTTGCTATTAATGTTCCTGTGTACTCCATTGGCTTAAACTGTTCATCTCATAACGAGCATATGCTGTCAGTAAAAGCAATAGCTGCTGCAGCATGCATTAACTCCTTGTTTCCAAGACTCATGCCAAGTAGAAATGGCATTGACCGTGTTTAACCCTGGTCCCATATTTTGGGGCAAAAGGGGTTAAGAAATATCTGGAATAGAATGCTGTAAATTCCTCAATGGCCTCTGCTGGCTTTGGAAATGGAGAATAGTGCAGCAGCTAATTTTTCTTTCTCTTTTAAGTAATAAATTGAGAAAAAAACCTCTTACAGCTCACATTGACATCAAGGAAATAATAATAATAATAATAATAATAATTTGCACCTATATGGCAGCTTTTATCCCAAGTTTTCAAAGGATTTTTCAAACATTAATGGTGTACCACTTTATTCTCTGTTGGCAAGGTGGTCACATGGTGGTGTGGGAGCTGAGGAGACATAAGGCAATTTATAAGGTGGTGGGACACTAATGCAGATTTTAGGAAGCAATGCAACCTACTAACAGCAGTTCTATGGCTAAATCATGTTTAAGACAAAATAGTCTGTCTAATCTATCACTACTACGGTTTGCTGCAGTAGAAAGGGATGAAATCTGCTCTGTAGTCCATTGATTCCACTGCAGATGCTACAGCAAAGGAAACTGAGTTTAGGCTGGTTTAGAGATATCTCTTGATCTATTTACTTTAGCAGATGCTGGTGGTGTTCTTTTGTTCTTCCACAATACTTAAAAATACATGTAAAAATCTGTAGGAGTTCTGGTAGATGTACCTATGTTCACTGAAGGCAATAATGGAGTAAAAATGCAGAATAACTTGAATAATTGTCCTGTTTTTTTACACTTTTTAAGCTTCCAAAATATGCTGTATTTGAGCTTACTCAAAGAAAGAAGTTTTGGCAAGTCAGGGAAAATCTGTCTCTCTCTTCCCCTCCCTTTTTTTTTAATTAGAAAAAGTACTTTTTTCTTGCTGTAATAAATTGTCACAAATTTGATATTCAAGTCAGGAAAGGAAAAAAAGGTTGATCTTTGCTACTGGAAAGGTGACATATAAGTAGCCCCTGTTTTAAAATGCACCCGTGTCCAATTTGTAAACAGCCAGTGCTCTGGAGGCATCTCCTAAGTGACTTTATGGAGGTAGGGAATACTATGTTATCCAAAGCTCACAGGAAACCCTGCTTTATCTGTAACTAATATAAATCAGAGAAGCTCTGATGAAATCTATGGAGCTACAGCAATTTACACAGACTGAAAATCGTGCTCAACTGTTCCCAGACAAACAAAGGCATGCTATTCCCCATTTGCCTCCACAAAGGCAGATGCTTTACCTCCTTACCTGCTCCATTTGCTTTAATGAGGTGTTCACAGCAAAGCGTAAATGGTACCATTTAGACGTCAACATTAAGCATGGCGATGTTTTAAGAGTAGCACTTAAGGAAATTAAATGCGTAATCTGAGCTAATGTGAATGGTGTATGACTGTTGTTAAATAAAGTTAAAATGGACAAAGTAAAATTTTCTCAAGTGCCTCTAACGAAGGCGTGTTGTAAGTTGTGTGAGTTATGGCATGATCTTGGTACACTGGAAATTTATCCATTCAGATTTTTAACAAGAAAACAGATGGTTAAGAAGACTATGTCTGTGCCATGGCTTTAGCTGTTACAACATTAGTATTTGATATGCAAAATGCTAAAGGTGTGGAAATACTGTATGTTACGGAAATGCAACTTTTGGGGAGGGACTGTGGCTGTACTGTGTGTGCAAGGAGAGAGGGAGGTGCTCTGTTTTGTGCCTGTTTCATTCCCTCTGTCCCCACACGTTAGAGATGTAAGTAGCAGAGACGTGATTTGGTAGATTTACCCCAGTGATGTATGCAGCATCGTCGACTGCACTGGAATTATTCTAGATTTACTTTTGTGTGAAACTAGAATCGGGACTAGCTAATTTAGCCTAGCATGCTGATATGAAATGCAAAGTGAAAATGTCATCATTTGTGTTTCTTCTTGTACCAAAAAACCGCTGGAGGCCTTGTAGGGATGGAAATGTTAGTAGTAACAACATAGCATTGCATATATAAATACATTATTTTCAATATATTGGTTTTAAAACTGTTTTTAGGAACTGATAAGGCATACCTCTGGTTACTGGCTGATCATGTTTATGAGGTCCAACTTCTGATTTTTTATGTGTATGTATATTAACCTGAGGACAAAGTTAGAGGCTTTGCTAGACTCAACAAAGCCCTGTATGCACGGGGAAAACATTATCACAGATAAAAAAAAGTATCTGATTTAAAATCATTTTCAGACCTTTCTACCACCCTTAGGTTAAAAAAAAAAAAAGAAAAAGCAATGAATAAATTAGTAGCCACATCTTCATTCCAACAACCTAATTTCAATAGTATCGTAATAAAAGGACAAAGGTCATAGATTAAAGTATTGTAATGGAAATGCAAAATCTATATCTGCTCATAGGTATAGGACTGTATTTTTAAAGATATTACTACTTGTAATGATTATAATTTGAGCCTAGTGTCACTAATAAGAAAACAGTTCTTTTTCATTCTGATTCAAGAACCAATATTTACAAGGGTGCATGTATATAAGTATAAATAAACAGTTAACAACTGCACTGAGAATATCTGCATGGAGTTCTGGGTTAGCCGTAGTACTGTTTGTCTAATGGTCTTATCAAGACACTTGTTACAATTTAATTTTTTTTCTCTTTCTTTTAGTAGGGGGCAAGTAATAGACTCAGGATGTGGCTAGAATAGGAAAACAGGAATATTATTTTCCTGGTTTCTGCCAATATGTTAAAATGTGTCAAATTTATTATTCATAAAATGTCAAAAGTATCCACAATACTTTGCCTAAAATCACAGAAAATAATGAAGCTCAGACTTACCAAAGTCTGGCATCCAGAGTCCTCCATCCTAAATAAACAATCCTGTTACACATGGTGAGAAATCCCAAAGTGGCTTCTGCATCAATAAGTGCAGAAACTTAATCTCTCCTTCCACAGAGAGCAGATACAATAAGTTCCTATAACTTGAATATGAGCAGTTCTCTTCCTTATGCCTACTGTCCCTCAAAGTCAGAGGCAAAAATGCATGGAGGAGGCTGTCACGACTACCAGATGTATTAAACTTTTGTCTGCAGTATTTTACGTGTGGGTATTTAAAGGGAGATAAATAATAGTGGCTTCCCACAGTATCTTGCATCTCTCACTCCCCCCCACCATTAAAATTGTTTCACATATGGTTGAGGATCCATGCAAAAATAACTGACATTCCCTCTACTTAATGTGATAGTACATAACATGGAAAAAAATTCATTTGACTTCTGTCATTTCCTAACAAATACTTAACAAGGAGTTCGTGGTGCCAAGGCAATGCTGTAGGACTCTCTCTCACTAGAGCAGAACAGCGATAAACACCTGAAGGACACCAAAGCTTCGCGTTTGGGGGATCTGTTCTGTATTGCACATTAGGCGACGGATCTCGGGGACATGAGAACATGCTTCGGTGAGAGGACCTTTCTCATCTTCACCTGGGAACGCAAATGCTTGCAATCCTGCTCTATCGACTGTCAGCTATCTTGCTGCCAGTTGGAGGACAGTGGAGAGAAGGGCAGCCTTGCGCCTTCCAGGTTTTTTCATGCATAGGAGTAGAGCCCTGACTCCTGAGGTGTTGTGATGTCTTGTGGTCACTCCTGGTTCTCTACCCCGAATCTCCCTCACTGAGGTAACGAGTTTGAGAGCAGAGGTATATAAACTATGGTGTTTGGTTACCATTAGTGGCACACAGGCTGCTTCAAAGCCATACATCTGTACTGCCTGTAGAGACAATTGGTCCTCCTGAGCATGCACAGGACACAGGAGCTGCTGCTGGCAGTGGGTCCCAAAGTAGCTCAGCTCGGGAATGCCTGATCTGGTGCATAGCGGAGGTGCATAACATCTGCAGGTCTTCTTCCACCTTTGCTCTTGCGCTTTCAAGTCTTGTCTGTCACTAACAGGACCGATCCCTTACTCCAAAGTCCTGCCTTTGCAAAGCAGCTCCTCATTTGTCCTGATTTGTTTGGGGAGGGAAGGTGGGCAGAGCCCCTCCAGCTTCCTGCTCCTGGAGGCCAAGGTGGAGGAATGGCAGTGAGCAAGGAGCAGGAAGGTGAGAGGGAGAAAGGGACTGTTTCTCTTCCTGGCTACAAGACTCTTTTGCCTGTGTGGAACTGCCTGGCCAGTGACAAGAAAGGATCCCGGACTTAGAGATTAAAGGTGGAAAACATAAATCAGGCTTATACAACCTTTTCCTGGGAATGAGCCATTTCAGAGTAAGAGGCTGCTGTAAATGGATGCGTGTCGATGGCAGGGTGTGATGCCCAGACAAGGCATATGCTGCGCTGATGTTCAGGTGATGTTCGTTTTAGCCTGTGTCTTTACTGGCCTCTTGTGAGCCAATCAAGCTACTTTATGAGCCACAGCTATAATTTGGCCTCCTCTGCCCTCCTAAACGTACCTTGGGATAAATACATTCTGGAGATCACAGGAAGTCACAAATTTGTGTGGTAGCAGCTGGATCTGTCTTGTCTTCATGCATTCCATGATTTTCAAAGCTAAGCAGATTTGGGCCTCATTAATGCTTGAGCACATAAAAAAATGGATATTGCTTATTGTACAAGCAGCAGCCAGCTATTTTCTACAATATATCAGTATGTATATCTTTGTAATCTTTAGAGAATAGTGTTTTGTATAGCGATATTTAATCTGAAAATAAATACAACTCTTCAGACTCCCTCACACAGAGGGCCTGGTCCTTCAAACAAAACTATTAAAGAGATGTTTCCAAAGAGCTAGCATTTCCTCTGGGTTTACGCAAGGGAAAGGGAGATGTTTTGGGGTTTTTGTTCACAGATACAGCTCACACTGCACGAGTTCAAGCTCCTTCAGAGCATGGTGTTCGTTTACCATTTCTTCCCACAAAGGGACCTCAGGTCGGAGGATTTCTCATGTCAGTGCAGAAGACACAAATCTGAGTGTGTACACGTGTGCGTGTGTGCACGTTTTAAAGGAAAGCTGGATTTTTCCATAGAAACTCCTGTAGTAAACCAGTGCTGTGCTCTGTGCCCTGCTTGGCCTCACCCTTCTGTGCAATCACAGAATTCAGAGACGGAAAACAACTTCCACATTATTTTTGGTGTGTTTCTTTCCCAGTGTCTTTCTGTTCTTTGCACCGTACTGCTCAGGTTTTCCAATTTGTTTTTAAATAGCTTGTGGATATGGCTTCTCCTTCTTCCCTTGGGATACTATTCCACAATCTAATGGTTCTCAAAATTAGAATTTTTCCTCCATCCCAGGTGTAAGACTTTGTTTATAAAGCGCTGAATTCACACAGTAATGTGCCTGGTGCAGATGTTTCACATGGGGACATTTATGTGAAGTGCTTCCATTGAAAAATAGGGATAAAACCAAAAAAGCTTATTAAGTGAATTTACAATATATGATAAGTAAACATGCTTTTATTTTGCAATTTCACTACAAAATTAGCGACACATACAACTGTAATACTGTATTGCCGCATAAAAACTAATTACCAAGAATTGTATTTTTCCAAAGCTTAGGATCACAGCAAATTAATTAAAATTCTTCATACAAAAGAAGGAATTTCATAATAAGTTTTTATGTATATATGTATAGTACATTTCAATCTTTTAAAATTTGTGACTGTAACATGGACTTTTTTTCTTTCTCTGCATTTTTAATAAGGCGGCAATGGAGATCTATCAAGTCCATAGCATATATCACTGTTTTTATTCAAGAATTCTTGTGAAAATAAAGCACTTCCTTTATTTACAAAAATCATAATTGCAACATACATAAAACCTGTCAAAGCTCCAATTTCCAATATTCTAATGAATATCAAAAGAGTCCAGCATTTCTGACTTTGACAAATTGCAAATGAGGTTTTATTCATTAAGAGGGCTGCTAATGTTTATTTAAATGCAATTTACTGTTGCATTATTGATTAGCTACTGCAGAATTATCTTACAAGGAGCACGTGTAGCAAGAAGATTTCAGGTTGAGAAAGGATTTATCTAGGGAAGGCCTGTAGGCTTGATTTAGGCCCCAGGACATGAGAGTTTTAATTTATCTGGAAAGAAAGGCCTGGTGGAAGGTTTGCTTTGTTTGCATTTAGACAGCAGATGAAAGGGGTTTTGATGTTGAGCTGGGAGAAAATGGCTGCCACTCTTGTTATTCACAGAGAGAATTGAGCAAAAGAAAAAATCTATTATAGGGGGCAAGATAAAAAAGTCTCCCCCCCCATCATATTCAGCATCAGCCTATATGTGGCTTGTTATTCTTCGAAGGAGAAATAATAAAGAAAATGTTGCTTGTTATCTAAAATATCTTTTAAAAAAATCCATATTGCATTTACCACTGAACCCTCACTTCTTTTGGTGCCATAAAACTCAAGCGAGGTTACTGTATCTGACCTGAGAGTACGAATTAAACCTGAGCCTATATATTTTAATGAAACCTGAAGGTATAATGTTTTCAGTGTTTCCCAACATAAACAAACACTTTCTGGCAATGTCTCACGTAACTAACTGATAACAGCTCAAAGTGCTGGAGAGTGATACAGAGCCTCTTTGGCTTCCACCTTAAGGAGGGAGGCATCTGCAGTACTTACTTGTTTTAGCACCGGTTTTGTCTACAAGAATCAATTAGTCATGTAAACCATGAGCGTGAATCCTATCCTTCCTGAGGGGTACTGCTGCAGGATTAAATAGGACTCAAGCAAATGCATAGCAGTGATAGAGATTTAAGAAATTAAGGGTAGTCATCCCATCGAGCTAACGAACAGAAGCCTGTGAATGCAAACAATGCCACCAGATCAGGTGGAATCCGGTGAGCAGGCGGCTTCTAGTCCTGGAATAAGTTATTTTAAATTTCCAACTTGGAGAAAATGTGTTCAACAGAGCAATGTGCTGCTTCAAAAGACATAGTTCAAGTACACAGTATCAGGACCTGAATGTCCTTTTCTGGACTCATTACAACCTGACAGGGCTTTTCATTTCAAATGACAATCAAGAAAACTTGGAAAGCTCTCAGCCAATTGCGAGGAGGAAGAATGATCCTACTGAAATTAAATCTGAAACTCAAATATTACACCAAGACCTTTCAACTTGCTCATTATTCCATTAAACCAACTGTAAAGGCACCATTCTTCATCTGAAATGAGTTTAGAAAAACTTTCATTGTGTGACTTGGTCCACAAATGAGAGTGACAGGAGCAGAATGATATTTTCCTTCGGGGTTTATACCTTTAGTGACTCTGATGATGATGACTAAGTATCAGTTCTGACAAGCTGAAGGTTAATTACTTACTCTGTGTTTCAGGTCTGTCAGAGCAGAATATCAGCATTGATTTATTTACCAAAAGTCAGGAGTATTTGGTATTTACTTTGGGCATAGAGAACCGTTGCTCTAAAGACCCATTGTCTGTCTTCTGCTGGCCCGCAAATGCTTCTCTGCTTCCCATTTCTGCCTCATTTAAATTTCCCTCCTTTCCTCAACTTTCAAGGATCTCTTGGTATTTTTCCTCTTTACCTTTGGTTCTTGGCAAACATAAAATACTTCACATCACATCAGTGAAGATCATGAGCAATTAGAAGGCTGAGATAGAAAGCAAAGTAGATGGTGTAATTTTGAGACGGATGAATGCATGCATGGTGGTCCATTAGAAAATACAGAAAACCTTAAATCACATTGTTAATGAAAAAGTCTTCTTGAAAAATCAGGTAGGTGACAAAAGTCTTTCCCCATGAATGTGACATATTTGGATTATTAGCTTCAAATGGTGAGGAAACCAGATTAGGTGGTGCTGCTGCTGCAAAAAGGAAAGGGATGTCTGAAATGCTGCAAGTGAAGCGTTGCTTGGTAAACTAGGTCTGGCCTTCTCAGGCTTTTCCAATTTCTAATTATTTTGCAGACCACAATTAAAACGGAAACAAAAAGTTATGGGAAAAGGGGTCTACTTATATCGTATACCTTTACAGACCTCTGGAGCCTTCCTTAGCAGCAATGCTCACACCTTTTTTCTGACCCTGTCCTTCATGTGTCCCCATATCCCTCTGTCTCCTCTCTTTTACCAACACTTAGGTACCCTGTCACTCTTTTGTGGTTCTTCTTTCTACTCTTCTCAGAGATCCTTTCCCTCCCTGATACCTGTGTTTAGTTTGGCTTTATTTGGGTGCAGTTAAGTAAGCCTGGATTTCACCTGGGCCCCATTGCAAACAGGCATCGGAATTCCACTATCATCATATGACTAGAGCCGCTTAAATATGAATGCAGTGTCCCATTTCCTTCTTGTAGTCTCTAGTATCCTGTTCTGGTCTGTTTACTCAGGCTATATATAGAGCTGCTTTTTTGTTTCCAGAAAAAAATTCCTTTGCATGCATTATCTATCCATAAATCCTCTTCTTTGCTGTGTACAAGCCTACAGCTACCGTTGGAGTCAAGTTATGCTGAGATCCCTGATCAAAACACGCATACTTCAATAGAAACATCACTCACTGGGAATTTGCTCTGATGTTATCTGCGACAAACATGTAGGGACTGTTCTGTTTTCTGTATGTCTGACTTTATTTTAGAATCCAAATTTCCAGTTAGTTACTTGTATATATAATCCGTTAATAATAATACTGAAAAATGCCTTCTATCCAACTACCAGGTCATAAAAATCTTTATTCTTTTCTTTGACATTCTCAGTACCCCCAACCTTTAACAGGAATGTTCTTCTATTTCTTTAAAAGCCTGATGATTATCCCAGTATCTACTCAAGTCCAGGGCTTGAAAACAAATCTTGTTTCTTAACTTTTTTCCCCAGCATCTTTGTTCGAAAGACAAAGGAGAACTTCTCTAATGTCATCTTCTGAGCCAAAAGGAGTGTCAAACAAAACAACATTCTGTGTAAAATCAAGAAGAAGCTTGACATCCATATGAGACCTTGGGGAAAAATGTTACTTGTATATGTTGAGTCTTAGTGCTTTGTTCTACTTTGAGTAATTTACCTTGAGGATTTGATATAATAGGCATATAAAAAACTTGGTAGAAGGAATATAAACAGAAGGACTCTACAATACAAGGGTACAGAATTGTAGGAAAAACAATTGTACTGGTGGAGCATTGGTCCTGTGCATAAAGGACAGCTTAGAGTCAGATCAAATAAATAAGCCGACTACTATCACCATCTAATGCAGGATACCTATGCTAGGCCTACAGAGGAAAAGTATAGCATTAAGACTATACTATCTGTGGTGGGTTGACCTTGGCTGGATGCCAGGTGCCCACCAAAGCCGCTCTATCCCTCCCCTCCTCAGCTGGACAGGGGAGAGAAAATGTAATGAAAAGGTCATGGGTCAAGACAAGGACAGGGAGAGACTACTCAACAATTACCGTCACAGGCAAAACATACTCGACCTGGGGAAAAATTAATTTAATTTATTACCAATTAAATCAGAGTAGGATAATGAGAAATAAAACCAAATCTTAGAAACACCCTCCCTTCTTCCTGGGTTTAACTTTACTCCTGAATTCTCTACCTCCTCCACCCCGCAGCGGCGCAGGGGGACGGGGAATGGGGGTTTGGGTCAGTTCATCACACGTTGTTTCTGCCACTCCTTCCTCCTCAGGGGGAGGACTCCTCACACTCTTCCCCTGCTCCAGCGTGGGGTCCCTCCCATGGGAGACAGTCCTCCATGAACTTCTCCAATGTGAGTCCTTCCCACGGGCTGCAGTTCTTCACGAACTGCTCCAGCGTGGGTCCCATCCATGGGGTGCAGTCCTTCAGGAACAGACTGCTCCAGTGTGGGTCCCCCACGGGGTCACAAGTCCTGCCAGCAAACCTGCTCCAGTGTGGCATCCTCTTTCCACAGGTCCACAGGTCCCACCAGGAGCCTGCTCCAGTGCGGGCTATCCATGGGGTCACAGCCTCCTTCGGGCATCCACCTGCTCTGGCATGGGGTCCTCCATGGGCTGCAGGTGGATATCTGCTCCACCGTTCACCTCTATGGGCTGCAGGGGCACAACCTGCCTCACAATGGTCTTCACCACGGGCTGCAGGGGAATCTCTGCTCTGGTGCCTGGAGCACCTCCTCCCCCTCCTTCTTCTCTGACCTTGGTGTCTGCAGAGTTGTTTCTCTCACCTGCTGCAATTGTGCAGGTTTTTTTCCCTCCCTTCTTAACTATGTTATCCCAGAGGTGCTACCACCGTCGCTGATGGGCTCGGCCTTGGCCAGTGGCAGGTCCGACCAGAGATAGTTTAAAGATACTGTCATGGATTTGGCAAATATACGGTAACTATCGCAACAGACTCCGGAAAGACAAGCTCCTTTCCCCCCTAGACTGGTGTGTTTTAAGCAGTAGGAAATTAACAATGAGATGAAGGACATTATTAAATGTAAGAATTCTGACTTCCAAATCGAAGTTCTGTTCAAGTGAGGAAAATAGGAAAAAAAAGAAAAAAAAAGAGAAAAGCTTTGGCAAGTAGGTGTTAAACACAATAAGGCAAGCCAAAAAGGGTTCTGAAGAGCAGGTTGTTAAAGGCGTAAGAACTAAAAATGAATTCTCTTCAAACACATCAGAGGCAGGACTTGTGAGATAGTCTGTAGGGCCAATAGATGATGGATATAGTAAAGGAAAGCTCAAAGGAAATAAAGCCATGTAGAGAAGCAAAATGAATTCTGTGCTTCTTTTTTCACTGGGAAGGGGAGAGGGAGAAAAGGTATACCAAAAACTTTGTTTACAGGAGAAATACTGGGGAAGAGGCAACATGACTTTTAAAGAGCAGAGTTATCTCTCTCAAATCTATTCCAGTTTCTCAAAGGAGTCACTGGATTTGCAGGCAAAGCTGATCTGATGGAAACCGTCTGTGTAGAAGTCTCCAAGTGCTTCATCAAAGGCTTCTAAAAAACCCAGCCTATCATGCTCTAATGGCCAGATAATCATACATGAAAGTCCAAAGGTAGGCATCTACTTCTATAATGAGGCACCTGAATAAATGATTTGCTTATTTATTTATTTATTTATTTTTCACTGGGAGGAGTCCAGCATTAGGCATACAAGACTGGCATGTTTGCCACTTGATGTCCATACAGGGACACATTTTGACACATTTGACTACAGCCAGCTGCACTAATTGCAGAAAATAAAATATCCCTTTTGCCATATACGTATGGAGGTGGGGAATAAACCACTTAATTCTGTCTTTACACTTCACCTGATTTGATGAGCAGAAGAGTAGCTTACCACTGAATTTAAACATTGTCTATCGGCATTCATTTGTTAATTGTAGTGAAGCTCTAGACAAGAAATCTCAACTTCATTGTACTAGCCACTCTATAAAAACTCATAGTAAAGACACAAACACTGTGGATGTAGCAACAAAGACAGAGAAATTAATAATATACTGGTACAAAGACTGGATGAAATAATCATGAGATCTAAGAAAAGAATACTATTCCCTGCTATTAACAGTAGCAGCACTTAGAACAATGACAACATCAACAAATCCTGGCTGGCCTGGCAAAATCCAGTGTGCCAGACTCTCCCATGATCCACACCTCAGGTATTCTTCCGTAACACTGCCGTTATTGAGAAGGTTTTGCTATTCTGAGGCAAGAGAAAGCAAATTTCATTGTACAATCTGATTTCTCAGTTTCATTTTCCACTTTTTGCCTGAAAAATACAAGTCTCTATTACAATAACAAATTAGCCCCTGAAGACACTAGGTTGGCCTGAAAGCTTTCTCATTTGATATTGCTGCTGTCGTTTTGGAAATAGTCTTAAAAGAGAACAACATTTGAAGTTATGCTTGTTTATTAATAGAATCTAGAAACTGCAGAGCCTGTATATTTTCAAGTTTTATAAAAAGCCTTTCTATAAAGCCATTCACACAACCAGTTATTTGGGGTTGAAAAGCATTCTACGTGAAAACACTGGCTTTAATGTCAAGGCCAGGAATAGCAAAGCTTTGCTGGGTTCTCTGTTTCAAATTCTGGTGTAAATTTGGTGACTTCATTGAAATTATACTGGGGATCACTCCAGGCTCTCCTAGGCAGCAGGTACTCTATAAATTTAATGTTATAGCAAACCAAATTCTATATCAGAGAGAGCATCATCTCAGCAAGCCCATCTCTCTTTTTTATGGAGTCTTTTTTTTTGTGTGTGTGTAGCTCCTGTAAGATTTCTCTGAGCCTGCCAATAAAAATAGTGTGGTTTTTTTTTGGTTTTGTTTGTTTGTTTGTTTGTTTGGTTTGTTTTGTTTTGTTTTTAAGATTTTATTTAGAAATTAAGGAATAAACACAATTCCCATACCTTGTTGCAACAGTGGCTGGGAAGTGAGAGTTGTGTTTTGGTGTGCTGTCAGATAGGCAGGTACAGCCACATGCATGTTAACAAATGCAGTGAGGCTTGCTGGCTCTTCAGGAGTTTCTAAATACCTGTCTGAAAGATCCTGAGGGCAAAATAAAGGAACTGTAAATTGTATCTGTAAAACTATTTCATTGGTGATTGTTTTGTATTCTTCCATTTTTTCTTTTTGATTTCAAGGTGTTAATTTTACATGTCCTGGGTATCTTCTAAAGAAACACGGGGATTCATGCCAAAGAGCTGAATGGCTGGTATTTTGCCAGAAAGACCTCTGCCTGCCCCCGGGATTGACACTCTGTCTCTCGTGTCTTTGCAGAACTAATTACTTGGAGGAATTAAATTACAGTAACAAATCGGCACCTCATCGTGATTGGAATCTGTTTGAAGTAGGCCTTTTTGTGACTCATTGTATTTTATAATTCCTCTTAAAATGGCCTGTTGAGGAGATCTTAGTAAGATTCATGCTGGTGGGACAAAGTCTGTGGCACACTGCCATTTTATTATAAATTGCTCTGAAGAATGGTTGCTCTACTTTGAAAACAGACTCTAAAAACAGCCCAGAAGGGGGATGATGGCTCAGTTTTTATTGATTTAGTCTTGTCATCGTGCTCAAGTATAAAGATGACTTTTCTACTTGCAAGTCTTGCAGACTCCCCCAAGCGTCTGAAAGTCAACCTGGCTTCTCTCTTTTGCAGAGACTGTTAAAAAGCCTGGCCTGATTTTGCCTCTGCAGCTCCATTGACTGAGTGCATCTCTGATAGAAGGGTAGGATTGCAAGGTAACTGCTCCCACGACCCTGCCTTTTTGTCTATGTCTTTGCCTCTAGGAGATTCAAAGACATTTTTTCATAGATGGAACAAAGGTCTCAGGTATTATTAAAAAAACCCCACAAACAGTGATTCCATTGGAAAATGCCTATTGATTGAACCCAAAACTTCTCAGAGCAGTATGACAGTTTTGATTCTGCTTTCCATCACAGAAAGTTTCCCAGGTTCAAGATGAAACCTGGTCAGAAAAAGGAAAAGAATCTGACTCTACAGTTCACTGTTAATGGCATTTGTGTTAGATAGATAAACAATGGGAATTGAATGTTGCCTCAGAACACTGCACTGCCTACAGCTCTATATGAAAAAGGAGGAATTACAGATCTAACCCCCCCACTTTTTAGCCTAACACAGTGCTAGCATCTCCAGTGTTAAATGATTCTATCTGTGGCAAGGATCTGTTATTTTGGTAGTGATTCATCTATGATCAAAAAAGATAGGTATCAAATCAAGGGCTATCTCATCCTTGGCAAAATAAACATTTCACCTTCCACATGCAAGGATGAAAGAGAGAAAATACAAAGCTTTATTGCATGAGGTAATCGAAAGCTCATCTGACTGAGATATTGGTCTTACAGCTTGCTATACAGTTACGTATTGTTACAAAAGTCTGGACTAAATTTGTTCACTTTATCCACTTCAGCAAGCACCTGCCAGACAGGGTCCCTTAATAAAAGGACTGTATTCTCCTACTCTGCCTCCCCACATATTGTTATTTGCTCCCTAAATCATTCCACTGGAAACACTACTCCTGGAACAAGGAGATAATTCCAGGTTAACAAAGGTAGCCCTAACGAAGACATTAAATACAAAATGAGACTGCAGAAATATAGTTCCTCAAAAACCTTACTACAGATTTATGGCTTACCAAGTTAAGGGGGTGTGATAGATACAGTGCAGTCTTGCTTTAGTAGTTGACAGAGAAATTTCCTAGGAAAACTGGAGGAGCTCCAATTCTGAAGACAATGTTTGGAAACTGGGCAATTCAAATGATTGGTCAGAGCCTTGCACAGTGGTCAGATTCCTGGTTGAAATCTTCATCCTAATATTAACACTACATGTCCTTTTGTAAATTGTTTACCTTCCATGTGACTTAGTTCAGGCTCCATCCAAAACCCACAGCAGCCAGGTGGTCTGGGTTCCTCCTGAATCTCTCATCTGATGCTATAGCCTTAATATATATAACTTTTCAGAAGTGAGATAAGTCTGAATTGTCTCTGAACTGCTTTCAGGTGGTGGGTTCTAGAGGTGCTAATGCAAAAGATAATCATGGTTTCTAATCATGGGCTGATATTAATGTTTTATAATGTCAGTATATTTTAGTACCTTTGTGTGACAGAAGAGTGGGAAACAGCACAAAACCACTCTCTGTAGCAGGACCTAAGTTTGGAATTGTGAAGAGAGAGAAATAACAGAGCAAAATGTGTGGCTAAAGTTAGGAACACAAACAGGAAATAGCACATTGACATAAACCTAGGAAATCTATCAGTTCAACAGGTGAAGAAAACAGCCCACTAAACGAGAAGAGAGGACCTGGAAAGCTGGAAAGAAGCTGGAAGATAAGAGTAGGTAGGACGTTTGGCATAAAAGAACAATGAAAATTTTCAGTTTCTGAAGCAATTTATTTCCAAGGAATTAAAATGCAAAAGTGTAGATTTGTTATGTGGAAACAGCTTTCCAATCTAGGAAAACCAAAGAAAGAAACCCACTGCCATGGCTTCCACATTGCATGGGAAGCTAAGGATAGGGGAAACATATCAGGATCGCTTGAGGTGGCATGCGGCAGAGCAGGAGCTGCCACACTGTGCGGGATGCGTGTTCCCTGCAGCCCAGATGGCCTGGCAGGGAGCTGCAGTGGCCAAGGCGGTGGCACCACTGCAAAAAGGTTTGCAAGCACTGCCCAAAGAATTGCTACTTTTGCTGCCGTGGAGGTCAGGTCTCTCAGCTCCCAATCTGTCTCCCTCACTTTAAAGTCCAAGCACCTCAGAGGAGAGGCCTCCCCCCAGGGTATAAATGTACCCTTTCCTGAATTTCATGAGTAGGCATAAACATACGCGCACCGTCTTACCCAAAGCTAAACTGTGACTGACTTCTACTGAACATGATAAAAAACACTTTTGGGAAAAAATTGAAATAGATTGGGTAAAGCAGTAGAGGCAGATTTATCAGAAGAATAGATCTCAGTGACCTCTTTGTCCATCTTTGGGGTTTTTTCCATCTGCCATTAGTAATAAGAAGCAGAGGTATAATGAACATTGCTTTCTGCAACAAAAGTGTTAATTACTCCTCCTCTCCCACAGAGTTAGCAAAATGTCATTGATGACTGGTTTGCAAATTCTATAAAATACGCTCTCATTCAAATTTACTATCAAAAAGAATCGAATCATTATATGGTTTAAATTATATATGTCTTTCAGATCACACTGATTTTTCCTCCTAGGTACAGATAGATTGTTCTTACCTTAGCATGGCTGAAAACAATAATGAATAATAAGG
Source organism: Gymnogyps californianus (assembly GCF_018139145.2). Taxonomy (NCBI): domain Eukaryota; kingdom Metazoa; phylum Chordata; class Aves; order Accipitriformes; family Cathartidae; genus Gymnogyps; species Gymnogyps californianus. The sequence continues at coordinate 38,975,812 of NC_059472.1, forward strand.
TAGTTTTATCATGCCATTTAGTATGGAGATAAGAGAAATTGGTTTATTGCTAACAGGTATTTTTGTGGTTAAGTACAAAAAAATTATCATCTAGAGTGCCTGATGACAAACTGGAAGCTTCAATCTACAAAAAAATTATTAAATAATAATTAATACATAACTAGGAGATACATTTTGGAATTATAGTCAGACAGTTATAAAGACGACATTGCTTTTTAATTATTAGTTTCATTGAACTATATGTATTAAGACCATTACATTAAATAAAAATGTAAAAAGGGATCCTTAGTGGGAAGAAAAAAAGCAAACATCAATTTTGTAACTCTTTGCTTTTCCACTTGGAAGAGAAGACCAGCGAAAAGAATGAATGGAATGATATACATTATACTGCAAAATAGCATTCATTCCTACATCAATTTTTTCAGAGTTTCTTGTTTTGTAAAACACAACTGACTAAATGTAACTGCAACGTAAGAGATCTGTAGAAAAGCTTAGAGAAGATTTTGAAGTGGTTGCAAAGCAAAGAGAACTGATAATGCTTTCATACTAGATTAACAAATCTATTGTTTATTACCTCAATGATATGGCATGCTGTGAGGTGCCTATGCTCATGCAGTAATGATTAGCTAGTTGGCTAACTTCCAGCCAGTAGGGTTATTAACACTATATTGTGAAGCCTCAATGTAAGGTTAATTTTCTTGTACTGTATATTGCATGCAGAAAACTTTTATTAATCAATATAAATTATTCCCCAAACAATAAGACACAGTGGGGGCAAGCAGGAAAGGCTGGAAATGAGGTGTTAGTGCAAAAAAACCAAAAGAATAAAGAAGGTCATGTGTTCTGTCTCTAATTAATGTTGAAGGAAAGTCTTTGAAAGGCAGAAGTCTAGTGGCTAAAGCAGAAGACTGACAAACCAACGACCTATGCTTTGTTAAGAAGCCAGATTGGGATGTGACCTGAGGCAAATCAAGTTTTTCTCATTGTGATTCAAGTCTTACCTGTAAAATAAGGATGAATCCTCCCTGCTATTAAAGAATCATTAATATATTAGATGGTTGACTGAGAAAGCTTTACATTGGACAATAAGCAAATTGCAGAATTTAAGATAAGATATTGAAATAATATGAACATGTATAGATGAAGCCCAGAGTATAGCTATCTTATTGATATTGTGGTTACCTTAGTTGGTTTTTATTTCCCTTATTTTTGAAGTAATAGCCTCAGGCAGGTACTTCCTGAACTGCTCACCATGCCATAAATCTCAGTGCTAAGTGGCGTCAATGCAGTATCTGACACTATTAACTAGGTTTGGAATTGAATAAGAGCATGTAGAGTTCAGATGGACTACTAGTGTTTATAGTCCACCAACCTTTGGACCAAGAAAAAGTTGTTCTGCTTATTTGGACCCATGCTGCTGCTTCTGCTGTGGTTGCGTACTGGAAATCAGAAAGAAGGAGGACTAGTCACCTTGATGGGTCAAGTCAGAAGAACTGTGCATAGCTACTGACTTAATGTTTACCTTTATGGACTATCAGGTATCCATTTCTGGTCTCAGCCAGCATGTGATAGCTGGATGTGATATATACCTCACAGGTGTGTTGTGGCTTGGACGTCTTTAGACTGTTAGTTGGGTTAATGAAAAGTGCTACGCAAAACATTGCCTTGAATAGACACAGAACCACTGACCAAAGAGGTCCTGGCATCAGTCAGATTTCCATGTGGTTGGAAGAGTCCTCAATACATTTTGCTTTTGGTTTGTTTTTGTTTATATACAGCCATGAACTCTAAACTACTTCTGTGAGCTCTTAGCACTGAGCAGGTAAATTGAGACCACAGTGCTTACTGGTGGTGCCACTTGGGTTGGATTATGTGCTAGGGCCAGTTGCGGAAACCATTTCCACACATGTTTAACACTAAGCATATGAATGGGATGATTGACATCTATGTGACTACATAAATATTTTTAAATACTTAAGTAAAGCATGCGCTAACCCACAGGCTTAAGCTTTGATTTCACTGAGCAGTTTGCACACACTGCAGCCTTAAACAGAACAATAATTCTACCTTTGTTGGACAAAATATTTCAGTACATGCTTAATTTTGAGCTGGACACACAGACCCACTGTGATCTGTGGGACCACTCGTGCGCTTGTGCCTAAAGCTAAGCATATGCTTAATGAACTGCTAAAGTCGGGCCTGACAATAAACAAGGCTGCTGGTATCCTGAAGGTCCGTCTGCTTTCCTGGTATCTAAACCTTGATGGAAGTGGTTTAAAGTGACATGTTTTACTTCTCAGTTGGAGTGGACTGAGGGCATACAACATGGCCAGTTATAGCCAGCGTTACCATCTGTCTGGGTTTTCCTAGATGTACTCTTTTTTTCTATCTACTGTTTTGGTCTGGATAGAAGATATTTAATTTTTGTAAATCCTGGGCAGAAATATGGCAGCCCTAGGGTTAGGAGCTCAGTTAAGAAGCCATAAGTTGGTGTCAACAAGCTGTAATGTTGTATCTACAGTTACTCTTAAAAAACTATTTTAAAATAGTTTTAAACCATATAAAAGACACATGAAGATGTCTTTTCAGAACTGCAACCTCTTTCACTCTGTATAGTCTTAGTTGAACCAAAGTAAACTTTTTCTAGACCATGTTGTTTACAAGGTGTTGCAATACTCGTGTTTTGTTTCCAGTTTCCAATATTAAGGATATGAATGCTATGAAATACTTACATTTAAGCAAAAAAATATCTTAGAAAGATTTTTTTTTTCTGAAAATATGGAGGAACACCAGCAGTGAGAAAGCAGTCCTTGAAAACATAATTAGCTCTGCTGAGCAAATAACAAAGGCTTTGTTACTCTGCCACATAGCACATCTAGTAAGTGTTTACACATCCCTAAAGCTGAATTACTGGTGAAGCACATAACTTTGAAAATACAGAGATTATTATAGTTTATTTCTTTACACTTTCCACATCATGTAGATAACATGAGGCTGGTGTATGAGGATGGATATAAGTGAAATAGTTTCCATGAATATACATTTACTTTGTTATATGCATATAATATATGGAATGAAATATCAGATACGTAATGAAAAAAAATAGAGAGGAAAATAATCAAAAGAAATATAATTGAGGGAATGAACAGAGAAGAAAAGTGGATTTACAACTAGAAAAATGTAGAGAACAGAGATTTGAGAAAAGAAAATGGAATGATTAAAAACTAACCATAAAATAGTTATTAGAAATACATAAGATGAAGTCAAAACTTAGCATAAGGAATAAGTAGGCACAATTACTAAAATATGACAGATAATAAGAGAAAAAAATTAAGAGAAAACCCAAAGGAAATTAAAAATAGAGATATGGTAAGAATCTAAATGAAAAGTTTAAAAATTTGTACGTTAGCAAATACTTAGCTATTAGCAATTATTTAAAATTTTTATCAATTTAAAGGATTATCAACAGAAGTTGTAAATTCTGAGGGAATATTCTGCCTTGTTTGATACTATAATAATGAAGGGCATATACTTAAGGTGATTATGTCGCTAATTAAATGGGATTATTCCTGAGTTAAACTTCAGTTCCTCTTGGTTAGCCCTGTGATACCCTACTTGCTTTATTCTACTCATAAGATGATAAAAAAGGCAAGGTCAACAAAAATAAAATAGAAACGTGGAACTAGCGAAGACTGCAAAAAAATGTCAATTTCTAGATATTGAAAACAGCCAACTAATGGAAGAATTTACCATGGGAGCTGGCAGATTCTCCAAATTTGAAATGTTGCAATTGAATGGATGCCTTTCTGAAATGCATCATTTATTCACAAATCATGTGTCTGATGAAGAAATTGTTAAGACTTTTTTTCTCTGCAGGAAGATTGGCAACCACAACTATTGTGAAGTGAAATATTCTGTTGCCGCTCTTTCAGAATAGCTCCTTGCGTTGACAAACTGTTGCAGTGATATTGTTTGCATGTCAGGATAGACTGACTATGTAGGCGAGAGCTCCTGTAAAATAGCTAAGTAAGTCAAGTCCCCAATGGCTATGCCTGCCTGTTTCTATTGCTAGGCAAAGCCCAGCTAGGATGTCCCGCATTTCATGTGGTAGTGAATGGCATCAGTGGTGCCTATCTCCAATAGCACAAGGAGAAACACCTCAATTATCTCCAATTGTATTTTTTAATCATTTTTATCTACTTGGAAGTTGTTCAGATAAAGCTTTTCTTGCCTCTTTTCTGCCTAATTTGCAGATTGCTGGAAGTGAGAATGGGAACATGTTACTGCATGTTCTGTTCTTAATGCCTTTACCATGTGTTTGTTACTGGACACTGACAAACCTTTTATCTGAACCAGCACAGTAACTCTTATGCCCTTTGCTCTTAGTTACCATGGTTTAGCTACCCTTAGCAGAACTACTGTTACTAGTGGTTACTTCCTGCCTGATAGCCTGTAGATCAGTTTTGTTTCAGACACATGTTACATTTAACATCCCATTCCTCCATGCTTCGGATACATACCCTGAATAATGTCTGGAAGTTCATTGCTTCCCTACAAATCTTGGTAAAAATGAATTTAAAATGGCAAAGAGATCCTGTTATCCTTGTATGTCTGTACTCCTCTCTCAAGAACTTCTGAAGATGACAACTAAAGGCCTACCCTGTGTATTAAAATCTCTCCACATATCAAAAGCTTTTCATTTATACAGGTGGTTTTAGTAATGACCTAATTACACTTTGTTGTCAGCTTCTGATATATCAGCTTATTTGTTTTTCTGCCATGTTAAGAAGACTGCCTCACCTTAAATGTTAGGTATTCTTGACATTAGTTATAAAAGTAAAATTAAACAGCTCAAGCTTTTCTCCACCCTCCTTCCCTAAATATCACAGCAAAATTGAACCCTGTATGAAACAGAAACCATAAAACTCTCTTCTGCTACTTCTCTTCTCTTGGAGGTGGACAGGCCCTAATCTCTACAGCAGAGACTGCTCCTCCGCTTGCTCTTCTAAGTGAAGAAGGGCACAGACCCTTCTACCCATGTTTATGACAGTACATAAGGTGATATCTTAAATAACTACATCTTACACCGTTAGACCCTTCATTGAACAAGTACATTTTGAACAAGTGCAGAAAAATCAATGACAGAGAGGAAAAGACATATCGATGTGGTGTCTCCTGAAATATGACTGATTCAATCACAACTCAAAAGGGTTGCTTTAGTTATATTTTGTTGAATATTTTATTTATAAAGTAGGTCTTTTGACCTTAGTTTATGCCAGAGAGAATGCCTGCAAATGAGATGACTATGAGCTAGTAGCCCCTTCGCACTAGTGAGCCAAGGATTTAGAGATGTCTTGTTCCCTTACTCTCTTTCTGCTCTCCTAGTCCCTGTTTGATTTTTTATTAGAAATATTTACGTTCCTTCATCACCAGAGGCTACCATGAGATCTCTGCTTTCTATTATGAGGCTATTAGGTGAGCCTCAAGGTTTGTTTTTATTTTGGTTGAAAACTCGACTCTAGCTCTTTGATGGATTCCAAGCCTTGCCCCTTTCAGTGATGGCAGGCTCTTTGTTGGCACCAGAGCCGGAATACTTCCCCTTGGTCTGAAAACATTTAGGATCACATCAGAGGTGCCAAACATAGAGCAAAGAAGCAAAAAAGTAGAAGAAAAGAACCCCGAGGTCCATGGGATCATCCAAGGGGATTGCAGGAAGAAGTAGAGAAAAAGAAATCAGCTGCAGTGAGTCATGTGACCAGAAGTCTGACGGGAGGTTGTGAATAATAGTTTGGAAATCAGTGTTTATAAGAAAAGCTTATAGAATTGCAAGGAAAGATAGGGACCAGATACACCTTTTTGTCTAATTTTTTTCTGTAGTGAAGCGTTGGTGTTATTTAGAGCTCATAATAATCAACATACCCTTGGGGGAAGAGAATCAGGTCAGTGAATACTTGAGCAAACCAAACATACATAAGCCAATGGGCCCTGATGGGATGTGCCTACAAATACTGAGGGAGCTGGCTGATGTCTTTGTGAGGCCAGTCTTGATTATCTTCCAACTTCATGGAGAAGTGCCCAAGGACTGGAGGAAAGCAAATCTCACTCCTATCTTCAAGAAGGGCAAGAAGGAGGACCCAGGGAACTACAGGCACATCAGCCTCATCTCGATCCCTGGGGAGGTGACAGAACAAATCCTGGAAACCATCTCCAGGCAAATGAAGGACAGGGAAATCATCAGGAGTAGTCAGCATTGATCAACCAAGGGGAAGCCATGCTTGACCAACCTGATAACCTTCTACAATTAAATGACTGGCTTGGTAGATGAGGCAAGCACAGTGGATATTGTCTAGCTTCAGTAAGGCTTTTGACCTTGTCTCCCATAAGACCATAATAGAGAAGCTGATGAAGTATAGGCTGGATGACCAGTGAGGTGGACTGAAAACTGGCTGAATGGCTGGGCCTGGAGGACTTCATCAGTGGGATGAAGTTTAATTGGAGGCCAGTAACCAGCGGTGTACCCTAGAGGTCAATACTGGGTCAAGTCCTCTTCAGTATCTTCATTAATGATCTGGGTGATGGGGCAGAGTGGACCCTCAGCAAGCTTGCTGATGACACAAAACTGGGAGCAGAGGCTGATATGCCAGAGGCTCATGCTGCCATCCAGAGGGACCTCGACAGGCTGGAGAAATGGAGTCACAGGAACGTCGTGCAGTTCAACAAGGGGAAGTGCAAAGCCCTGCACCTGGGGAGGAACAACCCCAGGCACCTGTACATGCTGGGGGCCACCCATGTGGAAAAGAGTTTTGCAGAAAAGGCCCTGGAGGTCCTAGTGGACACCAAGTTGAACGTGAGCCAGCAATGTACCCACTCGTCAATGTGCGGCGAAAATGGCTAATGGTGTCCCGGGCTGCATTAGAAGTGTTGTCAGCAGGTCGAGAGGTGTGATTCTTCTGTCAAATCATTTTCATGTGGATTAGGATTAAAACAACAACAACAACAGAGAGATATTTTGTTGCTGACTCAGTTTTGAGGAATTTGTTTTGCTTTTGCATGTGACACCACTGAAGGTTTTTCAGTAAACTGGAGGAGGCAAGAGGGAAATGAGACCAGTTAAATGCAGCAGTACTATACAAAAGATTAATTATGGGCCCCACATACCAGCAGTTTCTGTTAATTTTAGAGTTTTGTTTTATGTAGGATTCCAGTTCTCACGTTTCTGGGTTGTCCTGTTAACACGTCTGGATCCTCTTCAGACTACTCCCCCCCTCCTTACACACTGCAGTTGAATCCCTTTGTCCTGCAGAAGCAATCTGCCCTCAGAGGTGGGTGGAGATACCTGTAGGCCTCCCCAGGTAAGGGAGATACATCCCCTCTCCCCACTCCCACGAGTGGCTGGCCATACTGCTATGAGCTATCTCACCTGATAACACCGGATTATCACCCTGTAATTCCTCCCACTTTGCTGTTTACTCCCTCCAAACATTACGTTCGCAGATGGTGAGCATCTCTCCTTCCCCTTTCCAATCATCATTTGGCCATGCCACAGCACACATAGTTAGTTCTTTTTAATCTTTCCCCATAATTAAATGAAAAGCCAATTTAAAAAGAGCTGTAATAAAGTCTCTTCTCCTGAAATTAAATACAAAAATAGTTGCTTCTTTTTATGTATTGTAAGCAATTAATAGGGAACGGGGCCGTTTCAGTAAGGACTTCAAACAAATGTGCTTTCGTGCAGTGGTGCCGTTGCTGCTGGGGAGGAAGAGATCTGTTCTGCCTGCTGACACTGGGTTTTCTCTTTCATGGCCATTTTTCATACCTGCAAAACAGTTTGTGGACTCTTTAAGCAAAGAAGTGGGGGGAGGAGGGAGAGAGGGTTGATAGGTCTACATTAGCTCATTAAAAACTAAAAAACCATTTCTATTTTACATAATTTAACATGGCAAACTATTAAAAAAAAATAAGGTGAAAACTGCAACCCCTAGGCATGCGTTTAAAACATCCTCATTTAGATGCTAATTTTGATTCCTAGTGTATGGCTGGTTAAAAAAAAAGCCATTAACAAAGGGGCAGATTACTTAAAAGGCATTATTAGGCAAATATGTATGAGTTTTCTGATACCAAGTGGCCCTTTTATGACTGAATACAGCTGCTAAGTAAAGTGACATGGAGATATTTGTTTTAAAAGGAAAGAAAAAACCACCAGATTTAAAAAAAAAATACAAACCAAACCCCAATAATTTTATAGAGTGTAAATCACATAGGTAAAAAAAAAATGCTTTAAAAAGTAAGTAATACTTTCTCCTTTTAATATTTAGAAAATGTGTGGCTCTGTGGGTGATGTATATTACCAGCTGAATTCTAGGATGTACCTAACATTTAGGTAATAGTGAAACAAATGTTAAAATGTTGCTATTTAATTCTAATCATACATCCTGTTTTGTGTGTTAGTAAAATAGCATTGACAGAAAAGTGAAATGAGGAAAATAGCAGGCAACATGAGAGGAAAGTACATTCTTTCCAGCTGAGACTGAACTCATGACTGGCAAAAATAAGGTTATAATGATATTAAAATGAAAACTGTTCAGACAGAAAAGATATAAGTAAATGTACTGTGCTGTATAAATTAAATGAGTAATAGAGGATGGGCAGATGGTTGCTTAACTGCATCACAGTAAAAGAACAGTGAATAGGTCTTCACTGAGAGCTCTCTTTCTGAACCTGAATAAAATTTTCCTTAACAGGGGAAAGGCTAAGGGAATTTCTAACCCTGAGAAGAAGAAATGAATTTGAAAAGCAGAGCTCATTTTGACTCTGTCTTGGTTGTCAGGGTATTTGAATAATTTTTGTGTTCTCTGTAAATTATCCAGTTAAGAATAAGGTGTCTAAACCAGAAACAGCTGATCATTCAGATCATTGCAGTCCCCAGCAGCCACAGAAAAGGCATTTCTGCTCTGCAGAGTCCACGGTGTTCTTCACAAGCACTTCTCTTGGTAACTACAGGGCAGTTCGGATTTGTTAGCATTAACATGTTTAGACTATATAATGAAACATGTATTAGAAATGAGAGCAGCTCTTTCCCTCCCTCCCTCAGATCTTCCCTTTTACATGCAACATTAAAACTTGTCAAAGCAGATTCTCCGTACACCACAGTTCAAGGAGTTACACCAGTGTAAGACTGGTGGAGAGAACTCAGCGCACCAGCACATCTTGTTAGCTAAAGCAAGAGAGAGAGAAAATGAATCATTTGTTATGAAAATGGGATATTACGTGAATGTATAAGAAGAAGGGATATCTGTCTTCATGTGTTAGTTGAGCTTTTATATTTCCCTTCATTAATAAAAGGGTTGGAAGAAAAATACAAGGATTTAGCGACTCATGTTGCAGTTCTTTAAAATGCACCAAGGCAATCAGTATCAGTAAAGCTACATATATCATCACATTTAAATGGCTTTATTATTGCCTGGAAGCCTAAGTAAACAGGTAAATTAAGAGTGACGACGGAAATCTTATCTGAAGTTAGTCCCAAAATACCTATTTGACTCAAAACAATTATTTTATTAAGTGTTTTGTATTTGATATTTTTAAAGCTTAGCACCATTGAGTGTCTCTGAATTATTACATATGCTTACTTCTCCCTTCATTTCGTTATTTTAGGATGAAGCAAAATAAATTGAGATTTCAAGAAAAGCAAAAGTATATTGGCCTAAAACAAGGATAATTCATGATTATCCATCCCGATAGTTCTGCTTTGTGTACTTGCCAAATGAAATTGAAAAGTGACTTAACAGCAAATGTAAAGCTTTTTCCTAGCACAGCTGTAATGTGGAAGTGGAAATGATTTGGCAATATTCCACACAGCTGAATCCTGGCGTGAGGTGGAGTTGAGGTAAGGATGGAAGAGCTTATGCTACTGTTTTTAGTGTAGGTGTGTATTAGTTTTCTGGTGCAAGTCAATTAATGGCCAGGTAGCTAGAAGTTGCTTAGTTGTATGTAAAGGTTATTGTGGCTATATTGTAACTGAATGTGATTTATTCCCAGAGAAGTTTATAGAAGAAATGTCTGTTCTAACTTTCAAATGTGCTAACTATTTCAAGTTAATCAATTATAGTGCAGAGCAATCCTTATGAAACGGGATGTTCTGCTTCAGGTATTTATTAAACCTGAAAGAGCTATGGAAGTACTGCTATGGAAGTAGAAAGGCAGTGTGTTTGTCTACCAAAGGGAGTGAAAGAGTAACCAATATGCACTAGTCCTAGGCAAACGCAGGATGCGAGACTTGAAAAGTGAAAGATGGTAAATGAATGTAACCTGTGGAATACAGAACAAAAGTGAAAAACACAGTTTAGTGAAGAAGAACCAGTGGAAGTGTGCAACAGAAGAACAAGCAGGATGAACAGAACTAAGCTAGGTGTATGAAAAGAAGAGAGATTTAACTTTAAATGGAGGAAAATCTGACTTTGCTTTGCATCATAATATCTGGAGAGAAATGAGTAAGGGGGGGTAACTCTCTCCTGTATTTCTGTGAAGTTATTTCTGACATCCCACTGTATGGGAATGGGTAATCAGTGTTTCAGACAGTCAGACAATCACAATGTTGAGTGCAGAGGAAGGAGGAGGATTTGATATTGCAATTAAAAGAAGGAAGGCCATTTAGTAATAAAATATTCCATGCAAATTTCTTTCAATCTTTGGGTTATGAGCAGTCTTCAGACAGGGACAGATTAAAAAGATCAGGTAAGTTCATGTTTGGTGGGAATCTATAAAGAAGAACATGCTGAATCTATGGCTGCTACAGATGGGCAGCTTATTTGGCCTCTACATTTTCTGTGAGAGCTAGAGAAAAACATCAAGCATCAAATCAAAGATGCTAAGTATATGCTGTTTTGAGAGTACTGTAAAGGAGTTATAGTAGCATGTGCTTGACATCCCAGCCATCCAAGATTTACCATTGCTCATAATATTAGTTAAAATGGCAGTGTCTTTTTTCCTTTTCTGTTTTTCTAGCTCTCTGTTTACATATGCAGGTACCCACTCTGCTGCAGGACAATGGGAGGGTTCAGGAATAAGCCAAGAGTCAAGCTTCTTTTTTGTAGGTCCTTCTCCTTTCCTAACAAGTGAATTGGATGTGGTTGTTGTGATTTTATGGCCTGCAACATGTGGTTTAGAAGGTGAAATGGGTATTTGGGGGGTTGCTCTTTTGTTCCTTTTTTCTTTGGAGTTTTTTGTTTTGGAGTGCTTTTTAGATAGATATTATTCAGCGATAGATATTATTCAGCTAGGGTCTCTTTTATTTCCTGGTTGATGTGACATTACCAAAAAAACCCAGTCCTCTAGAGCATGGACAAAAAAAGTATATTTTCTATGCTTGAGGTTTGAGTGACGAGGGTAAAAGAAGCAAAAACTTGGCTGACAGTACCAAATAAAGATGAATTAAACAAGAGGAGTGGAAATTGAATTTTATCAAAGCTGCCGTTTCTGGCAAGTGTTTACTGCACCAGTTTACGATGAAATATTTAATAATTCTGCTTCCTTTCAGACTGCAGTTTTTATTTCACCTCTCAAATAAGGGGCAAGTCCTGGACAGGAGGTCATTAATTTTCCCCTTCAGTCACCACCTCCTTAGAGCCACTAGAGTTAATAGGGCTGCATATTAATCAGGGCCTTGAGTCCTCTTTGTAGGAGAAAGGCAGGAAGGAGGGGGTCTCTGAATTTACGCCATTAACTTTAGGTGACAAATAAAGGCTGTTCTTCCTGCTGGGCTGTCACTTAGGATGCCTGGTTACAGCTGCACAGCTGATATGTTGTATTTTTATGTGGTGGTAAAGATGAAGAAGGGTTAAGGCAGGAGGCACTGCGCACAGTGCAGAGCTGAACACAAGGAATATGTTTCTCGCCTGGAACCAGTCTGAAAATGTCATTTATCCACGTTGTGCAATAAACTGCTCTCACGCGGGCATCTCAGAAGCACAACCAGAAGCACCTCTGTGCTTGAAACAAAGGATGTTTTTCAAGTGTGGATAATTTAGATTTCCAAATCCCTATAACAGTCACAGAGATTCACCTGCTGTCCTACAAAGGTCAAAGTATCCTTTAAAACTAAAGGGTAAAACTAAACTGTGCCACAGAGGGCTGGGACGGGACTGTGACGGTCCTTGGAGATGTTCCTGAGAGGCTGTTGTCATCACTTCCCCTGCCATGATGCACCAGCCCTTCAGGGCTGCGTGGAGTGAGCAGGAACGCAACAATAGTTTGTCCTTGGTTTTGTTCTTTTGAATTCGACTGACTCACCCACTGTCCTGATAAGGGCACATGTGGAAGCAGAAACGACAGGTGAAAGGCAAGGTTTGGGAAATTGTGCCTGCAGACAGCTGACTGCTACCTCCTCACACTTTCCTTGCTTCAGAGATCCAAATATTAAGCTAGCTATTGAAGTGGTGGCTTTGATTTCTCATGTCAAAGGGTCTCACATTTTTGCTAGAACTGGAGAGAATGAAAACAATTGCACGTAGCTGAGCTGGGGAATATGCAGTTTCCTCCACTGTTACTTAAAGAAGGCAGACAGTTAGTAACGACCAAAAATAAGGTTGCTGGTGTAGATAGTCACAACACAGCCAGCCTGATTGAAAAAACGAATGATGTTTTTCATTTTAAACACATGAATAATGCCACCCACTTCAGTCCCAACTGTAGTCAGTGGTGCTACTTGTGCTAAGGTTAGGTAAAACTTAATTGGGGCTACTCTTATAGGAGATATGAACCCTTAATTAGGAGAAAAAAGAGAGAGAAAAATTCACAATGTCCTTACTGAAGTGCAAGACAAAATCCTTTTACATTACTAATTTATTTACATTTAATTATTTTTCCTCAATAGTTGCCTGAAGGAGAAGTTAGAATCCTCTCACTTTGGAAACTGAAAGTCACGTTGCTAATATGTTAATAAAACTATGATTAACAGTGCTGCTAACAATAACATAATCATAAGAGTATTTCCCTATTTTCTATTTTGCAAATTCCCAGAAATTTCTAAGGTTTTCATTTTTTAATGAAGATATAATTTTTAAATCAATTTTATGCAGAGTTAGGTACCTCTAATTTTTCTTTCTGCTCCCTAAAATGGAAGAGAAAGGAATGCCAGCTTTCAGAGATGTAGTGGGATAAAAAGACCCAATCTTCATCTTCTTTAATAGCTTTTCATGATTGGCTGGCATGTTTTGACTGAACTGGAATGGGGCAACTTTTCTTCGTGCTGTGAAATCTCATTAAACGGGTTTCATTGTGATTGTTACATAGAATAAGTCTTTATTTTCCTAATGATTTATTTTCCTGTGATACATTTCATGTAGAAAAAGAATATTTCATATCAACAGAGGCTGAGGTTATATTGCTTGAAAAATCCTGTATTGTTCTTGGATCCTCATGAGGATTTATCTATGTGCATTTTCATCCACATGCATTTGATTTGTTCTAGTATAAATAGGTAAGCCTATAGCTCTAAAACATTGGTGGTTCCTAATTCCAAGCTCCCTAAGGTAACTTGAAATCCAGTTGACTTAAAGGATGAAGCAAGAGCTATTTATTTAAGTACAATGAAACTGCTTTCATTTGTGTGTTAGTTTACACTTTGTATTAGAGACTGTTTAAAATATATTTAACTAGAGTGTTCTTTCAATAAAGTTCACACTTCTTGTAATTGCAGGAATCAATCTTTTATTCCACATAAAAATTGATCCCCATTTGTTTTTATCTCTGCTCTTGGTTCCTCTCCTGGGAATTTTCAACAAATTTTTTTTATAAAGACAATGACATGAGGTTCACACTGGCATTGTCTCTTTCTCATCCCTGGATGACAAATTCAGGCAAGCAGAGCATGCTAACCTGTTAATAATACCTCGTGTTATTGCTACTAAGATAGGCTGGTAGATGAAAAGGAGAAAATATTGATAATTCTCCAGGGTTTGCAAATGGTGAGAGTGAAGCCAAAACTGAGACTGCCACTTGTCATGCTGACTGTTTCCATATGCTGTCCCATTTCTCTGCCTTTATCTAGTTGCTGTCTCCTGGCTTACTCTGCAAGATTTTTGGGACAGAGATATTTTTACTGTTAAAACGGGAAGGGTCTCGTTCTGTGAGTGGGAGCCTAGGCACCGCTTCAGTTCAAATGTACAGCAATAATGAACAGAGTATAAAGCTTTGACTAGGTTTTTTAGCCTCAGAACAATGGACAATGTGAATATTAGTCCCTCCACTTCAATCATTTCAATATTCAGGCAGTTTCAAAATCTGTTTTTATTGAATAGTTTTAGTTTTGCTTAGATATATGCTCCCAATTAAAGAGAAGGTCTCCTGCTGTTGGTAAAGCTTTGAAGCTTTTTTATAGTTAGTTAAACCTGTTAATTCTTTTTGAAGTGATTTCACATGATTAAGGCTGTGAGTGGCCATAATGTATGAGGACAACAGCTAATTCTGTTGTGCTTTAGAAAAGAGGGTAAGTGTCTTTGATTTATCAATATTTTCGTTTTGGGTTTGTTTTTTTTTTTTTGTTTGGTTTTTGTTTTGTTTTGGTTTTAATTTCCTATCTCCTTTTGTTGGGAGTCCTTGATGAGTAGAAAATCAGTACTTTGAGCTGCTGGAGAGTGATTAACCAGCAGTATTATTTGAATCACTCCATATTTAGTTCCAGATGGGTTTAGCATGGATTTCAGAGGTTAGAAGGGCTGGAGTTCAGATGAACCCTTTTCCCATGGTCTCCCGTAACTCTCTGGCCTCAACTCTGCCACCGAATTCCCTTTCCACTGCTTGCCTAAAGTTTTAATTTTGCGGAGACAGCCTGGTACGTTAACTGGACCTGATGGCAAGATGCAGCCTGACCTAACAGGCATAAGACCATCAGGACCAGTTGTTGAGTATCTGTAAGTAAAGATTAGCTGAGTTTCTAGAAACAGAAGTGGGCAATAACTGTGATCCTAATGGGAACTGTACCTGGGTAGTCAGATTTGCATTTCTGAGACATGATAATGGACATGCATGAGAAGCTGGAAATGGACATGAGTGAGAAGTTTGCAATGGAAAAGTACTTCAGCAGTGAGGAGATGAAGAAACCCAAGTCTCTTCCCGCGACTTGTAAATCCCCTAAGGCCAATGTTTCCTTGACCTGAAAACTCGCTTTCTGTGGTTGGCTGACATGCCATGGAGTAAGCGTTTTTCCAACACAGAAGCCAGAGTTGTTGTTTGATAGAACAGGGGAGGAACCTATGGTGAGATATGGAAGCGATCAGGGATTAGAAAAGAAATCTGGAAAACTTTAAATGGTTTTTGGCTCAGTGAAAGGAAAAATTGGAACATTGTGGAGTGGAGCCAGTGAAGCCACAGGAAAGAAGGAAATGGCAGCAAACTGCTTCTAAGCTCCTGCCCCATTTTATGCAAATAAGATCTCACTTGGATTCCTTGTTCATGTTTATGGACAAAAATGAGGAAAATTGACCTGACTACAGTGAAAAAAATCCCCAATACTTAGGAAGAGGAAGTTCTTCAAAACACTGGGATGCTATTTCCCATGACAGCAAGGGAAGGTGGCAGGAGCGTAAAGAGGGTGGCGTGAGGCAGGGCCAGGGCAGTGGTGCAATTGCTCCTCTGGGTATGGGTATGAGGCAGTATCAATGACACAACTACAGCCCCCTTAGTCCCTTCTTCCCCATGAATCGACACCCAAAAAGGTTAATAACTTCTTGTTTTTAGTTTATAGAGGGGAGAGAAAGAGAGTAAGAGGATGAAGGAAAGGTGCTTTAGTAGCTCAATCCCACCATTCAACGATGAGCACGTCACTAGGGAGCCACAGGGAAAAAGCCAGAGGGAGTGAGCAAAAGAGGAGAGGAAGAGAAATCGGGACAGAAAAGAAATCAGGGAGGAGGAGGAGAATAGCAAGTGGGAGCAAATCAGTGAGGAGTGGTCAAAGCGGCTATCCCGGTGTCTGCCCCAGCAGCAATGGACTTGGGACAAAAATAACAGCTGCAACAAGAGCACAGTATTCTGTTACGGCTTGATTCTGTTACAGACAAGATTTCAAGAACAGCCTTTCAGCTATAACTGTATGAATGCCTAAAAAAAAAATTAACTATACAGATCCACAGAATATATAAATCCTGATCCAACAAAACACTTGCCCATATGTTTAGTTCTAATGACATAAGCATTCCCAGCTGCTGTGACTAATGATATTCTAGGTGTCTGAGTTATCCCAAAAATGTGGAAAAGGGTTTGGGGTTCATCAATAATATTTGTGTCATAAATGGATCATTTTTTGTGTTGAACATTTTTGTGATTTAAAAATACATTTGAAAGGACTTTCCTAATACAAAGTTTTTTAATTGGGTAAACTAAAAAATTTCTTTTTATGTTGTAACAAAGTGTTTAACATTTTTTCTGGTTCTTGCCCCGTTCTTTCTCCTTGCTTTCCCACCCAGTTTATCCTATAGCAGTTTGGTGATGCTGGTATAGATTCATAAAACACTTTCAACTTCAGTAACTTTTTCTGAAAAAACTTTAACATTTTTTAAAAAATGAGTTTAAGTTCAAAATAAATGTTAAAGAATTGGATTTAAGGCAAAAGAGAGCATTTAATGTTGTGGAATAAAGTCAACAAAGGCAGATCAACAGGGATGTGGCAGCTTATCTCCAGTGGGTGCTAATAAAATGTGTCTGCTGCCCTGTACCGTTACACAGACAGCATATGGAACAAATAATTCATAAATATCTTATTTTTAAATGTTCTGGAGAGTTCTAAAATGCTTTTCAGTTCCTTCTTTTGCATTCATATGGCTTGTAAGGTCAGTATTTCTTAATTCAGTATTAGAAGACCATCTTTAGAGGGCTAGGAGGGAATGAAAACTGCAACTGAGACATTTTAAAGACCTTTAGAAACACCTGTTTTATAAACATCAAATGTTTCGGTTTTAACGTCCAGGATCATGGATAATAACCTTGGGCTAGAAGTGGAGTGCCTTGTAACAACAGAAAATGTAAGTCTCATTTTTAGCCTCAAGGAATCTCATGGTTCTTGAGATAACATACCCTTAAACCCTTCATAGACTTAAAGTTATTTGTGCCGAGCTTTGGGACAGTGTGATTCCTGTGATGAAACTCCGTGTTTGGAAAAGGGTACTACTTTTAACCATGTGTGTTCAAATCTCCTTAAAGGTTTGGATAGGACTGAGTAGTCCTGGACAGAGATGGATTAGTGGGCAGAGTGAAGGAGAGGCATGATTAATGCAGCTACATTAAAAGATGCATGATAAATGCAATTTATCACATGGCTATCACCATCACATATGTGCTATATAATTTAATATTAAATAATAGTAGGAGGTTTGTTACCAAATGGTAGGAGTGCGGATGAGGGAGAGGGTGATTGAGGGGTTAGAGTTGGGAGTGATGTATTCATTGATAAGAGTGTAAAGGATTATAATTGTAAAGGGGCTACTGGGTAATGCAGAGTAATCAAATATTGCTTCTTGTATTAACGTGATTTATTGCTCTTTCCTGAAATTAAAGCTGCTCAAGGCATTTTATGCTTAGGAATCAATTTTTGGAAAGGACTTACCCAGTTTTAAGGAGGAAAAACACGTAGGGATGAATAACCCTACTCTACATAATTGTTCATACTTCTGTTAAGTCCCACAATTTCACATGGGAAAGTAATAAAATAACAAGAGAATTATATTATAGTGCCTGAGCCTTTCCTCTACTTAAGTAATAAAATACTGGGACATGGATTTGTAGGATGTTACTGAAAATAAGTAGTACCTTTAAAGCTATCTTTTTTGTCCAGCCATTCGCCTTGTCTGACATGAGAGGGCTTCTATTTAATTGTCTCTTATGCAACTAGATGCAACTATTTTGCCTTGTTAGAAGAATTATTCAGACTCTGCTTCAATGTTCTTTTGTTCACATTGTTAGGCTTTCGAGTGAAAGTCAAGGCATATATTCCTGTTTTGATTAAGAGGTGAATGCTTTATTTAATTCAGAGTGCAGCCTGGTACCATTGTGTTGGGATCTTGAAAGCGTAACAGATAATAATCTTTAGTAGCTTTATAAAAGAATGATAAAGATGCCCTATTTCACCTTCCTTTTTATTGGGAAAACTTTCTTCTGCAGGGCAAACACCTAGGAGGGGGAATACCACAGGCTTCCTGGGCAAGGTCCAGTGGTTATTGTCCTCCTTTTAGAGCAGGGCATGGAGTCACCAGCTCTCAACCCACTGTTTCTGGAGAGCATCTCGCAGGGAGGTGTCTGCCAGCCCCCCTCCCTGTCACAGCCTCGGGGAGCAACTTTTGTGACAGCCAGGATGCAGAAGATGAGTGTGGCAGAGCAGGGCTGAGAGGGGCATGGGTTTGCTGAAAGGCAAATGCTGTCTGCAGGCAGCTGCTGCAGTGTCTGATGCGAGGAGTCCAGCGCAGGAGGAAGAGAGGTCGGCACAGTTTCATGGCAGAGTGTTTCCTCCCTCGTGTGGTTTCTGTGTGGAAAACCTCAATAGAAATATGACACAGGTTGGGACATGTCTTGGAAGTAAAGGCAAAGCACTACAGACTCCACTCTGCAGCTTTTCATAATATGGTTTTTACCTTTTCTCTTACAATTAATCATCTCCTTTGCCCACTGGAAAACAGACACTAGATGCTACATCAGATGTATTCCTCTGTTGTTTTGGCACTTTCAGACAATATTTTACTCTGAGATTTTTGTTGCTTTCTGAGGCACACGCACTCCAGTAGGATGAGATTTTTCCTTTGGATGCACAAGGAAAGACTTAGTTAATGCAAGGAGTGAGAGTTGCTTTGCTCTTCACTAGTCACAGTGAATGACCTGATATCTCAAGAAAGGAGATTTCCACTGGATGCTTTTGACATCTGCACAGGAATCCACAGGATATTTTGGAATCTGGAATCACTCAAAATGCCAAACAATGTGGCAGCTGTAGCCAAACTGGCAGTGGTCCCTGGTAACAGGGAGAGCAATAACAACCTGACTGCCTGAACCTGTACCTAGGCCCTACTTGATTAACTGATGTAGCCATACCTGCGAGTTTTGGATATGCTCCTTGGGCTGGATCTTTACTAAGAATAGTAAGTGTTGAGAAAATTTTAACCACATAGATTCCTATAGATGCAACTTTGCGAGGAATGGAAGTAACTACAAAAATCCCTTTGCAACACACTTTACAAGGTTTAAAGTGATGAAGAAAAGCCCTGGTAGCCTTGTTCTATAAGTTCTGATGTTAAACTTCTCAAAGTTCTGCACCTTCTTTCATTTCCAGGGCTCTTATTCAGGATTTGGATGCATGCCAACAGTTCGTTCTGGAAAGAGAAGAAATCTGGTCAGTCCCACAAAGTACTGTGATGATCTTCTCCTAGGGAGCCATCCTTATGCTCCCCTTTCTCTGAGCTGCTTTCTTAGCCTTGAGGCAAGATCTAGTCCCATCTGTCCTTCCTGATGCACGTATCTACTTCTTCAACCATGCCTTGGAATTGCTCTTTTCCCCTTCTGTAAGAAAATCCATGTTTACAAAATGTTTATGGTCTTATGGAGACAGCTTGCAATTTTTGTTTGGCATTTTCATTTCTGTTTTTATTGTTCAGAAATATTTATAGAATACTCCTGTGTGGTATGGCCAAGTTTGATTTTACATGAACCTGAGCCTTATTACTGTCTCATTTTTAAAATGATATATGTAGCATTGTCATTGTACCAACCACAATACTCAAGTGGTATTGGATAAGCAAGTGTAGGCACAAACAGTGCTTAAATGTGATGAACCATAACAGGAAGGTCTTAAAAACCAGTATGTCAGCATCCAGCATTGTGTTATTATCTTAAGAATTAATGTTTTTGCATGATATTAACCTTCAATACACAAGTCATCCTTTCTATAGGTTACAGGCAAGTGAGACTCCACTAGAGTGACAAGGCAATGTTGCTCTGTAGTACAGATAATGTTTGTGCTTAAACAGTACTTAGAAATATATATTCAGTGCTTAGAAATAAACTCATTCTAACATTAGTACCTGAAATTATGGTTGCGTACAATGTCTTCCATCTATTAAACTGCTTTTGAGAAGGTTTGCCACCTTTCCATATGACAGTATAGGAAAAAAAAATTGCTACTTAATTTCAGGAAATGTTTAAAAAGGCAATCAGAAATAATAAAAAAATCACCATCTCTTTTGGTAATGCAGTATGATATAAAAGTTAGAAATAGTAGCTAATTTCGTGGAGCATTTCAGGAAGTTATAGCTCAGTTGATAGTCTTGGGTGGAAATAAGTATCAAACACTAATTTAGGAAAAATAGTCCTTTTGAAAGAAAGAAAATTAAATAATTGTTATTTAATGGCATACTGAAACATCAGAATCTTCTTATTCACTGTTTACCCAGAAGAATTCTCCATTTCAGCTCTTGCCACAAATAAATGTGAACAAGTTACCATTTGTCCTGTTTAGAGAGCAAGAAATATATTTAACAAATAAAGTATCTGTCTTTATTTGGACCATACATGAGACAACAGAATTTGGAAGGCTTGGGAATGAAATTAAAACAAATCATTTAAATAGCTTAATTGACTGAAAGTGTGAATAACAGATTGTAAGTATTTTCATATATTCAGTAAATGTGCCATAAGTGGAATTTATCATTCAGTGGATGGAGGGAGGTTTCCAAAATCCTACAGAATTTGTTATTTTCATTCCTGCTCTGCAAAAAAAAACCCTGAGTACATGGCTAACTGCATGGAACTGTTGGAGAGAGTCCAAAGGAGGGCCATGAACATAATCAGAGGGCTGGAGCACCTCTCCTATGAAGACAGGCTGAGAGAGTTGGGGTTGTTCAGCCTGGAGAAGAGAAGGCTCCAGGCAGATCTTACAGCAGCCTTCCAGTACCTAAAGGGGGCCTACAAGAAAGCTGGAAAGGGATGTTTTACAAGGGCATGTAGTGACAGGACAAGGAGTAATGGCTTTAAACTGAAAGAGGGTAGATTTAGATTAGATATAAGGAAGAAATTCTTCTCTATGAGGGTGATGAGGCACTGGACCAGGTTGCCCAGAGAAGTTGTGGATACCCCATCCCTGGAAGTGTTCGAGGCCGGGTTGGGCGGGGCTTTGAGCAACCTGCTCTAGTGGAAGGTGCCCCTGCCCATGGCAGGGGGGTTGGAACTAGATGATCTTTAAGGTCTCTTCCAACCCAAACCATTCTATGATGTATGTACTGTGTTCTCATATCTTTGGGGGGCACCATATTTGTACTGTTATGTACTTCCCCAGAATGGAGCCTTTGAACATCCATCTATGTATCCAAGCGCTTCTTTATGTGTCTGCAACTGCTATCATTCACATGTCAAACACAGCTAGGACCAAACCCTACATATCTGTCTTCGATCAGTGATCCTCTCAGGTTCGACTTGTGGATTCAGAGTGGGATTTGACCCCTGGTCAAAATGCTGATTTGGCAATAACAACCCAGCCCTATTCCCAGGGCAAAGCTCCCTTTTACTGCTATTGGAAGCAGGGTCAAACACTACATTTTCACCTCTGACTACTGGTCATGAAGTCATGCATAAAGTCACTAGAGGTGTTAGCTCAGATTCAAAGGTTAAATGGAACGTCTATCCTTGCTTAAACCATAAAAGAAAATTGTTAGTCCTTGCTGAGTACTTAAGAAAGAATGGCTTGTCATAAACACTGAAATCCCTTTAGCCACAAATTTCCTAGGATTGCCATGAAAGGCTGTGATGCAATGAAATAGTGGTGACAAGTAACTGGTAAATAAAGCAACCACTTTTACAGCGCTTTCTAATACCTTCCACCAACTATATGTGTTTGAATCATTAAATATCTTCCATATTTCTTCAAACTCTCTTGTACTGTACTTTTCCCCTCAGCCCTTCTAACTGTATTACTGCCTATAGATTTTTTTTATGCTTATGAAACATCTCTCTGCTATTGTTGTTCTTCTGATCATAAAAACTGTAGGTTTTTTGAAATTATATTATTCAGATGCCTTTATTCATGATCTTTATAAAAAGCTCTCCATAGAGAACTTTTAGATCTTTAATATCTTCATAGATTTTACATAGATACTATTGTATGATCTTTCCCATGAAGTAAAGGTACGTTCTTTATCAGACAGGTCTAATGTTGATAAAAAAAACCCCCACTTAACAGCTTTTTAAAAAAATATCTTTCATACAGAAATAATACAGCAGACAAAAATTTAGTTGGCAATGCAAATTATAATGAATTACAAATTGTAAAAGTCCATTAAGTTGCAGAAAGATGTGTATACAATATTAACAAGACAATTAAAACTGCCAGTTGTTTTGTGATAAGACTATTTGTGTTTATATGCGTGAAGGCAGAGGGAAAACGAGTCCTATACTTAAGTGAAAATAGTAAGCCAAATCAATCCTGTTATTTTTTTTAAAGCATGGAAAGTTTCAGATGTCACAAGTGCTAACATGATATGCCATTCCAGCACTTGCAGCCCTAGAAAGATATACTTTTTACACCTACTGATCTGAATCTTGATATATTGGAACTTTGTTACCTAATTTTTTTTATCAGAGTGCTCCGCTAAATTTAAATTTAACATCTCGTTTATTGGAAACTTAGCTTGTAATATCTGGCATTTTCATGTTTTTAAGAAAGCATAGAAACATGCATTTCTTAGCTGCTGTACTGTTTTAGCAGTTCACATTTTCATTTAAAAGTTCAAATTGGAAGGGATTTAAATGTTATGCCTAGGTATCATCATTAAAAATACTTCTTCAAGACATGGTCATACAAACACCAAAACTATGAACAAGAGAGATGACAGTAAGAGGAAACATATTTAATATATTATAAATCACTCTTTTTTCCTTCCAACCCCAAGTAAAAGTTTACTTTAAAGTGCACTCTCTACTTTGAGCTTAAAGGGTGCTTGCCAGATTCTAGCTGTGCTTTCAGAAAATGCTTATTAATGTTCATTAAGAAAATGTAAAGGAAAAACTTCTTGGGACAAATACTACCCTTGGAAGAAAGAAATTATTCAATCAAACAGCAGATTTCTGCGCACTGCAAGGGTATTGACACACCTACTAATTATGCCTTGCTGTTTTTTCACAAATTTCTGGTTTTTGGAGATCAAGCTTTGTATGACATGTGCATGGCTTTCACATACTTTTTTCTTTACATGGTCCCTTTCCTACAGGACAAGGTTGAAATACCTGTTTTCTGAATGCTAGGCGCCCTAGCCTAGGATGGAAAGACAGAATGGGTCCCTGCTCTGCTCTTCCCTGGAGACTGGGAGCGCTGTTATCTAAAACATTTTGATGTTTGGGTCTTTACCCTAGAGGTCCAGAGGGAGATATGCAGTGTTCTGCAGGGAGTTATCCTGAGCAGTGCGTACCAAGAATACCAAACACCTCAAGGGGAGGTTAAAAGAACACCAGGCAAGGTCCCACTGTATACCTGTGACCAGTCCTTATGAAGAAGACCAAGGAGTCTACACAGTATCAGAAGTAAGAGCAGTTTTTGCCAGCTTTGTTGTGGCAGAATCTCAACGCTTCTCTCAGAATTAACATCACTGAGCTTTTGTCACTGAGGTGGGCTGCTGGCAAACCCTGTATGACAAATAACCCTGCTCCCAGCAACCCTGGAGGCCCCAGTGTTTGTCACAGAGGTTACTGGGAAGTACTGTAGCAAAGAGATGTGAAAGTTTCACCCCCATTTCAATCACTGCTTCAACCACCAGTTAAAAGCCCTGCCGTTCATTGCAGCTGTCTTATAGCTTGGATGCTGGAGACTCCCTTCTTTTCTGGATAGATGCTCCAGTGGCTTCCAGCTACAGGCAAACACTGGCTATTATCAGATGATGCTTTCAAATTTTCCCTTGCATGCAAGAAGAGATGGAAGCAGTACCTGTGTTGACAGAGTAGGACTCTGTCTACACAGAACGTATGGAATCTGACTGATTTTATGAATTCTGTATTACTCTGTCATATATTTTCTAGCAAAGCCTGCTAACGTACCTCCTAGCCTGGCCTAGCAAACACTGGTAACATACCTCCTAACCTTGCCTAGAAGCAGCTGCATGTCAATATAGGACAGGGTTGTAATTTTGGGTGAAATGAAGGGCTGGTGTCTGGGAGAACTTGTTTATTTCTTCCAACTGTGACAGTTGGTCTATTAATGTTATAAATTACATGAGCCTTGCTTACATGTGTACTTAGACCACCATTGCTACAGCAATGCTTCGTCTAAAAGATCTTTAACACTAAGCGACTCAGTCCAGTAGGACAATGAGTGTGTTGCTATAGAGTGGCCAACAAAAAAGAAACGGCTTCCTCCTGGATATTAACAAAGGTTAGGTTAAAACAATGGAAAATCCTTGGCAGAAAAGAAGTGACAAAGACAAATGAATTGGTCCCTGTTGGCGAAAACAGACCAGCTGCCAGGACAGGGGAAGCTTTTGGGTCCTCTCCTGGCTGAGGCTCAGAGAGTGAAGCAGACCTGGCCAGAGCCCAGCCTCAGGTGGAAGGAGAGAGCTGCAAAAAGAAGCTGGGATTGCTGAAAAGGCTGGGCAAACTCAGCCGGTTTTCACTGTGGGAACAGGAGGGATTTCTGCAGAGACTTTGCTATTTCTTGGTACACCCATCCCCAAAAGGCAGCCCAGGGACACTGCCTGGTTGTAAGGAGGGAGAGTTTAGCAGGACATATATGAGCTGTGCTGTAATATTTGCTCTCAGATCCAGAACATAGACCTTGGCCTCCTTCATTTATTAGTACCTTTTAAGTCTCAGTATGACCCAACCATTTGTACCTGGAAGCCCAGCTTTCGATTTTTTTTTTATTTCTAGAAAAGATGTCCCAGAACATAACCCATACAGTAAGTATTATTACTGAGATTCATCCAATCTGAAACAACAGCTCTGAACTTTTAATTCTCCCATTCTGAAACTAAGCCAGGGTATAAGATGACTGCTTTTAGTAACATATATATATTATATATCTAAAACCCAGAGACTCCTGAATTCCTTCTGTTATTTCTTTTCACAGAAATGTACTGAGAAGTAGAATCCTTTACTTGTTAGGTTTATCATCTGGAACTGCCCCCAAATATTTACCGGAAAGCTGTAGTATCCAAGGACCTTGAAGAATTTAGCTTTGACTTGGCTGGAATAAACAAAGCTGTCTTCATAGTTCAAAAATGTGTAATGATGACTTGTGCATGATGAATATTATGCAGGAAAAGATATCTGGGAACTTCAAAGCCAAAGGTGTGAGGCACATCTGTACTTGAAAGGGGTCATCCACAGCACAGCAAAGTTGTTGAGATGAAATTTCATGTGGAAGTGTGCAACTTCTTTTATTTGTTCGCTTGTGCATGGTGCGCTGTTTTGAAAAGTCGAATATATATATATAAAGCATTATTATATCTTCAACCAAAAAAAGCGCTAATTTCGTAGTGCAAGGGGAACCCAGTGAGAGCTTTCAGCATCCGTAGTGTCATCCTAGGCTTCTCTACACAGCTGCAAGCTCCATGGAAATTCTCTCTCAAAACCTGGCTTTCAGGGGGGTTGGTTTTTGTACACCTTAACAATTTCTAATCTTGTCTGAGAGATGAGGGAATCTATATCAGAAGAATTTTTTTCTCTGTTTCTAGGTCCTCAGCTCAGGAGAAAGCAGGAACTCCGGGATTCACAGATCACCAGGGTTTTGTACTCAGTCTGTCTTGCTCATGGTTTTACAGATCTTATTTTCTGTATGGAAATTTGATTAAAAAGGTAATCCCTTCAGAACATAAGGCAGTAATAGAACAATAAATGGCTATTTGTTTATGGGCAGCCATGCTCAGTGGAATACAGAACAAGGAGGGGAGCTAGGAGGAATCCCTCCCATGCTTAAGTGATTCCATATTCCTGATATATCGTGCATGGTGCAGGTGGGAGAGAAGGAGTGGACCTCAAGGGATTTATTTATCCTGCAGAATTTAGTGTAATTCCCTTTAGCATCAGTGGAGCCTGTCTTTGCAGAGGAAAGAGTTGACTTCATTTGTAATTAAAAGGTCTGGTCTATTACCAAAATATAAGGGTGGACTTAAAAATAACAAATGTTCCCCAATTACAAGAGGAATAAGTCTAGATATGTACAATGCATTGTTTGAAGGCTTGCCTGTGCCTTGAAAAAAGACTTGCTCCTATGCATGTGAATATTGTATGTGTTAAAGATGAAATAAAACCTAGAGGATCCTGTCAGGATCCTGTTATACTGACAGAAGGGATGTCCCCATCATATATTCATTCATTCTTCCCTTCATCCATTCATTTGTTTCTAACAATGGATGTTTCTGACAATTTTGTTAGCTGTTGGACTTCCAGGCAGACAGAGCTCTGGGATGAATGTTCTATTAGTCTTTTATTTTCCAGTCATTGAGGTAGATAACTGACAGGATAAAAACATTTCCCAGGAGTTTATTTTTCCAACTTTTTTTCTTAATTCCTTTAACCAATGCTGTAAGTGTGTCAGCTAAACCTGATAGGCTGGAGAGGCACCTATTGTATGAGGAAACTGTATTTGCAAGTCTTAAGTGGTGCTTGACATCATGGTAAGAACAGTTTATCTTTGACTTCTGCTATGAGAAATGGTCCTTGTTATATGAGTGACTATACAAACAGGCTAACATGGTTTTGTCAAGCTGCAGAAAGGTGCTATTTTTTTCTTTTCTAGATTGCTGTCTGCTTTTAAATTATCCATTTAATGAAAGACTGTTAGCAACAAACCTTGACAGTGTATTAAGCATTCACAACCACCTAGATTTACAGTTTAAATGAAGTGACTATGTCACTCACAAAAAGCTCCTTAGTTTAGAAAAGCAGGTTTTCACTAGCTTTCATAAAACACGGTGCTGTTAATAAAATGCTTTCAGTCTGCAATGTAGCTGTTTAGGCAGAATAGTAACACAGAGACTGTTCTTTAAATTTATTTTCTAGATGGATGGATGATTTCTCTTTAAAAGAGAGCAGTGAAATGGTCACCATGTAAGAAAAAAAAGAAGTAGCAAAACACAGCCCCCCTTCCTAAAGGATTATCTGCCCAGGTCAAAATATAAACAATGCAGAAGTGCAAGGGCTTTGTTATGCATGAGGCCTATTGGCCATTTCAGAGCAGTCCTCTGTGTCACCGAAGCGAGTTGATGACAGATGGTGAGACTGTCCTTGTGAATTTTTCACCTTAACGTGACAGGCTATATGGAAATGTCCTGTGATCACTGGGGATTCTCCAAATGTCCCTTGGTAATCAACACAAACGGGAATAATTTTTAACTTGGAGCCTGAAGCAGTTTTAAAGATTTGTCTTTATGTTTAAAGTCTTTATACTATTTTGCAAGAACTATAAACAATGGATGAATGCAATGGATTTCACATCGCCTTTATAATAATTAACCTTTAGCTGTTTAGTGAAAAAGACAGTTTATAGGATAATTCCACAATGGAAGTAAAACTCTTAAAAACCTCAAGAAAAGAAAGCAATTAATTGAAAGGAAACCTGGAACACTTTGTAATCTATATTCAGGAAATACATTCTGGTCCCCTTTGGCACCTCAACAAATTTTGATCAAGCATTTTTATATTCTGTTAGCCGTATTCAAAAGAGAGAATTCTTCAATTTTGCATTACTTTTCGTTTCAAAAGGAAAACATCACCTGTGAATCCAGGGACAAATGCTGTTCTGCATAACTTATGCATGACAACATCAGTAGGAATACTTGACATATAAGATTCAGTCCTTTACAAACCTTACCGCTGCTCAGGGCCAGAGACACCATACATCAGAGAATGAGGCAGCTCAGCCTCCACCAGGGGAAGAAAAAAATCAGGCAACCTCTCCACCCACAGGCAAATTCCCTACATCTCCATCCAGACCCTGTTTTGTGTGATATCAGCCTTATTCTTCCTCTGCTGTCAGCCCATATCCTTACAAAAACAACAATTTGGAGAAGTGCAGGTGTTTGGTGGGAGCTGTGGTGGGACCCTGGGGAGGGCTGAGTACCACCGTCTCACCAGGAACTCAGGTGCGGAAAAAAAGCATCTAGTCTCTGTGGTAAACTGGACTAAAGAGGATGAAAGCTTGGGCTGCGGTAAGGGCTGGGCTGAGGGGAGAGTTGCTGGGTACCACTGTCTCCAGCCCCAGAGTGCGCTTTGCCTATAGCAGCAGTGGGTATCACAGGCTCTGATGGCACAAGGCCTTTCCATTTTGGGTGGTGGAATAAGCATTGAGACACTATGTTGATAAAGATCAGAATACAGGGATACGATATTTCATGCCCTGCTTTGACCTCAGGCTTGGACACCAACTTAGCAACTTTCAGGGACTGATGTTGTGTGTTCTTTATTTTTCCTTGTGGGTGCTTCAGGTAGCCACTAGTTATGTTTGGACAAAGGCCTTGAAGACTTTTTTGCACAAAGCTTCTATTTTTAAGTGGAAAGTTTCATAATGAGTGTATTGTATGACTCCAGTTTAAATTTTAGGCTTTGTACAGTACTCTAAGCTCAGGTTTTCATTTTGCTTTACTTTGTACTTAAGCTATCCTAATTATTGATTGAAAGGTGGTCTAAGAAAAGACTAGAGATCATGAGCTGAGAGGTTTTGGTGCTCTGTTGATGACTGAACTGAACCAATCTCATATATTCAAGTTATTCCTGATTTTTGGAGGTGCTGTATATTCAGACTTTGAATTGAATGAGAGTTTTCAGTTCTCAGTGACTTTGTCAACTGGGCCGTTTCAGTTTTAGGTGGCCAACTCATGTATGTGCTACCTGATTTTGACAGTTTTAGCCGCCAAAATGGATTTAGGCATTTGTCTAACTCTCTAAAACCTCTGTATAGATAAATATAGATTTCTAGTCTACAGATGCAGATGGTTTAGATTCAGTAGAAAATCAGTTCTGGGAATTTCAGGACAAATATTTTATCAGGTTTTATATACAGAATTGATACCTGTTCAGAAATACAGTATGTGAAGGAACGGTGTGTGTTTGTTTGTTTTGGGGAGTGAAAACAAGTTAGTTTTGACATTTTTTCCAGCCTAGATTTTAATGAGAAAAAGTTTGCTGTCATTTCTTTATTGTCAGCATCAGGTACTGCAATTTGCTCATGTAATACATTATGGCCCAAAGGTATATTGCCAACCTACAGAGTGATTTCATAACAAAAGAATCAATAGCTCATTATTTTTGGACTCAGAATAGTTTGCATGTTGCTTTAGAGATTTCATGACATTTAGGAGATTATTTGCAAATTAAAACAATCTTGGGATCAATCCATTAAATTGTCAGTTAATCTTCTTAAATTATACTCTGTTTTAAGCTCAATGTAAAAAGAATATTAATTTTCTCTTTTTTTTTTCCCCCACAAAACACGGGGTGGAAGTTTGAACTGGTTATCTAACTGGATGATGATGTTAGCTTCTGAGTAGTTGTCTATTACATCTCTCTATAAAGTACCAACAGCAAAACAGTGGTAGGTATTAAAACTCATCTAAATTTATTGGTCTGACAATTCAAACACATGGTGCTGCAAGTGGAGCCCCCTTGAATCATATTACTGTAACTTCTGTTACACAAGAACTGGGCTTGAATTAGCCTCCTCCTCCAAATTCTTTTTCAGGAGGTATACCATGCAGAAAAACAAATTAATAAGTCACTGAGAGAAGAAATGTGACTTTTGAGTTAAATTATACAAAAGTAACTTTTTTAACATCACTTTTTGTTAAATACAAAATATTTCTGAACTATTATGTGTAGAATATGTTAAATATTTCTGAACTATTAAGTATGTGCCTGTGCAAAGGCCACCTTGTCCAGCCCATCCTTCCTCCTCCCATTGCACTGCGTGGGCTGCCTGGCTTGAAGGCTAGGGATCCAAATTTATGATGGGCCTCCAGTTAAGCAGTGACTAAAGCTCCTTTGTGCGCAAGAAGATTGCTGCGCTTGCACCAACCTCCCCTAAAGCCACTTTTCCATGGTAAGGCCACCTCTTTTCCCCGGCATACACCCACAGCTATGCTCCCAGGATGCTTGCCTCCTGGGCAGGCTCGTCTCTTTAGGGAGTGGAGTAGCAGCCACAGAGCTGCCTCTGCTTTTCTGGTTGCTGTATTGCCCCTTAACTTGTCTGCAGAGGAGTTATTCTGCGTCCTTGGTTCTCTCTCCCGCTGCCCCTCTCCCTTTACATCCTTCTCTGTGTCCCTGCTCCGATAGCCATTTGCTGTAGCAGCCCCCAGTGCTGCCCACGGACCTTCCGCAGCCCTCCTGGCAGCACAGTTCCTGACTTCAGCCCTCTGCCCTTGCACAGAAGGGAGCAGGGAGATTTTCTCCTGATGAGGTTACTTGGTTTATTAGTCTGCAGATTTTGTGGCGACATATAAACCAGGGGAATACAGACAGCTATATTTGCTCATATTTCTGTTGTTCCAGCATCCTTGGGCAATAGCTGGGGAAATACACTAAAGAACAAGTGCTGGAAGGATTTTTAGCCCAGATTTCCCTCTTGTTTTAGACATCCATCACTACAAGTTTCACTGGTCTGAATTTCCATGGAAAGCAAACTTAGAACTAGTAAGTGAACTTTTTTTCTTGCAGAAACCACTTTTTGCAGAAACCAGTTTCAGAGCATGCATATGGCAATGTTCCTGCTGCAGGGGTTTCTACCTGGTCAAGCTGGAAAACAGAGCACCCTGGTTGGACTAACTGCAGTTAACAAGTGTCACCTGACTAGAAACTATAGAATGCTTTTAGCCTGTACAGGATTGATCCATTGAGTGAAAAATAATGGCCTGAGTGTGCCAGCAAGTAATGGCAAATAACAAATACATCAGAAAATATCCCAATAATGTATGGATTCTTTGAACGGAATAAAAAGCTACATTTGCTTGGTATCTTTACTAGACTCTTTTGCCTTAGCTCCACATGCTTTGCCATTTATTTATGTATCTGTTTTACCAGGAACGGTCACCTGACTGTATGACGCCAGAGACAAAATTGTAGCTATGTTGACGTCCATGGCAAAACTTCGGCAATTTGGTTTCATCTTTCTTGACCAACATGCTCAATCAGTTTGATCCCTCAGAAAGTTTTTCATGCACTTCAGTTTTGACACTTGCTGTATTATCTGTCAGCATGGTAAAGCTCGTTTTCTCCAAGTACTGAAACTGCTCAAATGCACTGTTATGTCCTAGATAACTTCTGTCCACCTGTGTTAGAAATGCAAAATAGATTTAGTTCACAAGAATGCTCAGTCCCACAAAGGCACTATAAATACAGTCTTCTCCCTCTTGATACTGCCCTAATGCAAATAATTATGACACACAATAACACAAGCAAGACTTCTGGACAAAAGCTAACATTTTGTCCTCCAAAGTCTGAGTGACTTGAAAAGACGTCTTTGTGCTACTCTTTGAATGTACCTTATTGAGTCGGTGTACTGGGGTCTGTGTTTATTCTGTGTTTCCAGTACTTAAAACTGTCACATTCTTTTAAGAAGACTTTTTGTTTGAAATAATTTCTGATGTATTCAGAATTGAAAACAGCTTTAAATGGGTTTGTGATAAGCACACGAGGGAATACAAATACATGAGTTCTGCTGTTAATGTTATTTATTATTTGTAGTGTGGCAGCACTGGTGATTCATTAATGTGCTAGGAGGTGTATAAACACAGAAATGAAGCATCCCAAAGAATCTGTAACTCTCTCATTCCTCCCTTGCTGATCCCAGTACAACTTGCTGGAATGACAGTTTGCTAGATGGAATCAATACCTGAAATGTTGCTTTTCCTACATTGAAGGCCTGCAGCTTTTCTGGAGGTATTAAATATCTTAATTTCTCTTTTTTAACTATGAATACGTTCATTTTTAAAGGAGGGCTCTCAAAATTAGATGCTTAAAGCATAAGACTTGACTGTCTTGAATATTACTAGAGAGGGACGAATCCTCTGAACTGTCCTGTGCTCGTGACCTCCGTGCAGCTGCTCCTTTATGTGACAGCCACAAATTTGTCTGACACCAACTGGACATCTCAAGAGCTAAAAGCAGCAGCCCTTCAGCCTGGGCTGAAGTTTGGGAGTGAAGCTTTTAGGAGACTTCAGTCTTTTATGGCCTGGGATCAACACAACTGTTGTAAGACGTTAACTAGAGAGTTGCTCTGGTGCCTGCCCAGATCATTTTTTCCTTGTTGCTACTCTCTGCTTCCACTGTGCTGCTCTGGAGGTGAAGGAAGAAAGGGAGCCAGTCTGGGAGCAGCTCTAACAGCATGCCTGTGTCACCATATCTGCTGACTTAAGACATAGAAAAGCCTGATTTTTAACTCAAAGGTGATGTCATTTTCACCCTTGCATGCAGGCAGAATGGCAATGCAGGAAAGGGAAGGGGGTTCTTTGTCATAGAATCACATAATGGTTTGAGTTGGAAGGGACCTCTAAAGATCACCTAGTCCAAGCCCCCTGCATTGGGCAGGGATCTTTCACTACATCAGGTTGCTCAAAGCCCCATCCAACCTGACCTTGAACATATCCAAT
Organism: Gymnogyps californianus; assembly: GCF_018139145.2. Classification (NCBI taxonomy): domain Eukaryota; kingdom Metazoa; phylum Chordata; class Aves; order Accipitriformes; family Cathartidae; genus Gymnogyps; species Gymnogyps californianus. Next base: position 39,008,406 of record NC_059472.1, read on the forward strand.
GATGGGGCATCCACAACTTCTCTGAGCAACCTGTTCCAGTGTCTCACCACCCTCATTATAAAAAATTTCTTTCTTACATCTAATCTAAATCTACCCTCTTTCAGTTTAAAACAGTTGCCCCTTGTCCTGTCACTACAGGCCTTGGTAAAAAGTCTCTCTCCATCTTTCTTGTAAGACCCCTTTATATATTGAAAGGCCACAGTAATGTCTCCCTGTAGCCTTCTCTTCTCCAGACTGAACCCTACCTCTCTCAGCCTTTCTTCATAGGAGAGATGTTCCAGCCCTCTGATCATTTTTGTGGCCCTCCTCTGGACCCGCTTTAACAGGTCCATGTCTTTCCTATACTGGGAACCCCAGAGCTGGATGCAGTACTCCAGGTGGAGTCTCACGAGAGTGGAGTAGAGGGGGAAAATCACCTCCCTCAACCTGCTGGCCACACTTCTTTTTATGCAACTCAGAATACAGTCGGCTTTCTGGGCTGCAAGTGCACATTGCCGGCTCATGTCCAGTTTTTAATCCACCAGGATCCCCAAGTCCTTCTTCACAGGCCTGCTCTCAATCAATTCACCCCTAGTCTGTACTGGTACTGGGGATTGCCCTGACCCAGGTGCTGGACCTTGCACTTGGCCTTGTTGAACTTCATGAGGTTTATATGAGGAAAACTCAGCCATCAGTGAGCTGTGCTTGTTCTGCAATGTAGCTGAAGAGCTGAGTTCATTGTAGCCTGCCAGGATTTCCCCTATTCCTTCTTTCCACTTAGTTATTTCTCAGTGTCTTTCAAAGCCCAGGTGATCTGAGTGTCAGAGTGGCAGCGTAAGCAAATTTGTGCCTGATGCTCAAAGGATGTAACCAGAAAAGTGGTGCATGTATCTCCTCCCACAGGGAGAGCAGAAGAGGAGGCTGCCTAGGCTGAACTCTCGCTGCAACACTCACAACTATTAACTTGTATTTGTGTTTCAAATTGAAATGAAGGATGTTTATTCCTAGAACTTCTTTCAACAGAGAAAATAGCAGAACAATGTAATTTTGGGGAGAGAGAGGTGGGAAGAGTGACTGGATGCCTACCTTGACAGTAGACCTTGGTGCTTCGATTGTCCTCTGATGAAAGCCTTTCCTTTCCTCCTGCTGCTCCTTTTCTGCTTGCTGCTGATACATCCATGTAATATGATGTGGGATGCCACGGTTGTGTCCTGAAAGAAGTGTAGGCTTCCAAAAGCTAACTGCTTTGAGTGCAGTGTTGTGCAGGTGTTCCCAGGATATTTCTGTTTCTGGAGCTAGTTTGGTTAATGCTACCTCTGGGTATCACAGTTTGAACATGCCTAGAATTATCAGCCTAGCACTTGTCAGAGAAAAGATTATTGGTTTCTTTTCTTCTGCTGCAATTTTCTAGGGAGAGAAGAGGGAAGGACTGAGGCCGTGGTGCAATCTACTGCTGTCTCCTCTTCTTGTTTGTTCCTGCCTGTGGTAGGACAGAACTGGTGAGTGGTGAACAAAATTCCTGATCGGTACATACCACTCTCATGAGGCTGTCTGCAAGTACTGTTTTTCAGAACTCCTATTTTCCCCAGTACCTAAACATTTCTGTTGAAATATTAAAATTATGGGAAGAAATCTTCCTCTGTTAAAAAAAAAGGGAGGAAAAAAAAAAAAGTACAGAGGTCAATCAGTTCCAATGTAAACTCCCTCCTTGTCTCTTCACCCGCTGGATGTTTATGATAAATTGAGTGCATCTTATCTGTGACTTGCTTACATAATGAGGTTGGTCTTTATTATCACATTGCTGCTCTCTCTAGAAGGAGAAAGGATGAGCTTAGATTTTAGATCTTTTGTAATTACAGGAAAATATGCAACTAAGTCATGTTCTCCTCACAGGATTCTCAAAGCTTTTCCATTTGATCCTTTGAACTATTTTAAGAAGAATGTGTTTGGAAATGTCTGTGCTTTTTTATTTTAATTTTTATTGCTCTAATGCTTTAATAATGCACATTGTGCAACTGTATTGGATACATGATTGATGCCATCCCTACCTGCCTAGAAAGATAATGATAAAATATCTTAGGGAGTATTTTCTTCAAGTGATGCATACATGGAATTCCTCTTAATGTTAATGTGAGTTGTGCAGATCCACCCAGTGAGTGAAGACAAGGCTGAAGATGTAATAGTTATATTAGGGCTTACGTCTTTCATGGCAGGCAGACTTCTAAGTGGCAGGCAGGTTTCTTTGAATTTAACAGAAAGCCATGTTAAAAAATGCCAGTTCTGTATGATATGCAGATATATTACCATTAAATTTTATGCCCAAATCTTACAGCTGTAGCTGATCTTACTAAAGAAATAGGCTTCTATTAAATATCTTCCACTAACTAGTTTCCATAATTCCAGCATGATGGCTAGAACTCAACAAAGTATTTTAATAAATTGGCATAAACTTGAAAAGAGGAAAGATGAAATTCAAAACATACCCCAAAATGATTCTTTCTGAAGGAAGCGATGAGGATGAATTGAACACCCAAGGCAATATTGAAAAGGCCCTGAATCTACATTCCTTCCCTATTTTCTTTTGCCAGCAAGAATCTAGTGTGAACATGTGTGCAGCTTGGCATGTCGGCTGAGGTCCAATGTTTGCACTTACAACAGCTGGCACAAATTCTGTACAAGTGAAGAGACAGGTTTTGTAATTCTGTCACCTACTGTCCATGAGCTTCGTTACCAATAATGTGGTTGTTTGCATTGATCAGATAAAAGAAAACACACAGATTTTGAGCAGTTCTGGAGAATTTCACAGTTTACGACATTAAAATGGGCATACCATTTTACGGTGGTTATTGCTTTTCCTGAGGTGTTTTTGAACTCTTGGTCAGCATTCAGTCATGAATAGATGAAAGTCTTGACAGGTTCTAGGAGCTATTTTTAAAAGCTAGCCATGCCAAAATGTTTAATATTAAGATTTTTGGTTATATTTAGAAACCTTAAAAAAAAGCTTTGATTTTCGTGTCTGACACTCAGCTGCCCTTCAAGCTAGATGAGCCAAAACTGTCTATTAAAATGGTCTTTTAAAATTGTTCTGGTAAAGAGGACAGAAATGGTGGGGCCTTGAAGACATTCTTACAAAAGAACACATTATGGGAAATCCTTCCACAACCATGGCAGGTTAGATCATCACTAAGAAAAAAACATCTGTCAACTGAGAAATATTTTGTCATAAACATTCTTATAAGCGGTGCATGTTGGATTCTGCTCTTCAAAGCTGTTGGAGAATTAAGATTTATTAATACAGACCTCCAGGCCCTGAAATTGGATGCAATTGTGCTTTTGCAGACCTTGCTGCAAGGGCTGAAGAAGTTCACTGAGGCTGAGAGGATTCTGTGGCTATGCCTGCCCTAGTCGACAGAGCAGAGCCAGGGCAGGGTCTTGAGTGCCAGACCATGAGTGTCCGTAGTATTTGGTTATTAGCACTTGTCCTTGGCACAATTCAGGCTTGTGCCAAATAACATTTTCCAAGACAAAGCCTTGGCATGTTTTGGAGAATAACACAAGTTAGGGGCTGCTCTCAGTAGGCAGGCTGGATTAGACCACATTGTTTTGGGGAGGAAGAAAGAGAGTTTAGCCAGATGGCCGTGAGCCATTATGACATTTGCCTTTAGGGTTCCCTAGTCTGTTTTATTTATCAGGGTAGACATCACCTGTAAAGTCTCATATGTTTGTAGCAGTGGGATGCCCGTTAGTAACTAAGACAAAAATATCCTGATTCCTTTGAAGCTTTTACATGCATTGACCCAAATTACTCATTTTTTCAAGGACTTTGTAAAAAAAATCCAACGTATGAATTAAGTCAATTTGATATCTCATCTCTCAAGTGTTCAACTGATAGTCTGTCAGCTAATCCTGGTTGCTCTCTTTCCCAGGGCACCTTGGAGACGCACAGGAGCTTGCTCCAGGCTAAATTAATTATTCTAGTGACAGTGGCAGCTGCATGATCTCAGCTGCCTTCTTTTCTGGCCACATGATAGCAGTAGGGCTCCAAGAAAAAGGGCCACAGGCTCCATGTATTAATCTAGTAGTGGGGGCCCACTCCTGACTGTACTTGTGTTTGAGTCAACCCTTGAACATACACAATATGGTGCATGGGAGGTCCATGCATAAGTTCCAGAAAGCACTGGGCCTACTGCATTAGGTCTACCTACATTATGTCTGCTGATATTTGCAAAGAAAGAAGTGGCCTGTTCAGCCAGAAAAACTGTGTGCCATTGCTATACAACATGTCCTTGACTACTGTCCAAGTGTCTTTTTGTTCCTTTTGAGCTCATTAACTCAAGAGCAAGTATTTGACTCTAGGGTGTCTAGGTCTTTCAGTCTTTCTTGTGTGACCCATTGTTTGGACCAGAGAGATGAAGATTTGACCCTGGAAGAGTTCATTCACAGAAGTTCCTAATTTAATACACTTGTAAGCACCTAATTCCAAATTGATGCTCAGCTATCGCCTAACTCTGTTGGTGCCCTGGGAGCCTTGGCATGAGACTTCAGCCAGAGAATTCCTAGTGGCCTTCATTTCTGTGCTTGGCACGATCCCTTTCAAGCAGGGCACCTGAAAACACCAAACTGCTCAGTGCCTAAACCATAGCAAGATTCACAAACCACGGGTGTGTTTTTCTGATCTTCTTGGCAAGTCCTGATATAATAAAATATTTCAGGATGTCTTTACCAGCTTGGGTCACAAACAAAACCCAATGACCCATCTCAAATGCTCAACAACCCAGTGCATGGAGCACTCATGCATAATACACAGGGTCATTTTCTTCTCCTGCTTGCTTTGGAACACAGATTTGAAGCCACGTCTTACCCTCTCAACAGAAAATCTTCTACCAGATCAAGAATTCACCAGCTATCACACAATAGCGTGCTCTAAGATGAATCCCTCATCCCCTCTCGATGAAGCTAATCTACTTAATATAAAATACTTAAAACATTCATAGTAAATATTCAGACTCTATAGCTTAATGACTATGGCTGTTGCCTGGAAGACTGGGTTTCTAATCACTGCCCTAATGAATAAACCTCTGAGATTTACAGATAGTGGACAATGTCAAAGAGAAAGTACTCCTTTCAGAGTAGGGTGCATTATCTGTGATTATTTAGCCAAGAAATTATTACAGCTTCCTTTGGCTCCACAGGGGCAAATTTTGACTGGAGAGACCCCTGCCTCTGGGAGGAAATTATACTTGCAGTGCAGAGATACCATAGTGATAGCATTCTATAAAAAAATAAAAAAAGAGCCTAAGACAAATTCTTTAACCCAGTCTCAGTATTGTTGTAGCCTACAGGAAAGATCTTCAACTGAAATTGCAAAGTTAGACTGACAGTGGTGTTTTTGGATGATTGCTCCTATTCATCAGACTTCCAGTCCTTAGTGAAATCAGGATGAAGAGGGTTACATTGTTTTTTCTGTAGCGTAGGCTTAGGAAAAAAAATAATGTTGTCTTATTCATTTATTATCAAATTTGAACAGTTTGCTTTTGAAATGCTAAGAGTTACCCCAGCTGAACTCTCCTTTTTAGGCAGTAACTAGTTCAGATTGCCTTCCATGGGACTCTAAAATCAATACAGAGAATGAGAGATAGACAGGAAAATGTGCCTTAATCCATTAATTTAATCTTCATCTTCAAGTCATTATACTAAAAAAAAATCAAGATTCTGATACATTGGACTTTTTTCTTTTCTCCTACGACCCACTTAGAAATCCAGAAGTCATAAAGTTTTGCCTTGTCACAAGCTATAAGTTATTGTGGCACAGCAATATTTTTTACTGTCCAGATAAAAAAGGAAATTACTAACTCCATCCTTGCCTGGTGATGCAGTTAGCTGCCTGAGGTCTCAGTGGTTTCACTTCATTTAACATGAGGAAGTATAAAACTGACATATAAAAATTCCCTTGAGCGATCATTCATAATTGTAAAAAAAAATCTTTTTGTATGGTTTTCTTATCTATCCACACATTGATTTTTATGCAGAGAGCATCTTTTTTGTACAAACAGGTTCTTTCACATTTGTTACATAGCTTTCCATTTCAGTTTTCCTTTGTTTTTATTTTGATACTGTATTTAAATTTATCCTCTACACCCATTCTTTGTAGTCTCTGAGATGACCAAAAGTTGAGATTTTGAGAATCTTCTGCCTTCTCCAGGTATTGCTGGAGTTGCTAACTTTGGTAATGAGGCTTTCTTGATTTTTTCCAATAAAATCATCCAGACATATTAGCAAAGTTACCATTACTGTTATTTTATTAATCCAGTCTCCCAAATTCAGTGAAGGAGAAGACTTTAGGGGTCTTCAGAAGGAATTCTTGTAAATAGAACACATAGATTTCCAATCTGTAATTACGGAGCTTACAAGCCTCATGCTTTGAATATTTAATTTCTCCAGGTAGGCTATATTTACCGGAAATGTTGATCATACCATGGTGGTTGAAGTTCACGTGTGTAAGGCATTTGGAGTGATTGCAAATATATTAAGATAAATGTGCAAATACTAATGATTTGTATGAAGCACTGAAGTCAGTATCAGTATTTTCCAGGTAGTCCTGAATGTGTCAGATCTGAGTGACATCAGTACCATGAAGGAGAATGGGGATGTTCTTGTTAAAAAGAACATGGATGGTTTTGAAAGATACCACTAAAGTTTTGCAGAGCCCAAACTCTTTTTTCTTCTAACTAGTTACCAGGTAATTTATACTGTGGCTACTGATCATTTTAGTCAAGGTAAAACAGTGATGAGAATGACCAAATTCCAAAGAACAATTGAAACAAACAAGCGTGCTTACATAAGCATTAGATGGGGAAGTCAGTAAGGGAAGATTTGGTTGTCAAGATTTTGTGAGGAAGCTATAAATAAAGGCAAATTCTAAATAGAGCTCATTTTACAAAATTGAGAATGATAACTGTTACTAGTTTATAATAAGGAATTAAATTAGACTGACCAATTCATAGCGTTCTCAGAGAAACTGTGTATGCGCTTTTAAACTTTATGCTATTGCAGCAATGTGAAACCATCAAAATCTCAGCTTTTAAGTAGGAAAAAAATTTCTCCCTTCATGGTTGTATAGAAGAAGCTGGAAAATGGGATCCCAGAAGGCTTAAGATAGAAAAGTGAGTCATGAGACATAAAAAAGTTAAAAATATAATTCTATTGATTTTTATAGCAACCTCTTAGCTCTTTGATGTCTGCCTGAAAATCTATGAACAGTTGTCACAGAGAGACCTTGCTGATGGCATCCAGTGCCTCTGAGCTCCTAAGTTTGGCAGGAAGAGCCTCTGAATTCAGTGTCACGGTAGCAGGTTAGTTCATCTCATCCCTTTCTCTCTGTATCTGTGGCTTCCATGGAAGAAAAATTCATCTGCACAGGACCTGAGTGAATGAACGTAGCATATGCCACTGTTACCATTTAGGATATGATAGACTGTATGTCTTTTTAATTTTCTAGAAGTTCAATGTTGGTTACTCGGGCAGTCAGTGCGAGACAAAGGAACCTGCCAAAGATAATTCAACCCACCTGCACTAGACACCTGAATTAGACTGGGATGAATTACCCTTGAGAACTGGCCACCCTTCCTCACTGGCTGTTACTGGAACTGGGACAACTAGGTCAGACAAGCTGTATCTCTTTTAGATGCTTCATGTCAGGTGAGAGCCCTAATTACAGGCCATTAAGCTTTTTCCACCAGTAAGCACAGTAGAAGGAAGTTCCTCATGTGACTTCTGTGAAGCTAAATGCACAATGTCATCACTTGACCACCTAATTCCAAGTCCCTGTGGCAGCATATGGGACACTACTGGGATCGAAGGGAAGTTTTGTTCCACAAGGACAAAATGGTATCTTTTTCCTTATTCAGAAACAAATTATTATTTTCAATTGAAATCTTCCAGTAAATCCTAGATTGCCAGGCTGAAGTAGATACTGACTAGGAAGCTGCCAGCCTACAGGGTGAAAGTGAACCATATTATAAACAAATGAAAGTGAAGTCTTGCACAGAGAGGTGCCAGGCAATCTTGGGGTGGGATGCCTGTCAGCTCCACCTGCAGATAACAAATACAAAAAGCACACAGAAGACCTACTAACATTGATTATCTGTTTCAGGTATTTGAGTGGGTGGCTTGCAAATGTATGATATGACCATAACTTATATAAAAATCTCTAAATACATTGTTGCAAGCATGAAATGATATCCGGAGATCATATTTAATGAAGTACTGTACATTTTCTCAGGAGGCTCTTTTGTCTCAGGAGATGATAAAATACTCAGGGTCTTACAGATGGTTCCCATTCAGAGAAGCAATTGATAATTGAGTGCATTTAGTTATCAAGGAAATCAAAGCTATGTTTTCCTGAATTGGTAGGCACCAAACAGAAAGAGAACAGCTCTTTGGTCATAGCTTCAAGCCCTATTCACGCTGGGCTTGCTGTTTCCTTGAGCTTTATTTCAAGTGTTGGTTCTAGCTGTAATCTTGGCGTTTCTAACCCGGTCGTGAGAGCGCTGGGAGTGTGTGACAGCTTCTGCCTCCTGCTGCTATTTCTGTAGCAGTAATCAGACCTCTCTACATTATGGATGTGGGAAATACCTTTTGTGCCTATAAATCCTTAGCACTTGCATTGACCACAGAGGCGGGAACTGGATGGGTTCCACACCTACTGGAACTTGCAGTCACATAAATGTTTTCAGGTCTGGGATTTCACTGTCTTCATACACATACGTATGCATACTTCGCGTGTGCCTGAACTGTAATATTTCAGACAATGCCCCTCCAAACTTCTTCCATGTGCCTATACACTTTCCCCATGGTAAAGACTAAGATTTTACTCCTGTTGTATAAAATGAAAAAGTTTTCACTAAATAAACTGTATCTTTAAAATTGGATTAAAGATAAAATGATCAGTGGTGAAACATAGCTGCCAGATTCTTCCTGTCAGCTACAGATTATGTGGCATAGCCTGGCGGGTGCTGGGCCCTAGGAGTCTGAGTCCTGCCTGTTTCATTAAGCAGTATGAAGCCGGCTGTCAGCTATTAGCATGCAGAATATTAGCAGCACCATACCTGTCAAAGAGGAAAAAAGGGCCTCCATACAGCTATATTACTGTAATCCATTCATCAGTTTATTGAACTGAAGCTTGATAGGGGGTTTCTCAAACGCATGTGATGCTCCATGCTGTTAAGAGTTTTGTATTTTGATCTCAGATTATGCTGAAAGATTTGTGCTCGCTCCCTTTTGGCTATGTATCTGAAGTTGTTCAAAGGCAAAAGTTATTTCTTCCAGAGCTGAGTGTAATTTGCACTCACCATGTTGCCCCAGAGACACCTGTTTCATGGTTTGGGGCATTAGAGGTGGATAGAAATTCATCCTTCCATTTTGCTGAGTGTGCCACCAGAGGCATCCCCTGCACTCCCGTGGTTCTCCTGCTGTTGACTTTCAAATCTGGGCCTTGGCCACTCTGTGTCTGGCCACAGTGCAGTGAAATCTGGCTACAGCAAAGCTGAGGAATGAGGCCAAGATGTGGATTAGGGAGGTTCCACTTGATGACAGGCTGTTGTACGTGCTTTACAGAGGTGAGATGGCTTTATGATAAGAAAGGTTTGCATCTGAGAATTAAATGAAATGTGCAAGAGTGAAGATATACTTTTGTATCTTTCTGAAAGCTTTGGTGCCATTCAGCTACCAATCCCCCTCCTTTCCAGCCCCCCTCCATCTCTGTCCTTTGTAAACTGTTGGCTGAAGATCCTAGAGCTCTCGAGAGATCTTGGCAGAGGTTAAAGCTGCTTCAATGCCTGGTCAGATTTCTGTGTGAAAATCTGGAAGGTTGGCAAGGGACAGTTTTGTGGATATTCTCTTTGTTCACTCCATTTAATGGCCCAGAACACAGTAGCACCATAAATGTATAGAGGCCATGAAAAAGTATCTTTATGTAGCCTCAGAGTTCAAATTTCTTGTCTTCTACATCCATGGTTCACATCTGTGGTTCTCACTTTCTGCATCTGGGTGCTCGGACAGTGCTCTGTCCCCTTTGAGAGACAGTAAATATAATTATCAGCCTTCTTGAACCACGGTACATAGCTGACAGCTCTCTTCCAGCCCTTATGTGGTTCATTAGAAAACATGAAACTTACTCAGGAATCCTAAAATGCAGGAAGTTGGGTCTTACATAATCTACTAAATAATATATGCCTGGTTTTAGTGGTTGGCTTTTCATGTGTTGTTCAAAAATGCTTCAGTGTCCTTTCCAATACTGACTTAAAAGTATGTAAGATTGCCTTACTAGCAAAACAGCAAAAACTATTGATAAAATCAGACAGCTATCATGGGGGAGATCCTTATGGATCATGCTAGTAGAATATAGACTCAACATTTCCTTCAAGTTCTTGAAATTGAAATGTTTACTTGTAATTGGTGGAGCTATCAACCCTTGGTAAGATTTTGGTCGGTCTAAAAGGCTCAGCATTATAAATTGCAAGTTTGCTGGGATACAAATCTTAACTTTTGTGTTATTAATCTACATTCTATAAACTTGATTTACTACGTCAACATGTTTTTCGATCTTAACTTCTATTTTTCTCATGTAGTTTTATTCCCAAGAATTTGGAGACGTGTATATTTAAGGATATGTGACAAGCAGGTTGAGGGAGGTGATTCTCCTCCTCTACTCCACTCTTGTGAGACCCCACCTGGAGTACAGCATTCAGCTCTGGGGCCCCCAACATAAGAAGAACATAGACCTGTTGGAGCAAGTCCAGAGGAGGGCCATGAACATAATCAGAGGGCTGGAGCACCTCTCCTATGAAGACAGGCTGAGAGAGTTGGGGTTGTTCAGCCTGGAGAAGAGAAGGCTCCAGGCAGATCTTACAGCAGCCTTCCGGTACCTAAAGGGGGCCTACAGGAAAGCTGGAGAGGGACTTTTTACAAGGACATGTAGTGATAGGACAAGGGGTAATGGCTTTAAACTGAAAGAGGGTAGATTTAGATTAGATATAAGGAAGAAATTCTTCATTATGAGGGTGATGAGGCACTGGACCAGGTTGCCCAGAGAAGTTGTGGATGCCCCATCCCTGGAAGTGTTTGAGGCCAGGTTGGGTGGGGCTTTGAGCAACCTGCTCTAGTGGAAGGTGCCCCTGCCCATGGCAGGGGGGTTGGAACTAGATGATCTTTAAGGTCCCTTCCAACCCAAATCATTCTATGATTCTATGATTCTATAATATACAGAAACTATATATGTATGGTTCTATAGCCAGGGAACTGGATTTGCTAAATGTTTGTTAAAATCTGTCATTTGTCTTAGTAAGGTCTGAGGATTCTGTAACTTTCCTGCACAGCAAACATAGAGCTTGAGCAAGAAACTGTCTGAAAACCCGATAAACAAGTGGGTGAATCTTGAGTCCCTCCAAAAAGTGGCCTCCAAAAATTTCCCCAAGATGTCTGGCAGGAACACTGTAATGAAAATCACCAGATTTGGCATTTGTGACATCTTACCTTTGTGGGATACTAAGGAGAGCCACTGAAACACAATTTTTCCAGAGTAAAGAATGCATCCACTGAAAGGCTTTTTAGAAGAAAATTTCCTTTCATCTTTATTTTGAAACTCATTATTTTCCAGGATATGATGTTTCCTGACAAGTAGCTGAGATGCTGTGATAATATGACAACAGTAGTCCAATGTTCTGGCAAACTAGCAAAAGCAAAGATGCAAAGATGTCAAAAATTAAATCCAATTGTAAAGCGAACTTCCACATTTTTGTTCTACAATATAGACACAAAGTTTTATCAAAAGGAAGAAGGCCCATGTTGTTAAGATATAGACTAAAGAGACCAGAGTTCTCCCACAAACCAACTTATATGTTTCAAAACTAATCTACTAACCTTTAAAAAACTGTATGTTAAGCTATTTAGAGGAACAGTACTTTTTTCACATGTACTTGGGTGTACATGTCAGGTATTCAGTAAGAACAAAACTAAATATTGGAGTTTGGACCATCTGTGAGGTGACCTCATGGAGGACAATGAGTCAGCTGCTAGGGCCGTTTACCATCAGTCTACCTCATGTGAGATTTTGATGTTGAATCCCCCAGAACTGCAATTCTTGGTGTGAGTTCTAGCCTGAATGGAGTCAGAACCAGTCTTTGTTAAACTATAAATTTACACATTTGGAGAAGCTATTTTGTTGCATGAATATAAACACTCATGAAAGGGACTGTGTGGTGGGTTTGACCTTTTATAATATGAGGAACTGGCAGACCTCAGCACGTTCTGCAGCTAAAAATAATGGGACATCCACCTAATTTCTAGATTCAGAAATCACATTCAGGTTCAGCTAGACAGGAAAATTTTCAGATTTGCCCATATTTAGTATAAATATTCCTGTGTAATTTTATGTACCTTGGCTTTCATCAGCATTTCTATCTATGTACATGCCTCCCCTAAAGATTTTTCTGTTTCAAAGCAAGCCAGAGTAAATTACTGCAAGGGTATCTCTGTGACAACTGCACACAAAGTCCACAAATTTAAAATCTTTTTGAGAAGAAAAGTAACCTGAACATGAGTTTCTCTGCAGAAGGATTTTTTATTACTCTTAATATCCAAAGGCAGTAGTTCACATTATGAACTAATGGCCTGTGAAATGTCATTTAAAAATAAAAGATGTGTTTGAGTCAGAGGAATAACAACATCTTTGACTGTCCTATGTTTTTTCCCCAATGTTTTGAAAGTAACTTAATTTTTTCTTCTATTTTTTTTTAGAAAGATACTTGATCTCAGGCTAAAAAAGGACAGACTTAATTACAGACCATAGCTTTTTTGTCTCAATTTGCACAATTTTGACAACAGTGCTTTAAATGCAGGGACACTAGCACAGCTTAATTGAAATTCTGATGATGTTTTTTGCACTAATTGATACCCATGTTGGCAGACTGAGCTCAGCGACCCAGGAATGAATGGACAGGAAGAATGAGACTATCAGCTTAGCCTTGCAGGTGGTCTTTCCTGATCAAGATTAAAGAACATTGGCAGGGCACTGCAGGAGAGCCAGCACCGCTGATACTCTATGCTATTCTCATTTCGTATTTAAGCACAGGATTTCAGTGTTCAGGCTGAGATTTTCAGTCTGACTCCATTTGCAGTAGTAATAATAATAATACCTAAAAAAGGCTGAGAAATGACTTGATTATACTGTGTAAGGAGGTTGGCAAGGAGAAAATACCAGGTACAAAAGAGGCCTTTAATCTGGCAGAAAAAAGGATAGGTGAGAACTAATGATTTGGCTTGGGTTTAGCATGAATTCAGATTAGTATGAGATACAGATTAATAACAGGGTAGAAGTAGGGTGTTAATAAGCTCTGGAACTAACTTCCAAGGATATGTTAGATTCTGTGTCCTTCGAGGTCCTCAGATAGCTGTCTAACACAGGGTCTTGGGCTCAGCACAAATAAAACTGGCAAGATATACCACGGCCTACAATATACAGGAGATCAGACTAGTCAGTTCTGTCCTTTAAAGGCTATTAATCCTGTTAATACTTACTTCTTACATAGTATTTTCATCAAAGAATTTAAGAAAGCAGATCAGTAGCAGTATTCCCATTGTACAGATATGGGGACTGTATCTCAGGGAAGTTAAATCACTTGTCATAAGACATTTAAGAAGCCAATGGCAGAAAAAGTAATACACAGTCTGTTTGTCAAATTCTGCCTTATCAACCGGACACAGTGATTTGTGGAAAAAACCTCACAGATACAGTTAATTTCATTTCATATTTAAAAACAAAGGAAGGGAATAATATTTGGCAATTGAAAACAAAAAATAACAGAACATTAGATTAGACTAACATAATGATCTCTTCTGCCAGTGCCTCTAGGATGCACATAGGACTCTCTTAAGGGTAAGTTAGGAGGTGAAGAAATATAGCCCAAACCTTATTTCAGTAACTTTAGAAGCCTCCCTATAGAAAGCCATTTTTGAAGGCAATCTTATCCCATTTGGCAAATGTTTGCATGAGGAACTTCTATTTATTTTTTAAATTAAAGAGCATAACAATAAGTGGCCTAGGGTTAGGGTGGCAACTGCAGCAGTTTACCTTGATAGGAAGAGGCTTTGTTGGAACTGCGGGGCTGAAAAAGCTGACAGGGCACTTAATCTGGCTTTGTGATAATTGAAAATGAGATGGCCTATTGGCCTGGGATGTGCATTTGGTTTTTATGGAGCTGCACCAAATCAGATCTTAAAGTGGAATCTATAAATGGCTTTTGTACATCTGTGCCAGACTATTTCTTGCTGCTTTTCATTTCATAAGGTAGAGCAAGTACTAGTATAAACCCTGTCCTGAAAGCTGGCAAATTTCTATTGATGACAGACTATACAAGAATGTATGTAAACAAAGGGGAACAAGATAATAAAAAAAATACATAAGCATTTTGAAATGTTGCAATATTGTTGTTTATATTAAGTTAAATATCTCTATTGCACAGTGCAGACAACTGCCAAGATTTTGCGCATGACAGGCTGTGCCAACATTTAAATTCAGATGCTCCAAAATCCTGGGAGGAGAAGGAAAACAAAAGACATTTTAAATTAATAGATAGTACAGCCCGTCCTTCATAACGTAGTGAAATGTTCTCTGGTAACTAAATGTGACCAGCTAGCAGTTCTGAATGCACTATCACATTCATCACTGATGTTTATTAATATTATATTTCTAGGGCAATAAATCCAGGTTATTGTTAAAATGATATTGTTCGCATGAACTAAAGTTCATTGACCTAGAATTAGGTTTAAGAATAAGCTCTTTTCCTGAGACTGAGTGTCTTGCACGCACGTAGGCTGATGTACATTTTCACAAAGGTGCATTGGTATAAATTTGAATTTAAATCTGTCTACTGTACCTGCTGATCATAGATAGCTGCACTCTTTTTAAACACTATTAAATCCCATTGTTATCAATTGTCTGCAGCTTAAAGAGCTCGCAGTAAGGCACAGCACTTTCAGAGCTGAGCAGATACTACTTATGCTTAGTTTGCTTTATCTGATTGATAGGTTGGGAATGGTCACAGTGCAGGGTTTGGTTTGCTCCTGGGTCTGCACATGTCAGCAGAAGGGTGAGTTTGAGACCATTACCAGTGTCACTGGCAGGAGAAGAGGAAACTGGGAGCAGGTTTTGACCAGCTGGAGTCATCCCCATAGGATCTAAGGGTGGCAGAGTGAAATGAGAGCTTGCAGTTCTCCTACAGCCTTGTTTGAAGAGCCAGGTCATTCGTCTGAAGGGCTGGTCAACTGGGCATTAGCCCATGATATAAAGCAGGGGATCAGAAAAAGAGGGAAGTTCTAGAGGAATATAGTCAGGATTTAGGAAGTTTCTTGAGTGTTCATATTCTGTAGTTTGTATGCTGCTGATAAGCTTATGATGTAGGACAATAGCAATGTGATTAAGTCACGTGAATATTTGATTACAATTAGAATGAATTCATTCTACTTTTCATGTTTAAAAAATGCTGCTGCCTTTCTTTCTTGTGGGTGGATGCTGTTTTCATTTAAATTTAGAAGGTGCAAGAACATGCAAATGCAGCAGCACAATCGTATCATCATTTTGATTCAAAAGTCAATGGCCCTCTGAGAACCATGCAGTAGCTCATACATCAACAGGATGGCGAACAGGAATATAAAGCATCCTGGTGGGATATTACACATGCTGAGCCTGATTCTCCTCTCAGGTACGCTGTTAAAACACAGGAGTAACAGCACTGAAATCAACACTGTTATACTGGTGCATGTGCAGGAAGAGTCAGGCTTTCTATGTGTCAAATTCTTTGATCATCTCAGTCTGGAAAGGAGAGCCATCTAAAATGCTTTGGAAGCTACATTCACCTAAAATGCTCAGCTGAACCAGCACTTCAAAAATGATATTTTCTTGTGTTCTTTGAAGCACTTAGTCAGCTAAATCATTTGAAATACATTATTACAGAGGCAGTCAGTGTCACCGCCAGAGCCAACGTTCCTTTAGAACATCCATTACGAACCTTGTTTTGAGTATTTTCTGTAGTAACTCAACCATTGTGATTTGCTTTGGACCGAGGCACAGTAAGTTTGCAGCCTTTGTAAATTCCCACTAAAAATGCATGAAAGTCTGTTTAGCTGTGTTTGTTTGTTTCTTTCTTAAATTTAAAAAATCAGATCAAATTTTTTTGATCTTCTAGCTGAGTATGTACATAACGAAATGCAAAATGTCTTTCTTATTTTGAATGTTGAGACAGAGATTAAAATAACTAACACTATAATCCTGCAATTAAAAAAAAAATTCATCTGTGAAGTAAATACATATTTTCATCTACTATTTCCCCTGCCTAGAAATCTCACAACAACATTTTATATACAGGTCAGCCCCAATATCCTATTCTCAGTTTTGACTTTCAAGACAAACAGCCAAAACTTGGTTTGTACCTTAATTCTGCATATGCTGTCTTTCCTACAGTCTTCTGAAGATGTGGTGGAATTCAACCATTCCCTTTTTACAGATGGTGAAATTGAGAGGGGATAGTTTTGTAAATTTTATGAGACCTGGACATGAAAAGTTTCTTGTTCCATAGAAGAGAAAACAAATCCCCTAATGATTACGACAAGAACGAAAGAAGACCCATAGTTTGCATGAAGGACGGAAGACTTTTTCATATATCAACTTTTCAGTGGACTTCCTTGAGAAAGTTACAGTTTTCTTAAGAGGCATAACTTCTTATTGCACTAAGTGCACAGAGGCATCAAGAAAAGAGGTATTTATGATACCAATGAAGAAAGTTGTAGTTGCTTCTCACATTTTAAGTGGAGTAAAAAGATTCGTGTACATCTTATAGTAAGTTAGGCATTTTCTCTGTGTTTTCTGATTTATTTTATGATCTTTTTTTAAACCAAGAAAAAAGTCTATAGAAAGCCCCTGACTATGGAAGAGTCTGATAACCTTCTCTCCACATGGTAGTCTTGTACTTTGGCTCACTGTTTTTTCTGTGTGCATTTTCTTTTTGAATCATGCTTTTGACACGTTTGCGATGTCTGTAGTTTACATGCTAAAACTGGTCCTGGTGTTGCAACCTGCTTTTCTGGTTCACCAGCAAACTTCCTCTCATACTTGCGTGGTAACACCTAGAATTACTCACTTATGAGAAGTGCTGCCCAGGCTGGCGGGCAGAAGAATACTGATCTGAGGACATCCACATATTCCTAGCTGGTGTTATTGCAGAGTAATAGGTTGGTTAAGGCTTCCCTTCAACAGCTGTAGCCTTGTCTGGGGTCATGGTGATACCCCTTGCCCTGGCCCCCAAGTACTAGAGGGAGAGCCAAAGCCAAACTGGTGCTAGAGGTAACCCCTTGCCTTGAGTGCTGTTCAACATAGATGCTGGAGTACTTAACTGTGGCATGGTCTTTGGTATTTTTCTTGGTATACATATTATGATTGTTTCATATTTTGTATTAGGTATACTTCATATTATGAAAAATGTTTTGGCTTGCTGAAGTTTTGCTAGATTTTAAGTATGTGGGTTGAAATTTTCCCTAATGGGTATTTGCTTCAGCAGATTTCTTTCCTTTTATTCTCTCTTTCTCTTGAAGTTCCTTTCAAAAAACTCTGGTTATTTTCAGTAAGCAGGTTTGAAGAGCAGCAGAAATACCCTTTTAACCTTATACAAGAAAACAAAGGAAATTTCTGGTACTTTTCTCTTTGAAGAGCTCAAGCGTCCCTCTGCTTCGGAGCAAGGCATTTAGCAGAAAGGAGCTGTCTGTGCTCTGTTTTGTGGCTGTGCCTCTTGTCAGCCTTGTGCTTGGCCAATTCGCATGCCTTTGGAAAACTGCAGTTTGCACACCCACATGTGGCTGGTAGAGAAAGCTTGGATTTCACCAGCAATGTTGCTAATGAGGAGCCTGAGGCTCCTCTTGCGGGATTTGCTCTCAGTTACAGCTGTGGCCACAGTGGGCCTGGCTGGGAGTAAAGATGGTGGCTCAAAGGGTTTGTCTCCGTGTGCTCTCAGGGAGCCCTTGCTGAGCACAGGCAGCCTGGAGAAGGAAGCTGGAACTGGGATGGAGCCATTTTGCATAAGGGCTCTGGACTGGAGAGTGGGACTGGTGTCTTCAGAGCAAGATGACAGAGCACTGGACTGAGTGCCTCCACCTGCACCAGTAGAAGAGCTGGAGCTGCCGGGGCTGGCCAGGCAAATGCATAAGGGTGAGGTGAAGAAGGCATCCTGGCTTTGGATGGAAAGTCTTGTAATCTTAATAAAATGTTATTTTAATGAAGTTTGTTTATAGGGAACATTGGGAGCATTGATAAAATTCTTGGACTTTGTGCTCTTCAGTGACAAACAGTGTGGATGAAATCACGCCGAGTGTCAATACTCTGCTCTTGGTCAGAGGCTTCAAAACACCGAAGGTCTCGTAGAAGACCCAAAAACATTATCCTGCGCATATCTATGGAAGCAAAAAAGCACTTGTGAAAGAACCATAATGTGGCCTGTAAAGTCTCAAGCAAAATATATCTACCTTCAGAATTGCTTGTTTGACTAATACTGCTGAAACTAATGCTTTTGGTTTGCTTTTTTAAAAATTTTATTATTATTTTGAAGCTCTGCATATCAGCAGCAGTATTCAGTTATTTGTCTCCTCTGACTCATTTTAAGATCACCTTATAAAATGAAAAATAAATGTGTGTTACTTTTTACCATGTCAGGATTTGGACACCTTCATTACAATTGCTAACACACTGTTATACTGTCTGACTGTTAATAAAATTTTGCTTAATGTTTACAGCAAGACCTTTGCAGAAATTTGTTGCTGAATTTTTAGATTTGTCTATCACGGAATTAAGCCATAGGACCAAATCCTTATCTTAGAAAGTATTGTCCCAACAAAATCCACACAACTGCTTTTTTTTTTTTTCCCAAACAGTTTCAAATTTATCCTGAAATGATTTCAGAGAACACAGCTTCTCTTGTTTGGAAACTAAAATATTTAGAAAAGATCATTCCCATTCTATTAATATTTCATATACATAAGATACTGAGATTCATTCAATAGCTAAAGAACACTGGAATCAGTCCTTCTAGTGTTCTGCTTCTTTCTACTTTAATTTCTCTGAAAGCATTGTCTGATTAGCTGTTAAATAAGTAAATAAGTATTAAGTAAGTATTAAATGTGGGGAGCCAACCTTTTGCTACTTAGAGCAGTGTGAATCCAGCGTACTCTGCCCCAGGGTGATTACTCTAGGTACAGACTGATTTAAGTCAGGAAAAATAAAATGGTAGTTAAGTATGAATATTTTGTTTGTGAGTTGTGTGTCTGTGTTCAATATTTGCATATATATATATATATATATAAAAGCACTTTTCGGTAAAATAGTGATTTATCTTTTACTAACTAATACTATGAGTCCAAAGTATTTCTTTGATTGTGACCTTTAATATAATTTTTTTCAATTTGCTGTTTAGCAGCTGACTTTAACATATTTCAAATAGAGCTATTTAATATAGCCCATTATAATTTTCCAACCTCATCATAATCTATTTTTCTAACAGGGTCACCTTTAACATATGATGAGATGAATGTATTTTATTAACAACTATTCTTTCTGAAAGGATGTATGATTGAAAGCTGCATTTTTTTTTTAATCCATAAGATTTAAAAAAAGAATCATACACAACTTTGAAAAATTAAAAAATGGGTTATTCTTGGATAAAAGTATACTCACTTCTGCCAGTCGTCTTCTGTCTTGAATAATATTTTGTAATCTTCTACTGACAACTGGTTCTAAAAGATGTCTCGTCTGTCCATAGACATGGCATATAGCTGCAGTTTGGTATAATATCTATTTCTGCCGCAAAAGGCATTTAAAATACTTTCTACATAATTAAATGTACTGTGTAGTTTCTTCATTTTGGGGAGGAAAAAAAAGGCAATTCAGAGTTCCACTGCTGGGGGCTGTCTGTTAATCTTCTTCCATTGTTTTATTTACGTTGATTTATGAATTCCCAACAGAATTATATTTGTTTGTGTGTAGTGCTGCTACTTTGATATGAGGAGGAAGTAGTGGCTCTGCCCCTCTTACACAAATTCGTCAAAATGTTTATTCAATTTCAGGCTCATTTGTTTAATCTTTTAGACAACAATAGGAATATAGAAAGCTGATCAACAGGACTTTTGTTTTGACCAAACTCTAAAAATATAGATTTTTTTTTTTTTTATCTGGAAGAAGCTTTATTTCTGGTCTGCTCTGACAGAAGGGTGATAGGTTTCTATCTCTTAGTCTAATTAATACCTTTAATCTTTTTTAATGGTTAAACAGTCTCCCTTTGGTTGCAAGGCAGAGAAGAGATAAAGGCACATAAGGCTGGAGGTTAATCCCTGTATTTTATTTCTTAATTTCTGCTACAGGGATTCCCTTTCCATCATTTCTGTTTACTTTTAAGCACTCTTCAGATGCTGGGAGAAAGAGACAACAAAAAGTTTGATTAGGGCTATCACTCAAGATTAGGCAGACATTAAACTTTTTGGAATTTAATAAGAAATAATTGTTAGCTGAACAAATGGGCTAATCTGGTTCTACATCCATTTTTTATTATAACATCTGAGAAGGAAACAAAAAATAATACTTTTATGTGGATGGTTTTGTTCAGCTAGTGCTCTCTGCCTTGCATTATTCCAGAACAGATTGTATGTGAAACACAGTAACACAAATAATTACAGACAAAAAATATTAGGTGGCTGGATTAGGAAAATACTATATGCATTTTCGCTGGTTTCTACCGGTGTCTTAGGTCACTTCTTGGACAAAATCTAATGCCAATGTTATGTTAACTTAAGTATGAAATTAAAAAGGCACAGAACATTAAAGGCATTTCATTTAATATGCTCTCACCTTAGAAGTATGAGGTGAGACTTTCATTTAAGTAAATTCTGAGGCAGTTTAAAGGACATTCTGAGAAAAAAAACCTCGTGTAGGTAGAATCATGGCAATTTTTACCACTGGTAGTGGTGTGGGTCAGGTTTTTGCCTTGTTGCTTCTGAAAAAAAAAAAAAGCCAGCCAAGCTATTTTGTCTTGATAGCCTACAAAAGTATGTCGGAGATGGATAAGTTGTACTTTAAAGGTTGTAGGTACTCTCACAGAAAGAGTTTGGTGATAAAAGTCACCTTTTCTTGACTTTTCCATTTAGAATTTTAATGTTTTTAAGTGAACTGTAGATGTGGGAGTATTCTGCAAATAAGATTAGAAGCTCTGATGTAACCCTTCCAAAGAGATTATAAGATTTAGGATTTGGGCTCAGACATGTATGTGTCCTCAAAAGAGACTTTAAAAAAACCTGGATTTGTTGTTTTTATTTTCCTTTGTATACAAAGAAATACTGTCTTCTTCATTAAGTGATGCTTGTATGCTGGAGAAGCTTGAATAAACGCCTTTCCATTTGCCATTGAACTGATATGGAATGTATTCTGAAGAGGAATTCTTTAAGTAAAAACACAAATCCAAAGACCACCAGCTAGAGATATAAAAGTTAGACAAGAGCAGATAGTACTTGTGGTTTTTATGTGAGTTTTTTTACTTTGGAAAGTTACAACAGCTTTATAAAGAGTCACGCTTCTTTGTGCACAACATACTTGTTCGGTGCCAGCTTACAACAAAAGCAGTAAGTGCCAATATTGCCGCGGTCTCTGCAATATCAGTTTTCTGCACTGCGGGGTGCAGCCTAGCTCAGCCACCCTCTTGCCCGCTGCGGCCCACGTACTCCCCGTACACTCAGCAGCCATACGTCACGCAGCCATGGGGCTTGCAACAGGCGAGCTTCCTCCCGTTTACCTCCTCCCCTTGTGCCCCCAGCAAAGAGCCCTTTCGGTGATATGGTGATTCCTGGTGGTGATACTTTGGGAGGCTGACATGACGTTGCTCCTCTCTAGGTAGCAGCCATGCAGAATGGTCGGCAGATTAACAGAGGTGGCTGGGAAAGAGGGAATTTTGGGTTCTTGTTGTGAATTGCTACGTGCTGCATAGATGAAGTGGGCAAACATATGTAGTAGTGTTGTTGTTGGTACATAGGCAAAACAAGGTTTGAAAAGAAAGGTGGTGTCTTTTGGTTGACATTTCAGAAAAAAATATGCAAGTTCTGAGGCACATAAGTCCTTCTTCATCTCACATTTATAAAATATCTCTGAATGGTTTATATTATGGAGATTAATAAAATAAACACTGGATTTAAAGGTTAGGATTTTAGCTGAATGTCCCATAATGAATGAGATACTTCTACAAGGGGTTTATGAAGTTGATATACTTTGGGGCCCTCAGCTGCTTAAAATTTAAGTACATGCATAACTGCTTTCCTGAAACAGCTGCAAAGTGTTCAAATCTGGCACAAACAAGCCCTCAATTGTCAATTATTCTTGTTCATATGATTCACTGTGACTTAAAAAACTGAAAGAATTATAATTAGTGGTGCCAAAAATTTTACACTTCTTTTTTTGTTTGTTGATAGGATTACTGCTTGATGGAGGAAAACAGTAGAGTGACTGAAAATGTTCAGATTTTTGCCTCTGTTTCATACTATTGATTTTCAGCTCTGCTCTAAACTATTCAAGCTGAACAGCAGTTAAGCCAATGGATAGTATTTTAAAATAGAACTAGGAGAATCAGTTTTCACTCCTCTCCCCTCCAATTTTTAGAAGAAGAAGTAGTATTTTAGCAGAAAAAAGCAACAAGTCCAAACAGCCCAAGGGTCTCCAGCGTTAAAGGAGACTATGTAGTTCTGGGTTAGCCCAGATTTGTGGACCAAGGAATTCTTGAGTTCCGGATTTAAAACAAATCACATGGTAGCTGTGCTAATGCCACAGACATTGGGAGCTCTGGGACTAATGAGTCTGAGAGGATCCTGGCCTGAAAGGGACCTTGGGGGCCAGGTTTTCCCAACAGGCACCTCCATGGGCTGCAGAAATCAGGAGGATGAGGTTTGGAACTTAGTTTGGGTCTCGGGTAGCTTTGTCGATGTTGCTTGCTGAAGTGCGAACCTTCACAAGGTCTGAAATGCCATTAAAATGAAATGGATTTTGGGGGTTTTCTGATGTGCTCTTCTCTGTAAAATTCCATGACGCAGTTTGTGATGAAAAAGAAACTCGTTAATTTGTAAGGCTTTATTGTATTTCCCCCTGTGCTCGATCCACTTCCATTTGTTGTCATGTCTTATACCTCAGCAATACAACCTCTATAGCAGGGAATGTTGGAATGAGGCACTTGACTATAAGAAACACCTAATTTATTATTGGGGCAGCTAGGTACTATAGTAATACAAATAATTATTATTAAGTGGCCTTTAATGAAGGATTTAAAAGAGAAGAGCATATTGCCGTTATAGAATAGTTCATTAGACATAAATGTATGTTAAAAAGTCCTTTTTAATTTAGTGCTTCATAAATAAGAGTGTCTTGTCATAGAGGAAAGAGGCAATGACTTTTCTTATACTGGCCTCACCTCATTATCAGGAAGATGTTGGTAAATACAGGGAGCAGAAGAAGAGTCATGCGATGATTTCTAACCCAACCATGTCCTCAGAATTGCCTTCCCAGATTTTTTTTTTTAAGAATGGTTTGTTGATATTTCAAATACATACCTGATCTCTGCCTCTCTAGGCAGAATCATGCTTGGGAGCACTTATTTGATTTCTGCAACTGATCCTTTGAAGGAAAGATTTCTCATTTTTACCTCCACAATCTTAATAGAAATAAATTAAAAATTGAAAAGGGGACTGGAGAAATAGTCTCAGTTATGGTGATAGGCTGGAAGACCTAAAAATGTATAATTTAACTGCAAGGTGATACTGGTCTACAACATTCAGAGGGTCAGCCCTTCACAAGAAATTATTTAGTGCACTAGAATTAGGTGTAATGGCCTAAAATATAGTCTGAATATATGTAAAACTTCCTGATTGGTAAGTCTATTAGTCTTCGGAATAGTCACAAGAGAAGTGGTAGAAGCCAATGACTTGATAATTAAATATTACACCGGAAAATTTGTTATAGGAAATGATTCTGCCTCAGTTTGGGAATAAACCAGGTTACCTAATAAGACTTCTGAATCTGTAGAATACCCATTCACAAGATAATTTTCTTTTACAATAAAGGAAATATCTTTTCTCCAGGCAGCTTTGGAACAATTGCTGGCTCTCTTTTGGTGATACTCTTGGGATCAAAGGCATCTCATGTGTTACCACGACGTTAGCATTAGTATTTGTTATTCTTTGTAAGTTAACTGTCTGTTGTACAAAAAGACCTAATAAATATCACCTACTATCACTTTATTAGGGCAGTGAGTTCACAGCCAATTCTGATCCAAATTTGTAAGCTAAAAATCCAACATGTTAATTAGGTATGAGGAAAAGAAAGGACCACTATAGAAAATTTTTTTGTTGATTGAAACAAACATGAAGTATCTTGATGAAAGGAAGGCAGCTAGAGCAAAATTTCCATTCATAAACATACATCCACTATTTTGCTATCTTCTTTATCTACAGGGTATTTTAAAAATGAATTAGATACTGAAGCAATTAAGCCATAATGCAGTATTTTCTGAACTACTCATCGAGTAATCCCAGTCTTAAACAGATAATTGTCAATAACACAATAAACATTTATAGCCTGTGTATGCCCCTTATGAGAAGTGCTTTCCTGTTGCTATGTTGTCTTTCCAGGGAAAGTGCGCTTTGCCCAAATCCTATTGTATAAATTGTCCTTTACTACAGATGCTTTATGCATAAAAATAAACACCCAAATTTTATCCAGAAGGCCCTTTTGAGTCCTGGAGAAGTACCATTTTTATTTTTTACACATATAAACTAATTTCTGTTTTCCTCATAGCTCTGATTCTGCTTGAAAGCTAGAAACATTGTGATCCTGCTTCATTTTTTGGGAGTATTTACTCTGAAAAATAACATACTGTAAGATAGCTCTGAGTGACACTGTTGTGCTCCCCCTGAGTCAAATTCTCTCAGATAAATCTGGTTGTCAATTTTGTTGTTGTGAAAGACCCAAGTTTTTGACTGCATCTACTTGTTTGTTATGGAATGTGAACAACAATGTACAGGGATGAAGTTTTATTAAAGGAAGAATTTAAAGTAGACACGGTTTGATAAATGTAGAAGACGTACATGCTTTTTTAGGAATATAACCTCAGGGATTTTCTGGCTTTTCTTTCAGCTTAGAGCACCAATAATATTTTAGAAAAGACAAGACCCTTTCTCGAAGTCACCAGGCCACACCATCATTTTTCACCATTGTTTTCATCTCAGCTTCCTTTCTGAAGAAAACTTCTTTCATTATAGTATCCACCGGTGTGTGTAAGGAAGGTCACAAGGCCAGCTGTAGTTACGAACCATAACAGAGACAGAAGCAGCTGTTTGGTCAATACCAGAAATTTTGTCGTCCATCTGTTCTTCCACCTCCTATCCAAACCATTTCTCCAATATACATATTGTTCAAAATATCTCACACAGAGATGCTCTTTCTCAAAAGGTAATCCCTTACATCTTCAGAGTGCCAGCATAATCTCTTAAATACCAAATGTTTATTTAACCAACATTCTGAACACAAAAATCCCCCAGTATCTAAATTCTGAATTAATGTAGAGATCTTACAGCTATAAAAAACTCATTAGTAATATTAAACAGACTTTCTGCCCCTAAAGTGTTTCTTACTCACCTTATCCCACATATACCCTGCACAGAACGCTGCCACTGCCATGAAGGCCAAGGCACCAGAGGTTTGAATGCTCATTAAGGTCAGGAAAACACCTTGTCTTAGTTCACAGACATCTAGAAACTGTCAGTATGAGCATTTCAGATCTGAACAGACATGCCAGTGAAATAGGTCTAGCAGAATGGTCTCCTCTTGCACAATCATAGCCTGAACCACTCTGGGCATCACAGACCACTCGTTACATGGTGCAGATGACATGGACAGAGCGGTTCAACCCAGGATGGAGGTGTGACATTTCTGACTGGCTGTCAGAGCACTGCTGAGAGGAGATTGCAATAATCCACATGTGAGATGCTAAAGCACGGCCAGGTACTTTCCTTACTGAAAGGAAAAAAAACGGCCATTAAAATTGTCTAAGTATAATTCACACAGTGAAGCTTTTCAGAAGGCATTTGTGTGTCAGTGATGAGACTACCTTTGCAAAATGTATATATTTACTTTGTAAATTAACCAGAGAATGTGTAATTTATTTCCTTTGCTACTTCTTCATTAAGCCATAGTGTTGAACTGAATTATATTTGCTATAAAGCTGGTTCAGTAATTTATTTCCAAATGTAAGGAATGCATCTCTGTTTCATACTTCAAATGGATTAAGCCTGTTACTACAACTATAGTTGATTAGGAATGCTGTCTAAAAGTCCTAATTTAAAATGGAACTAAATGTGCTGTAACTTTAAGAGATTTGCTACCTTTAAAAAAAAAAAGTGTTTCTTTAAAATTTATAAGCTCCTTTACCCAGAGCTTTTGTGAATATACAAAACTGGGGAAAGATGAAGGCTCTAGCTTTATTTACATGTCACTATAGTAGAAAGACAAACTCTAAATCGCTGTCAGTCCAGCCACAAAGTGTTCTCATTAGCTTTACCAGGGAGCCAGACCCCTTCTCATGCTGGAGAGAAATCACGTCAGAAGGGACCAGCTTCTGTCCCGTACTGGAGAGGATCAGAAGCGGAGGTTTTCCCTAACAGCTGACAGCTCTACAGCTGTGGCTGTGCCTGTCAAACATCTGTCTGGAACAGCCTCTTATGGCTGGGTGAAGGTGTCAGCTTCATAAGGCAGTGGGCCTCCTGAGGCGCCCCAAAATAAAAGGAGATGCTGTGATACGTTCTCCCTCTCAGCAAGCACACGTGCTGCCTCAGCAGGGCAAGAGCAGCTGCCTGCTGCTTCGGCTACGGGAGCTCATCCTTGTGTAAATACACTCAATATAGGTAGAGCCCGTTTCCCAAACGTATTGCTGGTGAAGTAGCCATGGCGAATATGAAGCATTATGATTTTCTTGTTAAAAATTGGATGAGGAAGGTGGTGAATGTCTGAGCTTTGTGTATAGGGTGGAAACTGGAAACTGAAACTGGGGGGGACCGGGACAGGGCAAACTCCAGCCGCCTCTGCCGGGGCCACGTGTGCATCCAGAGGAAATGCACTCCTGTGTCCTCTTCTTGGGTCAAGCCACAAGGTCACCTCTGTGTTTTTAGGCCATGCTCTTGGGAAAAGAAAAGCAACAACCCACCAATAACAGCAATGTATTTCCATGAAAACTTCAGAATTTTCAGGTTGTGCTATCTTCAGTATTTGACTGAGAATGATTGGACACGTTACTTAATTTCATCAATAATACCTCTGAACTGATTATCAGTATGTTTCCACTTTTAGCTAATAATTTCCAGTTCTAGAACAAGCCGTTTTTTAGAAGTCTAGCATTGTTCAGGAACTACTTTGCAAAAATGAAGCACTTCAAGAGCTCACAATTTTCCACTTTCCCCAGGAGTGTTGGAAAGGCCTTCTTTTCCTGTGAGAAAGTATTTCTGTTTGAAAAACTTCAACCTCGTTTTTAATTCCCAGCATTGTTATTGAATTGCCATATGGCCTTGGGCAACTTACTGAACATTTTCTGTATCTTGGTTTATCTATTTAGTAGAGTGCTTACACAGCACAGTGCACACATACTAACACTTCAGAAAAAAGTCAGCCCAGCCAGTGCCATACCTCTGTTCAAGTAAGTACTTTTGGGGAGGAGCAGCAGAACTGCTGATCGTCATCCTCCTGCTTGAAGAGACAGAGGGTGAGATGTGCTTTCTGTTTCGCCTCAATCGGTATAATACAACACTCAGGAGTATAATTTGGAACAAAAGGGAGAGAAACAGAGGAAAATTGAGATAGGCCCCCTCTAACTGGATACTTAATTCCCTGGCACCTTAAGTGGAAGTTACCTCTTCTTGGCCACTTTCTGGAGCCATCGTCTAATGCCTATGACTATACTCTGAAACCGTTATTGAGTGCAGATCAAGGGGGATCCTTGGTGAACCAAGAGAGGAGATTGGAATAACAGAACTCAAAGCTAGGCAGGAAGGTGAGAGACAGTTTTAAGAAAATGCAGCTTTGGAGGGAATTCTGAGCAAAGGGAGAGGAAGCAATGTCACCTACTCCTTGAGGCAGCAACTGCAGGAGATGGAAGTACAGGGAAACACAACCACAGATATTGCCTAAAAGTCGTGTGTTTGGGGACTGGGGAGAATAAAAGGAGGAAAGTGGTGACTTTGGGAAAGATCCCTGCATTGGACCCAGCTCCACCCTGGAAACACAGGGCGCTCGTGTCAGCTGGCTGCTTATGACAGCATTGGCTACTTGACTGCCAGCCTTGCTGTGGTCCGAGTCTTCATCACATCACAGCATAGTGCATAATCAGTTTTGACTTGCAAGAAGTAAAAGAAGAAATCTCAATGAGATCTGCAGATCAAACAAGACACCTAATTAACTTAAGCCCCGCTTACTCAGACTGAACATCCCTACTGTCTCTTATCTCCCTGCTAGGCCAAATTGTAATATTTGCCACTGTCCAAAGTAAGGCTTGAGGCAGTATAGCGCATTATTTAGATCGTACTGTAGAAAAATGTCTGATCATACATTATTACTACAGTCTCTTTCCAGTGTCCTTTGGATGGACAGCACAGGGAAAATAACAGTGGTTTGGTTTATAAAGTCCCAGATGAATGAACTTTTAACAAAATCTATGTTAGTCTTCCTAATATCTGTGAGGGAATACACAGCATTGTACATTTTTTACTATTCCCTCTCTGTTCGTAGGATAGGTTGTTGTGTCATTCTCTCTTTAGGTAGTACTAGTTCCTAATACTGGAACCATCCACTCTAGGCGGTGGTTACTCATATGCATATCAAGCAGCAAGTGATAACTGGGGTAGGCCCACAGTGAGTACCACTGCCTCACTAGGAAGGCTAGGAAAGGGAGGCTCAGAGGAAGAGCTTAGGGGTGATTTCTGACACAAAAGAATGTGTAACCAAAGTTCGTCCTTTATTTCAAATTTTAAATTCAATATGAAGATGCAGTAGCATCTGCTGTACTGCCTGGTTCTACGGGTTGAGGATTCTTTGATGAAAACAACATCCACTCTTTGTTGAAACTATAAACAAAAATCTGCCAACTTGTTTTAGACAGGAATACTGTACTGATTATGAATTAATTAAAGAAATTATTTTTAGTCTGCTGTGGCATGGGATAATGAATTATTTTTCTGGCCACAGAATAATTTGCATGTTTTAAATAATTAGGTATGTATTTTCTTTAGTTTAAGATTTTTAATTTTGTTTAAAGACATACAGTTCTTCAAGGCTGAAAATAAAATGCTTCCTTTCATTTCTGATAATTTTTGGGGGATTGCATTAGTGAGAAATGTGTTTGAAACCTACAGCCAACTTTGACGTAAGAATATAGGTGTGTATAAAACCTCTGGACAGTTATCATGCACTTTTACGTCCTTTTTCTTAGTAGCACTATGACAAGAATAAAGCCAGTTTTGAAAATACAAGTGTGACATACTGCATTTGAGATACAAAGTAACCGTGTCTAATGATACGAAGTAATGACTTTATCTTTAAGCTGTAACTTAACCTATTTCTCTTTATATACTATTCATTTTAGAACTAGCTGTTTCCAGAATGTATTAAATATTTAATATGACAATGCCCACATGATATTTATATGTAAAAGATTTAGATCTACTAATCCAAGTCCACATAAAGCTGTTATCCAGAGCTGCAGCTTTCTAATTTATGTATATACATACACACCTATATGTACAAACAGGCAACCGTTTTTTATATGGAGAGGTAGCTCTCAGTTGTGCAAACCAGTAAAATATTCTACACTATTGTTATAAAAAAGGAATTTAATTGTCAACTCTTCTAAGGAAAAAAAAGCTCCCTAATACAAAAAGCCATGCTTTTATTAGAACTGAACTGAGTCTGCTGAAATGAAGTAGTAGGGCTGTGAGAAATTAATCCAAGTAGTGGGATAAAAATTGGAGGTATTATTTACTCTTTTTTTTTTCCTTCTCCAGCCTTTGGTCAGGTACACTATCATCAAAGACAAAGATTAATAAAACCAGTGTAACCTCACAAAGATTCCCCTTAAAGAAGATTTGCAAGAGGATAGCTGTCTCAATCTCGCTTTATTTAAGAAGACTTTCCTGATTTTTAGAAGCATTTCCTTTAGTTTTAGAAGCATTTTGCCAAGAGGACTTAAAACTGCTGTAGACCTTCCAACACAGACCATACCTTTGGAGATACAGATTTATATTTAGAATGTCAAGGGCCTTCAAAATGTGCCCAGTTAATCATAGCCTGCAGGGCCCAGCCTCCATGGTACATTTTTTGCCACACTTTGTGCCCCTAGTCCTTCTGCCCCACCAGCCCAGGAGGAAGCAGCTTCAGGTGGGGACAACCTGTGGAGAGAAGAGTCAAGGGACAACATGTGTCTGGAGCCTAGGGTTTCTTGCTAGTCCAGGCTAGGAAAGGGTTGGGGGAACTATGAGTACAAACACCGTCATCTCTGTTAAAACTCCTCATGTTCACTAGTGGTGTATTTAAACTTCAAGACCTCAGAGCACTTTCCAGCTTGTGAGTCCAAATCCTGCATCCAAATACATGTTAGAGCAAGACCCAGGAATGAAGAGGTCATCTTGATGTCTTCCCCCAGACGCTGGTTTCCATGGGAAAGAAACACAGACACAAGGACCAGAAAGAAGCCATGTCATGTTTCTGAGTATGGTCCTGAATATGGGCAAGGACTAGTCAATGGATCATACCTGGGAGCTGTGTAGAAGGGCACATCCACCCTAGGAAGATGCATCCAAACCTACTCTTGGAATATCTAAGGGGATCAATCTACTATTATAAGCCAGGGCTTATGCAACTGTTTCTAGCAAGGCTGGCTTTAAGAATAAGCAAGTGGGCAGCCAAATGTCTCTGCTGCCAGACTCCTGGACAGACAGGTTCACTTTTGCTCCTGCTCCTGCTGTTTTACCCTGATAACTGATCCACCTTATCAGTATTTGCATAAAACTTTGGTTTATTTCTGATTCATTTGTATTAGCTGAAGAGGCAAAAGGTGGTTATATAAAGGAAGAGAAAAGCCATTAACAAAAATGAAATTTAAGGGAGCAGTGGGTGAGAGATGTGAAAACTGAGGGTCATGTTAAGAATATTGCTCTCTCTGCAGTAGAATTAGTTGGTATTTTAGCTCTCATTAATGACGTCTCATAGTGACTTCTCAGCCTCAGATAATAGGAAGAGCACTGAACTGGCTCATTTTGGGGAAAGCTTCTTCTCTCTTTGCACTTCAGTTTCTTCACAGGTAAAATGAGGGGACTTTTACATTCTTGAAGCACTGCTTAAAATGTGCTGGTGCAAGGAATAAGCAAACTATTAGTACCGGAAAGTTGGCTAAAGGTTTCCCGTTGTTCATCATCACTCATCGCTCATCTCCTCAACTCCTCGTCCTTCTTTCATCAAGTAGGCACTCATCATTCTCACATGACAGCAGTCAGCCTCTTTTGCTATTTATCTTTCCATCTACTTGCATTTAAAAACTAGCAAATACTGAAATTAAATACAGTGTATTAAAAGAACTGATGCATGTTGCATACCTAATGGAGGCTTAGTTGCAGCACCTAGCAGAAGAGGAAAGGTGATGAGACAGGCAGTACTGTCATCATTTTAACTCGAGGAGGGTGCTCTGATCCTACAGCAATGGCCACTGTGTAAGCAGGCTGGTTGTGACCAAGCAAAAGGCATGGAGGAGCACTCACTGGAAGTGAATGTACATGCTGAGTACAATAAATCACTTTGTCCTATAGTAGACAGAAACAGTATACTTCTAGAAGTCCAGCGCTATACAAACATTTAACAGCCTAACACTACATAAATGTATGAGACCAGAATTAGTCCTTAGTGAAATGATAGAAAATTCCATGGAAATCATGAGGTTGCCAGGAGGTGAAGGTGGGATTTGTCCTGGACATTAAATGCATATATGTGTTTTTAAATGTTATTATTGTTCTCTTTTGTATGGGCATGCTTCAGCAAGGAAAGGTAGACAAGTGGTAGAAGGAAAAGAGGTCACAACTTTCCTAAACATTACAAGCTATTCCAAATCAACTAACCATGCAGTGGTCCTCAGGAATTATCTAGAGTTTAGTCCCCTAGCAGACTAGTTAAAAATATGTGTGTGTGCATGTGTGCATGTGTACATGTGTACAGAAATGTTTCTTCTAAGAACGTAAGGCCTCTGTGGCTTGTCTTTTACTGTATTTTCCACCAAGCTACTAGGCCAATGCTTTCCAATACAGGTGACAAAATATATTTTGCACTACTTCTTCCTTCAAGAATAGAGTCCTGTCCTTACATGGGTGATGCTCATCAGTACCCATGTTTGTGTTTGATTTACAAGGATTTTGATGTTAACCTCTCTTGTTTAAGACACGTAGAACGACCTACCACCTCTATACTTCATCTGACTCACTCCTTAATGTGCTGAAAGGTCCAGTTCAGAAAGTTGCTTTAACAACTGCATTAACAGAATTAAAATATCAGAAATAAAAATAGAAATCAGTTCAGTTTCTTAGGAGAGGGAAGGTAGCAAAGGTGTGTGTCACACAGCATGACAACAAGACTGAGTTCAGAGTTGGGTTATTTTATTAATTTTATATTCATCTCATGCAAAAGGTATTTAAATATAATGCATCAGATGATAGTTATTTTTTTGCTGAAGTCAAAGGAAGAACCAGAACAAAAGAAATCCAGATTCTTCGTTGTATAGTTAGCACAAGGGATTTAGTACTAATCTCCAAAAAGGGTATTTTATCAGGTGCCTAAGCCCATCCTACCCATAGTGCACATCCACAAAACTGCTGCTCAAGACCCACCTTTGTTTTTGCCAGTAAGTCTGTGCCAAGCAACCTCCATGTTGCCACAGAGAATGAACTACCTGGAGCACTTGGCCCTGAGGTCTGAGTCAGTTTTCTCAGATTTACTCTCACTGTGCTGGATTGTGTTTGAGAGGTGTGACGGTCAAACGGAGTCTGCATCAAAGGTGCAGAAAGCCAGAAATTTTGTAGCTGTATCCATGTTCCCCAAAAGACCATCACTGGGAAAGTACTTCAGGAACATGACAGATCCATGTGCAAGACCTTGCTCTCAAAGAAACAGAAGCCCACATTTTCTTCTGAAATTTTCTCTGACTTGCTGGGTCTTGATGTTTCACTGCAAGCCTTTTTCTCTCTAGCTTTTTGGCAATGGAAAAACTAGGATAAAATACTTACCTTCAGAAGAGCATGCACTGCTACAGACCCTGCACAGAGAAGAAGAATTACCTGTCTGAGTAGAGATAGGTGCCCAAGCTTACCTCTGTACGGTGTCTTCTAGTTCTTGCCACCCCAAGCGAGTTCTCACTGCACTGGTTTCCCCAAGGTGTTTAACTTTCCCTCTGCTCTAAATGGGAGCAGAAGCTCCTACTTTGGGGCTGAAGACTTCAGGGGATCATTGAATGTTTTGAGAATCTGAGCATTTTTTTTGCTGAGGATTTCAGTGTCTCAGGCTGTTTCAAAAGGCTGTGAGGCCCTAAATCACCCAGACAATTTTAAGAATGTTACCTAGAATCACTACAAACGGTTTTGGTTTGCAAACACATCTGAGGTAAGTGACTGTGCATTTGAATAATCCCATTGAATTCAACAGGACTGTTGACATGCATCAGGTTAATGTGTATGTGCTTGCTGACCCAGACCTAAGCAAAGATATTCTACCAAGATTTTCTCTTCTCCTTCAAACAATGGCTGCGCTACTGAATAGCATTCAGACATTTCCATTTTGTTTTTGTAAAAGTCCATTGTTGCTTTGTTGTTTCTAAGTCAACAAAGCTTCCTCTGTTATTGTCCACAGCTGGCATGTTTCTTACTATCTTATTTTTCCCTTGATGTTTATAATTCATTGATATTATATAAATTTGTGAGGTAATAAGATTTAAAAAATAGCTAGAATTAAATTGCCGTGTTGTTCTGGGATATTACCATGGTTGTTGACTCAGCAAAAGGCTGGGTTCCCCAGTGCTATTCTAGAATTTGTGTTAGGAGAGCATTTATCGCTATATATAGGTGTTTTTCTGGAACCATATGAAATATGAAAACACAAAGAAGTGCATAAATAGAAATTAAAAAAATATGTGAAATAAGGACTAATCTGTAGATCCTCATTGAGCCGTACTGTACCATCTTGCTGAGATTATTATGATTTCATAGTAGAAATGAGAAGATACAGCTATTTCTCGTATCAGTACATTTTTTTGGTACATGGAATACAGGTTGTAAAATAGTTTGCACTAATGGGATCCAGCAGTATTCTCTGTTTGTCCTAGTAATTAGGAAAAGATATAGTATCTAGCTCTGTTTAAACCTATTTTTCCTGAAGATTGACTGAATTTGTTGCTCCGTCGTACACTGCAGCATTATTTTAGTTTATGCTTTAGGGATGGGCACATAAGGTGACACAGTTCAAAGGCAGAGCTGGCCTCTGGTGACACTACAGATATGAAATTGAATATCCTCAGCTTGAATAGTAGAGTATTTCTAATGTTTATATTTCTGAATGGGTTTATTGAAAACATAAATAAAAGAAAGGTGAGTCTCACCTTCCATTTCTTCAGAATGGATAGGGCAGAGTGCAGACGTTTAATTTTATGAAGTGAAATAGGAAGCCAGGGGTTTGTGTCTGTTTATTTCAGGTGACTGCTTAATTTCTAAAAGCAGTTTTCGTAAGTTGTAATGAAAGAAAAAATTATTATAATTACCACTGGAGGAATTTTTTTTTTATTTCTCATTATAGAATATTGGTTAGAAGTGTTATGATTGAAAACATGGAGACTATTTCAGGACAGACTTCAATTTCCACATCTTAGGGAATTTTGATTTAGAAAGCTTATGTTCATAGAGTATCTTGAGTTGGAAGGGACCTGCAAGAATCATGGTACACATTTATTTCCTGTCTGCTGAGGGGGGAATGTGGCTGGGTGTCTTGTGTGTGTGACGAATGTTTTGGGAAGAGTTACACTCAAAGACTATTTCTAAACAAGGTGAGATTTTTGGCCATTCTTGTCATGCAAGGGAGCTCCCGGTCCTCACAGCTCAGCTTCTGTGAATTTTTTGTTGCTGGTAAGCATAAGCCTCTTGCACCGAGTAGCTGTTGTTGCAGAAGGTGCCTGTCATGAGAGATGACGGTCACGGGAAGAGGGCTCTGAGTAGCAGGGCAGAAATCTCAGTCTTAACTCTACATGGCAAAGAGCATGGTTAGTTCATTGGGTTGACAAGTACATAAAGTTCTAGATGGAGCTTTTTCATACTAAATCGTTTGATTCATAGATGTAATGAGGTACAATAATAAAAAATAGAATTTAAAACACAAAAGCAAAACTTGTTTGGACACTCATAAGGGGATGTTGCAGTTCTATTTCTGTCTTGGTCCTGCAAACATCCTGCAGCAAAATCTGAAAGATCCTGGGCTGCCAACTAACTTAATGGGCAGACAGGTATCTTTCACCAAGGGAAAGGTTATAAAGGAAGTAAGTTATTAAAATAAATGTCTCACTTCTTTCCATTGCCTCTTATTCATGCCAAAGTTCAGGTTTAGCCTATTGTTCAGGTGGAATATGGATGATGCTCTGAGGTGGCCAGAGATGTCTGCGTTACAAGAGGTCCCTCTGAGCAGCCCTGACAGCTTAGTCCTGGCTTCCTCTCTCAATGGCTATTGAAGAACATGACTGAGGGGACCAAGTCTTATGGGACTGTATAGGTGAAGACTTTGGCAAAGATGACAGTATGCAAACATAAAATATTCATCTTCTACATTTGTCCCGTGATGAAGTTCATCTCTGAGCTCAGAAAAGGGATGTTTGTGGAGAGGCAGGCACTTGTGGCCTTGCACGGCACCTGGTGTTTCAGGGAGATGTAGCTTGGGCATGGATACAGAGCTCCCGCATTCAGAGCAGAAAAAGCCAACCTGGAAAAGCACCATGCTGAAACCTGCCAAAGGTGCCGAGGGCTGAGGCAGCTGACAGAGAAATTTGATGAATAAGATGTTGTGCAGCTAAATACATTAGCAGACCATGAGATTCTTGAACACCCTGACAATGAAGGCTGCCTAAACACTCCAGCTAAACAGATAGACACAATCTGATAGTTTGCGGGGTCTGGTGGAAATTATTTCACAGCCTGTCTATGAAATTCAAGAATGTAGGATTTTGTTGCAAATCAGGTCTGGTTTAATTTAATGAACTAGTATTAACAAGCTTCACGTTCCGCATCTTTCACTGTCTCTCAGCTGTGTAGTATTCATTAAAAAGAATATATGCAAATTTTAACAACATAAACAGAATTTAAAATAAGGAATAACACAACAAACACTCAAGAAAGCTTTCTGGTTTTCCTTCAGGATGAGTCGTCTATTTGCTATATCCTGTCCTCTAGTTTGTCTTTTAAAATGCTGCCACTGCATCAATTAGAAAGAAAAGGCCACATCTTCACCACTCCAACAAGGGCACTGGGGAGAACTTTCCTAGCGTTATCCTATAAAACAGACCTTGGCGAGTGGATCAAATCTCGCCTCCACTGGGGTCAGAAGGAGCTTTGCCTGAAGGGCAAAGGTGCCCTCTCTGTCTGAAGCCAAATCTTTTCTTATACGTCAAGAACTCTTCATGGTAAAATAGAAGAGCAGATGCCATCCCCTTTCACTGCTTCTCCAGGCAAAGTGTAAACCTCAGTGCATTCAGCAGTAAATTCCTTTAAACATTTACGTGAGCTGAAATTGCTTCATTCATTGACCTTTGCTCAATGTGCAGCACTTCATCCAACCACAGCTGCGTGTATGAGATGGGCAGCACAGGTGGATTGCCTGTGTTATAAGCCTGAGTTTTGTCTTTTTTTCTGGATGGTGCTCTGCTTCCTCTTTCTTCCCTTTTTACCTGGTCAGTTGAGTCTCATCAGTTGTCTCTTCCATGGCTTCTGAGAGCTGTTATAGTAATGGATGCCCTTTCTGATGAGAGAATGGTAGTTCCGTTGCATTTGCCTTCTTTTTTGTTGGATTTACGATTTAAGAGTTTATGTACCAATCCCCACAGCAGTTAGTTATCTACCTTAATCACAAACTGTTGCCGTCTTTTGATAGCGATAATAACAACTGAGGGAAAAATACCTTCTATATTCCAAGTCCTAAGGAAGCAAGATTTGTGGAAGATGTAGCCGCAAAAACAATGCTTGTGGAACATGCCACACTTGCAGCAGTGGAGGCAGTAGTCCTCTGATGGCAAGGCAGAAAACCAGGACTAACAACCTCAAAGCACAATTACTCTGTTGGCGAGCTGCCATAAAAGAACTTGTAGTCGTGACCTTGAGGATCAAAAGGTCTACAGTCCTCCGTGTTTTAGGCCCTAGTCCAAATGAGCTCTGACCACTTCCTGAACAGAGGGGAGTCAGCAGCATTTTGCTGAGACCAAAAGCAGAATGTTTGAATGCATGTCTAGAAGTGCAAAATGAAATTTAACTTACTGATTGGAGGCAAGGGAGAATGGGGATGGGAAAATGAGCCAGATGTACCAAGTTTATAGACAGCTAAAACAATGCATTGGCCTTGCTTTTTCTCAATTAAAAATACTGGCTGTTTTAAATCTTTTATTTCGTGATTTGTTCGGAAAAAACTGAATTCGTTATTGCATTTCATTAAATGGTAGATTGTACATCGTTTTATTTTACCAAATGAGAATTGGAGCAAAGTAGAAGTTTAAGCTTAAAAACCATTCTTGTTGTTTAGGTGTATAATTCTTTCTCCTGCTTTGCATGCCTGGAACTAATGTGGCATTAAGTATATTCTAATTTTAAAGAATTTAATACATGCATAATCTGCTTTACAAGCAGAGATTAGATTTTTTCATATTAAAATAAATTGGGACAACTGAGAAGCATAACTTAGGGCATATTCATTTGAACAAAATAGGCAAAATCTTTCATTTTTTTAACATTCTTTTTAAAGCATTGATATACTATACTTTAAAGAGTATTGTGTGAAGATTTCATTGAAAAGGACTCTCATGTTCTGTGATTTCAAAAAAAAAATTAAGGCAATACAATTGAACGTATGGGTAAGCTTGTATTTATTGTATGCATTAGTTGTTTCAATATTTTAAAACACACAAACAGGTGCTTATATACAGTTCAAAACATCCGACTTACTGCAGAATTATTTGCTAAAAACAAGAACAAACTCTCAGCTTTGGGAGATTTTCAGAAATATTCAGCAACTTAAGATGCCTTCATTTTGGTTTTGGGGTTGCAGCTGGATCTGACTCCCAGCAAGGCGTAGAGCACTTACCTCTGAAAATAAGTTCCCTTAGAAAATTGTACCAATTTCAGCATCCAAAAAATGGGGGGTGGAGGGGGTGGTGGTGCATCACAAGGCATTTTTAAAAATGTTCCACAACGTCCACTGTCCCCAACACATCCTTTTGTTCTCTCTCTCAGTAACAGAAGTCAGTATTAAAGCTTATGGGCAGAAAATTATTTTTCAGACATCAGAATTGACCTGTTTTTTGTTGCAGAAAGTGGGTGAATCCTGCCAGACTCCGGAGAGGTATGGCATTTCAAACTTTAAATAAGAGAGTAGCGTCAGGGAGCTGGCATACACTGAGACTTTCTAAACCTCACAAAATTCTTCTGAAAAAAACCCCATGCTCCTTTCTAGGAATAATTTTTAACCATTTGGTCTTCAGTGTTTGAGAGAGTCTCAGGTTACTACTAAAAGGACTTTCAATCAGCATGTGAGCCTTTTACAGTGTGTACCATTTTATTTGCGCCATATCTCTTTTATCAAATTAACACATAAAAAACTGTCATAACAATTTCACATACTTTTCACCTAAGTGACCTTCCGTAGAGTAGATCTCAGCCAAGGAATAATATTACAGGCGTAATCCTGTTTCCACTGATGTCCTTTACAGACTTGCAAGTAAATACACTTGTTTCTGTCTCTCACAAGTCATAAACAAGAACCTGACCCTACTCTCCCTCTCTCTCTCGCACACACGCAAATACATGCACTTAAAGACCCATCTACATAAAGATTACAAGTGTCTATGCCTCAACAGAGTCAGAAACAGGACACTATCTGTCCTCCTAATTTTCTTCCCTGTGAAAAGGCTATAAAGTTCTTACAAGATTTGTTATGGAAACAGCCTCGACTGCATTTCCTTCCTCACTGTTTAATTGCTTTGGTGGCATACACTTGTAACATCACCTTGTTTGGGTCTAATATGGGAGAATTTTGGATGCAAAGCAGGTTTCATACCATATCTTCTTACGAATCCTGAGTCCACTCCTTTTTTTTCCCTACCATTTCACAAAGAAAAGGCTTTTCCTTTTTGTCGCTCTATTAAGAAATTCACATTGCCAGGCAGACAGTGCCCCAGATCTGGCTCTCCCCAGTTTGGGCACAAGAGGATCTGCGGTGTGATGGCAAGATGTGGTAGCAAGCTGAAAGAGGTGGAGGAAGCTCATGAGCTGTGCACCCAGCTCTGCGGGGTGCCTGGCAGCCCTCCTCCTGCCTAGGGGTGCCCCAACGTGACCCCCACAAGGCAACAGAGAGCACCCACCAGACGTTCCCGCTGAACTCAAAAGGTAGCATGGGAGTCATTGCCAAGCAGCATCTCTAATAGGGCTCCACAAGACATCTTCAGATAGTTTTCTGTCCTACGTGCTGCAGTGTGGTGTACGATGCCAGATCATCATAGGCCAATAAGATATAAAATATTTTCAAAATGACATGGCAGTGCTTCTATGATGACGAACGGGGGAAGTTAGCAGTGTTGAGCAGTCTCCAGGCCATTACCCCCAGGAATTTACTTTCGCTGCACTCCAGGAGGCAATAGAAGCGAAGCGAGAGCCAGAAGTAGGCAGAGATGGTTCTTTAGTACCAGAGTCAGGCTAAATACTTGCTACACAACTCTTTTATATTTGAGGGGTACTTCAAATCCTACAGTGCATTTATTTTGCCAAATAGTGAAGGAATCACAATTTTTTTCCCCTCCAAACTGGACCAGTATTTCAGCGGGAAAGTATCAGTTTCCAAATATGAGTAGCTCTTTTCTGTGCAGCAACTGGCATCAAAACTTCTGGGTTTCTGTATGCTTTTCATGTAAAAAGTGCCACATATCATGTATCAAAAATCATAATTTGAATGCATTCAAAAAAATTGTCATGGATGAAGTGGGGACATTGCTTTTATTTTTGGTCTTTCACATATAGAACATACACTTAAAAAAGAGGTCACTGCCACAGGTTGCCCTCCAGATCTCATCTGCCAACGCATACAGTACGTGCTTGTCTATACCGCAGAAAAAGGGTGCCTGTATCACCCATGGGTGTTTTGCTTTGGTCCAGAGCATCAATAATGGTGCACACCCCTGGCAGTGTGGTTTTTTGGAATGGGGTAACCTCCTGGCTACATCCACCAGGCTCTGGGGTCGATATGTTTATAAATATGTTTATAAAGAGATATTTTTCTGAACAGAGGTGGGCATAAACCATGCATAAAGGAAAACGAGTGCTTAAATAAGCTTTGCTGATCACAACCTTTCTAAAATAGGTATTTCTTCCTAATTATACTTTTAATTATACTTAAGCAGAGAAGCACTTTCTCTCTCTTAAATAAAAAAGGGCAATTTGATACAGAAGTCCAGAGGTGGTATATCGTTTTGATAAAAACTCTTCTGTGTAAATCAGGTGAGAAATTTAGGAGAGACGTTATTGGATTAGCTGCCTTATGGAAAGCTAACCCTGCTGGTATCTCAGACACATTCTTCATTCCTCCATGAAGCAGTTATCTTTAAAACAAGTTAGTGAAAGTTTATACATAAGTATAGTATCCATATTCCAATTCAATTATATGAGTCATCTCCACAGGTTAAACAGAAGATGCAGGTATTCCAGTCTGTTTTGTAATTCAGATCATTTATATGCATTGGGTAATGTGATTTATAACCATATTTGCACTTTGAAATAAAAAAGGGACTCAGAAAGGAGATACTAACACCTCTTTAAATATATTGCTTTATTTTTCATGCTGAAACCACTTGACCTGTGCAATACTAGGTTCTTTACCTATACAAATAAATTTAAGGCTTAATCCTTAATAACACATACTGCAAACATTCAAGAGCTGCTAAAGTTATCAAATTAGTATTAGGGGAGGAAAAAAGAATAACCTGCTTCAGCAACAACAACAAAAATAAACCAGCTGCTTTAATTTAAAGTATTCTTAGGAGAGGAGGCTTTTTTATTAAGTGAAAAAAATCAGGAAAAAAAGCTTTTCAAAATAGGCCAATGCATTGCTTTGAACTATATTTATAAAATATTTAGCTGTCTGCTAGAATGGAAAAAAAATAATATTTTTATTAGACATACTTATAAATCATTGTCAAAACATTTACTGAAGCTTGTGGTAAACATTACTTATAGCAACACTGAGCAAACAATTGTTGCTATATTAATTTTTTCCATTAATAGTAAAATGGCTGTTTCCTCCAAAATGTTATTTAAATCAGAAATGTGTATTTTTCCTAGACATATATATGTAAATATTGTTCCAAATCTGGACAATATTCCTGTATTTGGTTTTGGACTTTTAAAAATGGTCCATTTTTAAAATGGACGTTTTTCTGTCTAGAATGTACTTATTTTCGGATGCAGCTTTGAAAAAACAGCAACATGTTAAGGCTGCTACATGATTGTATGTTAGCAGTCTGGCATTACATTCTGTATTCTTTTAATTAGATTAGCAGATTATTATTGTAGCTGATTAGAGTTTAAAGTAACTTTATAAAGTAAAATTTAGCCATCACATGATTTAAGGTGCTGGGCAAGAAGTAAAATTACTGGAGTTTGAATCCATATAGTTACTTTTGAAAAAAGCTTTAAAACACTGCAGCCATTGTCATGCATCCTTGCAGATGTGCTTTCTGAACGTACATAGATTTTTTCATAATGCAACATGGTCATTTCCTTTTAAATACTAAATTGTTATTCCATCACTGGAACTACTTCTTCGAAACTTAACTTTTAAATTAAATAAAAAATATTCATAAAAGAAAGCATCATGTCTGCACCTAGTAAAGATAATGGATTTTTTCCAAAATGAGTCCCTTAAATAATGTATTTCTATAATGTTGATACAGTAGTATGCTATGCAAATATATATAGTAAAAATTATACACATAATGAATACTAGATGCAAAATATATTTTTGATACACTTTGTGCATATGAGGTACATATAGGACATTACAATGTGTGAGGAGTTTATTAAAGTTTTTCATATTACTACCATGGTTTGATTGCAAATCTGAGAGATGCTTAACCTCTACAGTGAATTGTGTTAAAAATAAATAAAACACAAAACACATAAAAGCTGTTTATCAACAAAAGTACTTTCATTGGTAAAAATCCCCCAAATCTTTTCATTCAGTAATCCTTGTTTTACATCCCTCTCAGTGAAATATTCTATATAACAAAAATTTTTATTTGCGAGCAACAGAAATTCCATTCTGTAATTAAAAAATGAACAATTTCATACATAATATTTTAGCTTCCAAAAAATATTTATGAAATATCACAGAGATCAAGTGTTTGTTTTTGAATACCTATGACCTGTTTTGAATACCTATGACCTGTTTATTTTTAAACTAACTATACACTGTCTGTTTTATATTAACATCCTAATCATTACTAACCTACATATTTGCTGCACACTCTTAACACTTGCTTTACAACATAGTTTAAGTTCTGACTCTGTAATGAGAAAGCAGTATTTGGAATATTAGGGAACACTTAGGGAAAAAAATCCTGACTTAGATATAGCATTTATAAAGCTATGGATAATTATTTTCAAAACAGTGATTAATAAGTGTCCATTTTCATGTCATCATTGGGAATAGATGCAATCTCACTCAGGCACCCTGCAATTCTGTTTAATACAAGTGTATCCTAGTGTAAAAAGGAGCTTGTCATACTTATCTCTAATGGTGAATGATTTCTTTCCCTCTTCCTGAAGACACTTTGCACCCAATATTCTCAAATCCTATCATGCTACAGGCTGACAAATAAGCTAACAACAATGTAGGTAGCAGGCTACATTTATGTGTAGGTCTATGTTCTCTAGAAGATATGCAGAAGATAACTGGATCTTCTTTGCTTGTAAATCGGACAAAATACACATATGAAGAGATCTGCTTATTGGAACAGACACAAAATTTTCAGTAAAATATCATGATCTGAGAGCACAATATACTGCAAAGAATCATTGCATTTTCAGAAAGTGGGAGGAAAATTAAGCATTGTTTTCTTGTCGTTACTGCTGGAATTCTTCAAAATGCAAAAGCAGAAAGGATCTGTCATTATGCCAGTGTTGCAATTAATACCTGCAACTTCTGGTTTTCACGTTTCTGCACTTTCTATGTTTAATTCTATTTTCAAGCAATTGTACTGTATGAAACAGACAACAATTTGTCCTGATTCATGGCTTAGGAGGAGCAGCTGATTAATCCCATGTCAACAGTCTTGACCCTATGCAGAAAATAGAATCATAGAAGGCCTGCTTAACAATATATCAAGGGTACAGTTGCTTATTTTCTCTGGTTTGTAAAATCTATAAATCACCCGCAAATGCAGAGTAAGTTAGGACAGTGTAGTTCAGTCATTATCACTTTTATCCCTTTTTTCTCTTACACACAGTAAATGCAGTTTTTTCTTTTAAATATTTTGGTGTAAAACAACCAGCATGTTACCATCAAGTTTTTCTGTATGCTATCAGCATATAGAAAGAATCA
This sequence comes from Gymnogyps californianus, assembly GCF_018139145.2. Classification (NCBI taxonomy): domain Eukaryota; kingdom Metazoa; phylum Chordata; class Aves; order Accipitriformes; family Cathartidae; genus Gymnogyps; species Gymnogyps californianus. The sequence continues at coordinate 39,052,408 of NC_059472.1, forward strand.
TATGTATTTGTTTGTTGGTTTAGGCTCATCTTTTCACGAACAGCGAGATCCGTACAACATAGCAGTCCCATAAAGCAAAGATACCTCAATTCCTTCCATAAAATGCCTAAACGTCATGGCTCAGTGCTGTAAGTGCTGACTCATGTGAGTAGGCTTTACTCTTCCGAGAAGACCTATTGGCTTCAGTCGGGCCATTTATCCTAACGAGAGCTTGCAGAATTGGGTCCTTCCAGCAAGGTGCTCAAAGATTATTTTTGTTTTTTCAGGGTGTAAGTTTTGCAGGATATCCTTTTAATTGTTTAACATTTGAAAGGAGTCCAATTCTGCCACAAATGTGTATAAAAAAATTGTTCTTCCACTAATGCGTTTGCTTAAGTATGAACATACAGTATCTGGTTTATATTAGTCTGTCTGAAATTGCTGGGTAAACTGGATGAAATAAAACATACATAACAGTCTTTTAAAATGTGGTCATAGGCAAGAGACAACAGAATGTACGCTTTTTCATTTTTAGTAGTGAAGCACAGTGACTCGCCCAAACCAGTTTGGAAATACTAATGAAAGTTTAAATTTTAAGGTGTGCATTTCTACATGGCAGCTCCAGAAAAGAATGTGCCCTTTATTATTGTAAGGCATACACTGCTAGGTAAAAAAAAAAAAAAAAACCAACAAAAAATGTACATAACATAACTAAATAAAGCCAAAATCTGTGGAAATCGTCTCATGTAAACTGCATAATAGCACTTCAAATGGCCCCTTTCTGTCATCCACTGTAACCATCACATTCCCATTTCTGCCGCAGTCAGGTGAACTGTCAAAGAGCTATTACGGTTGGCTGCATAGAATTCCGAGGAAAGACAAATCTGTGCAATTTTCTCCTTGGACAATAAATGGTTCTTTTGGTGCCTTTAGGTTTTCCTAAACAATTTTGGTAAAGAAAAAAAATGAGTTTTTAATTTTTTTCCTTATTTTTTACATGTATGCGATAATGCAAGGGGCTTTATTTGGGCTGAAACCTTTACTATGAATGTGTAGCTCTTTGATGGATGCACATTAGCATTCCAGTATGTGGGTAAGATTTATATATTTTTTCCTTTTCTGATACATAATGTAGCCTCAAGTAGATGCTTAAGACGGTATGATGGCATGTTATATTTTAGTGTGGGTTTTTGCACTATTAAAAGAATGTGTACACATCGAGTGGAACAACGAAATGTATACAGAAATGTAAAAATCATCCAATCTATTATTAAAAACTAATAGCAACCCTAAAATATTAAATGCATTTAGTCTTTCATGCCTGTTTAAAATACTGCATGCTCAGAAGTGAATACGTTATTGTGATGTGTAATACTGCATCTTCTGATAAGCCTTATCTCATAAATAAAAAAGACGTATAAATGACGTGCTTCTGAAAGGTTTTTCTTCGGAGGCAAGTATTTTGTCCATGCTGGTGAGGTATGTCATATAAGCAAAATGAGAGTTTGATTATGTCTTTCATATAGTTAATAAACACGTGGTTGTCAGAAACCACAACGAGGTTTCTTGCTGGTTGTTTTCGTCTTCTATAAAAAATTAAGGTGTTTCAGAACTGACCTTTGCTCTGTCGAGTCATCTCCCTTTTTTCAGTTCAGTTTGCCTTACTGATCAGCAGCATAAGCCAAAATTTTTATGTCCTTAGAAAGAGGGCAAAAGACCACTCATTCTTTTAATTTTTTAAGTTGGATTTTTTTGTTTCTTACGTACATGATTTTGCTAAAATTTGAGACTTTTCAAATTAAAAAAAGCAGTCCTGGATTTTAATTATAACTCTGTTGCTTCACCAGTGAATTTCCTCATAGAGATTGCCTGTTTTGCAGCTCTTCTAAGTCGTAATTGTTAAATAAGACATTCTTTATATTTAATTCAGAGCTATATTAGAGTAGAAATCGAGCTGCATTCACTGTTTTTACTCTTTTAGAAAATAAGATTTTAATTTGGTACCTCTTTCTGGAAATAGCTTTGTTTACTGTATTCTACATATTTATAACTACACCTCCCTATACAGTGTTAAGGGCGTAGCCCCACAAATAAATTTAACATACACAGGGAATGGTCCCTGCCCCAAACCGTTTACATTTATGACAGAAACTTCCATTTTGAAGCACTGTCATAGCATTCCTGAAAAACTAACCAACATGATGGAGATTAGTCAGAGAGAACCCAGCCCTTAGTCACAGAGCTTGCTTCTGCTCTTTTCAATAGACGGTGTTACAGGAGAAGAGTTTTTCTGTGTGCTAATCTGATGATTCTTCCTGCTTTTATTTCCCCCATGGAGGATGTAGCATCTACAAAGATACTCGATGTTTTTTTACAGATAGTACAGTTTGGAAAATGTTGTTTGCAAGCTCATTTGCTTCTGCGTTTTGTTTATAAGCAGAATATCATTCATTTCTGCGTATCTGCTAGACTGGACAAATCAAGGTGACAATCCATGGTTAACTCTGTCAGGCCCTTTGTCCTGCTGCTTCTGTGGATTGAAATACAATGGAAACAAAGTGGAATATATAACCGTCCAGCTGCCTTGTTGTGACAGCGCGGCCCCGTATTGCAGTGCCTCAGCCCCTGTTTGCCTATCGATAGCCAGTCCATGAGATGACAATGCAAATCCTGTGAAAGCTCTCCTGCGAAATAAAAAATCATGTCAAGCGGGGGGAAAAAAATCAGACTTGCCTTGAAAAATAGAAACTCATAAAAGGCTCTGGTTTCGGCGCAGTTGCTACATTCAGATGTAGGGCCTATTTTTTTAACTGTGGCGTGCTTCTAAGGGATGCAGGTAGGCTCGTGTGTTTAAATCTATCATATGGTGTCTGCTTACAGGGCTCTGCATTGATGTTACTTTTAAGGCAGTTTATATTTCATTTAAGCATGCAATTCATCATCTTTACAGTGTTGATGTGACTGGCATCAGCAGCGTTATTTAATTAAATTTGAAATTATTGTACAGTAAATACAGGCTTCCAACTAGCCAGTCCAAATTAAATGCTGAGGTCTATTTCTTACCCATGGTGTTTCCAATTTAAATGTTCATCCAAAAGGTTACACTTCACGGGTTGAAATCATTTTTATGTTCTAACTGTTGCTAAACCCAAAGATCAACTGTACGTGAGTCCTGTGCATCTATTAGCTGTAGGAATGTGTACACATTATCTATATTTCTCATATTCCATTTCATATTAGTGATTTTATGACTGATGCTCCTTAAGCACCATTTTTCTCCCGATACTTTGTCTCTTCTGTCACGTCAGCCCAGAGCTGCTTTTGCAAAAAAAAAAAAAGTCTTTCCTCCATTTTGTTTCAGCCTGGTAATCAAGCAATTAGCCCACAAAATGGAGGTACTCCGCTCCGCTTCTCATCCTACATCTTACTTCGGGTGGGCTTTACCTGCGTGCAAGCAGCAGGCAGAGCACTTTTCTGCCGAGCCTGTGAAATCAGCCCCTGAAGAGCATTCCCACGATGGCCTGTAAGTGGCCACCGCTTAGGGGGACTCTGGGAGGAGGGAGACCTTCCCAGTGGGATCACCGGAGAATTACGTATGGCACGTGCGCTACCTGCAAATTCTGCACCAGCTACGTGAGAAAGCGTGTGGCTGTGCTCCTTCTCCAGCTGTACTCACTCCCTAATTTTATAACGACCTGAAAACATGTGGTGAGCCAAACTTTAAACGGTGGGAACATTGTTGCTTTTCACTTCACATCTTTTCTTTCAAAAAGGAAAGAAAAGAAAAAGAAGAAACCAAACCAAATCAAACCAAGCCAAACCAACAACACCATTTGTTTTATGTTACAGCTTTCCACAGACAATTCACAACATGTCTAGCAAGGAATCAGACCAGAAATACTGTCTCACTCCTATCATATATATAATACAGCTTTTGAATACTGGAAAATCTGTCATCCGTTAAGTGCAGCTCAGGTCTTCTGTGTGAAAAGCACAAACCTTTTTTTTTTTTTTTTTTTTAATGCAGTGCTGCCGTGTCTGCACTTTTTTGAAATTGCATATTTATCAGGTTATGAATTATTTATGAGTGGGGAAGGGAGGGGGAGGGCTGGAAGGGGAAGGAAGAGTGAGAAAACATATGCTTGGGCAGAGGAATACCTTAAACGAATTCACTACCAAGTCTTTTGAAGGATTACTTGTAATTACTTTTTTTTTTTCCTTTTTGTTTTGTTTCTCTTGTGTTTCTCTTGGTCATCTGCTATTTCTATTGTGTTGTCAGTTGGGTTTATTTGGCTTTTAGGGAGCATGAAGGGATTGGGGATAGTGCTTGCTATGAGTTGGAAGATTTTGCCGCGGAAATGAATTGAGCATTTCTTTGACTTCTAAAGTACAGGGTGTTTAATAAATATTAATCCTTCAACTGTCAGACTGAATTATTGTCAAAAAGAGGCTGACAGATTGAGGATTAATGACATGTTTCATAAATTAGAAATGAACTATCAGCAGAATGTCCAAAGTAGGGATCAAGAACAGACCTGATTTGTACCTTAGACCAGTTGAACATCCCATCTATGTCAGACCTGAGCTCAGACTTATGCAGAAAACAAAAACAACCCTCCCTCCCTCCCGCAAACACACCTTCTGCTCTTCATGCACCAGAATCTGACATCTAGATCCTTTCTTCTTTAGGATCTGTGTGTACCGAAATAGCAAGGTTGTCTCAGACACCAGATAATTTGATTAGACAGAGTCAGATCCGTATTCTTTTTTACAGTTTTGTAAGAGGAAAATTGGGGGAGGTGGAGTAATTTCTGTTCAAACATCTCAATGTTGTATTTTCCCACTACGAAAAATACAACATCACAGAAAGCTGAAGACATGGCATTATAATGGTAAATTGTAAAAATGGTAGCTGCCTTTTCAAAAACACACAGAATTTCCAATATAAATTATGTATTAAAGGAAATGTGTTTGCATAAAACAAGTAGCAGTAATTTAATATAAGGTGACAGGATTTTTAGGAGAGGCTAATGTGTGTCAAAAAATATCATGTATAGTCTTTAATCAAACTCATGATCCCCAGTTGAATGATTGCTTGTAAAGCTGATTTTACTGTATTTTCTAATTCACTAAAAGCAAATCTCTCTCTCTCCCCCCCCCCCTTTTTTTCCTTTTGTGATTATTAGGGGAAAATTAAGTTTAATTTGTGTAAGACCAGGTCTTTTTGGGGTGACTGAATCAAACAAGCAGTCATTTGGGGTGCCGTTCTTTCTCTCAGCACAGAGGTACACAATATGAAACTGGGCTACCAGAGTGTATAAAAATGTTTAGCTTAATCACTCCCTAATGACAGCGACTTATGTCCTTAGTGCAGTCGATTTGTTTCCTGGGTTTTAAAAGTAGATTATTTCCATGGTGCAGGCTTAGTGTAAGCTGTTGAGAAACCACAAGCACTGCACTTCAGCCTGAGTTTGGGACGTTCGCCAAGGGTAATCTGATTAAAAGGGCATTTTTTACAACATTGTGGTGCTTTGAAAATTCTGTGCAGCCAGATAGAGTAGGGCCAAAAAAAAATTGCTTTTTCAAAGCTAACAGTTTAGCCTGAGCAGAATTAAAAGCGTGATAAGCAGCATCACTGGAATGATTCTCTTCGACAGTCTTGCAACTGGATAAACAAAGCATCCTTAGTAACACATCTGTTACAGACCCACAAGCAAATTCATGATCTATTTAATGCAAGGTTTTTGCTTGTTTGTTCTGCCTTTAATCACATTTGCTTGCTGCATAGGTGTGAGGTTCTGAGGCCTTGCTTTATCTATAAGAACGAAAATGTTTCCCTTTTTCTACAGTAGCTTTTCTCTTCCATGATGTGACATTTACAAATGTTCTGCTATGAAAGTGGTTATTTGTGATGTGCTCTAAGAACCAATGTTGGGTACCATATTCCTGAGAAGTTTAGCAGCTGTATGTTGTTAAAAGATAATTATCCTATCTCGAATCTTGGATTTCTTATAAGAGATAGAATGTAATACTAATTAAATATGTCATGTTTGCACACATCAGAACATACTCAAAAGAACTGTTCTTGGATCATTTGCCTTATTGAACTACTTTCATATTCTTCTGCAGCACCTAAATAAGGAAGAAAAGATAACAGATTTTTCTCCCCTTCTTCATAGCCCTGTATTTCTCTGAATGGCATGTTCATGCTGGTCTCCACACATGCTGATAGTACAGGACTGCTTACAGCAAGACATTTGTGTACACAATATACTTCAAAGTCACTGGGTTCAGTGAGACTATACAACAGATCAGACTGGCACTAGGTTCTAGTATGACAGGCAAAATTAAATTTGTTTTCTACAAAACAGGCTATTTTAGTTTGCTTATTAAATATTGAATGACAAGATATGGTTTCTTATCTTCTACTACATCACATGGCTCTCTGGAAGAGGAAAAATGTATAATGAATTAAGCTGAATTAAATTTTCCAACTCTCTTGTCTTAATTGTAGCTGCTGACTTGTAAGCAAAGCAAGAGTGCAACGCATCATAAACTACAGTTTTTCCCGAAGAGGCCTCAGTCATAAAATTACAATTATATTTCCTTCAAAATGGAGATTTATATTTTGTTTATCTTTTTCCACATAGGTCAGAACATCTGTATCTTCCTCTGTGCATGTGGCAAAGCATGTTTTCCCTGTCTCCAGGAGTACCTTGTCATTTTTCTACCTATCAGCGTTTTAAAACTGACAACCTTATGACTACACGAGCCTTTTAGATATATCACTCACAGTATTAGTTGTAATGTGAGGTATAGGCAACACTGCATTTACTCTAACTTTGGTTTACCTATCGATATATACATCCCACATTCACTCATCCGTACGTTCATACCTACATGTATCAACACATGTAATTACACAAAAGCCATTGCTTTCAGTGACGATTTTCATGATACTCAGTGTTTCTTGCTGCACCCCTCTCAAACGTATATGTGTCTATGTTTGTGAGATAAAAATGCATATAAACTGATTTTAAATCTGGTGCACGTGGAACCACAGAGTAATTCAGCAGCAGCATTTCCAGCATAAGGCGTCGTGTTCCAGAGCCCTGATGGGCTGAGAATAGCTTTGTCAGGGCAGCTCCGCTCGGGAGCCTTTGATGCAGTGCTAAGTTCAGTTTAGAGTATTTACTGATACGTGTCTTCAGCAACTGTCAAAACTGCTTGGAGCTATGAGATTCAGGCTTTTCCAATCCCAGTGACCAGCCAGCCTCCCGAGGCACGAAAAACTGCTTTAGGGTAGCTATAGTCCACAAATTCACTTCGTGTGACCATAAGAAAAGGCAGGAGGGGGGGGAAAAAAAAGCAATTTTACTGGGAGAAAGACTGAATGAAGGTGTCTTTGTGTCACACTTTATTTGCTGTGTTGTTACCACTATTCCTCAGATATGGAAACAGAGCGCAGGCAGAATTAATTGAGAAACATCTGTTTACTATCACTGTTTACTCTGGATAGGTCAGCACAGCCCTGCTTTCTGGCATACTGAATGTTGCCAAGCATTTTTTTTTTAATCTTCAAATTCAGCGCATACCTTTATTTAAAATTTTCCTTTTAAGACTGAATTTTGTGCCTCTTAAAATGAGATATTCATGCCCGAAAGATGACCTGCTGTTCTCCGGGAGAGAAGGGGAAACCATTAGAAAAGAAGAAGATTTCTTGATAATCAAGGACACCTGTGATTCTGTGTTGCTTTCGAGAGCACAAAGACCTATAGATCTGCTCTTTCTTCCAGAGTAAAATGTCTGTGATCCATAAGAAGCTCCAATCCTTTCTTTTTCTCATCCCAAAGAGAAAAAGGGAAAGAAAGAAAATTATGCGCCATCAGATCAGCTGCTCTCTGTTTCTTCTTTAAAAAGCTGAGGATGTTGCTATTTAACATAAAACCTTGTGACCTTACTACCGCGGCTGCTTTGAAACACCAAGCTATTTAATGATGCAAATTACAAACAGAGGGAAAACATCAGAAGAACCTGTCTGGAAATTAGTGTATTTGACTGAAAATTAGCTAGCTTAATCGAACTTGCAAGAAGTGGATTTTCTATTCAGAAACATGGTTTAGAGCTTTAGTCCGTCGGGGCTATTCTCAATGTGTACAGGACCTTCGGGAGCGCAAGAATTAAGGCTCTGTGTAACACCCACAGTATTGTACTTGTGTCTGATTTGCTTATATTTTACACTAAAATCCTTCAACATAAGAGTCATACGTTACGGAATAATGAGCCTTAGTTAGACAGACCAAGCAACTGTTGTGGGTTCAGGTTTCTACTTTCTTAGACCAACAAAATGATGATGTTCAGTCAGTGTAACTAAGGGCAGTATGTGTGCAGGGATGATGCTTATCCATTCATCCAAGCATGGAGGGGACCCTCCACAAACAGACTTCTTTCTTTTTGCGAGGAAGAAAGACCTCAGCTGCCTATGTCACACTCTTCTATAGCACTGGGATTTGCATTGAGAGGAGCTCTATGGGCAGGGTGATTAAGATGAAGGAGTGGGAAGGCCAAGCAGCTGCTGGTGGAAGCAAAGTGCCTCTGTCAGCGCATGCTCATCCTCGCAACTCTGCGAAAGCATCTTGGCCAGAGGATTCTCACTCTGTTTACTATTTCAGAGACCTCATTGCCAGGTCTTTTTAGGGACAGAGTGGATATAGTCCATTACCTTTTGCAAGAAAGAGCAAACTGAAACCACTGCTCCGGGTCTTCCTGGCAAATGCATATTTTTCTGAATGCATGCATACCTCTCATTTACCACCAGCACATATTCTGTTAGGAAATTAAAGGCAGAACAAAGTAGATAAGCCATGTCCCGAGTTTTGTTCAGTTTAAAAGCTCTGAGTGTGCCATGTGGACAAAAAAGACTGGTTTAAATATGTGCTTCAGTAAGTCTGTCTCCCATGTCTACACCAGTTGTGAATGGTTAACTGTAATTTATTTGGATGAATTTGCATTGCTGCCCTGGCATTAAGAATGGGACACTTCAGTATGCTGCCACTGGAAAAATAATTTGCCTAAGTAAAGGGTATGTTTTGAGCTTGCGAAGTTCAAAGCTAAGGACCAAAGAAAAATGGTAAACTAATAAAAAAATGTAAGGAAAGATTCATGCAGAAATTGTTCAAAACATTGAAATGGGAGTGCTTGAAATTAGGACCGTAAATTATCTTAAAACATAAACATCTGAAGACTGACTTCTGTTTTCCATCGTATCAGTAGGATTTCTGGGCAGTCACAGTCTGAAAATCAAGTTGTTTTTGTTAGGTACCCATATTTGGATTTAGTAGTCTAGATTTCAGCACTTTGGTTTAGATGTTTACTTTAATGGCAAGTTCTCAATGAAGATAATGAGTAAGGTTAGAAGAAAATCAGTGTTCTGGTATTTTGTCTTTTGAAAACAGGTAGTTTTAAAAGTGTGGAGAGATTTCTAAGTCTTATAGGAAATTGCCACAAAATAAAGGACTAAATAGTATATTTGTGGAAGTTGATTAAATTGGATAGTGTTTTATACTGGAGGTATTTTCATGAATATCTCCATTTTGCTAGGTCCAGAGATTTGGACTGTTGTATCACATAAGTGCCATTGATTTTCAGATGATATAGCAATATTTTATTCCTATTTTCATTTGATTCAGGCACTGCATTACCAACTGTATCCAAGAACAAATATATCCACAGAGGTATTCATATTTGTAATAATGGCTAGAGCACTCTTGCAGAAGATTCACTATTAGGAAACACTGGTGCTAACTTTATCTGTTCTTCTGCGCAGAGATATTTCTAACAAAGAAAGTCTAAGGAAAGACCTGTATTGTTATAATTCTGCTGTCATGGTGAACTTATCTTTCCATTGGGCTAAACAGCACAGATAAAATAGATATTTTTCACATTTACTTTTTTAGCACTGAAATTCCTGTGTCTCTAAACTCCGTGAAGGCTTAGGGTAAAAATGGCCATTCCTGAAAACATTTCCTATTCTTCATAATTCTGCTGGCAGTGTGGTAGAATCACATCCTTTATAGGTATCTGTCACAGTCTGATAGTGTGATACCACTTCTTCACTTGCTTTAGTTCAGCATGTCATAAATTTAACTTGCAGGAAATAACTCGTATTGCTAAGTGCTACACTTAGTTACAAGCTTCACGTTGAAAGGGAGTGATTCTGTTTTCATTCTTTTATAGGTAAAAAACTTGTTTTTTGTATTAGTAAGGAATGTTTATAGGTGTAGGTGTTGAGGACACTGGCTTTACTGAATTTGCCTTGTATTAATACTACACAAGCACCACAAAAAATAACTCTCAACGATATATATTTTTTAAAATTTTAATTCACAAAGCAAATAATTTCTACCTGTCTGTGCTCATACCAGATTAGCAGGTTATAAACACATCAGTTGAAAATAAGAGATTCGGTTTGCAATGAAAAAATAGAAACCCAGTGTTTTCCCTGGAAATGTTTGGAAAAAATTAAACAGTAGGGAAATAAGAAATAAGTATATTTTATAGAGGATAGTTAAAGCTGGGGTTAAAGTATTTACCTTCCCTTATCTTTTGTGATTGCTCTAGTCTGCAGCTTTCTCAGTAGAGCCTCTACATGCACGACTTAATTCTGACTACTACAGTTAGAATGAAAGAATAATCAATGTATAATTCCTGTTTATAAAAGAAATGCATCTAAGCTGTCCATATGAAGCACTATGCAATTAGTCTTTTGTAAACCAACAGACAGTATCTGTAACAAATAGTTATCAAAAATCACTGGAATAATTTTAAAATGATCTATCTAACACACAGAAATAGTGGGGACAAAGTACTGAAATTTAAGAAATTGATTACGAGTTGGATCTAAGTTTGGAGGAAATAATGAAAATTTCTTTATGCTGTTTTATCTGCTACATGCCTTATTTATGTTTTGAAGTGTAATTCACACCACTACAACGCAGAAGTTAATAATAATCCCTAAGCCAATGGAGAGTACTGTGCTGTTTCCCTTAAGACAAGGAAAGGCTTGTGAAATGTTTGAAAAAATGTGTTGTAATTGCTGAAACAAATGGCAAATTTTAGAGGAGAAAACAAAAACGGAATATAGAAACTGCTGGTCTCCTAGGTAAACTTAAGTATTGACAGGTCTGAATTAATAGAGACTGTTTTTCAAAAGGTTCAGTGTCAGCTATATATTGCATTTACTCATTCAGTTCCCACACTACTCTTAAGGGGATTGCTTGATTCCTGACACTGTGACAGAAAGAAACTTTGCTATAGAATAGAGAAATAATGTCTATTTTGTTCTCCAAAACAGAGTCAAATACCAAAATTCTATTATTTTAACATTTTGAGGGGATATACACACGGGGCTATATTGGACTCGGTTCACAAAAAAAATTATGGAGTTCTTTATTTGCATCCTCATTGGGCAGATACCAGTTCCTGCTAAAGCTGAATTTTAATCCTGAACCCTTAAGTATTCAACAGAGGACAGGTTAAATAGTGCAAACGAGCACTCACTGTGAGTTACCTCCCGAGGGAGTGCGTTGGAGGACCGTGCCAAGGAGCCTGAAGACTACAGTAAGAATATATATTTTGTGTCAAAGTAGCACATCCTTTGCAGTGCCCTGAAATAATCCCTCAAGGTATTCTCCTGAGGCAGAGTTTAGTCTCTGGACAGATAAGAGGCAGCTGCCAAGACCTAACTGAAAGCAGAAATGCTTTACTATACCCACTCCAGCGGAGTTTTATCAGACAAGCTATGCAGTATTATATGCCACATATAGCCTGCTGCAATTTGACGATCATCTTGAGCTGGAGACGACATTTATTAACTAAAGTGTCTTTGAAAGTCAAAAACTGTGCCCAGAGCCTCACACAAAAATTAAGAAAAACTGACTCTTCAGACACATGGTTACTGCAAACACAATTTGTTGTGCTCCAGGTACGATTCCAGAATTGTTACAGGATTTCACAGATTGGTTAATGATTTTGGTGGCAGGGCAAGTTTAGAGACTGTTCAGTTATAATGTGTATAAAATTCAGCTTGTTTGAGATGTCACAAGTTTTTTTGAAAGGGCATAGTGAGCCATATTTTGATCTTCTTGCCTACCTGGAAAGTTTTAACCCATTCAGATGATTGTGCATCTTTATAACATTACCAAAACTCAGAGACTACATTCTTGACTGGTTTGGTTGTTTTTTTGTTTTTTTGACCTGACACAACTTCTTTCACCTTTATATTTCCTTTTTTTCCCACTTATATAATTTAAATGATACTATGATTGTGAATAGACATGGATTTAATATAGGAAAATTTTCAAAATTACATTCCATATACTGAAATGTGAAAACAAAAATAGTTCTTCATATATAAGGCTTTAATATTATATTTATTTCATTTCAGATGCAATTATCCCTGAAACAGCAATTAATAAGATTTTTTTCCTGTCCTTTAAAAATGTATTTTAAACAGAAGCCACCTGCTATTTGTCTCACCCCCTCACAACTTTAGAAAATGCCTGAGATTAGAGCTACAAAACTGGAGATTCTTAAGCACATGTCTAACATATCTATAGGTAGTTTCATTAAAAGTGGATGGTCTGATCAAATTAGTGAAGTTAAATGGAGGTGGCATGTGAAACTTTGTAGCAAAACTTGTATATATTCTATATATCCTAAGTAGGAGATTCTAAGTGACAGGAAAAGATGGTTTAAACAAAATAGCCCAAGATAAAGGATCTTCAATTTAGTCATTATTTTTCATTTTTGTATCCCTCTGGACTTTTTTTTCCCCACCTCCAGACTGGTGAAGGTTCCTACATACAGACATCATAAATGGAACAGTTAATTTGTCTCTGCGCAATTATCTCTTACAGTCAGTGGGACTGCTGCCGTGAGTCAGAGTTTGCAAGTATGTTCTCATCATCTTTCTAGCAAGGAGTACCAACAGTTTCACAAGAAAGTCCAATATCCCAAATCACAACTTTCAGCCCAATTTTGCTAACAAGTTTGTGCTTTTTAAAGTATTTGAAAGTTGAAGGTTTGAGTTTTATCAGATAAAGAAGCCCAGCTCTCCAGGGTGTGCCTTTTACCTGGCTCAAGTAGATGAAGCAGTGACTTTCAAATTCTTTGGACTATACTACTTCTTCCTGAGCCTGTACCTTTGTCACCTGTATCAGACTAACCCAACACATTCAAAATGCTATGTCTACTCTCCCACCTGTGAGCAACACGAATTTTAGCCTAGCCGATGTGCTGTTCTCAAGGATGGAGCGAATGCAGTTGGCTCTGAGCATCTCATTGTGGGAACAAAGTTTTGCTGTTTTTGTCACTGGTGTTTCAGGACTGTTCTTACACGCGCACACACACACATGCCAGTTGTTGTTTCCTCACTTTCTCTAACAAAAGGAGAGCTGTTGTCAACATTTTTTTCTGCTCTCTTGGTTGTGTTTGTCGGGCAAAGATCATCATGCTCTGATTTAGTGTTTTCAAATAAGTGTGCCCTCTGGTGCAGCGCTCTATTGAGAGACAACACAGCCCAGGCAGGAGAGTTCAGCATGGCCACTAATAAAACACAAGTGCTGCTTTGTCAGGCCACGAGTGATTACTTGAACAAGTGCCAACCAAGAAACCAAACATTAGAGCGCAGCTCTTCAGACCCTCAAGACAAAGGGCCAATTGACTTTCCTCATTAGTTTTTGTGCCAAACATGTAAACACAGTTTCCTCTCTATCTTTGATGCTCAAAACATGCCAGCTTGTTAACATCTTGGGTGGTATGGTGGTTTATGAGCCTGTAAAGACTATTATGTAGTTGTGGGTTTTGTCCTAATTGAAAAGATTGGCTTATCCCAAGGATGCCTGAAACTGGCATCTTTTTGACAATTTAGAAATTCTGTTTTTGCTCTAATAGACTGATGAAACTGCCTAAAAGAAATTTAACATGCACAGGACCTTCCTCTGTCACAAATACACATTAAAGTTTTGTTAGAATTAGGATTGGTCTCCAGCTCACTGAAAAATAAAAACAAAAAAACTCCCAAGTGACAAGAGCAGCTTTGGCTACATAAATTGCCTGATGAAACCTCATTTGTAACTGCTGTGCAGAAAGCTTACTGAGATTTTTTGCTTGATATTCTTTGTTTTACACTGCTTTTATTTTGGGGACCTCTGACATTTTAACTTCCTTTGCATTTTACTCCAGTCTTTCTTGTTTCTAAATGCTGTGACTGTACAAGATAATGGAAATTGGAAGAGTTTCAAACAACCTGAAATGTTTGTGAAAGGTGTTGAATTTTAGTCAGTGTGCAGGGAATGTTTTCTCTCTTGTAAATCCCCTTCGCATATGGTGTGACTGCTGACATGAAATTTTACCAAAGTAAAACACTGAGGGTGTCTTAAAGTGGTCACTTTATGAACGACTGTGCAAGGTGGTGAGCTCTATGAACTGGCTTCTCTTTTCATTTTTTGCAAATGATATCCATATCTTTTAGCTGAAAAGCTGAGTTTACTTTTTTTTCCCCTGTACAAAAATATGATGAGGTTTTAAAAGATGAGGCTGATTATTAAGAAAAAAAACAACAAAAAAATCCTGTTTAGCTCACGTTTCCAACTAAAATTGAAAGAGGTTGATTTGCCAGCCTCTGTCTATATTGAAAATATAAACCATATAACCTCCCATTCAGGGGTCTAACGAGAACTTCATTATTGTCAATGAAGAAACTGTAAGAAATAGACACTAGTAAATTATTTTGGATTTCCTTTCAAAGTGCTAAAAGATAAGAAAGGAAAAGAAGAAAAAAGGTGTTCTGGTATTTTCTTTCGCTGTCTTACACACACACACGCACACACACACGCAGAGACACATAAATCCGTCTTTTAAAATAAAGGATCGAGCACGTGTGGAGTTACCTGCAGGCAGAGCAGTGAGCACATTGTGCTAAGTGGGAGCCCAGCTGCTGCTGGGCTTGATGACACTGAATGAAAGAAAGGGCTAGATTTTTGGTGGAGCGTTGGCAGCCAGCGCAGAGGCAAAAAAGCGGCTCTCCTACTCTCTTATGCTGAGATTCTGGGTGACACTAAGAAGAATGACTATTAGTGGAACAGGAAAAAAAATGTATGGAATCTAATGGCATCTAATATGGTATCTAGTAACGAAACTCCAAGGTGTTCCTCCTAGGCTGCCCCACAGCCAAAAGCCCCCGGTGCCTGTGTCCCTGGCTCTGCAACTTCTGGCTTGCAGGGTCTTTAGCAGGTGGCTGAGCAGGCTCCCGGGCTCCTCACCTCTTCCCCGTTCCCACTGCAGGGTTGGCTACCGGAGGTTTGGAGGTACTGTCTGCAGCTTAAGATTTCTGCCTGGGCTCTGTGTGATTTAGGTCTCAGTCTGCAAGCTCTGCTTGTTCGAGGTTTCCCTGCATCATCTTGAATTAACCCTAACCCAGGAGTAACAGCAGAGGGCTGTTAATCATCCTCAAGTGGACGGTTTGTGGACAAACAAATGGTTTCCACCCAGAGCAAGCCGGTTTTCCAAGGCAGAGCTGTATAGGAAAGATAAGGAAGCAGGCAATCTCTCAGCTACAGATATGAGCCACCTGAGGGGGTTGATGGTGGGAATCCTGCGACAGATTAAGTTTCAGATGTTTTCAAAGAGTGGTACCTGTGCTATTCATCTTGAGGGGAAATGAAGCAGAGAGCAACCTGCCTTCCTGAAAGCAAAACCACCTTTGGTACGCCACCAGGGAAGGATGAGCAAAGCTGAGGGGAGTTTCATCTGGGGAAGATATTAAAAATACCGTGCAAAATTGTGTTTTCATGCCCAGGTGCACTGTCAGGTGCCCGCACAGAGTCAGAATGGAGTCCCAGAGGGCCTTCCTGCCCCCAGCCTCGGGAAAGGGCAGGGTTAAGGAGGTCCATGGGGTCAGTGCTCAATCCAGGAGAGATTGTGAAACAGGAATTTCATTTCCCAAGAAGGTTTTACTGAATTGCCTCCTCACACAAAATTGCACTGAGACACTCCAAGCCAGTGCAGTGTTGGGACTCTTCTGAGGCTCTTAAGACTTAAATTGCTCTGGGAACAGCTGCAAGTGGGACAAAACACTGCAGCCTTATGAGTGTCCAGAATGGAAGATCTCAGCTGTTTCTATGAGAGCTGCCAGCCAACTCTCTGAAAAGCCCTCTGAAATTTCCTCAGTGTTTCAAAACTATAGCTGTCTTCTTTGGTATTTAAGGAGTTTTCCCTACCAGTGGAACTGGTACCTACTTCTCCTAGGCTTACCAGTAGTACAGGTAAAATTAGCTTCCTTGTGGTGCCAAAGCAGATTCTCAGTGCAAGGGGCAGTGACAGATTTGGAGGCGAAGAGCTGGGAAGGTCCATCTGAGTGGGGTGGGCAGGTACTGGTGAAACAAAAGAGTCGGTGAGATTAAAGGTGCTTGTGGCGATGGTTCAGAGAAATATGGGTGGGGATCTCTCCTCCTCTCTCCTCCTTCCTCAAACCCACACTCCATCTCCCTTGCCCATTGTCTTGGATTACAGGAGTCTCAGTTTCTCCCCGTACTCCTCCCTCTCCTTCCTCTTCCCAGACCTCTACTTTCTTCTTCAAGCTGCTGACCTCCTTCATCTTGAACGTCCCCCAAGAAGCAGTTCCTCTCCCATACCAATGTATACCACCCCAAAGTGCTGGGAAAGTTCAGTTATTCAAGTTCTGCCACATTCTGGACGGTGCCTTCCATGTGGGTGTGAGGATGCCATGACTTACTCAGGAAGGTGTCTTCCAGATATTCTGGATTTCTGAGATAATTTGAGTCTGCTCTCAGAGTACGTAACACCAGATACTGTCTGAGGCAGGTGATAACAGTTTTTGCTCAGGAGTGAACTTGTATATATGACAGTCTGCGTCAGAGAGCTGCAGATATTGCAGGACTGTCTGTGTTATTCTTTATGTTGGTTTTTTTCCTTCTGAATTTGATTGAAAATATCATGCAAACAACCTTTTCTGTAACATGGTGGATTGAACCAGAACTGAATTTGGCTCAATGCAGTCTGTATCAAATGTTGCATTTGTAGTTTGTTTTAAAACTCTTCTTTGCCTTTTTACCAAGTTTCCCTTAAAGAAGCAGTCATTTCAAAATGTGTTTCCAATAGCCATACATTTTTGATTGCCCAGTGTTCAGGGTGAGTACATTAATAACATTCAAAATGTGGTTTGCAGTTTTTCTGACATCTCAACACTCTGGAATTTCAGCAATCGAATTTGACCTACAGAACCCTGCACGCAAATCCCTTGAATCGATCGCGCTGCACAAAGCAAAGCCTGCTGTAGTATTGCTGCTAAAGGGAAAATTGAAGAGTATGATATTGGTGCTCTTTTGCTACCAAGTTCATCACGGCAAAATCATGAGCTCACGATAGACCACATAAGTATAATGAAAGTCTCAGCATTTTAATGTGTAAGCCAAGACCACTGCCTTGACCTTTCAAGGCTAGTAAAATGGATACAGGAATTGTGGAAGAGATGTCTGTTCTTATCCTGAAGTCAGGCAGTGTATGTAGAGATAGGGTCATTGTGTGCAAGAAACACCATTCTAGGTGTGTTAAGATGGTTTCCTATTGAAGTTCAGCATTGTACCGAAATGGTAAATTTCAGGCAAAAACGAATTTCAGACATCAGTGTGGCAGAATGAGCAGTGCATGGCGGGCAGGGGAGAGAGTCCATGTGAGAAACCACTTTCTGTTAGTTTTGTCACCAGCTAACTCTGCAAAACAAAATGATCGTCAGTAGATCAGGAAGATGAAGGTTAAAGTTAAAAAAAGGTATAAAAGTATATGTATCTACCTTGCTTCCAGATTTAGTCTCTGAGTGTTACTCATCAGATCATCTGCAGCAGAGTTTGTTGTTAGAGATTTGTAGGTTCTCAGAGATAGGGAGATTGCTCAAGCTCTAGCAGAAACAACTGGTCAAAGTACGCATTAAATCACATTGGAAACAGGTGCAAATTACTTCTTTGATTCTTCAAGTTTTTCTCCTTCTTTGTGTCTACAGCAAAGTAGCACGAAATGCCATTTATGAGGTCTACTAGTGAGAAGAAAGTACATGACTGTAGGTGTCAGATTCTTTTCTTGGTAGGGTTCATCCTCTCTTCTTCAAACCCACAGTGATTGTGTAGTGAATTATTAATGGCAAGGTAAATGCAGTTATTCTGGTGGAAAAGAAAAAGATGTGTACTGTTATTATGACTGAGAAATTGTAACATGGCAAAAGGATAGGCTGTCATTTACAAACCACTTTTATATTTAAGGTTCTCTCATTCTCTTGTTCCTCTCTAAGTAGTTCCAGACAAAAATGAGAGACTGGGGTCAAGGATGAAATTTCTTATTTAAAGGTCACTCGGTGCAGTGAGGAGACTCCCCTTGGGCCAATCCTTGCAATGAGTTCTGCACAGGCAAAAGCCTGTTCTGGCTCAGAGCAGGATTGTGTCCGATCCCCTTTGGGTCAGGGCAATAGGACTAAGGACTATCTAAAGACAGGACTACTGGTATTTAAAAAACACAGGAAACAAAGAGATATCTTTTCTTTCTTCAGCCACCTCCCTAAATTGTGGGGATGTTGCAGGCATTTCATGATACTGACTGAACGATTTATTGATTTGAGAATATTTTCTGTCTGGTGTAAAGAAAACATTTAAAATTCTCCATTTTTTCTTCATCACTTAAAAAAAATCTGCAGAAATGAGTATTTTCCAATTTCTGAATTCTTTATCACCTGTAGTTTATGTACGTCATATACTTTTATCCAATCTTCCTCTTTAACAGCCTTTGTACGTCATCTGCACTCAATCCAGAACAAGTAGAAATATGGTGTGATCTCTTTGTCCGTATGACTACTATTTATACTATATCGCCATGCTTTCTTCTTGTACAGCACCTGGCAAAATGGGATCCCAGTCTGCTTTCATGCTGCAAGACTACTGACTACAATGCAGTAGCAACACATTTACTTTCTAGATGCCTATGCACATACATAAAGAAGTTTTGTGGGATTCAGAGTAATATGTTACTCTTCTAGAAAAATATTCTTTTTCTCTGAAGCCAAGCCTTTTAAGGAGTTAAAAACATTATCTTTGTTCTTTGTTCTTTGTAATGCACAATTTTGTTCTACTTACGGAAAATGATCTTTCTGCTTTATTAAACCCATAAAAACTTGAAAGTTACAAAACCTACTGGAGAATGTTTACACTCAACAACGCCTTTTTCTAGGTAGCAATGAGGGTGGCTGCATAGTTCTGATCTGATAATTTATTTAAACTATTACATGATTGAATTTTGTTCTGGTTTGTACTCAGGCAGCTTCTCCAAATATGTTAGAGATATCCAAAGTGGGTGCAGGGCTCCCTACTTTTGTTCTTCTGCACTGATAGTTTTTAAAATGAAAGCTTTAATCTGTATTATATAGGATCATTAATTTCTGCATTTTACACTTGAGCAACAGCATTCTGATTATCTGCTGCAATGAAAAATAAGCAGCCCTGCTCCTGCAGACTTAATTACTTACTGCAGGGCCCATCCCTTCCTAGTTATGGCACGCAATCTGCAAATGGGGTCAAAAACATTATTAAAAACCAAATTACCCACTGGATGGAGAAAACAAACATGCAACTGTGACCTAGAGGACCTCACCAACATAGGAGGCAAGCCTAGCTGCACACATTACACAGCTCTACAGAATTTGCTAAGGAGCTCTGTTCTCAGTTAGACAACAAAATAAGCGGCCAAATGAGCTCATCGCACAAGATAGCCATGCATGCTATCACGGTATAAAGTGTATTCTGGCTATGTATTTTATAAATGGGGAAGGTGACTGATGTAGAAATACACCAATGCACCAAATTAGGTGCCTAGATACAGTGTGAGATTTCTAGAAAATCTGGCTTTGGCAGCAAGGACCAGGAAAGTGTCCCTAAAACCTTGCTGTGTGGCCCTCTTGAAAATTAAGCTCTATATGCCAGATCCTTCTAAAAGTGTGATTCAGCCTTGAGGAAAATTATAAATAGACTTTCAATAAAGTAAATATATTGTATCTACTATTCTTTAAAAATAGTGTCGCTTGTGCTTAAGAGCGAGCAGTAGGAATTATGAAGAATTTGGGAGATTTTAAAAGTTAATAAAATACATTAGTGCTTACAGAAACACATGAAAATGGAACAGCAAACACAACTGAGTCCTTTGAAAAAATAATAACCTATTTGTTTAAACATAGCGTAGAAGAACATAGCATGATATTTATACGATTTCCTTAGTTGAATGGATGAAAAAATGGATCTGAGATAAAATTTTCCACGTCTAAAAGTCTAATGGATGGTAATAGAATTGTAAACTATAAATGAAATGCTGATCTATTTATATTAACAGAGATACAGTATTTACTTGCAATATTTATAGCAATAGTATGCTGATCTAATTTATAGGACAATGGGCCAAGGAATCTATTGTTTTGAAATCACATAAAAGCAATAATAAAAGAAAACAATAAAATATTTAAAATGCATACAAGGAAAATAAGTCCATAAAACACACAGTTAACATTAAAAGATCATTCAGTACCATTTGGAATTTGTCTATTTGAATACATTGTATTTAATTAATTGTAAGCACTGAAAATTGCTGAAGCTTAAAAATATGATTCAGTCCAGCACATAATAGTATAATATTTTTTCTATGAAATAAAAACATTATAAATTATAAATAATAAAACTCCAGGAAAATGATCAGGTTACAACAAAACAGTAGTAAGTTATCAGCATGCAAAAATATGAGAGATGCAGACAGTATATAATTATCTAGATATCAAGAGCAATTCCATAGTAAAGTTTGTGCTGTAATTTAAACTTCAAGCAGTATTAAAATAATTTGAAAAATTTGCATTTGCTGAATTCCATCTGCAAGTCCAGCAGAATGAATCTTCATGAGGTAGGATTTTTTTTTCCTTTAATCAGGTACTAATGTTTTTCTATGACCCTGTGCCGCTGAGTTGCTGCTTGGCTTTCCTGACAAGTCCATCTGGATAGATACCCATGATCCAGACTTCTTGCCCACTGAATTGATATTTCAGCCAAAAGTCACACGGACGTTTTACTATTGAACACAGAAGGGCTTGTCCTCTTTATGCTGGAGACTTTGGAGCTGTGGGCCTCTTTTGCTTCCTGGTGCTGCACGTCTGTTCCCAAGCTCACTGGCAGCGTCAGAAGTGCCAGCGAGCCCCAGAGAGGATGGCAATGGTGAAGGGAAGGATAGGGGTGTGGATGAAGAGCTGGGGGAGAGCTGCAGTGCTCCAGAAATCCAAGGGGTGGCACAGGGAGGTTAGAGAAGGGAAGATCCTCCTTAAGACGGATTTTGGAAAAAACAGAAATTTGTTCAAGGGTTGGGAGGACTGGACGGACTAGCAGGACTAAGGGTGGCTTGTAGTGGAGGGGTGAAGACAGTCTTGCTGTGCACGTAGACAAGGAGGCCTGACAGCGGGGAGCTGGAGCTGTGCTTAGGGGCGGAGGAAGAGAAAAGCCCAACTGCATCTGAGCAAAAGCAAGGTAAAGCTGTGCTCACAGCTTCCTCTGCTCTGTGGATTCAGGTGGCAGCTGGCTCCCCAGGAGTTTGGCTTGAAATCACTTGGCTACCCCGGCCCGCCTGCACAGCCCTGTGTGCAGAGCATCAAAGCGGGCCCAGCTTTGGAGACCCAGCTCGCTGAATGGAGGTGTTGGTGTCTGAGAGACCCCGCTCCGGCTGGGGAGAGTGGGGAGCTCGAAATCCCCATCTCCTCCTGCTGCATATCAGCGGCTTGCACTGCTCCCTGTGGGGATTGCCGCGGGTTGGCCTGAATCAGGTATCTGCCGGCAGCAGAGCCCCCACCCCAGCTGGGCTGTTACCTTTGCTGACCCCCCTGCCCTGGCATGGCTGGGGACAGCACGCCTCGGGTGCTGCTGCAGAGCCCCGCCTCGACTAGCCCCCAAAATCTCCACCTGCTTCTGCACGTGAATCCCGGACATCAGAATGAAAATGCAATAGCCCTGTCAAGTCGCTGAATTGGGCATGAGGAGAAATGTTTCAGAAATACAAGATGATCAGTGCAACAACCTGGATAATTGACAGCGCGCTCTCTATTTTTATTTGCCTGATGTGATTCATTGTTGCAGAAGAAGCCTTTCAAGGAGAAAGCCTGAAGTCCTGTTCTTGCTGTTGTTCCAAATGTTACTTGCTTAAATATTTTCTAATATTTAGACCTGTCAGGTTGGTGTCTGGATTTGCAGGCCAATACCTGATATTCACTTTCATATTCCTAAGGCCAAGGAAACTGCAAAGCCATGAGGTAAAAGAAATGAATGCAACCTATCACCAATGCCTTGCTACATGCTCCAGGAAGAGCGTTAAACCAAATCACAACATTTCCTTAATATTTACACAATGACAGTAGAGTTCTTGTTTACCCCTCCATCTCAAAACATTCCTGGAGCAAAATGCACACCAGTGGTTGCAAAGCTGGGTCCTACAATAGCAGTGTGAAATGATTGCACAGAGGCCCCAGATTTTTAACTCTTTGAGGGAAGAGTGGGAGGAGAAAAGCACTTCATTTTTTTTTTATGTTCCCCTGGAGGGCTTTCAAACTTACCTTGGCATGGAGGACCAAAGACAACTTGAACTCTGCACATTCAGTGGAAGCCAATTGTTCTTCTCCTTTTTCTTCCTTCAGCAGAACTGGGGGTCTCTCGTCTTTGCTCGAGTCCTCCAGCTCTCTCACAGATCCTCTTATTGCCATTCCCTGAGATTTTTCCCTCAGTCTCTAAATCAGTTTAGCTCCATTTCCATTCTCCTCGCTGTGGCATCTTTAAATACATAGCAGTTTCTCCCTAAATTCCCAAGGTAGGTATTAGTGCCTTTGCTGAGAAAAGCTGATTTTTATTGGCCAGTTAGCAATCATTCACAGTTGAAATTTTTTTTTGTCTTGCTATCTGTGTGTCATTTCTGCTGCATAATAAATGTTTCAGTATCTTGCAGTTTTAAACTGTGTATTGACCCATTTTTAAAGTATGTGTAAAATGGCACTGGCTCATTTTGATTATTGGCCACCCTGCAGGTGAACCTCTTCAAGAGATACACTGTTTTGCAGGTAGAACTGAAACTGTGTTCAGAAAGCCTCCATGTTTGTGATCACACAGCATCAAGCGACCCAATTTTTGTCACTAATCACATGGATTTTAACCTTTCTCATGAAACACCAGGTCCTACAAATCTGAGGAGAAGAGAATCCGAGTTTTCGGAAACAATTAAAAAAAACCAAAACATTTTTTTGTGACACAGAAAGCTAGAAATTACACTGTAAAGCCTCAAAACTTAAACATTTTAAGAGAAGGATGCCAAGGAAGTGGGATGTACAGGTATGGAGGAGAGAGGGTGCTAATCTTGCAGTTTGTAAAGAAGGGAATTATGGCTTGTAAATACTTGGAGTCAATAAGCTCCTCTCGTGTATGAAATATGACGCTGAATGCACATAAACAAGTAGGAGCAAAGCTGTATGGAAACACTGGCTTTTATGTTTTACTTAGTGGTGTGCTTTGTGTTTTATTTTACACAGAAATTCTTCCTTTCTCTTTTCCTTTCTCTTTATTTTTCTCATGGTCAGCGGTGTATGGCCCAATCTGGACTCATCAGAATCGGCTTTTTGCATCACTAATAAGATGCTTTGTGGGTACTTGTTAGGTTGTCTCTCAGTCATGCCATTTCTAGAATGAAAACTCAGCAAACAGCACCGAGGCAGAAGTACCATGAGACAGGAGTTCTGAACACAGCTCCAGGGAGAAAGAAGTCATGTTTCATTCACAGCCAGTGCTGCATCAATGGATTTTGCAGAAACGAGGGTATGGGGATTGCTCCTCTCTCTGGCATGCCTGGTACCATTTTCAATGACAAAACAGACATGCCATCCCTTGCACAAATTCCTCACTAAAATAAGACATCTGTCAGCTGGACTAAGCCAGGCTTGGGTTTAAAACCTGTAAAAATAGTGCAACAGGGTCATTTTATTCTGATTTACTTTTAATTTTGCATTGAGTGATTTCTCAGCCTCTGCAATGTCTCCCACTTTTGTTTAAATAATCTTAATTAGAAATTATTTCCTCTCTGGTCCATTTTCTTTATCATCCTGTGCTGTGATAACTGATGAAACATGCTTTCAAGACTTGGGGCCAGAGGGGAAGAAGAGGTGAATGAATTCTGCAGGAAGACTTTGTTTAATGCCGTGCTTATAAGGGATAGTGTTTATGACAAATCAGTTAACTGAGGTGTTTTGAGAGGTTGCAGGAACAATGTCCAAGGACTTAACAAAAATTTGTTTGAGGTTTAGAAGAAAAATTACCCCTTGGAAAGCTAAAACTGCTTCATTGTAGGAATAAAGCAACACTGATCTGATTTCAGAAACCCATTTGGTATTTACATTAACGTCTTCTAACAACACAGGTTTTTTCTTTTTTCTTAAGCTGTAAAATAAAGCCAGCTCACATAATCTTCTAAAGTATATTTGTGAAGTTTCATGGTAGACTCAAAATTAAAAAATAATGTGACTAACCTGCATAAAAGATAAATTAGGCCCATCATAGCAATTAAGAGAATTTCTGTTATGAACATAATGTTTAAAAGTAAAAGCACTGTTAAAAGCAGTTTATATTTTAAGCTAATATTTTCAGAATATTTTGAAATTTTTCAGGCCATTAGATAAGTATAATGTGTGAAATGAGATGATGAACCTTGCAGAGTGCCTATCTATATACTCCCATAGAATGGACCTAAATAAATTGTCGATACAGAATGCAAATGGAAGCAAATACTGATAAAGACAAAACCATGCATGTCAACAACACTGTTAAAACCAGTGTACTTAATTAAAAAAGTGAAGTCAATTAAAATCAAAACAACAGTGCAGTATGTACAAATACTGGAATAATCATTAGGCCTTGCTGAATAATGGAGGAGTATAGAATATTTTTTTTAAGTGAAACAGCAGGGGTGATACATTACACAAAGCAACAATCTACAACAATATGACAATTGAATTACTTCAGCCCCATTAGGCAGGTGCAGAAGAATAATTAACATGAATTTCTTCAATGGAAAGGAAAAAAAAAAACTTCCGTCTAGTACAAACTGTTATTTTTTCCCTCCAAAATTATAAGAAAAAATAACAACAAGCAGACTGATTAAAATGAAACTTTTATGCTTATCCTCTTTGTGACACTGGTTAATCATGGGATAAAATACGTACACAGTGTATTTTCTCATAGTCTGACAACGTTAAAACAGGCCACAATGGCTCGCATCAGCTTTTGGTCTTCTGCTGAGGTATAAGCATTGATTGCTCAGATTAAAAATAAAATATAAAAGGCTATAGGTTTTGAATTTTTAAACTCTTTCTGATATAAGAGGTGTTCAGTCAAGCCTTGGGTTCCATTCAGTCTCTGTTTTTCCATTTCAAATTCAAAACAAATCTGTGACCTCCAATTTCAATCTGAGAAAAAACTGTTCTCTAAAATGACAAGAAAGAGTGAACAAACTTCATAATGTCTCATGAACTGTAAGCTGCTTCTTAAACTCCAGTTGCTTCCCCAATGTTTTTCCCTTTGGAGTTCTACTAAAATAATTGTATTTAGTTCTTTTGAAAGAGATTGATTTGGAGACAGATAGCCGTGCAGTTTACTGAGGGACATTTGATTTTCTTCCTTTAGAATCAAAGAACTGGGTAAACACTCGCACTGGTCGTGTTAGAAATACATTAATTACAGATATGGACAGAAGATCTAAAGTGATCGAGTTAGCATATCTTAAGAAGCTGCTGTTCTGCAGCCAGAGAGACTGCAGAAGGATTAATGCTCATTTTATGAGCCGAGGTTGCGTGCTCTGGTAGCTTTAACTAGGCCATTTTACCTTGTGTACTCAATAGCCTATGAGGGGCTGAAAAGCCCTGGGTCTGTCAAACAATTCGTCCTGTCTACACCATCACCCACCACCCTCTTTCCCCATGGCCTTTGGGCAGCTGGTGGGCTACTAGTCTGCTAGTGCCACACTCCGTCCTGAACTCAGCTACTGCCTACTGCTGTATGTCCGTGTGTCTCATGTAACTGCATATGGCTCACCTAAGGCCGTGTACTCTTCCTCTCCTCTACTACTTGACTAGATATACGACCATAGTATAATTTTGCTGTATTAGCCTAGAGATACATGTCCTTCCATTCATGTGAGGCGAGTTGCTAGGACCATATTTTGCTATGACCAAATTTCCGCTTACTTCGAACTACGAATAAGTAGCTACCACGTCTCAGTCAAATGGGATTAATTACCATTTGAGAGCCAGGAGTCCCACAAGTATTCGAGGCTGGTGTATGGGCTGGTTACATAGAATTTCTCACATATAGTTTTTTTAAAATTAAAAACTTTCCAAATTCAATCATCTCTTATGTTTTATTTTCCTAAAAAAGTCAAAGACTAGAGCGCTTTAGAGAGCTGGAATGCTTATTTTGAAAAGGAGTTGTGCTCTGGGATGAACATAATTTTCAGAAATGGGATCAAAACATAGTAGTTGCCAAAACACAAGCAGATGTTTGGTACTTTTTCCTGGTTTGTGCAATTCTCCTGCTGCTATTTGAATCAGGAGGTCTTTAAACTGCTGATTTCTGGAACTGAGAATACTAATTTTGTAACTGTCCTGCACCTAACACTCTTTCCCTAAATATCCATGTTGATAGACCTTTGTTCTATCCCTGTGCATCTTATCATAGACTCACATCTGGAGTGATCTGTCTGCTTCAGTGACCTCTAATGTTCTGAGACACTGCTGATGGCATCTCATTTTCCCATTTAAATGTTAATGCACTTGCAGATTGTGCTGGTTTTAGCTGGGATAGTGTTAATTTTCTTCATAGTAGCTAGTATGAGGTTACGTTTTGGATTTGTGCTGAAAACAGTGTTGATAACACAGGGATGTTTTCGTTATTGCTGAGCAGTGCTTACACAGAGTCAAGGCCTTTTCTGCCTGTCACCCCACCCCACCAGCGAGGAGGCTGGGGGTGCACGAGAAGCTGGGAGGGGACACAGGCGGGACAGCTGACCCCAACTGACCAAAGGGATATTCCATACCATATGACGTCATGCTCAGCATATAAAGCTGGGGGAAGAAGGAGGAAGGGGGGGACGTTTGGAGTGATGGCGTTTGTCTTCCCAAGTAACCGTTAAGCATGATGAAGCCCTGCTTTCCTGGAGATGGCTGAACACCTGCCTGCCGATGGGAAGTGGTGAATGAATTCCTTGTTTTGCTTTGCCTGCGCATGCAGCTTTTGCTTTCCCTATTAAACTGTCTTTATTTCAACCCACGAGTTTTCTCATTTTTACCCTTCTGATTCTCTCCCTCATCCCACTGGCGGGGAGTGAGTGAGTGGCTGTGTGGTGCTTAGTTGCCAGCTGGGGTTAAACCACAACACAGATGATACATCCTATTTTTGATCCCATACCCTCAAGTTATAAAAGCTATGTTTACAGCCTGGCAGAAACTATGGACAAACCACAGACAAAGAATGGACCGGTTCTTTTGCAATGACTGACATGGGAATGCCAGCATGGACAAGTATCTGTTAAAGCAGGTAATGCAGAGATAAAACCCCCAGGACAGTTTCCAATGCTACAAAAAATGCTCCCTCAAAGAATTAGTAGTATCGGAAGTCCTGTTACTGCTCCACAAGACCACTGCCACAACATGGATAGCACTAAAAGCTGTCACTCCAGAGAAGAAGAAAGAACCAAGGAGGGCTAACATCCCTTTTCTGCACAAATTCTGAAGCAGCCCACAAAGGACAGAAGCTGCAAACCCACGCAGATGCCCAGCCTGTAACTGAGACGGAGAAAGAGAGAGAGAGACACAACTGACAGCATTTTGTGCTGCACTACAAACATAGTGGGCTATTAAACTGTAATGCACATTTTGCTCAAGGTAATAAATGGCTGTTGATATTTTGGACCTATGTGGAACTCCTAGTGTGTCTCAGCCTCCTTGTCTTCTATCACTGCTTCGTCTTCAAAATGGGATCCATGCAGCTAGAAGTCAATTTTATATGGACTGTTTTTCTAAAATGAAAATTTTAGAAATTTCTATTCCATACCCTCTGGCCAAACCAGTTTTTTCTAGCCTTTTTTCAGGCTGCTGTATGAGCCTTCCAGCTAATTCTGCCCCCCCCCCAAGGCGTTCAGATGTGCCCTACTCAGGGCTCGTAAAGAGCTACAGTGTTTCCTCTTTCTTCCACCACAGGTCTCCAAATCTTCAGGTTGATGGAGTTGTGAGAGCTGAGAGGAGCAAACATCCAATCACCCTTATTAAAACAGCTGATACAGAACGGAAATGATCAATACAAAGAACATTTTGTTTCACAGATTGAGAAATGCCTCAGATTCCTAGCTACCTTTGCCTTTCCAGGTTATATGCATGATTATAGGGTATTTGGCAAGTTTCTACCTTAGCATCATTAACCTCTTGGGTTTGAGCCATTACTACCACAGTCGATTTCTTTTGCAGCACACTGCTTGTGGTCAACAACTCAAGGCAATAGCAGACATCTGCCTGGGCACAAGCGTTAGGCAGTAACGCTCGCTGCTAAAGAACCCAGGATTTGTTCTGGGGTTCTCTACAGAGGAAACTTAAAGGGAAAAACATCTACAAGCTCAGCCAAGAGTAGGGAGATGTTGTGGGGTGGTTGCCATGGTGATTAGACTCACTACAATAATCACTTCTTATATGTCTCAGTTGCTCCATCCTGTGCAGATATCCTGCAGCCAGGAATATGGTCTGCCTGGAGAAGTCTCTGGGTCAGGAAAAGTAAAAGATAGGAGTAGAGAAGAGGTCATCTCTAGAGGAGAGAAGAAGAGGTAGCTAAAAAAAAGACAGTATTAGGGATATGAAGATAAAACAAAGAAACAAATGATTGCAGGAGTTGACACAAAAGTGGGCAATTCTAGAGAGAGCTGTTTTATTCAAATATCCTGCTCTGCACCTCAGTTACAACCTTGTTGTGCCATGCAGTCTGCTGAGAAGGATTCAGTCTGGCAGCATCATTACACTGTTCCAGGTTGCTGTTACAGACTCCTCCCTTTCTGCATCCCAGCCCAGCGGGAACTCACCTTTGTTTTCTTGAGTAGAAGCAGAAGTTCCTTCTCACAGCTTTCTCTCCCTTGAATCATTGACCTACTGTAGAAATAAGGTGTGTACCCATTTATTAGCAGAGCTGAACAGATAGGTATGCATGCATTTTCTAGGGCTCAGGTATTGTGCATTTTCTAGGGCTCAGGTATTGTACTTTTTCTAGGGCTCAGGTATTGTATTTTTTCCATTCAACTCCAGGAGGAATACATTACTTTATTCTGCGGGTGATGCGCCACAGGAACAGTTTGTCCTGCCTTGTGTTCAGCAATGACTACAGAGTTAGTTCATGGGCAGTTACAGGTTTCAGACTCAGATCCACAAAAAGCAGCCTGTGAGAAGAGTTTTGCTAATCCAGCCTCTGAAATCCTGCCTCTTCAAAAACTTACAGGCCTGCCTCAGTACTTTAGAGAGACTTTCAGCTGAACAAAGGCACAGTGGATCAAGACCACTTTTATTTAAAGCTACTTCTGAAAGCAGAAGTGGTAGTTAGGGTGTTTTGGTTTGGGGCTCCCTCCTTCCCTCCCACATCTAGAAAATATTCCAGGGCAATAAAAAGAAGAATTAGCCAGTGCTCCTCTTTGTTTCCAATCCTCTTTGTTTGCAAAGTCCATACAATCACTGAAACTTTATAGGAGCAGAGTAAGAGGCCCATAATACTATAGCCTAAGGAGACAAAGCTGATGAAGATGACCTACTTAATGCATTTTGCCTTATGACCAATTTCGTATAGAATATGTGAACCTTTGGGTACGGCCCTCCCTATTTCATAGACTCTCTCCTTTGAAGTGGCTGCCTTGATCACTAGATTAGAAATTAATACTTGCTGGCTTACTTTTCAGCTTTATTTATGACTTTCTAAGGATAAAAATTATGAAAGTATCTCTCCCCTGATCCTGCTGTGAGGGTGCAGCTTCTGAGGTGGATGGGTTTGATTCCCATTTAATAAAGAAGGGAATCGAATCCTGATACACATCTCATTTCCAACCTTCACTAGATGAACCCTCTGAGATTAGCTTGATTATTGTGATGAAGGAGAATCAGCACCTGAGTGGGAGATAATACTTCTCTGTGGTGCTATTTTAGTTGGTTTCTTTTGGGAAGTCTCTGTCTGGAGCCGGAACGAAAAATGGAGGCTCCATATAAATCAAATGGGCACACATTAAGCCTACTCCAGGGTTAATGCTCACTATGCCAAATATTTGGATACAACTGCTATTTACCAGACAGTGTTAGACTGACACACACAGTCTGTATTTGTCTCATCAAAAATAAATTCTAACTTGTACTATATGTGCAAACTCATAGCCATGGTAGCCATTTTTTGCCATCATCATATGAGTGATCATGTGGCGTTGTCGTGATAACCTAAGCACCATACTTAGGAGATGAACTACATTCATGTTATCTGTGAACACCATGTCCTTCCTTCCCCCCTTTCCAGCCCCAGTTTATTTGGAGAATAATAAAAAGGCTTTTTAAAACTGGTACAGAGTGAATAATCTCCTGAATATTTATTCCCATTAAAAGTAGATGCTTCTTCCTTTCTATGAATATTTTTCAAATAACAATGCTTTCAGCTGGTTTGCTTATAAAAAAGGCTGCAAACATTACTAAAGGAATTGGCAGATTTTATTCACAAGAGAGTTTTCTCTGGAAGGGAAGGGAAGCGTCTGGTGAATCCTCTTTCTTGCTTACCCCCAGCAGTTATCACTGCATATAAAGAGGCTGGATGAGCCCTGAAGGTAGTAGGAGTGTTTGTCCCTATACGAGCATGTTAGAAATGCCAAGTCAATGTGACTAATGGATATGACAGAAAGCAAAGCCGGTGATCTAAGATGAATAGAAGCATTAGAGGAAAAACAGGAATGCAAATCTCACATTGTTAGAAAAACAGACCTTATGTCTGCTCCGGAGTTTTGTTTCATCAGCCCTTATAGCTTGTGGGCTTCTTCACTGTACAGAATAATTGTAAAATCTGCAAAAACTGGGAGAGGTAGAGCCTGTAGAAGCTGATGTTTGTATTCAAAGTTGCTTGATGGAAGCTGCTAAGCAATACTGAAAATGCTGGCAGGAATCCCGGAGTTCGGAGGGAATTTCCATGTGCTGACTCAGACGTGAATTTTAGCTCACTGGAGTCCTACACCTGATCCTCCTGAGGTTATGAAATCTGCAAGCAAGACTGAATTCAAGGTGAACTACTGAAATTCTTAACAGCACATGTAGAACACACAAAAAGGAAGAGTGATGGATGTAAATACACAGTATACAGCTCACTATTGTATAGAGTACCACTCTGAGGAAAAATTACAAAGACATTCAGCTGAACACGAAGTTAAGCGACATCATCTGGGAATGGGGGCAGCAAAATTCTTGCCCTCCCAAATTGACAAGACAGTTTAACAGGTGTTTAGTCAGCCACAGAGATCCAACTATGATCAAAATATGTTGCTGCTGGAAATACCTTAAATACAGAAGAGAGTACTGCTGGCCTTTAAAGGCTTGCCATTTCCTGGACGGTCTTACTTCTTCACGTGCTACTTTTAGCAAAGCAAACTTCTATACTTACATTTCAGTATGGAAGTTAAATCTCTTAATAAGTTTTTTAGATACATTAGGGTACAGGTCTGAAATTACTAATGAGAAATCATTTTTCTAACAATTCCAGTGAAAATGGAAACTCTGGATTCCAGTGTAGATGGAGAAGTAAGATGATTTTTCTGAAAGAGAAGGCCATGCAGAGCCTATCCTAGCCCCTGTGAGAGCAATTTAATTGAGCTGCAGGGCAATAACGGGAAGAGGCCCTTCTTTAACTAACGCTTATGTATTCCTATGGGAAACTTGCAGACAAATTCTCACAATCCTGCTTTTTATATTTCCCTTTTCATTGTCAAGACAAGTTCTGAAGAGCTGCTTGCTGGTTATATTTTTATTATCCAGTAATGCTTTAAAACACTTTAACATCTCAATTTGTATGGGAAACATCATCTCCTTCCTTCCAAAATCTTTCAAAACTTATCACCAACCACAACATCTACTTTTCAAACTCTGGTTGGTACTGTTCATGTCTAGAGCTAATAAAACAATTCAGAAAAATTCATTTGATAAAATAAGTCTCTGTCCACTGTGGCTCATCAAATGCATCATGATTTTCTCAAATTTCTCATTGATTTGAAAGTTTTGTGAAAAAAACCCTACACAGAGTTCTTAGTCTTTCAATCATTTCTCAGAAATCTCTTGCAAGCACTCAGTGTTTCAACATCAAGCTTATGATTGGATGTAAACCAGGAAGATTGCTGAGACTGATTACAGCCTCTTCCCAGGGCTGACACTTGGAATTACAAATTGGAAATGTTTGTGGCTGTATAGGAGCTTCGTTAATTCTTTTTTTCTCTTTTTTCTGCTATTAAAAAAATTCAAATAAGACCGAGGAAGTTTAATAAGCAGTTGATTACAGACATGTTGTGCTAAAATGATCTTGCTATTATGGCCAAGATTTTCAGACGCAAAGTAAAGTTTTCATCCATCGAGATCAATGACAAAATTCTGTTTGGACTCAGTGGGAGTAGGATTTTAAACACTGCCAAGTACTTTCCAGAATCAAGGAATTTATTTAGAAAGAGGAAGAAAGATTTAACAAGTGGCAGCTTTCAAAAAATCTTAGGAAAGTGCTATTGTATGCTCTATTTTGCATACTGAGAAAGGCAAATATCTATTTACTTTTCTGAAATTGCACTTATCTTACACATAATAAGAGCCAGTTTAAAAACAAAACAAAACTGCATTGAAATAGATAGCTTTTTTTTCATTTGTTTATATCAACTTCCATGCCCTTTAGCTTCAAAGTCCCTTTCTTTTCATTGAGCTACTTGAATTTTGTTAAGGTTTCTTTTTACTTCATGCTAAAATATTTGTGTTGACACAATTAGATCTTATGGTCATGGAATAACACTTATTCAGCTGAATATTCAGCATTTATTCAGTACATGTCCTGTTTCATTAACAAACTCTAACATACAGCTCTTCCTCTCCAGTGACAGAAAGCAGAGTTTATGAAATTTGCAGTAAATTTTCTGTGAATGAAATCCCCTGAAAACACTATGGTTTTTGATAGCAACTGCATTCCCTGAAGGGAAAGGAATTTTCTGCCCAATTTTGAGTGGTAGCTTTGTTTTTTTTGCTTATGAGCAAGAAATTAATTTTTTTTTTTAAAGTTAAAATTCACATCAAACTTTCTTCCTAGAAATAGAGATACGTTGCATTATTTTCAGACAAGGCTGGGGTTATGTACCAGCAGATTCATGCAATTTCTAGCAAATACTTAAATGACATCAGGCTTGTGTTTTAAACACAATGCTCCGAGGGATAAATAGTTCTGTGTGGACATGGCACTGGTGTAAGCCATGAGGAGCTGCCCCATCATGAGCAGAATGCCAGAAAACATTTCTGCAAAATACTTCTAAGAGTTACTCCTGTATGAAGCAGTTGCTTACTCATGAGTCACCTCCTCATGTGGTGTAGGCACCCTACTGTAACAAGCGAACTTGTACCTAGACCCTTTTTCAGTTCTCTCACCTCCTTTCGATCTGCCTAACAGCTTCCAAGAGCTAGACATGTCCCTGTGCATGTGAGGAAGTGAAAGGTACAGTTCGCATCAGCTGGGTGGGTATTTGTGGATTTTGGGAGATGGAGACAACACTTGCATGGATGTAAGCGCAGGAAGAGTTCAGTCTTCAGCTGGCAACTTGTTTAAGTTCTGATGTAGGTTTGTTCAAATTAACAGAGGATTTTGTGATTTTTGGCTCAGGGAGTTATCTCTCTAAAGGTCTGTAAAAGGAAGAAAGAGAAACTATGATATAGAATAAGCTTCTGGTTTAAAGGAGTACACTTCTCAGTGTGAAAACTCACTTTGTTCCTCTAAGATAAGCAAAAACTTACAATTAATTGGGAAGAAAAAAAATAGTACAGGCAGCATAGCTTAACTTAGCTGTGACATAGTGGTAGGGTACATCTACAGCATATTTTTTCAGGCAGATTTGATCTCACCCTACTCATTCCCTGAGCCAACTGTAAACCCCAAATCTCTGTATTGGCAGACACGTAGCTGTAGTCCTCACAACACTCATTCTAAACTAATAAGTCTGGCAGAGGTAGAGAGTATATTAGTTCATTCTTAGTTCCAGCAGCTACCCAGAAGGCATTACAACACACTTGAGATATATCTCATACAAACTACTGATATGCCTATACTGCACAGAAGTGACTGCAGTGTGCTGTGGGGACAGCTCAGGCACCAGGAGCTGTGACAGCTCAAAGTGAGGTATTGTACCTTACATCCCAGGCAGACTATTACTGAGTTAAAGCTGGTTTAGCTGTAACTCCTGTGGTTGAACCCATGAAAAGAGTCCATTTTCCTCCAAAAAAAAATCAGTAATCTCAGGGCAGAATGCATGTTTTCTATTCCTGAGCTCAACAAGCTCTATTTTAGCCTCAGGTACCTCTGAACATTTCCTGGGTGTAGAGTTCGTGTGGTATAACTTCTAAAAAGTGCCTTGCTTACAATCTGCCAGGTCAGGAAAAAAAACCTGTAGGAGTGGGATGAGCTAGGAGAAAGTATAGCATATGGACAGAGGAAAGAAATTGGCATTTCATTGTCCCTAGCATTAAGTTAAAGAAGACTGTACACTTCAGAAGCTGATAAGCATAATTTTTTTCAGCCACCAGGTAGCATGTCTGGAGCTGTCAGCTGAATTCAGGGCTGAGCTCAGGATTCCTGATTCAGAAGCAGGGTCATCAGTACTGCAGCGAGGCGCTTTGTTTACTCCTTGCAGAGATACAGGCCGCGGATGCTTGAGCTGGGGAGCATCTCTGCTGTGAGCCTGCTGTGTGCCCGTGCAGCCAACAAGGGCAACGGCATCCGGGGCTGTATCAAGAGCAGCACGGCCAGTACATCAAGGGGAGTGATCATTCCCATTTTCTCAGCACTCCTTAGATGACACCTAGAGTACCGTGTCCAGTTTTGGGCCTCCTGGTACAAGAAAGACATTGATCAAATGGGGCAAGTTCAGTGGAGGCCCACCAAGATGGTCAGGGGCTGGAGCACTTGCCCTATGGAGTAGGGGCTGAAGGACCTGGACTTGTTCATCCCCAAGAAGGGAAACCTCTGTGGGACCTAAGCAGGGCCTTCTAGTACCCACGAGGAGGTCACCAGAAAGACAGAGCCAGGCTGCTCACAGGAGTGTGTAGCAGGAGGAAAAATGGCAGTGAGCATACATTTAAATAAGAGGAGTTTAGATTAGATATAAGGAAAATCTTTTTCACCCTGAGGACAGCCCAGCAGTGGAAGAGGCAGTCTAGGGGCTCATGAAACCTCCATGCTTGGAGGTTTGCAAGGGCCAACTGGATAAAGTCTTGAGCCATGCGGTTCGATCTCATAGCTGAGCCTGCTCTGAGCAGGAGGTTGGACTAAAGACCTCCAGAGATCCCTTCCAATCTCAATTATTCTGTGATTCTATTTCTTCAACAGTTTTTTTAGGGAGGTTACAGGCTACTTCACGAAAGCACTTACACGGCTTAGGCTGCTCCTAAAGGCTCTCCTAAAGACAGCAACTGTAAGCAGACATATTTTGATCAAAATATTAGCCAAAAAACCTGTTTCATTCAGGGTTTACTGTGAGGTAACACTAGATCTTTGCATGAGTTTCATTCGTCCTTCCATAGCAGATGCCTTTTTTCCCAGTCCTTCGTCACTACTTAGTTCCCTAAATGCATTTTCCTTCTCTTCCCAGATTTTTTCCTTTGTTCCTGAGCTCCCATTACATGTAGATATAACTTGTTTTACTGAAATTCTTTATAATAGACTCTGATTCAAAAATACACACAAGGGCAGGAATTGGGTGGATTACCAAACACCAGCTGATCTGCAGCAACTGATTATGTACTCTCAGCCCGTTGCAAACTTTGTAAGAAGCCTATTAGCTTACATTTCTTACATTTGTGTCTAAACTGAAGTCTTGCTTCACCCTTTCCACGAACAAGAGAGTGCACACTGGTGTTCAGTAGATAAGCATTAACACTTTAGGGCAAAACTACTTACTTTGTGTTTCTGGGTTCTTTTTCTCTCAGGTTACTGTAGAACACCTCAAAACAGGCCAATATTATATATATTCAACTTGGGATCAAGGAAGACACTTCCTCCTGACCTTAGTGTCTCCCTAGGTATGAAATACAGTTGGTAGAATCAGTCTTATGAATTAAGATATTTATATACTTACAATGTATCTAACTTCATTTATCATGGCATGCTACTTTCATGCATAATACTCTCATGTGTATTGTACAACATCAGAATAAGCTGTGTGTCAAATCTTTGAATATTCCATGTACAAGCTATTTTGAACATTCAACTGTGTTAAAACTGTGAATAATTAAAGAAAGAAAAAGGTAGTTTGACCTGGGGTGGGGAGGGGGGAACTGACTTAAGAAATGCTAGGAGAAGCTGACTGTAAAATGGTGCCCTATTTTAAAAAATAAAAATCATGAATCTCTCTGTTTCAATATAACACTGGAAAAAAAAAATTATAGATGCTTTACCTGGTTATCCTTCTTTTTTTCTTAAGTCTACTCTAAAATTTTTCTTGTGCTGTCTAAAATGTATCTAAGCACCTCCCCAGTAGAGTTCTGGTCACCTGCAGTTGGCTACAAATGGGACTTGAACACACCACTTTTATTCAGTATAAATCAAAACTGTCTCTAGATCTTGAAATTGGTATTTTCAAAGGAACTTAAAGGATTTAGGCATCTACATCCTTTGGACTTTTATTGGAAATAACAGCATTGGGTTTAGGGGGTGTTTCTTTTGAGAACTCCAGCCTGAATTCTTCAGCTCCCACATCACAGCTGTGCTCAAAAATGAGACAGCTTTTCTTTTTTTTTTACATAAAAATGAGTCATCATTACATTTAATTCCTAAGAAATGGACATGCACAATAAAATGAACTTTTCCTTTGTTCTCAATTAGACCCACAGGTACAGCCGTTTGTCTTTAAACTGAGATGCTGGTGTATATTGTTCTGCCTGCAAAAATATATTTAGTCACTTCTCATTCATCTTCCTCATTGGTCATTCCCATGGCTTTAGGTAACTCGCTAAATGTCGTTGAAGTTGAATTACCAGTGGACTGAATGTCTTGATCTAGTATACTGGCGTAACGGAAAAGCTACAATAATGCTAACTGTTTAGTCAGCTGGCCAAATGGTATCATCTGTTATTTCTTGTACTTTGATTTGGATGCAGTGAACTGAATTTTATAAGCAGGAAGTTAAGTATGAAGACTACTCACAGGTTGCTTGTAGAAGAGCTTAGCATGAGGAGGTCACCTGGGCTGCAACTTAATACTTGATAGCATTGCTTGTGTTATATTGCAAGTAATTATGTGAATAGCTTGAATATGCAGTTGTAAGGTTGGAGGTGCAAAGTAGTACTACTCCTGGATCGCACTTCAGTCCTTGTTTGAGCACTGTTGATATAAAGCACTCAAGAAGGCAAATAAATAGATGGGAATTTCCCTAAATAAAAGGGACAACCTTAGAAAGAGTTAAAGCAATCAACAATAACTTTTACTCTCAATCAGTGATAAATTTAGCCATTACTAGCTGCTGGGAGAGCTTCCTAACTGCTTACTTTTACAGATCACAATTTAGAGCAATCCATGGGCTGTTCTAACCTGTGACAGCCTGACTTTGCATGGTAACTTGGGGCTGTTGATGTCAAGATGCTGAAGATGTCAAGATGAATGAAACTCAGAACGTTTCCTTTGCTAAGCCTGCAACTGAAAATCCTGTGGTGTATTTAGCTGAAACAGCTTTGCCACTCTGTTTTCAGCTGCAGGCTACCACTTTATAGCAGGGATGGCTGAGTACATCCTCTGAGCACTTCTCAGTGGGTCAGTTCACAGCCAGGTGGACTCCCACATGCTTTAACTACATCCCTCAGTAGGTCAGTGCTTAGCAGGTCTATATCTTACCCACTTTGTGTACTGTTAGTCAGGATTTTTTTTAGTCTAAGGGTCTGGTCATGAGATCTGAAATGTTGCATGGACAAACCAAGAGGTGGAGATAACAAAGGAATGGTCATCTGTCTTCTGTAGCGGAGTTCGGCAAAATGGGCACAGCAAAAGTAAGTCATCCTTATGGAAAACAATAAGTGAGGAGGACAGAAAGACCCTTCCTGTCAGTAGACTAAAACTTGTTTGTTGGGGTATTTAAAATTAGACAAACTCAGTCAAACTGAGACTTACCTCACATGAATATACAAAGTGAGAAACAAGCTGTTGTGTTGTGCTGCCTTCAGACTGATGAAGCAATAAGGTATTCAGTGAGGGAAGTCTTAGTGTATCAAACAAACAAGAAGGTACCTGAGAAAGCCACGGATCAGAGGTTTGATAGTTGTTGGAGAACCTGTCTTTCAAGCTGCTTATCTGTGCTAAAAGTTGGTTTGACCACTTCAAATTGCAAGTGCCCAATCTGCATAAAGTGGAAGTAATATGCTGACAAAGTCCTGTACAGGTAGCAATCAACATCATGCTGGATGAGCTACAATATTGCTAAGATGTTTTAAGGAGGACCTGCCAGAGAAGCATTACAGTAATTAACCCTGATTGTCAGAATGCTGGGCAGGCCTGAGTCTCAGAAGCTGAAGCATTCAAATAAATAAAAGATTACTTGATGTACATCACTGCTCAGGGACTGCAAGTCTGAAACCAGCATCCTGAATCCATAAAGATAATAGTTTGCTCACAATTGATGTGAATGGATGACAACAGGACCCTTTAAAGGTGATCTGCAAAGGCAGAAAAAAAAGGGGGTTGTACCATTTTCACTTCTTTGTAATGACTAAAGAAGGCTTGAAAGCTTCCCCCCACCCCTCCCTCACATTTCACATCTTATCTGATCTGCTTTCCTGGATGATTCTACAACAGACTAGAGGGAAAGTATAGTTATGACCCCACATTATACCATGGAAGTAATACTGAGTTAGGAAAGAAAAGGGCTACGTTTTTTTCAATTAAAACCACTGAACTCTTTGAGGGTTTTTTTATGCATATTTTTGCTAGCAGCTAGTTAATTCCAAACTTCTTTCTTCGAGGTTTTACTTCTCTCTCTTTCAAGGTTCAGCACTTCTAGTTCTACAATCAAATGCAGAAAAATATGCTAAATCCATTTCTTTGGGTACTCCACAGACATGTCCCAGAAAATAAAACTAAACCTGATATTACCAGTATGTTTAGTCAAAAAAAGAGTATAAAGTAAGTGTGAAGCTGCCACTCTGTGTTGTCACACAGAAAAACAAGGAATGATGGTAATTGACATAATGCTATTCTCTCTGCCATCTTTGAATCTGTAAATGCTGCAACATTAAAAGATGTGTGTTTAAGCTCTTAAATGAGATCTCGTGTAAATAGCATCAATATCTGACACATTAGCATGCAAAAGTTGCTGCAGCAGCCTATTTAGCATGAGTAACTCAACAGAATTGAAAGAAACTTGCAGATCAAAAACGTGCCCCAGAAAAAAAAATACACTGCACAAAAATGTATAGAAACTGAAGGGTTGTTTTCTTCTGGCAAATTACATTCTCATCTGGTATCTCACAAATCAAGACTGGTTTGGGGGAGCTCTTTTGTGACTAATGTTATTGCTCAGCAACAGCATTTACTGCCTGAGAAGGAGAAGGAATAATCAAAGCTGACCCAAACTGTATAAGCAGATATTCCACATGGGGTAAAAATTTGAATGATTTGTGATAGCCAAAGCATTCCTTAAATCACTCCCAAAATAAGCAAAGATAGGGAAACAGTCACAGATGGCCAAAAGATCAATCAGAACATAACCCACAGGAAGCTTAGTGCCAAAACTAATTGACATAGTCGTCAAATCAATTTCTGATGGTACAGACGCTTTTGCATTCAGTCTGCTTCCCCATGCTGTAGATCATTTGGCATGTCATTCAAATCACTGTTGCCCAATATAAGCTTGTAGCAGTTATGAGAGGTTCAGGTACTTTCTGGAGTTTACTTTCCACACACTCACAAAGATGCCAGATGAGGACCAACTTATTGTTTCTGGTTACCGAGCATTTATACGATATTTACTTTTGAGATGTAGTATTTTCCCCAGATATTTTCCATTTTGTGTACAGGAATAGAGAGCCCTGGAACACTGTGGATCTTTGCACAAGATGTTCCTGCACAATGATTACAGGAAGAGAAGAACTCACAAACCTGGTTGCCAGTGTGCTTTTCAGGCTAAGCCTTCAGGTCATTAGTCAGAGCAATAGCAGTGACTTCTTCTTCCACAGTTCAAAGATTACTGCACAAAGTAATAATGGAGAGCATTTTCCAGAAAAAAATCTACTCTTTCAGCATAACTAGAGCACTTTTCAAATTCCGAGAGATTTAAAAGTAAAAAAGGACTATATTGCAGGATAAAGGAGAGAGAAGGGAATTCTACCTGGAGATACACCCACTGAGGAACTGAATCAGAAACCGAGATTAATGCTTCTTTCAGGCAGTAGATTGCCAGCTGAGTAGGAGCATATTTTGTTTGCTGGTGTGATCAGTAGAAATCACACATTAGTAATTTCCAGCTGCCTACCTGCCTATAAAGTGCCTATCTGTGCAATATCCAGAGGTTTAAAGTT
This sequence comes from Gymnogyps californianus, assembly GCF_018139145.2. NCBI lineage: Eukaryota > Metazoa > Chordata > Aves > Accipitriformes > Cathartidae > Gymnogyps > Gymnogyps californianus. Next base: position 39,093,341 of record NC_059472.1, read on the forward strand.
GTTCAGAAGCATAATAGTGAAAAAGTATTTGAGGTATTGATGTCTGTTCAGCTGAGGAAATGAGTCCTCTGCTTATTTCAATAGGCCTGAGCACAAAGCCATAACGTTTTTGGTGTGCTTGTGCAATATAAGAAACATATTGAGTGTCCTAACATGTGATACATCATTTGGAAATATCTTGGTGATCCAGGAATCTGATATGTTTTGTAACTAGTGGAAATTTTTGACACTTTGGGGTGAGATTGGAGTTTTTGGACCAAAGAGTCATTCCTGAGTGTCATGAATGCTTGCTGCTCCTTCTGGGAAGGAAGAGTACAGAAAGAACAGGAAGGTACCTCTTCCACAGGTACGCCAGGATGGGGAGAAACCTTCTGCATGAAAGAAAATAGGAGGCAGCATTACAGACAACTAAATACAACAGAGATAGAGGGCAGATTGTCCTAACCAAGATGATATTGTTCGTCCTAATACATTTACAAAAACAGCGCAGAGGGCTGAGGTCCTGGGGTCCCACTACAGGCCTGAGCACACTCACTACACATAATAAATCTATGATCTCAAACCTGGGTCTCTACAGCTGCTCAGCAGTCACCCGTATCTGGCCCAAAGGATAGACCCAAGTATTTCCAGCCCTACAAGTGTAGGTTCCTGAACCCTGAGCTAAAGAAAAAATGTTGTTGTGTGTTGCAACACTGATGTTTGTAATCCCCTGAGATACATACACACATACATACATACATATATATATATAAAATAGGCCATGACTGTTAGCCGACCTCCAGATATATCAGTTTGCAATCAAGTAGCACAAGTAAACAGTTTCAAATCTTGTAATCAAAAGAAGAAAAATGAAACTTTTCCAAAAAAGATAAAGAGTGAAATTACATTTCAAGGTGGATTTTCCAAAGAATTATTTCTTCTTAACCTGCTCAGACCAGAGAATATTGAAAAACTAACAGGAAATATGGTTGAGATCCAGAGTGTCTGCTCCAAGTAGGGAAATCACATTTGTACTAGATAAGCCTCAAGTCATTAGGGGTTAAAATGAAACATAATGCATATAGAGACATCAGGTGGAAAGGGCTTTCCTACAGAGTGAATAATGATGGATTCATAGGAAAAAACTAGACTATAATAGAAAATAGAGTATCATTTGGGAATGCCTAAAGGAAGAAAGCAAGAAATATCTGAAAGGATTGGGGTTTTTTTTCAAAATTCAGATCCATTATCAGAATAAAGAAACGCACAATGGATATGGTGTATGCAGGCCAAGCAGTAATGCAGTAAATAATATATAATTCTGGTCTATATTGCATTTTTGTGATTTCACTTGTATTTTAAGTCCAGGATGTTCAATGACGAGTGCTGGTTTTGGAGGTACAAGATGAAATTTTGTAATTATTCAGTGTCCAGAAAAGCTAAGTCAATACCCTTCCCTCCACCCTCAATGCTCCAGCCACTTTTCATATTTCTTTTTTAAACAAGCCAATAGTTTCTTCTCACACCTCTCTCACTGCCTGTAAAGGCCTCCCTTTACATCCACCTGTAGCTGAGGAGACACTTCAGTTCACAGACTCCTGGGGCAACAGCTTAAAACAGTTCCCTCAGAGCTACCGCAGCCTGTTATTATGTCAGTACAGTTGCCGTGATGCAGTAAATATTAAACTAAAATTTCTCATGAAGAATTAGACTGTACGGTTTCTTTGCTAGTTTTAGTGAATGAACTAACTCCCTCCTCTATAACTAGTAATAAATAGTAATAAAACTTTTTGCTGTCATTTTAAAGAATAGTGCAAAATGCAGGTAAAACACTGCAGAATTGATTTTGCACTTATCAAACAACAAGAAATGTAATTAGATTGCATTTCCCTGAGGAGTATTTTCTTTTATTTAGCCCCTTTCCTTCAAAAACTAGCAGAGTTCAGTGGTCTTCCATGGACTGCAGCAGGATTCAGCAATCCACTGCAATTCCTAGATTTTTTTCAGAGGCCTGTGCTCCTTAGTTGGACCACTGTGGTTCTTCAGTTGTGTCCTGTTATTTCAGGAAAAATCCAACCGGATCTAATTTTTCTGTGGAAGTATGAGCTCTAAAGTGAAGGCAGCTTCCGTGTTTCCCTTAGATCTCCTTTCACAGCCTGCTGCTTCGCAGAGTCTTATGTCACTCTGCTAGGACAGGACTAAGCAAATTTCCTCTCATTCAGCTCTTGCCACTGATCAGGTGAACTCCTTTGCTATATTTTGGACCAGACGCATAGAGGAATACACCTGTGTTTTGCATTCATGTATAAGATAATTTTGATCTTATTAATTCTTTTAGCTGCATATTCTTCTCGCAATGAAGTGGAGGGGGGGCAGGAAACCCCCACACTGATATCAGGTAATAAAAGAACAACAGAAAAATTTTCAGTTCCTATTGCTGCATGTAATTTCTTTGTACTCCCGAATTCTACCCCTGTCATACTGTCAGCAGATGGTGGTTAGCAAGGCATCTTGAAGTTCAAAGCAGAGGTCTGTGCCTTTGAAATGGTGTTGGAATAGAAAGCAAAAAAATTCTTCATCTAAATAATGGGGAGAATAGGTGACCTGTTGGAAATAAGGAAGTATTACTTCTAAAAATATCTGGAAAGATATCGATTGACCTCAGTGGGTGCTTGCTCTGGCCTGAGGAATATCCAGGTAAGTAAGTTTTGATGCTATCACATTTTAAATAAAAACCTCAAATGCCAACCGATTCACGACTTCAAAGCATGCAAGCTATTGGAACCCAGGTATCCCTTTTAGCACTACTTTGCAGCTTCTGCAGTATCACAGAGATGGTCCAATGAGTGGAGTCTGAAAATAATAGATAATTTTAAAAGTCTTAAAAAAAAAAATTAATTAGTTTTCATTTCTCCTACTTGCACCTGATAAATGAACATATTAAACTGTGAAGACTCAGGAGCCTCCAAAAGCCTTTGATGTATATTAGAATAATCTAATAATTAACCTCAGGATTCACCAGCATGACGCATTGAGGTGAAGTGAAACAGTGCTTATGATGAAGGGAATTCCAGATCTGCCAGCCCCAAGGTACCAAGCTGGCTTCATTCTCCTCCACTTCGCCATGGAGAGCTCTGAGCTCCCCTTGATCTACCTTTTGTTGCATTTTATTCTTGGTGAGAGGTTCTTTCTTCAGTGCAGATTTTTTTAAACAGCAGGGCGCATCATGTTTAAAAAGGCAATATTGAGAAATAACATTTGGCTTACATAATATGTATGTAAAAAGAAGGTACATTTTCTCTCTGGACTATTTTTGTCAGTAGCTGATATAAGAGAGCATTGTTCAGCCCATAGTAGCTATTAAATACTTTGTATTCATGTGATTACCTGATCTAAGTGTGAGCCCTCTCTTTAAAGTGAGAAAGTCTATGCTCACAACTTACCCTGCTTCTTTGGCCAATACAGCGTGGATACTAGTCTTACCTCTGTTCTAGAGAAGGACAGTACTTCAGCTCCTACAAGTGCCATTGAAGAGGTGCCTGTTTTGTGTTAATAAATTGCTCCCCTTGCCTTTAACTGCAAGCATAACGGTTCATAATAATACAACTCCGTATTTGTACCAGGGCCAGAAGTGGTCACTGATTTTATGTACTCAGATTAAGTAAGTACTTTCATCCCGATTTTGTAATGTACTGGAAAGCTTCGATGCCAATTGGACCGAATGGTAACTGAGGGCATCAGCAGCTCCCTGAAAATGAACACTCAAAACCTGGAATTGATTAAGGAGTGGACATTTAAAAACCTGGGCAGCAGTTTCTGTTGTCTGCAACTCTCTGAGTGCTTTTATAATATGCTGTGGGAGCCAAGGTAGTCTCAGACTCACTGAAGAGGGCCACAACAACAATTGACCAGCCAGGGTCACTGTATCGCTTTCATTCATAATACAATTCAGGAGGGAGAGGGGTTGACAGAAATGCCTACAGATTTGTGCAGCAGCAATACTAAGAACAAAATTACACACGGTAATGTTTTAATCTCTGCTTAAAAACTACCTCTCTGTAAGCATACCCTCTCTTACAGCTGCACAGACATTTCCAGAGTCCCCTCCAGAGTCAATCAAAAGACACACTAGAATGAGATGCAGCGATACCACTTATAGTGTGTTTCCACTTTTACAAATTGTACCTAAGTCTTTAGAGGGATGTCTAGGAGAATTCAGCGCGGGGAAGGATTGCTTTTGCTGAACCAAGGAATGACTGACCAAGGAGGTAAAACGTTTTGAGGTGTCCTAATACTGCCCCTTACCCTTGAACACCAACTATTAATTTCTCAATGTTAACAGAGGTTGTATTCAATGTATAGTTATAATGTTGTATTAGGAAAGGAGCAATATATGTAGCAATATATCGTGCTCTGATCCTTTCTTCTTAGTCAAGGATTCACCAACAGTGACCAACATTTTCATTTGAAATAAACTAATGAATTTCATTGTGTCTTGAACTGAGGGTAGAGGCCTCACAGAAGCTCTAGAAAGTGCTTCTCAAGAAAGAGGAAAGCTGCTCTCTCTCTCTTGGATAGGCTACATTAAGTATATCTCCATTGTACACCCACTGCCTCTCAGGGCACTTCCAGGTCCAGATCTTCAAGATCACTGACACACCAAATTCATCCATAGTTTTTTCCAACACTTACAGGTCTCAAAGCATTTATGTCTTAAAAGCAATGCAGTTTATCCAGGCTAAAGGTAATACGTTCCTTCTGTTGAAGTGAAGCAGCAAAATTACACTTGTATTAGGGCAACCTGAGATACAACTGCCTAGGTGAAATTTCCTTCCATCTGTAGGGGTACCGAACTGAGTCATACCGAAACTGAAGTTATAATTTATGTACTCCTGTCAAAGGAGCTCCCTTTCCTTTTTTGTACTTGAACGCAGTGAAAAGTCTCAGATGAACTGCAGTTAATAATGGTTTGTGGTCAACCTGGGAGGGCACTTCAAGCAGGGATATCTGCTTTTGACCATGTTCTGTTCAATACTGTCACTGGTGATGTGACCAACAGAGCAGGGAGATCACTTGTATTAAGAAGAGGTGCAGCATTTGAAAGACTACACAGGATTTCAAAGCCAGGTGAGCATCTTCAGTTTGAAAGCAGCAAACCAGAGATTTGCAAAGGACAAGTGGAGCCTGGGAACTTGTGAATGAGGATTTAAAATGGGCCAGGTAGCAACTGGGCAGAAAAAGAATCTAAAGTTTACAATGTGCCACAAATGCGTATGAGCCTGCTGCAAAAGAACAAATCTCATTCTGGGATGTTTGTAAGAGCACTGTTTGATGTAAGACAGAGGAATGAAATTATTCTGCTCTACTTGCCACTGGAGAAGCCTCAGTGCAAGTACTGTATCCAATTCGGGGCATTGCACTTAAAGACAGATGTCTACCAACTGGAGATAATCCAGAAGAAAGCAGCAGGAATTATCAGTTTCTAATAAATGCGGCCAAGGAGGAAAGGCTGAACAAACTAGCCTTATTTCATTTAATAAAAAGGAAAGGAAGAAAGAAGAGTGATAATGACCTACCAATTTGTAAAAGTTTGTTATAAAAAGGACGTGGTCAGTTATCCCCTGAGTCCAAGAGAGGAAGGCCCAGAAGAAATCAGCTTGCTTTGCAACAAATGAGATATTTAAATTATATATAAGGGAGAAAAATCTAGTCACAATATTTATGAAACCATTAGAGCAAGATAACAAGATGCAAGTCAAATTTCAATTAGTGAAGATTTTTAAGCACAGTTTAGGCTTAGGTGTGGTGGCTTAGGTACAATTGATCCTTGTTCTTTGAAGAGGTATGAAGAAGACGACCTCTTGAGGTCCCTTCCAACACTGAAATTTCAAAAGGGTGAATTCCACCCTCCCCCTTCTCTGTGCAAAGGTGTAGAGTGGGGGTTAAGAGGTGGTGCTGTGATGGCAAGTAAAGACAGTCATTTAACTTAAAAACTAATTGTCTTTTGCCATGTGTGCTTCAAACATGCTGTCCCATATCATGGCATCATAGAGGTTGACAAGAAATTTGGACCCAGGCCAGCAACGCTGCAAGGTTAGGAGCTGGAAGAGATTTATAATCCATATCCCTAGAATTTGGGAGTCTGAATTCCTCCTGGTTGCCTAATGTCCATCTGAAACACTATCTAGAAACATACATACCCTGATGCTATGATGTTTTCTTTACTGTTCTCATTGGAACAAAAAAAATTAGTGTCAATTCTCTGTAAGAGGATAAGGGCAGATTGCCTGCATAAACTGCACTAACTTTCAGACTGTGGGTTAAGACTGATTCCCCCCCCCCCCACTCCCCAAAAGTCCTAATGGATTTATTGGATTTGAAAATTCTGCCTCTAGATGAAATCATGTTGTTGTGCAAAGATATATCTGATCAGACCAAAACAGCCAGCTAAAATTCGCTGGATGACTTTCTACAGCAGGGATCTTCCACAATAACATCTCTGCCTTCCATAGGCTACAGGACCAAGTGAATATGAGAACACAAACTTGAAAATGTTTCCCCTCTAGTTATTCAGCAAACAAACATGGAACCTCTGAATCAGCACATTAAAGCCTTTTTCCAATCAACACACACTAATGATTAGGAAGGCCTGGAAAGTGTTATGTAGGATTATTCTGGAAATTGCTGTCTGAGGCTGCCTTAATCTGGATATGACTGGTTTTGAATAAGGATGTGTAAGTCACTATCAATTTTCATCAAGTTGGCCCAAGCCTGTTTATCCTTTTGCTGTATGTGATGACACGCATTGCAGCCTAGGTGAAAATGTCCCGTCCGCCTCCTAGAAAAGCTTAATAATTTATTTGTAGCCCATCTCATTCTAGACTAGTGCACACTGCTTATTCTCTGTGCTGCACAGCCAGCTCTTAAAGCAGCAGTACTGCGTGCTACAAACAGCTTTGCCTGACATCCCCTTGTTTTTCATTATATTGATATGTAGCCAGTGTGTGCTGTTAACATTTTCAAAACAAAACAGAATGAAGAATCGATACAGGGGGTGTTTGGGAGAAATGTCATGACCTTGATTACAACTGGTACAATTCAGCAACTGAGCTGCAAAAGCAATTTCGCTCCAGTACCACCAAGGTAAGGATGTAGAGGAAACAAGTTGCTCACTATATAACTTTCATACAGGGTTTTAGGGCTGCGAAACTAGGGCAGCTCATTCGCTTCCTTCTCTTTTGTTGTGCTGAGCCCCTCTTTGCTGTGTGGTAAGGCATTTGGCAAAGGAAAACAATGTTTCCCCTTTTTCTCTCTTTTAAGGAGTTTATGGGTCTGTTTTACCAGACCAGTATGTTGCTGCACTCTACCAAGAAATGGCACCTGAAATCACGATGGGCTGAATGAGGTGAAGTCACGTAGTCTCACTCCTCAGGCTTTCCATTGTTTGCTTGCTTGCTTTTCTACCTGAGCAGGTGGTCCTATATTCAGCTTCAGGCTGTAATCATCAGCTCTACATCCAGATCTTTCAGCTCTTAGGGTGCAGCTGGTCTGTGATTCAGCAGTTCTGCCTGCAGTAGGTTTGCGGGATCAGGTCCCTTAACACTGTAGCTGCAGCCGTCCTGTCTGTGCTGCTTCCAGTAGCAGCCAGCTGCTGTGCTGCAAGGGGATCCCGTCACACGCTTGTTGCATTGCTGCCGGTCGGACACCTCCTGAAATCTGACTTAGCTCTGTCTTTATCCCCACCATCGCTTTTAAAGCGTATTTTTATACGATTTTGAAAAGTACCACTCTTGCTCTCTGAGCACTGCTGAAGACCCAGAATTCAGAAGCAGGTGAGCATTTCTAAGCTAGGCAAGATGGTCTGGGACTGCAAAATTGAGCTGCAGGGCTGCACGTACAGTCTCACACCCAAACTTCCCCCTTCCATCAAATAAAATTACTGAATGAAGAAAAAAACAGACTGACAGCTTCGATAACTAGAGGGGCTATCCAGGGCTGGCTAACTTCGCAGCTATGCAGGCAGAAGGCTTTTTCACATTATTAAGTTCGCAGTGCCTGACATCTGTGAGTTTCCCATCCTCTGCTTCAGCTTCTTTGCACTAAACTGCACTTCCTCAGGTTGTCTGGGCGTTTTCCCTTCACTGCCTCCCTCCTCTTTCAGAGGCTTTCCATCATGGCAGTGTTCAGGTTCTCCCTTTCTATGGCACACTGTTATTTTTAAGCTTTTGGTCTTCTGTACTAAAGGACCTGAAATTCTGTAGTCTGCTTGGAAGCGTTTAGTGGCTTGGGACAGCTAGGGACATGTGAGCATTTTTTATGGACCTTAGATTTTGCCTGCAATTTATGAGAGTGGACTAGGTGGCCATTTCTAGACTCCACGAGGTTACTCCTCACCCCCCTCACCCACCTCATTCCCCCTCTTGGTGTTTTGGTAACTTAATAGTTATCAAAACCATATATTTTTATGCTAATGTCTGGACTGATCATTGGTGTCTTCTGTAATGCAAGGTTAGAGAGCAAGCAAAATGCATGTGCCATTATGGGGTAATAGGTCCTAATGTTCCGAGAAGCCAGGTTACCTTTTTTTTGCCATTAACTTGTCTGTTCATTCAGACCCAGGCCCAGGCTATGTTCTTGCTGATAAACTAAACACAGCCAGGCCATTTTCCACTTCCCTGAGCAGCCAGACAAAAACATACCTATATAACTATATCTTCTTACTCTCCAAAATAGCCTCAAACTGTCAACTGGGAATGATCTCTGGCCCGTGCTAACTCCCAGATGTGCCCAGGCATTGCTTGTGAGAGAACGCGTTGGCCAGGATCAAAACAGCAGCAGGAGCCGTGCCAATGACCTGACCGCATGGGCACCCACGTGCCAGGCGGGGGGCCGTGCTCTGCATCTGTCTGCTTTATCAGTACAGAAGTAGCCTGAGGGAGCCAGGGACAGCCGATCCCAAGGTATGCACGTATCAGTAGGCCAGCAAGAGAGAGAAACCCGCGGATCCTGAAGAAAGCTTACACGTCTATGTGAAAATGCAGACACACATCTGCTAGGCAGCTCGTATGAGGAATGGTAGCAATGGCCATACAGTGGCATGGGCACTAGCTTTGCTAGTGGCCAGAGGAGACACAGAGGGTCCTCGGCAACAATATGTTCTGATTTGCATTTTGTAGAGCCAGTGCTGTTGCACTCTCAGTGCTTTTTGTACCTATACCAGTCTCGACGACCTAGCAGAATTATACTAGCTCATGCTCTAATTGAGCCCTCATTTTGCTGCACAGACAGCACAAATGCTGGATTGCCTACAGTGCAAGCAGGAGCTGCCTCATAAGCACATATTGGCTCAAACTAGAGGTCCCTTTAGCCCATTTCTCTGTCTCTCGTAGTGGCCCATAGCAGATGCTCAGGGAGTAGCAGGGCATGCATCATATATCCCAAAGACAGCAGCTGAGCAAATCTGGGACAAGGAAGACTTGAATGAAAAAGTGTGTTTATCGTTTTTAGAGTTTGGGTTTCGTCCATGTGTTCTGGCAAAGGGAAAAAGTTTTCTGTTTACATGCATCACATCACTCCTGCCATAAAAGCAAATGGCTCTTTCTGGCCTGTTGCAATGCAACAGCAGAAGTGGTACCATCCAAAGCAAACTGTGCTGTGTATTCCTCTACAGTTCTGCCTCTCCACACAAGCGTGACATAGCCCAGCTCCTCACTAAAGCTCATTGAAGCAAGCCTTGCTTTTTGGTTGTTTTGTGGCAAGATCTATAACAGGATTCAGGTCTTGCGACTCCTTCGAGTCTGGGGGTCACCTAGGGGACCAGAATCCACAAAGTTATAGATGGTCCAGGTCAGGCTGGATGAAGAGCATCCTCCTCCAGCATCCTTTTCCTCCAGCACAACCCAGATGAGGAGTGCTCTATACACACAGACATCTCTTTGCTCTGGGACTGGGCCCCACACATCTCCACGTGGCCCTGGAAAGCCTTGCAGCCCTTGGCTCCTCTGCAGAAACCCTGTGAGCCAGCCCTGCTACCACCCCACAGGCCCCAGTTTTCTCATTGCTCTGGGGAGCTGATGGCAGATGTCCCATATTGTGCATGGAAGAGGGCACCTGGGAGGGTCCATCCACTCTGCAATATTCTGTTTTTTCCGAGAAATCAGGAGAAAACAGAGCAGGCCAAAGGGATTTGCCTGAATATACAGAAGTTTCTACTACTACTGCCTGAGCCCACCCCTGAGAAGCACGTCTAACTAACAGAGGAGAAAGCAGGCAGGAAGGTGGGTGAAGAAAAGAAGAAGGAAGGTGATAATGAAATAAAACAATTTCCTAGGACCTAATGACAACAGCACGCTTATACAACTAAGCAGGACCTTTGGGGATCCTCCTGTAACATGTCAGTCCCCCTAAAAAAGCCTCAGCAATTTAATAGATTTTACTCACTTTTTCTCTCCTTTTCAAACCAGTGATCCTCAAGCATTGCCAGTAACATAGTAGAAGACAGCCCCAACCCATGCAGAGATAGCTCCTGCCCATACACGTGTATGCGGAGAGTGTTTTCATCTACTTGTGTGTTTCTGCCCTGGTTGCTCACTGGAAGATTTGGGTTAAAACAGCACATTTCTGAGCTTTATCTCAGTTAAGACTTCAGTAAGTGGAATGTTGCAAACCTTCAAAAACACCATGGTTTTGAAGCTGCCTCTGCACCTAACTGATAGTTTCACTATCCCTCAACATTCCCGCAGCCCACATCATATACATAGCCAGTATTAATTGCCTCATTATAACAAGAGGGGCAAAGCTAGTGCCGAAGAAAACAGCAGGAATTACAGAAGGTAGCATTACAGACTGCCAGCTGCAGCCCTTTATTTTATTTAGCCCCTCGGAATCCCCCCAGCTGACAGGGTGGCCAGACTCTTGCTGCAGGCTTGCAAGCCCCAAGCGTGTGCCACATCATTTTGCCCAGACGTAAAGCAGAGAGCCATAAGCACCTGTCTGTCCTCATTGCCGTTCAAAATGGGACAGTTCGATACAGCCGTGCTTGCTGATGCTTTTGTGTCAGAAGGCTCATCCCTTTATGTGCCCTACAGCCTGTCTTATGCGTGTGACTGCTGCCTCTGAGCATGGGCTGGGTGCGGGGAGGGACAGACTCTTGTGTGCCATTTGGTGCCAGCCTGGCACCAAATATACAGCACGAAGTCGCAATGGCTGCAGTTGTTTCGCACCATCCCCTGGTGGGCTCAGGCTTCCTCCTCTGAGGGAAGTGTATGTCCTGGAAGAAAAGGGGGATGGACACCTGATTAATGTCAGTGCTGGGCTACGAGTGCCCCTCTGAACGCTGCCAGCATCACTCAGCGAGGTTTGCCTCCCTACAGCCAGCACCTCTGTGCTCAGCTGAGCCCTTACCTCCAGTTGTCTTTGGTCTTCCCCATCCCCTGTGCTCTTTATGCTCTCGACTGCCTTGTCTTTCTTTTTTCTTTTCCTGCCTCTCCTCGTTTCTTTCTCCTTCGGGACTTCTCTCTGCCTCTCCCCTTCAGGCTTCCTGTCTCCCCTCCAAGCCGGCACTTCCGACAGCAGGAATTTCGAGATATGGCACGCTCATACATTTTGTATTAGCTCTAGGGGCTCTTAAGCCTTCTGACTTCATGGGGTTACAGAAACTAGCAAGTGCTGTAGCCCAGGAATGCACCTGGAAGTAAGAGAAAAGGAGGGGGGAAAATTAAATGCTTAGCAACAGGAATGCCACACTTTTGAAGAATTAACTAGCTATTCATTCAATCTGAAAGGGTTATTGCATTAAGAACTCACATTAGAATTAAGGGGGAAAAAAAGCACTTGCTGGCTAAAGGCTGAGGATAAACCCAGCATTTCTTTATCACTGCCTAGGGAAAAGAAAAACCTTAATTACAATACTTGTCTTTGAATAATATTTCAGTCATAACAGCACATTTCTCAGATTCTGCATGATAAGTGCATTAATATTTATTCATTTTCTATGACCTTTAGATAATTCCCAAGGGTCCTATTTTGCTAGCGTTGATGGTTGCTCACTTTTTATGCTCCTTCTGTACACTGGTCCAAAGCTTGATCACCATATATCAGCATCTTTCTTGTCTTTGGAAGCCTATTCCTGTGAATGGGGTGAACAAAATTTGGAGCTGACTTTGTTCTCAAGCCTCAAAACTGATCTTTAGGGGCAGAGATCTTCTGCCATGGTAGGCCCTGGTGGACCCCAGGCTGAGTACAGAGATCTATTATTGAAACTGCTGGGACTGGGAAAGATTTGCAGCCACCCTTTTTACACTAATTTTCCTTGCAGTCTCAAATGTTTGTAATTTATTGATATTTAATTCCCTTTGTCAACTTTAGTCCACATCCTGCTTGCCTTACACAAGGGGGTTACTCTGGACACTACAGGAGTAAAACTATGTCCCTTTGATTTCACTGATTTTACTTTTTAAAAGCATGTATATTTGCACCTCTAACACTTTAGAAATGCTTTCTACACTCTAAAAACTGATTAAAATACTTAGAATTTGTCATCTGCACCCACTGGCATTCAAACTGAAGGGGGTTTGGTGAGCTTTTGTAATTTCAACAATGGCTAGATGAGCATTTTTTGTCAATGTTAAGGCCGCCTTCTTTTCAAAATCTTTGGTTTCTACGAAAATGTTGGTATATCAAATTACAGAAATCTCTGTTGGTTTCCAGTTATAAAAATAGGGTAGAGAAGACTGAGTATTCAGACACTGGCACCTGGCTTGACTTTACAGAACTCATTTACAAATCATGTTCTGAGTGAAATGACTTTTTTATTTGTAAGTCTGGGCTAGATAAGATCACCATCCTCCAAGTAGTTTTCAGGCAAAGACAAATCTGTAGTCCTCCACCTAATGTCTGTGTGCATGTTTGCAAAAAACCAGAGCACTCTAAATTTGCAGAAGCAAGTGCATGTGAATGAGGCCATGTCTCCTTCCTTCTCTTTGGTACGCCAAATACTGAACTCCTAATCATATTGTTCAGTCTTTGGGGATAAAAATACAATTCTGAGAGGAGTGTAAATGCCCTTTATGCAAAGAAAAGTCTCCTATCTGCAGTAATTTGGTGAATAGGCTCTGTGATGATATCTGAAACGCTGTGCTTCACCCACAGAAACTCTGCCTCCCACCTTTATTTTTTGGCTCAGTAATTTCAAGAACTTGGAGTGATAGCTAGGCAGAGAGATGTCAACATGGGACATTTATTTGTATATCAGTGGATTACAGTCTCTTTTTCAACTAAACAATTTAGAAAAACAAAAGACACTATCTTTCTGGATGGTTGTATTTCTTTCATAAACAACATCAGTAGATAAGGGCATATTTCTATCCTCAGCTAAGGAGTATTTTATCATGAAAAGGTATCAAACTATTATCTAGTCAGGCACTTGTCCCAGTGCAAAAAAAGCTTTTCGAAAGCTGAAAGAGAAAAATGCAACAGCCTTAGTATTCACAAGTCTTCTACTGACAATACAGGACAATAGTTACATTTTAAAAATAAATACTGGGTTTGGTTTTATCGTGAATAAAAAAGATACAAATCTTAGGATCCAAATTAATTTTGACTACATTTACAAACCAGGAGGAATCCAGACTAGTTGCGATGATTTCAATGAGGAATGTTCAATGAGGCAAGAAGAAAGGTTTTTTGCTTAGAGCAGGCACTAGTTTTAAGCCTGCTTTGGACTTTGTACATGACCTTGGATTTATAATCTGATTTTCAGCTACTAATATTCACAGGAGCCAGAGAATTTTCTTTAGAAACCAGAGTGGTCACTATTCCCACATCCTAGGCACTAAATCGATCAAACCCATTTCCAAGACAGGAGTCCCAAATCCCTCCCAGAGCTTGGAGCCCAGATGCCTCAGAGCACTGAAATGATGGATCTCTTCCTGGGAGCAGATTACTAGAGCATAAACACTGTGAGCACCTATCTAGCAGCGTACCAATCGCTGATGCCGTATCTGGAAATGAATTCAATATATTCGATTGTTTCAGAGCAACTTATTTCAAAGACAAAACACAAGATTGCTCCCTCCTATACATGAGAAACAATATTCTGGCTGACACAAATAAACATATTACACGTATCATAGATAGAAATCTCACAGTATTTGTCTCACTAGGAATAGCCATTGTCTCTTGGCTCCCAGGTAGCAATACCCTGACAAGAGCCTACCTTAGTGACCAGCGAAGTATGATATAACATTGAGACTGAGAGCAGACGTGCTGCACATGTAGTTCAGCATGCAGTACTACCTTCCTTTTAATCACATGGAAATCTAAATTCACAGCCACCGTGAACATTAAAGGGAGGTGAAAATCCATCATTAACCCATGCACTGGCTTTCTCCTGGCTATATTGATGAAGGATAAACACAGCAACCTTGACTAATATTTTATTTTAATTAGAGTAAAAGTAAATTGCAATAAGAACACAACACAGGGAATTAACAGAAAATTAAACAAGCTCTATGTATAAACCTGTAAAATCACTGTGAGGCAATTTGAATTCTTCATCAGGCTGGGGACTGTACACTTATTTCTTTCTTTCTTTATTTTCTTGAGCGCTCATGTTTCATTCCCAAGCAGGCCTGCATGTATTGATTCGATCTCATGTTCAGTGAAGTGTGTATGTGCAAATGTCTAATGGGAGCGAAGACCTGAAAGATAAAATGGTCTTTTTTTGGCCAGACCACACACCCTTGGAGATTTGCCTGGCCCAAAGAGGATGTTATTGCACAACTGGCACAACCTCTTTTTGAAGCCTAGAGGGGAACTCATGAAACAACATTTGTGCATTGCAGCCGAGAAAAGCTCTAATTTGTACTGCCTATCTCTGTTCCATGCACAACAGATCTGAGAGGAGGATTTTGCCCTTAATTTGTTCCCTGGTGTCTACACGTTTTGAGTGTGTTAGATCAATGAACAATGCTACATTCCATATGTGCCACACACGTAGACCTAGCTAGGTACACTGAAGATGAAGAGGCAGCCTCAACTTTGAATATCCTGTTTGTAAAACAACTTTAACCATTAGGCAAATGACTTTGTAAAGTGAATTAATTAGCAATAAAGACCAAAGGCACATTCTGTGTGAATAAACAACATAGATTTACATCTTAGTTAAAACTTAGTGAATGTCAACTAACAAGCAGGTCTGTGAAGTCTGTCAGGCTTTGCAAATCCTGCTTTTCTGAAAGGAAAAGTATTACTGCTCCTAGCAGAAAACACCTATATAAGGTTTGAGTCTGTGTGGCAGAGTGAGACCTGCAGCTCCAAGATTCAGTATCTTTAGCTTTCTGTGGGAAAGATCTTTTTATAGCTGTTTTTTATTTAGCTAGGGGTTTCTCTGGGGAGGGCAGGAGGGTGTTAGCTCAAGAATTCACTTGATAGATTTCAGATCAGCAGCTAATCTGTCACTTCAAGGGGTGACAATGACAGGAGGGAAAGACTTCCTAATTTATTCATAAAATACTTTATCTGTCGATTCCATTTATTTAGTTCATTCTTCATAGGTAAAAGTATTGAAAAAAGGAAATTAATCCTGACCTTGGAGGTGAGAAGCAGAATGCTGATAACTCCAGCTCTGGGGGCATGAGTAGGTCAGGACTTTTTTCACCCAAGAGTGTGAAAAACATGATAGACTGATATTATCTCATGCATTTTACCCCTTGAATTCTTGTTGATACCACAATACCACAGAAGCTTTACTGATCTATTAGCAACACTTACTGGAAGCTCATATTCCATATAGCGAGTCACATACCTTGTTTGTTATTTTTGCATAGCACAAAAACGCCTGTGGTACATTTTGTCTGTCTTTGTGCAGTGGTTGCCAGTGAACAGATTACATCATGTCAGAAATGCCAGAATTTTCTGAAGGAATTTTTCATTAAGTTTAAGAATCGACATATATTTTTCAGTGAGCTGCAGCTTCTTTTTAAGTTCAACACAGCCTTGAAAGAATTATTGTATGATTTGCTGGGCAAAGACTCTGAACAGCAAGAATTCATTGGCCAAACCCCAATATAATTTTCTGTCTCTAATGAGTGTTCAAAAAGCACTTAAAATTTAATTTCACTAGGACTTTTATGTCCTTAAATCTTAGGTAATGCAACATACTATTTATGGAAGACAGTATGATTCTGTTCAATTACATTTTGATTTCATAATGCTAATATGGAATAGTGTTTTGTTGCTAAAAGTTAATTCCTCATAACAGGGTAGAGTCCACTTATTCAACCACACTGAGGTACTATAACTTTTCTTTTAATTGAAGACTTTTTCACCAGTAAGGCACAGACGCAATCCTTAGTATACATTTCAGGAACACTGAGTCTGTGCAAAGTAACGTATGAAGACTCGAGAACTTCACACCATCTGTCAGTTAATGGAGTGAGCTTGGTCAGGAACTGAATACCTTATTTACTGATCTACGCTATTTTCTGAGGTGGTAGATGTCCCATCCCTGGAAACATTCAAGGTCAGGCTAGACGGGGCCCTGAGCAACCTGATCAAGTTGAAGATGTCCCTGCTCATTACGGGGGGGGTTGGACTAGATTACTTTTAAAGGTCCCTTCTGACCCAAACTATTCTATGATTCTATGATTCTATGATTCTATGATTCTATGATTCTGTGCTTCACAAGCTCCTTGCCCACTTCAGCTGGTCTTTACAGACAGTCCCAGCCTTTCTCTTCCAGATTTCAATCTTCAAAGTTCAGACGGTTGGTGGTGATGAAACATATATAGTTCAGATTGTATGCAGTTTATTTACAGCTACATCAAACCTTATTAAATGGGAAATCTTCAGAAAATGAACCTCTAAAGAGACCCTAAGGTATGCTTTTCAAAGGCATATAATTTGACCAAGTTTGAGTTTGTTCTGTTGGATCTTTTTAGCAGATCTGTAAAAAGTACATCTTTACATGAGATCACTTTCTTTCCAGGTATCTCAACTTTACACCAAAGAATGGAAATGTTAACATTTCTCACAATGTGGCTGTGAAAATGGACATAACTGTATCTCTTTCCTTAATCTCATTCTTGGAATGGCAAATACGTTTTTAGCTAACCTATTTGTCAAAAAAAAAGGAAAAGGGGGCAGCTAGAGGCATGTATTTGTTGTGAAAAACATAGGTTTGTTTTTTTTTAAATACAGCAAAAGACCATAGCACCAGCAAACAGAGAGCTACCACGAAAAGGGAAGGGTGTCACTGTGTGAATTTCAGATAAATTCTTCAGTTGTGGAGCTCTCTGCATATAAAGCAATCTCTCTCAAGAGATACAGGAATGGAAAGTAACAGTACATTGCATGGCTGGTACAGCTTGGCAGCACTGGGGACAAAGCTAAAGTTTTCTGTGATTGCTTTACAGTTTTGTTGTGTGGCTTTCAGTTTTCCTCCTACAGAAGAGCAGGATAGCGAAAACCGTGCACAAATTAGACTCACCCCATTCTGGAGCTGGGATGCAGCTGAAGTACAGAGCAGGACCTGTGAGGTGGGAGCTGTTCCCTGATCCCACAGTTTAGCCAGGGGCAGAAAGTCTATATATATTAGTCTTCATAATTAGACCTCAGAGCCCTTCGGTCTCTTGTTTGCTTTTTCTTCATCCACCATTGCTCAAATTGAGTTTTTCAACTCTGTTTCCTCAATCTAGTATTTTCCCCTAATTATTTGCCTTGAGCCTATAGTATCTGAAATTGCTACATGGCCTCCAGCACAAATATTTGTCAGGCCCAGGACTCTGTAATATCTAAAACATGTGGGAGCTAATACTACCAACATGACTTATGTTCAGTAAGTTCAGTACACACTGCCAACCAATGCAGTGTAAGAAGATAATATTTATACCAAAGTTTAAAAAAAAAATCGCTGTTTTAAAGAGGATGAAAAAAATGTGTATTTAAAGGTAAGTAACGATTTAGTTATTGATTTATCTACTCAGTTATGTATGTATGGAGTTGTTAAACCAGAATCTCGGTGAAAGCTTTGTTCTTTGAATTAGCCTAATGGTCACAGAGACTATGAATATATAATGTGAGGGTTTAGATATATATATAAACATAAACACTTACATGCCCGTGCATGAATACACACATATGTATGATGAGATATGCATGTACGTGTATTTACAAATACATACATAGAAAGCTAATGGAAGAGAAACAAAGCAGCTGAAATTACTTCCACATCTTCATTCACAGGTCTCTGTGTGTCAGACAGGGCCACCGCTACTGACTTCATGGCAAAAGCTACTCCATGAGTGGTCAGAGCTCCAAGGGTCCTTGTGTCACTGCAAACCAGAGTTTTGGAGGAGCTTGCTGTGACATTCAGGAATCTAGTTTCCATTAATCTGTGAGACGGGTTAAGCAGATAATGACCATTGCCCTATGTATGTAGGGCCCTGTGTGACTCGGTGGGAGACTGTACTGTAAAACACAATTTATTTGCAGGTATAAGGATCACAGCTTAATTTAATTAATTAATTAAATTAATAAAATGGGGCATAATAATTCTTTGCATGGGAAAATTAATGTTAAAATGCTAAAAATGAGGAAAAAATCAGCAAATGTCTGGAGAGAGAAGGGAGAAATACAAGGGGTAGAGAGTGGATTTTCCTCACCTCTGTAGGTAGTAAAACTCATAGTGACAGCCCAACAGCCAGACTGCTCACTGGTCTTCCCTCGCAGTAGCAAAAATCACAGTGCGATTGCTTTTTTATGGGTTGCGTCCTCTGGCTTTTCAGAAACAAATGGATGTGAGTTCCAGCTGTACCACCTTTCTTCTACATCTCCTCTTTGCAAAGCATATTGCAGGAGAGAGCTCCTCTGTCTGAGCAATTTGCACCTTCCTTTCCTTGTAGGACACCAGGCAGAGCTGTACAAATGGTTATGGTTTATCTATTTTGCAGCTATTCAGCAGCACCTTTTTGCATAAATAACACACAGACCTAGTCACAGACCTCTCTTGACTGCTGCCAGAGTTTGCCAGGGAAGAGCATCTTTTTGCAGAGTGAAGGAAAAAATGATGTCTTGTGCTTTCTCAGGGTTTCTTCCTCAACATTTCTGCTCCTCTTGGGTCATTGGATCTGTGTGAAGGCCTGAGAAAAGAGGAGCACAGTTCAGAAAATGAAAACAAGGGAAAATAAGCATAATTTGTAATTTCAGATTTACTGAAAGATGTAAGGAAAAAGATGTGTCAGGATCTACTTTGTCCTCACCTACCAGTCCTTGGCCATAAGACAATTCAGAGAAGAAAGCTTCTGGGGATGATGAGAACACTCAGGCTGCATGCAGAAAATGGATGGCCCTCAGACTGCAACATGGATCCAAAATCGTGATGATTTCCAGGTACTGAAGAGCTACATTAGATGTCCCACTTTGCTTTCTAAATTTCTTGCCACAGAAACTTAATTTTTAAAAAAGCAGGTTAACCCAAGTCACATACTGAATCATAAATTAATTATAGTCAATTCTATGTATTGACTCATCCTAAGAGTTGATTCCTTTGTGCTGGCTGAAGAGTGTTAATCTTTGACCACTTTAGATATATACTATTAAATGTACCTTGCTGATAAATGCAAAATACTTGCCATGATACGGGAGTGGGTCTAAGAAACCGAATAATAAATTCTATAATAAGAGATATAAGTGAGGCAGGTGCTTTGGTTAAACGCAGAAAGAATGGATCATGCTGGATTTTCATTTTCCTTGTTTCAGAACTGCCAAAGACATATATATATATTTCAAAAATAATTGTTATTTTAAAATAAGATAAAGAAAACCCCATTCAATTTTGCTTTCAAAATCAGAATATTTCATCACTTGTATTTATATTCATTGAATTCCAGGGTTAAATTTCAGAAACAGTAGGATACTCACTTTGATCCTAAGATTAGAAAAACGTCTACTCTCATTTTTTCCAGCACTGAATTGAACACAAAATGCTTTCTGAAAATTCAGTTGGCCTTTTTCAGCCAAAATTTCTTAAGCATGTCTGTTCATTGTAGAGCTGAGGAAATGCGGAGAGGATGAAGAGTGCTGAGGATTTTTTTTTTCTATGTCTGCAAAGCATTTTTATCATTTTGCTTTGAAGTCTCTGCAAGTTATCTAGTGTTTGTGTTAACTTTCTATATGAAAAGAGAAACTGATTTATCCTCCTAGGAGCCATTTTAAACATCAGAGAAAGTGAAGAGCAGGAATGAAATCTACCTGACTAAACA
The DNA here is from genome assembly GCF_018139145.2 of Gymnogyps californianus. Classification (NCBI taxonomy): domain Eukaryota; kingdom Metazoa; phylum Chordata; class Aves; order Accipitriformes; family Cathartidae; genus Gymnogyps; species Gymnogyps californianus. Next base: position 39,113,581 of record NC_059472.1, read on the forward strand.
AAGCCCAGCACAGAAAGTGCAGCCATTGTAAGGGTTTGTTTTAAATTCTGACTTGACTCCTGCAACAGAGCTATCCAAATTCAGCTCCTAAATAAGTGAACACTGCAGGTCCCACTCCAATGAGTGAGTTTTCTCTCTGCATGCCTCAAGGTTCCTTTTGGCATATAACTGATAGATTTCAGAGTAGTATCCATGGGGTAAAATAAGAAAAAAAATGCAGAAAATATAGGTAGGAACAGTATTTATAGCATCTTTCATGATGACTGCTTAGAAACAGAAGGAATTTCACTGCCTGCTAATGGGTTTGATGAAACTACAGCAAGTTCTGCATCTGTTCCTCTGGTTGGTCCTATAAGGGAACACAATGCTCAAGTTAGTTTTGTTTTCAGTGGAAGTTAATCCCTCTCTTATTTCAGCCTTAATACAAGACACCCCAACAAGTTTATTTTAGGATTTTTTAGATTTGTTTTTTCCTAAAAAACAGGGAAAGAATAATTGGGTGTACAAGATTTAGTCTTTGTTACTCAAATGTCACAGAAAGTCATAAAAGTCCTGACCTTCTGTGGTTGATTTACTGACGATATATGACACATATGTCTGCCTAATTTAGGGCTTATTAAAGGAATAATGTTAATGGTTAAGGCGTATGAAGCCTTAATTAGATTTTGCAAGCAGCTAACTACTGTAGCAAAGAGAGCCCTTTATTCTGTATTTACCGCAAACATACCAGAGTGTCACCAATATAATCTGAGAAGACTAAAGTCAATCCAGCAGCTGCAACCAGTTGTTAAAAACTAACCTGTTCTATGTAATTTTAAAAATTTGATATTTGATTTTATTCCCAGGTGGAGGTTTATTTTTTATTGAGACTGGAAAATGAATAATTATGGGAGATTTTAGATGGAAAAGAACCAATTAAGAAGGACACTCAGTGTCAATTCAGCAGTTTGTTTGGAATCACTTCTAAATTTGAGCTCCTGTACATCTATTAAAGAGGTTGTATTAGTTTGTGTATCTACTTCAGAGTTAGAGTTGGTGGAATGATGCAAGAAATACATTTGCAATATAGTCACAAATGAATGACCATAGATTTGTTGCTAATCTTGCCACCATGACAGAAGATATTTCCAAATATTTGTGGCCCAGTATTCACAGTATTCAAAACAGTGTCTGTGAATCACCAATATTCTCCAAACTGGCACTTGAAATACATTGTTCATTACTCACTGATCATTATTTGTTAGTCATAACTCATTATCTTTTGTTAAAGTTTCAGTCAGCTAATCAAGAAGCAGAAAATATACCGTATGACCAATAACATCCCACAAGTAATGATTAATCAAAATGAGAGGTTCATGAACAGCACAGTGACTAAAAATCATTCAGCTGAACCAGTTATCAAAGACATACAATACTAATGTATTGACACAAATCAAGAGTGGTTTGTGAATGAGTCATGAACCAAAAGCCAATTTAATTTGGGGGTCCTAATAGCACTAGTAAATGAGTGTTTTGACATAAATTACTAAGTCTAAGTTTCACATTCCCCTTTCTTTAAATATTATTTCTGTGTGTCTTATCAGAGTGAACTGGGCAATTGCAGTTGACTGTAGAATTGCCACTGTCTTTAGTGGGAGAAGGATTAGCTCCTATATGCATTTTATTAAGACCACTTGCTAGTTAATATTTCCTTAGCTTGTTTTCACTGTACCTTCTTGTTCCCATGGATCTCATCCTGGGTCTCACTTACCTTTTGGCATTTTTTATACCGTTTTAACAGAAACCCTGTTTTGTTGATTGAATGATGCCAACAGGCATTTCTGGAACTGAGAATCTGACTCTATAGCGTAGTTCTAGTCACACATTTAAATTAACCATTTCTGTATGAATTCAAAGTAAAGAATAATTTTATTATCCTTAAACTATATTTCAAAACTCTATGTCTCAGCATTTTGAAAGACCAAAATTCCCAGAGTTGATGGAGATCCATTATGTGATGCATTAAGACATTGAATGGATTATCTACTCCAAATTAGGCTCCAGTAAGTCATGACCAAATTAGGTACTACATCTGAAAAGAAAGTGGTTAAATTTAAAGATGTTCTGAAAAGAATGAGCAAAATATAAAGACACAGAGTTTACCTTGGAGCTTTCCAAGACATGATCTCTGAATCATGTGACTTTTGGGGCCCCAGTTTAAATTTGATGTAATTCCACTTATTAAAAATGACAGTGGGAAGATATGGTTGCAACCAATTCTATTTAATTCTTTTTCCTGAGGAAGCTGATCATGGTGCATCGTGCAGTTCCTTTTCTAGAGCAGCTATATTGAGATGTCCTGAGATTCTACTTCCAACTGGCAAATCCAGAGATGACTCTTTGAATCAGCCAGGTCTAGTTAACTCAGAATTGCTGGAGTAAGAAAAGCCAAGAGCTTTTAGCATTGTCTAAACAGATTGTGCCATTATTTACCTGGAGAGAGCATTCTTATTTTTAGGTCATACCTAGAGATCTGTAGGAATAAGAAACCATAAACATAATAAAATTTAGGGCCAGAGGAGGAGAACACCTGCTGTTATCATTGCATGATGTCTAATAATATCCTGCTGAAAAGCCTCTTGTTTTACATGTGAATATACAGCATTATTGTCATACTTTATGTGAACACACATTTTCCACAATAATTCATTAGACATATTTTTGCAGTACAATGCTGATGTTTTTAAGTAGCTTCTTGGAACTTCGAAGAAAAACCAAACAGCAGCATATTTATTTATAGCTATAAGCCATATATAGTGCATGTTACACTGTATTTGCAATGTAGTAAGTGCCCTTTAAAGAATAAACAAGGACAGTAATACTAAGTGAAGGTATGCAAATCATAAACTTAATGCACTTGGTACCTAAATCTGAAAAAATTTAATCCTTGGTGTGGATACATACTGCACTTGTCAAATCCAGTCAGAATAACTGGTCTAATGGACAGCTCTTTCTCATAGGGGTTGGAGAAGATTTTGATTCTGCAGTGTAATTCCCCTCAATTTTTCCCTCTCTCTGAGCTGTACTGCCGTCATACAGAGCTATTTGTTGGAGAAATTGCCATCTTTTCCCATTAAAGGAAACTGCTTATCCTCCTAGCTTTCCTAATTTTGTGTAGCAGATGATACCACGCATATAAGAGAGCTCAAAGTGACCTTTGGGCATGATTTTGATGCTTTTTATTGAGAAATTCATACACATAGGTCTTTTAAAGTAACACAAATGTTCCCATATATACAAGAAAAAACTCTTAGAAGCTACAGCATGTTGGTGGTTTGAATTCTTTAATTCATATGGCAATTACTTTTGAAGACTATCTACAAATGTCCTACTTCTGATATTTTGCATGTCTTTTGTTTTATAAGTGTTTCCATCCATGTTTTCACATGACAATAGTGAACAAGACTGGAAAAAACGCCGTGAAATAGGATGAATTTTTTAACATAATATTAACAGCTTCTACCACTTAATTGTCTAACAATGGAGAGGTGAATAAAAACAGCAAGAGTGGAAATGAAAGTACATGATTTATGATGAGAAAAGCCATGACCATGGGCTTGCAGAGGAAATAAGTACCTAATCTTCATACATGGAGACACTTCCTCGTTATATGCTAAAACATAAATTTTAAGGAAGTATAAAAACTCTCCTTCAATTCTCTAACCTCATATTTATCCTCCAAGCAAAATTTGAAATGTTGTGACTACATATGGGTTAACTATGCCTGAAGGGATAAACTCAGACATTTAGAATAAGAATTTTCCTGATAAATAGTGGTACAATCCGGTGATTTCAGAGCTTGTGCTGGCTAGCTCCAGATAAAAGAGAAACTACTTTTAAATCAGTGAAATGACATCATTTACACACCTTGTCACTGAGATCAGGCCAAGGAAGTCTACAAAGTCCTATTAAATGTAAATAGGCCTTTCTCACGCTTAGTTCTGTCTTTATGATATTTATTGCTCTGTGCTTTCAACTCACAAGCGTGAAGAGATCTCAGTTACTGAAGAGATTCTTGTTGCTGTTGCAAATGGGTTTGTTCTTCCGCTGTTTGTGTTGTATGTTAGTGGTAATACTGGAGTATGCAAGTACTGAAATACGGGTATCTGTACATTCAGAGCAGCAAAGGGAGGTCATAGGTGGTTGTCTCCTTTGCTAGATAAACAGTAAATGTTTGTTTGTTCCAGCTATGCCACATAGTATAAACTAGTGCCTTCAGTAGCTGGGCACGTTCCAAAAGGCCAAGGAAGTCTGCTGCTTGACCCATTCCGCATTTTTCCATGAGACACATGTACAAAGAAACATGTTTCCCTAAAATGAGAAGTAAGGAAAATCACTCTGGTTACATTCAAATTTTAAGAGTCTTAGCAAGAGGACACATCCAAATGAACTAAAAAAGCATGTCTGGCATATGACAGTCTTTTCTCCATAAAAACGTGAACAGCTTCCATCCACAAGTAAAGAAATCCCTCTTGTTTGTGAAGTGAAGGAAGACTGGCTTGAGGTCTGCTGTCAGTTCTAAAGCATACATTAAAGATTTGTCACTGTGGGATCTAACTGTGACCTCCACAGAGATTTGTGGAGACTTGCATTGGGTGTGACCGTGCAGAAGCCGACCCCTGTGAGTCCAAAGGAGTACTAATAAAACAGATAGCAGCAAGGAATACGTTTTGGTGCTAAAATTTCCAAACCTTGGTAATAAATGATAAGCCATCATTTATGGCTCAGAATTAGAGCTGGAATCTTTTCTATTTTCATGTGACTTTATCCCTTTGGAAGTGATTTCTCTGCCAATTGCTCTGCAAAATATATATATGTAAAAAAGACTTTCAGTGATATTACCCCACTGTAAACTTTGTATCTAGGATAGAAGTGAGCTCACAAAAAATGGATCTAGAAGTATATATGCCTATAGCTCATACAGATACTGAGAGCAGTAATAAAATTGAGTTTTCTCAGTGTCGTGGTTTAACCCCAGTCAGAAGCCAAGCACCACACAGCTGCTCCCTTGCTCCCCGTCTCCCTCCCCCTGCTCCCAGTGGGATGGGGAGGAGAATCGGGAAAGAAGGCAGAACTCGTGGGTTGAGATAAGAACAGTTTAATAACTAAAGTAAAATATAAAATTAACAATAATAATAATGAAATATAATAATAATAGTAGTAGTAGTAGTAGTAATGAAAAGGGATATAACAAAAAAAAAGGGGGGGGACACCCCAGTGATGCACAATGCAATTGCTCACTACCCGCTAACTGATGCCAGAGCCACGATACACCCCCCCGGCCAACTTCCCCCTGTTTATATACTGGGCATGACGTTCCATGGTATGGAATATCCCTTTGGCTAGTTCAGGTCAGCTGCCCCGGCTCTGCTCCCTCCCAGCTTCTTGCACACCTGCTTGCTGGCAGAGCATGGGAAACTGAAAAGGCCTTGGCTTAAGATAAGCGCTACTTGGCAACAACTAAAACATCAGTGTGTTATCAACAGTATTCTCACATTAAATCCAAAACCCAGCACTGTACCAGCTACTAAGAAGAGAGTTAACTCTGTCCCATCCGAAACCAGGACACTCAGTTTAGAAATTATGACCAACAGATATATACACGCAACAGCTACAGTTATGCAATAAAATATTTTTGATGCCATTAAAGAACAAGATAGCATGAGGACTGTCCTATAGCAATTCTGGTAGTGTTAACATCTATTCATCTACTAACTAGCTGGATTAATTCAGCCATTACATTAATTTTTCATATTGCTTAGCACTGATCAGAATTTTCTAACTTGTTAGGAAAGCACACTGATATTTAGTAAACTACACAGGCATCTTGATTTTTCAAAATGATGAGAACCCATTTCAAAATCTTGGAGAATATGAATGGTTTGAGTAGCAGTGGGAACTGATTGCAGGGAATTTTGGCATCACTGTATTAGAGGCATCTGAGGATTTACCGTGTTATACAGGAGAGCCTGAAGCAGGAGTAAACGGCATTTCTGTTGTACATTGAGCTCATAGGATAGTCGCAGCTAAATGCAGGTAAATAAAGTTTAGCTATTTCTAATTTAGATGGCATGGAGTTCACCTGTCAATCACTATTAGGCCTGTGAAACTAAACCCATGGATTTATCCACTTAAGTGCCATGCAAGTGAATTTACCTATTATAATGATGTCAAGGACCATGACTTTCAGAAGATGTGACATTTGCACATCTAACATACTAGGGGGTATACAGAGCTATAAAAGTCAAGGTCAAGAATGGAGTAACCAAAACGCAAAAAAATAAAATCTGTATCCACTTTCATTAGCTGAGCATTGATATTTATTTTTTCCTGGTCCTTTGGATACTGAAACAGTTCATTTATAGAAATGTGTATTCATAGTAACATAATCCCAAATCATTGCTCTAAGGAAAATCTCTGGAAGTTTTTTACCCTTCCATTGACACTTTGGGAGTAAAATCTGAATTTCTAACTCTGTACAGAACTTTCTGGCATAGTTGTCAATGATAGACCAGTCCTGTTAATATACGGGGGGTTTAGAACTTAATTCAAATATATTTTCCATTTTAAAGTTATAATGACTAAGTACACCTGCTCACTTAAAAATTATCCGTTAGTTGGGTAGTTTTCAGTAGCTTAATCATCATTTGATTGTCTCAGTTTGTATTGCAGGCAGTTCACCTGCTCTTCGTCTAAACTTAAATGTTTCCTGTTTACACATCAGAAAATATAGAAAGATGATAATATTTAGAAAACAAAGAAAAAACCGAAAGCTGCATTCAAACGCATTATTTATATAATTATCCTATAATTAAAGTAATTACAGTTTGTGGTGAAAAATAGTCTTTATTTTTATTTGCAGGTTTCTTGAGGGGTGTTTACTGATCATCATAGAGAAGCCACATGAAAAATAATTGGAGATGTTCTCATTTCTGCAAAAGATTTAAGTTGCATAGGACATGTTCTTCATGAAACAACTATGCATCTTTACAGTCCATTAATTGACAGGCCTGTATGAAAGAGAGTCAGACTGATGTTCAAAGGTATTCGTGAGCTTTTATAATCTTAACTACAGCCACAGCTACTCTGGATATTAATTTTCTGAATAAGAGAGGATTTCTAACATGTAACGTTGCAAGCAGTAAAAATGGTGTAAATGAAGGATTTCTTGCCTTGTGGTATTTTTTAACTTCTAGATTCAATTTATTCTTCTTTTTAGAACCAGGAAAGCTGGCAACTTATAAAGTGAAAATTTAGGTGTCTGTGAAACTATCTGAATCTGGGAGCAGTAGTTTTGAAAAAGACCCACTGACTCTCAAAAATACTGAGCTGAGACCCAGAACATGAGGCTGTTACTCAAGAAGCCAACCCAAATAGTATTTTTTCCTTTCATTGGTAGATAATCTATCAATCACAGGCAGCAGAATGAGGGAGAACAGGACCAGGGACCATCTCAGAGTACTTCTACCATGGAGGCGTGCCTGGTCTGCAGCAGCGTTACTCAGCAGCATGTATCGCTTTCCCCACGAAACACCCTGAGCGCAGACACTTTGGACTACTGGGAGATGACTGAGGGCCCTACTGCTGTATGAACATGGACGGGCGTTTCTCACGGAGCCATCATGGATTTTTAATCCTGGATTTATTCTTTTTCACCTCACAAGCCAAGTTTTACTCCTTCACAGAACTACACAACAAAAATCGTTATGATCAGATTAATCCTAGAAATGAGTCACGTACTTCAAATAACATATACATGAGACATATTCAGCAAGAAATACTAGTCAGCTACTACGTTTGCTTGATTACATTCATGTAAATATCGATATGTGCACAATCAATATCTGCCAGGACTGTGGAAAATTAGGAAAACTATAACTCTCATAGCATGACATTTTTTTATTGTACGACTAAAGGGAAGTGTGTATTGACTCAATCTCCAGAGAAAAGCATCTACTTATTATTTGAAATGAGCCATATCAAAGGAGAAGATGGATATTTCTACAATGATAATAGGCAAAGTAGAACTTGTTTGGGAATTTTGTTCTTTCTTCTTTAAATATGATCTGCAGAAAAATATCATCAATTTTTTTTTATATCCGGCCTCATGAGCAGAGGCTAAGAAACAGTGAGCACATGGCTTTAAAATAAAGCTTATAAAAAACTTTCTCCATCACAGCCTCCAACAACCTACTCTAATTTCCAGAGAGTAACGTGCTTTCACAAGTTGCTGTCTGCCATCATCATAATCATCATACATGAGCGCTTTCCATGCAGGCTGGAGAATCTCAGCTGAGCACCATTTTAGGGCGCACAAGAAAATGTTTGTTTCTCTGAGGGACATCTTGAAGCTCTAAAAAAATTACAAGACTTCCATCTGTGTAAACTGTACAACATTTACCTGAATTAATTTGTTCTTTGGAGACTTATGAGTTCTAGACCTTGCTTCGGCCCTTTGGTCATGGTCCACATGCATCTCCTGTTGTATCTTTCACAGTCTGCAAACGGAGACAGAACTAACTGTCTGTGACCAGCCAGTGGCTCCCTACCCATCAGTTTGTAAGGCATGGATAAACAGTTTGCTTTTAATTTATGACACCGTGCTTGTAGCCTTTAATACCCCAGAATATCTGTACAAATTACTTGGTGATTCATGTTCACACATATCACTAGTTCTAGGTGAATTGAGTGTAGCTGCTCTTATGCAATATATCAGATATCAAGACCCCTGCAACTTTGAAGGCTAAAGCAGCTTTCCAAGACTACCTGTTTACGACCAGAGGAATAAATTGAATAAAATGAGAGGTCTGGGTCAGTTGATCTTCTCAAGAAGTATTGAGACAAGTTAAGAAGAGGTTTGGGCATACAGTGCCGAAAAGACCCTGGAGCTTAGATGGTGCTGGGTTCTTGAAAGGCCCAGTGTATCACTACAGCAGTTTTACCTGCCCTACTAGTCAACTGTTCATAACACTTGGAAAAAAAATCCATTACAAAATATTTTCTCAATTATTTATCAATAGTTTAAATAACATGGCAATAGTTAGGCAGAATTCATAGCCTCATAGCAAGAGACTAAATAAGACCTCATAGATTTTTGTACTCAGTACTCTGACATATGAGAAGACTAACTTTGCTAAGCCTGATCTCTTCCTAAAACTGCAGCCTCCTTGGGCAGTCAGTTCCATTTATAACTAACCCTGCTCTTAAAATGTTTCCCTGGAATTGAAAATAAATCTTCCTTTCAAGTCAGGCTTAACAAAAATCCATAAAATAAGTCAGAAAGCATTCTTCCAGCATTTTGCAAGTACACTTTTACCACCATGTTGGCACTTAATAACAGTTTAAAAAATAATATTCTTAAGGATAACAGATTACTTTTAGGGCAGTAAAATTTCAGTATAGATAGTCCATCTGTCTTATTGCTTTAAAGAGTTATTTTTATGATTAAACTGATTATTAACCAGAGCTCAGACTGGCAGTTGTGTCAGACTGGCAATTTACACTTTTAGCAGAGGATTTATGAAAACTACACTGTTTTGACATGTTTCTTTCACTTTGCCTTTTTATTTGGGTTTATGGATCCTCTCCTTTGTTTTAATTTTGACATTCTGAAGGAGGTTTAAGATGAACTTTCTTAAAATGTTAATCTTATTACTGTCACCAGGCAATATCAGAAAACAGAAAATCTGATTATAAATGCACTATAACCTTCGTTCTATTTTAACGTTAAGAGCAGTTTAATGACAATTTGGTTTACAGCAGGGATCACACTTCCACTTTTCCTAAGAGTTCACCACATAGCTGGTATCTGATATCTGCATGCCCTTGAGAAAGAGAGGACCTTCCTTTGGAGCGTACCTGGAAGTCAATGACTTGCGAGTCCAAGCCCTTTGCAGAATTGCTTTCTATAGATATGACGTAACAGGTCTGGTGTCATAACAGGTACCAATACACAAAGAAACACTGACATGCTGGTTTGCTCTAATTACCACTAAAACGGTAAAACCTTCTCATTTCAACTTTTTCTTAAACTAATAACATAGCAGGTTAACACCTTAAGTGCATTTGGAATATGATGAAAGAGATGAAAATAGAATAATAAGAGGAGGGATGCTCTGAGGGACCTTAAAATCTAGCTGAAACTTCTGGATAAAACACAGTTTAGGAGAAGCTAAGCCCTTTGGACAGGCACAGAGAGTTTTCAGATTTAAGAAGATTCAGGCAGTTACAGCCAGAGTATCTGCTGTTTTTGGACTTCTGGTTAATAAAGTGGCACTTCCTGCTATAACTGTTCCTTAGTAAGTGAATCTGTTATCTGCGTAATAAAACCATCTGTGAACGATAATTGAGTCTGCTTTTTATTCAGGTTGCAGTGGTGCCTGCACTTCATGGAACGCTTCTGAACTTTCCAACTCACACTGCTGCGATATGTCCCAAATTACACCAGGCACAGCGCAGCTCCCGAAAGGAGGGCTCACCCTGGCTTTTGAAATGAAGCACATGCTGAAAGCATAGATACTTTGGGAAGCACCAAAAAGTGGACTTTCAAAACAACCCCTGAACACAAGTGTATCTGTTATTCCGTAACTTCCAAATCAGTGTTTAGTCTTACAAAAAAAAAAAAAAAGATTTTTTCTCCAACTGTAATTACATTCGAGCTAAGTTTTTCACAAGATATACTCAGGCTTTATTCTCAGTTACAAAAATTTCAAATATTCTATCAAGAATTTGTAATCATGGAGTGTATTGCTGCTTTCAGTTTTCTGTACAATCACTTTTGTTATTCACCATCTTTTCTGCTTGTTTCTCACTCTTCACCATGGCTTCCCTTACTCCTTCTCCAAATGAAAACTGAACTTGGGTAGATGGAAACTGATTAAAGGGACATTTCAAAACCACTCATCTACTGTGTACTCTGTAATCTTTTCAGTCAGTGGCCAAATTTCCAGTTGTCATCATGAGAACAGAGTTTTGCCAACACAGGGCATTTTTGAATACATATTTCAATTTTTTTCCCCATACTTTTACTTTTATTTTATTTCCCATTTTTTTCTCAGTCTCTTTTTGCATTATTTGGCAGTTCTGTATGACAACATCTCATAAAATTATTCTTTTAGTTTTTAAACACTTTTTTTATAGTGAGTGATTTTCTATTAGTGCATACATATGTCTATCTTGGGAGGTCCGATATGGCTCAGGCAAACAAACATGCTAGTTGAGAGTTTCCCCTCTGAGATACTCCATGTATCAAGGAGCAGATTCATACTATGTGGGTAAAATTGTCTAACTGTATTGAATGCATAGATGTACTTTAATATTTCTTTAATTACAAAATAATCAAGAAAATCCAAGAACTTCAAACTGCTTGAAGACTTTAAATTCTAACCACTATGATTTTGTTCTAAATAGGAAATGTTTCTCACTATTTGCAGATTGTAATTACCATATTGACATAGTCTGAGATTTCCATGCTACTGTCATTGACCTCTATAGAAACGGCACTCATACTACATTAAAAACTTTCCCTTTTCAGCAAAAAGTGATGCTTTTGCAGAATAACCACCGCATTCCCTTTTTTTCCAAAGTAATTTTTTAAAAAATTTAAATTTTTTAATCTTATTCGAGTACAGAATTTCACACACTAGGTTTTATAAGCTCTGCAGCAATGGAAAATATTTTTGTGTGCTCTTTATCAAAGGGGTCTCAGGTCTTTGTAGACCAAGGTGTCCAGTGAAACAAGAATTATCCTCTCATACCACAGAAGTTCTTCTTACTCATTTCTTATTTCTCACTGAAGATCTGAATCTTATAATCTAAGCACAAAAAAGTAATTTTTAGGCCCCTCCAAAGCCTTTTGAATGGTACATAAAATATAATCCACACTTTAAACAATGGCTCAAATTATATCTCCTCTGGTGTACACTGTGGAATTTGGGTGGATGATTCGTTTCTACTTTGCACTGAGATGATTATTCAAAGACCTTGGTTCTTCTTCAGAAGAACACTATTTTTAAACCATTATTACTCCTTAACTGCTGTTCAGAGGAGTTACTTGTGACCACCATAAATTTGTGCCCAAAGAGGCAAAGTTCAGCCTGAAGCTTTGAAATACTGATATCAAGGGGAACTCTGACAAGATATGCAATAATAGTAGGATGTCTATCTTTTTAACCATGAAACAGTCTCTGGTTATTTGGTTGAGACATCAGAACAGAACAGGACTGATCAGAAACCTTGTGTACTGTTTTGAACCCACTTCCCCCAATGGTTTTTCTTTTCTTCTGCTCAGTCTTTGTAAGAGTTTAAATGAACTCATTCTTAAGTTGAAATGCATAAGAAAATATCAAATAATTTTTTAATTTCCCAAAAATCCCTGGGGTTTTTTTTTGCTTCCTTTTAGGCAATCAGTACAAACATCTGCAGCCATGTGTAATTCGAAAGCATCTTGTCACCAGACAAATGGGTTGTTACAACCCAGACCGGACAGGCCAGAGGGTCGTAGAGGTTCAGGGATCCCCCCGGGCTAAATTAAGGTGAAACGACACCAAATGATCGCTTTGAATGATTTGTTTGAACAATCTGAACTCTGGAAGGTGTAATGGTGGGCAGCGTGGGTTCTAGCAAAACATTCACAAGAAGAGAGGAAAGAGAGGAAAAAGAGGGGAAAAAGAAAAGAGATAGTCACCACCCTTGGATCCCGCGGTGTCAACGATGAGTGTGGCAATCCTCCGGCAACGGGTGCGCAATCCGGCTTTTTGCAATTGTGCCTTTTATAGTCTAATCTCCGCCCTCAGTCACACCTCTTGAAGACTTACATAGGTTCATTCTAGACAGTTCTCAACATATATGGTGGTATTCCAGATGGTTCTTTACCTACTGAGCATGTGCGGCTTATTGGGGTGGTGGTCTTAGGGACTTTCCAAGGAGCTGCGAGCCCCTTCCTCAAATAAACTTTGTGTGACCCCTGGCCACGTTGCCACGCAGGGTCTGCCAGAACACCGGGCTGCGCACCCCCCGGCACGCCCCCTGTGCCCATGCCAACCCACTTCTCACTGAAGTCCCCAATTGCTATGCAGACCTTACCTTGGTTTGCTACAATGTTTGAGGCATTGACAGGCGTTAGCTCTTTCAGTCCCTCACAGGGGTCAACATTACTGAAGCTTTCTTTTTGTTAATGTAATTACAAGCACAGGTTCAAGAAAGCGCTCTAAGCTGCTTGCCACCTGCTGCTGCTTCTCTTATGTTTTCACCAGCACCTCAAACTTTGTGGGGAAAAAGAAGTCACCAGAGGTTAAGCTACCAGCAACTGTCGTATTTCCATAAAGAAATGACTGAAAATATGGAGAAAAATATTCACAGCAGTCATCTTATTTCATTAATTTCCTAAGAAGATACTCAGAAAGAATATCAACCTTTTTTTTTTTAACTTTTTTTTCTTAAGGAAGTTTGGTCTAGTCAGGATGAGCTATGGTTTGAGGATCAGGAGATCTCAAGTGGTATTACCACTGATTTGCCACATCATTCGGGAATACTCTCTTTGTCTCAGCACAATTGTTTTTCTGATGGAAAGAGAGACCTAATATTTATCAACTTGACAAATGGGGGGTTGTGACAATTGCACACTGATTTAACCATAAGAAGTACTTCACTGCCTGAAGTACTACGGCTACAAGTTTTATGCATGATATTATCATTATCCTTTTTTTTTACTGTTAAGGAATAGGTTTTACTTCACTGTTACTAATAAATGTATTTTCTAAAGCACGAGCAAAACACTTCTCACAAAAGTTGGCTTTAAAGTGTGTACAGTGGTGCACATGAAATTATAAATATCTAATCTTCTGAAAAAAAAATTTCCCTATTCTTTTAAAAACAAATGAAATGAGGACAAGCAATTTGCATTTTCCTTAAAAGAAGCAATTATAAATATGTATAATTATGCAAACACTTAAAAGAAAGAAATTCTGCTGTGTAGAAAAATAACAAGGAATTTCTGAATGTGTAAACTAAACTGATTTTAACTTTAAGAGCAGGAATCTTTGTCATAGGGAAGTTTTTAGGTCTCACCTGAAAATTTAAGTCTTTCACTGGGAGTTATGAAGCAAGCCTGCCTGCACATTTTTCAAGGTATAACTGTGACTCATTTTATGTTATTGTATGTTCCGAACATGTCTTTGTCATACAACATTTTAAAACAAATAGACTGGATTTTTTTTCTCCAAGATATGAATTAGCCCATGGCAACAATTTCATCACGGTATTATTGTTTTATTGTGGTAGTTTTTCAAGAAATGAAAGAGATTGGACATTTGTATGGCAAAGGGAATATGAAGAATTAGAAGAACAAGAAGCAGAAAAGCTTTAAGGATAACACTGAAGACATAAATGCTAATACTTAATTGCCTCAGCCAATATGTGACTGATGCCGACAATTTTCTGTAGCATCTGCAGGAGTCACAGGAGTGGACAGATTTAATACGGAATGAAGATACCTATGGTAAACAATCAGATTAATAAAGCGTGTCAGGTCTATCATGACAGTAAATATTTAAAGGGTTTGAAATGCTGTCTATTCCTTTCTACACATTTAGTCTTGTCCCCCTATCCCCCCTAGTTGAATAGGAGTACTTGTATTCTTGGAGGGAAGCATGTATGTAAGCATATCTATGAAAAGCCTGAGTTTCTTTTCCTAGAGAAAGTAATCAAGTTGACATGTCATGTGTCCCACTCTCTTTGAAGATGCTGATGGTGATGGGTGGAGGTATCTTGTTTTCTTCTTATGGGAGAGGAATAAGTGTAGGAAACAGGAAAAATAATAGGAAACAGCACTAGATATCTGTAAGATCAATTCAGTAATTATGGGTTTAACCTGTCAAACACAGGTCATTGGCCAATTCAGAAGGGTCTGTATTTACAAGACATCATCTTTGAACAAATATAGATAGTGAAAATTTCAAGGCTGGATCTCTCAGTGTGGTGCACAGGAGGTGCAAAAAAATCCCATTAGCTACTAACAGGATTTGTGCCCCTGTGTCTCATGCACCACTTTGAAAATTCACTCTCAGTCATCTGGAAGCAAGGTAATGTGCCAGGCATTCAAGATCACATCATTAGAATACAGACAAGAAGCTTAATCGGCTATCGTGTACAAAGTATTAGAAGCATAAAGAATTGCTTGTGGTTAAATATTTCATTTCAAGCTTGGATTTTTCCACTGGACCTACCTATATGCGAGTGTTTTATCCAATAAATCAGTGGATCTTTACTAATTTGTAACTCAGCTTTACAGTTAGTTGGAAATTGTTTCCAACCTCAAAACGACAAAGTTATCTAAAGATCAAAGAATTCCAAGAAAATTTATTCATAAAATGTGAACAGTTCGGATATATATAAAAAAAAGAAAACCCCAAAACACACATATGCACATGCAAACTGTGCATTTACACATCCTAGTCCAAGAGTGTGTTATGTTAATAGTAGTCCAGATAGGTCTCCATATTTTTAAATCTGTACGATTTCAGTCACATCATCAGATTTTTAATGTGATGGAAATTCTTTGGGTTTCTCTTAGAGGGTTTTGGATAAACAAGTCAATGAAGTACACACTTTGCACTATCATTTTTTCCTAAACTTGAGTGTACTGCTAACTGTAGTAATAGTTCTTATTTTCTGTCTCACATCACGAAATGAAATCGGAACATGCCGAGCAGGTCCAGAGGGGTATGATGGGTGGAGACCATCATGCCACATTCAGTCCATGAATTCACACCAGTGACTGACTCAAGTCAAAACAATTCATGCCAGGTCTTCTACGTATATAAACTTCTGCCAGGTCTTTCAGTCTAGAAAACTGTAAGTGGACAGCCAGGAGTACTGGTTTAATTAACTCTATCGAAGACACTAAATAGCTTGACTATAGAACTGTGAAAGAAAATGACATCCAGAAGATTCCTTAGGGCACTTTTCTGTTTTCCAGTGGCAAGCTCTTTTCCCCAGTCTTATAAAAAATGTCACATAGTTGGTGAGGCACTCAAGAGATAAGTAGCTTCTAATCATGAAAAGATGTGTTTGAATTTATAATCATAATCCTTCATATGGTTGAGTATGAAGAGTTTATCGACACATCTTTCAGTGAGACGAAATAGTGTATTATAGTAAATGTTATCATTTCAAATAAGATCACTACACGCATGAAGTAGTGATGAGTAATACCTGAGGAAACCACACTTTTAAATGTGAAGGATGCTGGTTTTGTATCAGGATGTTTGGTGAGGCTGTCCCTGGAGTCATTACATACACTGCCGAAATCATCTTGTTTATCATACTGGAAGTCCTTCTGATAGCATTGCACTGCCTTTCCTCCAAAACAGCACCTGAAGCTGTGCTTAGCCTTTGGTAGACAAGCTGAAGACATTGTGAAAACCTCTAATGAACCCAGAAAAATTTTCTCTGGTGAAATAGTTAAGTCCTAATATGTTTGTATTAACGTGTTCTCCCTTTTTGCATAAATCTTTGCCCTCAGAAGTCTAGCTCTGAAAATTAGCAGCCACCTCCACAGGCCAACTCTAGCCCTGCCAAGTTGTGTGGCTGGCTAAGCATTCCTCTCCTCTTATGTGGAGACCAGAAAAAAAGGAAAATCTAATAGCCTTCCAATGGTTTACATAGGAAAAAAGCAAGTTTTCCAGAAGTTAGCCTTTTTAGAATGGTAGGTAGATATTTTTCAGAGCTCTTTAAATTTTAAGTAAAACCTAAGTGTTATCCCCAACTTCTCCATTTTTCTTAAAGTACCAACTGGGTCAGCTTAGCCAGTTTGGGTGTGCAGGACATCACTGTCTCTGATGCTTGAAGTAATCTCATGAAGTCAGTCCTAGTGAATTCAGGGGGGCTGGGATTATGCTGTGTCTTAGGGACATGGCACAAAAATGTCTCTGTCTGCTAACTTGGATGATGTATCTATCTTTCTAGTATCTGGCTTCTTATGAGGTAGACAGACCCCAACAGTTAGGCATTTAAGGTCTCTAGACAATGTATGGGAGGACATAGAGTATTAGGACAGATCCCGAACCACCCCATGAAGCTAAGCAGAGAAGATACAATATCAGGTACATCTGCAGACTGTGTATTGTGTGATGCTTGAAGTCTGACAGTTCAAAATTGTAAGCAAAAGGATACATCTCCAAATTTTCCACTTATTCAGGGCTGTGGAGAGGTACCTCCATTCACCTTCCTGAAGGTAGGGAGACGCCAGTTTTCATTCAAAAACTGACTTTTGCAATTGCAATGCAATATCAGGAGAAGGCAGGGCTGGTTTTAACTCTTCTTTCACTGTCCAGCCTTGTGGTTCATGCCCAAGTGAATGGAAGGTGGCCAGGCTTGATCCCCTTCTTCGCCTAAAGAAGAGTCAGCCAGCAGTGCTCCTGTGTTATCGGGCTAAATAGAGCTACTGCTGGGTAATGGTGAAGGGAGGAGAGATACTGGAGGGGAACACACTCTTTCCTTTCTGTTCTACGTAATCTACTCCACAGAAAATAAGAATCATAGGGTCAGAAAGCACAGTGCCTGAGAACATGAGTCTAGCCCATGCTTCAAAGACAGTTCCTATATATAATGTGCAACAGATGGTAAAATGCATTAGTAATCCTGAAAGCAGTTGTCAGACTCAAGTTTTGACCTGCTGGGTGCTCTTGCAACTATGATACAGAGTCACGCCTCGTCTTTGCAGTGCATTTGAATATTCTTATCATAAGACTAAATATGGCTATTTTTTTGCATATCAAGGCCCCTTTACAGAGCCCTGTGTAGTGCAACCTTAGTTAAATGAAAACTGCCCTCAGTTGTTAGCCTTTCCAAAAAGTTTTGCAGACCACCTGAGGTACTTTAAGTGGGAATTATGTAGTCTGAATATTTCATATTACTAATTATCTCCCACAAATCCTTACTGTGTCCTCAGATAGTTAGGTCTGTTGTAATTGCTCCACAGCAATTTACAGAAGGTGAGAGAGTGAGTTCACCTTGTTTCAAAATCCTTTCCCATCACAAATTACTCTTTCATTCTAATAGCAGTTTAGACCATTGATGGATAAGTTTTCTTCCGTAACATTTTGAAATAACCCATTCATTACAGGTCAGGAGCTTATGCTGAATATAACTATGCATATATAATGATACAACCAGTGGACTCAAAACCAAGAGATAAATGTACTTCATATAGAGTACAACAGTTCCTTACCTTCCTTCTGAGTTGTGGACACAAAATTTGTTCCCCTGATATGTACTTAATTTTAGATTTTGGTGACAGAGACTCATCCAATTTAAACCCATTTTTGCCTCTGCTCAGGATTTACAGAACACGGAATTCATAGTAAATGACCATGTTTCTACTGTCTCATCAGTGGCTTCAATAATACTCTTTGTGCTGTTTATAAGGAGTATGCAGAAGACATGGCACTTGTATTTGGATTCTAATTTGTGGACTGCTTGACAGTCTTCTTTTCCTATAATGTATTCATCACAAGATATATTGGTTATGCAATAAAGTATTTTTTAATTGCTAGCTTTAGAAATATTTAAGTACCCAATTATTTTTATCTAAAAGACTATTATGGAAAAAAAGGAAAAGTTAAAAATGGATAGGGCCATGGCTAGACAAGGATTATGAGTTGCACAGCAAGAGCACTGAGCCTTTGATGAAGTGTATAAATAATTAGTAATACACTTTAAGACATCTTTCTCTTGGTTCATAGTACCTGTGCTCATTTAATTCCAGCTGAAAATATGCCCATTCATTCACAGTGAAGGACAGATGAATTGGTGACCAAGTCAATGAGAAAAGTGATTCATGCTGAAGCACCAAAGGCCAAATATTTTCAACACATACACAGATCAGACACTCATTCATAGATTAGGCACCAATACAAATTTATCCTGCCCTAGCAAAAGATCACAGGGGACATGAGATAGACTTGGATGTGGCAGTCTAGTGCCCATAAATGCAGGCATGTGGGTACGTGTAATAATTTTTAACATCTAGTTCTGAATATGTGAATGATGTTTAGCAAGATGAACAGGAGATTAATAAAAACAAGTAACACTCCATAAATAGGCTGTCCCATTTTTGCTTTTTTCAAAGTTACATGAATACCCAAGTACTCTTTTTTGTTCATTTGGCACAAACATTGACGGGATGAGTTTGGTCAGCACAAATGGATATGAACTTCAAAATCAATTGGTGTCTTCACTGAACTTCACTAAACTGCATCTCGAAAACCTTCACAACAGTATTTTTACATTTGAAGAAGTACTTTCTCACCTAAAGATGCAGGCAGGGAACCTAATGTAAGTTCAATATGACTAAAGATAAATGTCTAAGTTCCATTAGGTCCTCAAATCGCTTTGAAATTCTGCTCTTGGTGTACACATACTTCTTACAAGGAGGAACAGAAAAAGATCTCAGGAGATATGACCAGACAGCTGTTTACCCATCTCAAATAGTAAATACTAAGGTCATGGGAGAACTGTTCCACATCAGTCCCTTGGTTTGCACAATTCCCAAAGATATTAAACAAATAACAAATAAATATGAAGCCAAGGAAGACTGCTTGCTAACCTTGCTCCCTGTTCTAGTAATTTACAGACCACTTCTGCAAAGCGTGTCCCCCCAAAATCAATTCCTCTTATCAGTGTATCCCCAGTTCAGACTCTCACACACAGGGTTTTTTATATTATATTATGTAAGTCAGTATTGCTGTTAGCTCCATCTGTGATACTTGCCACTTAAGTGAATTACTCCAGTTGTGATGAAGTGGCTCTGTTAAGAGAAGTCTAAAAGATATCATAGAATTACTTCAATCTCAATAGCATTTTTTTTATCCTAACAATTTTTCTGCATCAACACGTAGTAAAAGCTACAGTACTATGGATACCATTAAACAGGCTTACACTTTCGACATTCCTTATATTTCTGATTTTATGCTATGCTCCTGTCCCTAAGCCAACTAGGTAACTGTACAGCTTTCTGATTCTTTCTACACCATCTCTCTGAAATATAGTCTTTCCTGTCCATCTGAACAGCTATAATTCTCTTGGTTACAAAAACATTCCTTTCTTTGGCCTTGACAAAAACGTGAAACAGCAACGATACCTTTCTCATATTCAAAGAAACCTTCTGCAGAAATGACTGTTCCTCAGAGGACAATGCTAAACGCATGTCTTTCCTTATACTCTTCTCTAAACCTCTGCTACAGAGCTGTATAGACCTGACCTAATACCATGTCTTAATGTTCTTAAGTAGGTAAATAAATCTTTCTACTTTCTTTCATACCTACTTTCTTATCTTTCTTGTACTTGGCAATGTTCTTCTTACGAATGTCATTAGAAGATTCTTTGTCATATTTTATGATTTGTTTGGAAAAGGTGTAAATACAGCAGAGCAAAGAGATAGAAGCGGCTGGAAATGCTAGGACTTCTTGGTAAGAAGTCTCAAACAACATGTTTTTGAAGAAGATAAGCATCAAATTGACTGTCAGTCAACTATGTAGTAGAGTTGTATGAAGACTCTCACTTTTCCACACCAAGGGGAAAAAAAAAATCCCTGAAATAACTATAATTTCCCTTTTAAATGTATGTAGAGAGGAAAAGTGCTGTACCACATTAATGCAATTAGAATGGAGATACAGTGTTTTTCATAAGCGTCTGCTTCTGTGAGAGCAACTATGGTGTTTCTTTTCCTTTTCCTTTGCGGAGCAAAAAATGATGAAAAAGACATCATAGGGATTGAATAAAGAAATTTAGAAAGGAAGTTAATTTTTAGGAAAAACATCCTCAAATCTAACAATAATTATAAACCTAGAAATTTTCTGATAGTAAATTCAGAAAATACTGTTTATCTATTCATTTATTTATGTTTCAGATTTCAGAATTTTTTTATTATACACTAAAACCAGATTAAATCTACAGGGAGTTTTCCTTATTTGATTTTCCCTCCATTTTATTAGTATTTTTATTTCATCCTATGGAAAAAAAAAAGAAGAAATTGGGGAAAAAATATGGCAAAAACTTTTGAGACCCCCCAAACCGTGTACAATCGTTACTTTAATTTCTAAAAATAATACTAATGAATCCTCATCATTTTAATTTTGAGGTGAAAGAACATATATTATTATAAAAGGTTATTTTAATTAAGGCTGTCAACTGTCTTTAGTTTGGTTTGCTTTTATAAATAAGGAAGACTTGGCATATTCAGCGGTTGAGGTAGACTATATTAGGGCTCAAGTTATAGGACCAAACTGTATCACCTTACCACTGGCCGAAGCTCAGGGCAATGCCCAAAGTGGTGTTTGGCCCTTGAAGGTAGTGTGGTATGTGGTGTGACTCCACCTTTTCCTTTGAGGGACCAGAAACTCTTTGGCAAATCAGTCAAAGCTTTTTGGTTAGTGTTAAGCCTGCCACTGCTGGCTTTTCCATCCCACTGCTCCGTACAGCCAGAGCCGTCCTGCCGGGTATCTCTGGCCAGGTGCCCGCAGCCTCCCTTGCCCAGTGATCTTGCACGCTGGAGCCCAGCAGCATGACGATATGCAGCCTGCCCATCAGGACTGCAAGCCATGCAGAGTGACAAGGAGTCAATGCAACGGTGACTAGTGCTGCCATGAGAGAGAGGTGACACCCCAGTGACCCCTTCACTCAGAGGAACTCAGTGCTGGATGTGGTCCATGGTTGCAGCATACTGACTTGGTATTTCCCTTCTGCATGTGCTTACCAAGCAACCCGCATGCTAAATGTGTGTTGATCAAGCCAACAGGTACAACTGGACAGTTTTCTGTGGTCCACACAAAACCTTCCAGGCTGAGAGGTGATAATCTTGACCACAGGGTGACAGTGCAACATCCACCAAACTACAGAGAGAAGCCGCAGTTTACACCAGACTTACTATCTGCAGTCTCCTTGACAGGAGAAATGCAATTGTAACCTCTTCTTGGCTACACCTCTGCACACTACTGCTACTCTTTCCACCATCATATGGCATGCTGTAATACGGATTTGCAGTGAGATTTCTGGGTATTTTTGCTGGATTTCATTGGACAAAAAATACTTCACAACTATTTAAAGGATTATCTTTTATGGAAACTATATACTTCTATGTTTGTTTCCATTTGAACATTAACATACTTATCAGTGCTTTCCATCTGAGGTCTCCAGAGATTTTGGCTATACCTAATTAATAAGTTCTCATGAGACCTATGTAGCAGTCCTGAGTCCAGCCAGCCAAATTCACTGTGAAATGTTTCTGTAGTTGGGTCTCTCTGGCCCAGAGCTGGTGATAACTTCCAAGAAATATCATTGTAACATGTCAGTTCTTTAGTGACTCCAAATTTTCCTGTGATTTATAAATCACTAGAATGCAGTCTGAGAAACTAAGTATAAATGTAGGATAATGGTTGAGACAATGTACAGAGAAGCTATGGATTCTAGGTGCTGATCTGAAATTCCTGCATCATTGAGTATTTCAGTGTATTAGCTAGCTACTTTCAGGACCTGAGCTATACTTCATCCAGATCAGGGGCAGCAAAGAGTAACTTCGATGGTTCTTACTCAGATGGGAGAGTCTGAGGGCAATGTAATCAGTGACAGATGGGGAACCAGTACAGTTCAGGCAGTAGAGTTTTGGTAAGGCAAGATGATTAAGAAAAAGACTGAGGGGTGCTACAGTCCTTTAAAAGTCACAAAGTCTGAGACACCTGGGGAGAGAAGAGCCAACAGAATGTCTTTATATTAAATGTAAGACTGATTGAATGCGAAGAAAGTTGACTGAAAGTTTGAAAAAAGACATAGTGCCCAGTAGAGAGGTCTTAGAATTACAGGAAGACACCATCCACTTACCAATAATAATCAAATATTGTAAGAAAAATTATAGTTACAGTCTATCAGCTCATGTTTTAAGAGTTTCTGAGTTTATAACCACCTCAGGAGATCTTGGTCAGAGAAAGCTGCAGAGTCCAGAAAGCCCCCTAGGAGGACATAGGACTCTAAATCAGATGTAGAGAGTGGAGGTTTGTTTCTCAACATGATGATTCAAAGGGAGCTTCTGGCTGTGCAATAGCAGGTTAAAGCCGCTGGCTTGCGGCTCCTCCAGAATGTCACTCTGAGAAACACACATCAAATGCCAACATCTAATTCAAAATCCTATTCCTAGTCCTTCTTGACTCAAGAAAATTTTCTGTTCTAAATTGTTCATTTAGGGCTGTTTTTCAACAGTGAGCTTTGGGAGATACTTTCATCAAACAATAGATTTTGTACTTAACTAAAATAAGGATACATTTTTATACATTCACCTAAAGATAACTCTTAATGTATTCTAGTGCCCTGAACATGTTGTTAAGTTGAACTCACAGAAGATTTGAATTTTAAAGGGAAAAATGCTATGTATCCTGGTTATTCATGAACCGATAAGGTCAGACACGGCTTTACCATATGTAGAGTTTAAAAAACCTCAAGTATATAAGGCCGTTGGGATTTGATAGATCCCAATGGTACCAAATAAATGCACAGCTGTTAAACAAGTATAGCGCCTCTTTAAATTTCTTATGTTTTTCTAAATCATTATTTTGGGGAATTTAGCACTGTAGGACAAGCAAAGTGGACTTTCCATGCTGTTACCAACAAGCCATTTATTGCTTGTATAGCCCCAGAAATAACTAAACTATTTGGGTTAAAGAAATTTAGGTACTTTACATTATATACTCATGCAGGTTTTTTTCAAAGCACTTGAAGGGAAAAATGAAAAAAATAGCCCGATAAAAACCATGAAGAAGCATTTTACCAGTTATGCACACTAAGACTATTTGCTACCTCTGGCAAATTTAAAAAGACTACTCTGAAAGGCAAGTTGTGACAAAATTCCTATTAAAACTTACTCTTAAACAATGATGATTGCATGGATCATACATGACAAAGGAAGATTTTTTCTTGAATATCTTTTGCTGCATTTTACCTTTATAATAAGTAATCCGCTCATTTATATTTCAAGTGAAAACAATGTTAGCCCTATACAAGAAAAAAGTGCATTCCATTTGAAATTTAATTTTAGCATTTTTATCTGTTTTTTTTTTTCTTTGGAAATATATTTTTATTGCATAAGATAAAATATAAGTGGCATAAAATTCCCCCTTGGTTTATATTTAAAATATTTACAATACTCCATAAATATGTCAACTACTTTATAAGTGTTTAGTATTGAACGGATTGATTAACTAGCTAGCTAGATACATAATTAAGATCTCAAGGTCCCCTTTTAAGCTTGAGTATAACAGCCAATGAGAAGTGACGTGGCTGCTTTGGGATGAGCAAAGCTTTTAAACGTTACCCTTCAACCCACACAGCAGTATCCCTTTCTTCACAAAACTATGTTCTTGTCTATAATTTTAAGGGCCTTTGTAAATGGTGTAAGCAGCAGGACCTTTGGTTCAGCAGCAGTGATTTTTCCAGTTAAATGTGTAATTCACCAAACAGAAGGACAGACACCTTGGAGACATCATTATTCTTCACCTGTCTGTCAGAAACTACAGAGGATCTAGCTGGTTCAGTTGCAGTCCTTTTATCTTCAGTCTGATTTCTACAATTTTTTCAAATAGATCCACAACGTATTCATCACACCATGAGCAAGAATTTCAGCCCTAGCATCACCAGTTATATAAGTTCTGGGCTGAGTAAACTAATTTCCCCTGATTTCAGTCATGTGAAGCGGAGGGTGGAAAGGTCACTCTCATTAGTGGGGAGATATGCTGCTGCCCTGGTGGCCAGCTGGCTTTGCACCCTTTTAGTTATTGATCTGGGAACATACAGAAGTAGGCAATGGCTGCAGGGCAAAGCTCAGATCTCTCTTCTTGAGGCTCTCCTAGGAAAGCTACCAAAGGTTTCCTTCTACATTCTGGATCTCCTCTATGGGTAATTAAGGTTAGGCAGGTGAAATAACTAAAAGCAAAACATTCGGATTACTAATTCCTCCTGGAAAAAAGCTTTCAGGACAACGAATCCAGGGAAAATTTTCTTGGCATAGCACAACCCTGTCAGGTCAAAGTGACTCAACATTTAGTTTTCAGAAAGCAAAATCCTTCTGCAACCAACGCCAATGAAAATGTTTAATATTAATCATTTCCTTGTGTACTCCCTGTTCCTGACCTTGAGTGGCTGATTCAGAGCCAATGTGGGACTGGGACCATAATCCCAATGAAACTGTAGAGGCAGTCAACACCATTTCTTCTAGAGGGGTCATCCTGGCATCTTGCCAGTGAAAATGATTGAGGCAAATAAAAAAATGAAATTGAGGAACATCTTCAGTATCCAAAGAAAAATCAGTTCCTGACAGAAGCAAATGGTAAAGCATTATCAATTGTGAAAACAGAGGTGCACACTAATGGTGTAGGGGTTTTTTTAAAGCAGCATAAATATGCATTTCAGAAATGGGTCTGGGTTGTTAGGCTATCAAAAACACATGATCACTATAGAGTGTGACTGAGAGAAGAAGAGAGAGGGAGAGGGAAAGCAAGTGATACTGCTTTTGGGGGAACATTTAGGTAATTTTTGAGTTAGTTTTCTCAGATCACCTGGTCAGACAGCCTGAATACTACATCCTAGTATGGACAGTCAGATTCAACTGCTTTCTCCTGTTTCTCCTAGGTTGAAGAAAGGTGACTGATGGTCCCCCAAGGAAAGGAAAGGAAAAAAGACAGTTGGTTGGGAAACTCTATCCTTCCTGTGTAGTTGTCTCACAGGCTGCCTACTCCCTACTCCTGTTGACTGTCAGAGTTCACAGTACAATGCAGAAAGGAGACCCTAGCAGGAGAAACAGTGAAGTTTCCCTCCCAGGTAACACGTTGGTCTATGTGCAACAAGCAGCCACAAGCAGCCATCCTCCATGGCCAGTCTGGGGCAGACACCCTTGTTTTAAGGCAGTCTTGGAAACAGATGTCCTGCTCTTAATCCAGACTCTCAGGTTAGGCTCCTGCATGACAAAATGCAGTGCCAAATGGTCTGAGCCCATCATACCCTCTGATGGCAAGACCATTTAAAATTAAAATAATATAATATGGCAAGTGTCGCAACCTTCAAAATATTCTGTTGGATTCAATTCCACTGTAATTTGGGTAAAAGCACCATCAGCAGGAAGCCAGGTACACACACAAGAAGTAGAAGCAATATCAACGTGGGTATTAACCTATGACTTGTCATGGTTTAACCCCAGCCGGCAACTAAGCACCACGCAGCTGCTCGCTCACTCCCCCCACCCCTGGGATGGGGGAGAGAATCAGGAAAAA
The DNA here is from genome assembly GCF_018139145.2 of Gymnogyps californianus. NCBI lineage: Eukaryota > Metazoa > Chordata > Aves > Accipitriformes > Cathartidae > Gymnogyps > Gymnogyps californianus. The sequence goes on from NC_059472.1 coordinate 39,139,929, forward strand.
AAACCCTCATGAGCTGAGATAAAGACAGTTTAATAGGACAGAAAGGAATGAAAAACAATGATAATGATGATAATAATATGACAATAGTAATATTAAAAGAATTAAACTATACAGAGCAAGTGGTGCACAATGCAATTGCTCACCACTCGTTGACCGATGCCCAGTTAGTTCCTGAGCCGCGATCCACCCCTCCCAGCCAACTCCCCCAGTTTATATACTGGGCATGATGTCATATGGTAGGGAATAGCTCTTTGGCCAGTTTGGGTCAGCTGTCCTGGTGGTGTCCCCTCCCAGCTTCTTGTGCCCCTCCAGCCTTCTTGCTGGCTGGGCATGAGAAGCTGAAAAATCCTTGACTTAGTATAAACACTACTTAACAACAACTAAAAACATCAGTGTGTTATCAACATTCTTTTCCTACTAAATCCAAAACATAACACTATACCAGCTACTAGGAAGAAAATTAACTCTGTCCTAGCTGAAACCAGGACAGACTCCTTGCTCCCACAGGATGCCGGGCCGTATCACCATGTTATCAGGTCAAATCAGTTTATTCCCCTACCTTTGCTGATGGAAGAATAAGTGCTTGCTAGTTATCTTGGGATGTATACAGGACCAAACTGAAGGCCAAACAGAAAGAAGCCACTGAAAGCAAAGTCTTAAAAACACTTCAGTTAGTCTCTGAAAAAAATTACTTGCATTTATTCTTATATGAATACTTTTAATGCTTTCTATTTTTTGAAGAATTCTTTATTATTTCTTTATCCTTCCTTTCTGTCACTTATTCCTTCCTTTTCTAATCTTTTATTTTCTACATGGTTTATAATTGTGATAGGCCAGCTTGTGGTGGGATAGTTCAAAATGAATAAGCTAATTTTTTTCTTAAAGTTTTCCTTTCATTTATTAGTGACCCAAACACTGATTTGCACAGGAGCTTTCTGAAATAAGTGCCTTGAGCTGATTAGCACTTTATTCTGCTGTCATACGGTGGCAAGGTTGCATGTCATAAAGCAGAATTTCCACTCGTTCATTTCTGGTCTGGGTTTCACATGAAAAGTAATTTTTTCTACAGGGAAACTTTAAGATATAGAAAAGTGTGTTCCACTGAGAACTGACGATTGCTTTTTCAAGTATTTCTTAAAGGGGCTATTCTTTTTAAAGAGAAACCAATGTCAGAGTTCTGTGAATGAAAGAATGAGCTCTCCAAAATGATTGATGGTGCTGTCTTACTTCTCTCGATTGATTAGTGCTTTAGTTCTGAAACTTTGGCCCACAGACTGTCTGTGTCCTGCAGAGGGCTTGCTACTAGAGTCTTTAGAGAGGAGGCAGATCCTATGATGATGGCTTCTCTGCTTGATTCCTGCTGCTAAATCATCTTAAGAGCAGTTAAAAATTCATGAAACATTTTACTAATCGGACTTCTTCTAGGAAAGCAATTCTAAGTGGGAAGATTATTTTTGCCTCTGAAGTTGTTCCCCTTTTTAATATACGTAAATAATAATTGATAACTTATTTATAAAGCCCCATTGGCATGACTGAGGTGCTTGGGGTACTATACAACATCATAAAACCAGAATCAAAACAAAATGAACAAAAGTTCACCCTCATTAGAGTTGAGCCAAAGACAAGAATAATTGCAGACAAGAAAACAGGTTCTGCTTCTCTAATCATGCAGTCTCGACATTTATATTTTTAAAATGATGCTGGGGTTTGAAACACATCAGCATAAGCCTCAAATCATGTACAAATAAGGGTGAAGTCCCTTTGTTCTTCCATAAACTTATTTTCATTTCACATATTCTCATGTTTTCCTAGCTCACCTATTTCAGACATTAAGCATAAACTACCAAACCTGTAAGGTATTCTGCACTGCTGAGGCTCTGCATGGTGCCCCATACAGCCTTCCCCAAATAAATCGGCAGAAAAACAGATATTCCAGGAGCTGTGCAGTAAACGTTTCAACTGTGACCCACTATGTACTGGGGGAAGTTATAAAGCAAGGAACTGGGCCTTTCCCAGCCTTGCAAATGAGGGCTGTGGGGCAAAGTTCCCTACTTGCCAGCTCTTTGGGCAGGGGAACATTGGTATAAAGATCACTTTTACAGACAGCTGCAACCATATGAATTTCAGTACCATCGCTCCCAAACCTAGGAAAAAAGACACATAAATTGACACATAGCCACGTAGATATTTAATCACTGGAATGCACTTACAGGAGTAATTTTTAAAGTTCCATCTGACTCATACTGCAGGTAAACATCAGTTATTTTTTTCTGCAGTATCACCAGGTACCACTTCCACAACACAGACTTTTAAATATGTAAGCTGGCTGTACAAAACAAGTGAATTTGCACTCCCTCCCTGTGAGGCACCAGCCAAACTGTCACTCTTTGCAAATAGGTTAAATAGGTTATGGGAGATAAATACAGGAGGAAAAAATAATGGAAAATATATAGTGAATGTTAGGCTGTCATTAGCAGCAGCTGTTTCTGATAAGGCTCAGCTCTTAAACTATTCAAACAGGGAAAACAGATTAAAGCTGTTGCTTTGATGCCTTAATACAGTATCTATTTAATTTGAGATTACATAGTTCATGAGGCATAAATCCCCAAATATTTTTGTAAAATCCTTTAACAGCCTTCAAAAATATCACAGTGTAATTTGTAGAATTCACTCTCATGAGTCTGGTTTTAGAAATACACCAATGTGTAGACGATTTGAGAGAGCAAAGAGCTGAGCCTGATTTTGGATTTGTATCTCAAGGTGCAACATTTGCTTTAAGCAATAGGTTTCAAGGAAGCTCAGCTGGAACCGAGGACAAGTATTAATGGCGGAAGTTCAAAGGCATGGGTGGGAGCAGAAGGATGGATAGGCACATGCTCCACTAACGTGCAGTGAGACTGATGAGGGGATGTGCACTCCTGTCCCTCCGTACATTAAAAACATCTATCCCAATATATCATCTGACTAATTAAACAGTGCTTCACTCAGAGGAGTCCACATCAGATTGGACTTGAATATAGAGGCCAGATCCAGTGTCCATTAAAATCCCACAGGAAGGCACTGCAGAAGAATTTTGGCTATTACACTACAGGCATCACTATTACAATACAGATATCTCACTCAGTCCCAGCTACATAAATGCCAGGAGACACAGACCTGAGGCAGGAGAGCACTGTTTTCCTGATCCACCTTCCTGAATTTCATCTTTGTTTCCATGAAAAGTGTTGCTGAGCATTTCACAGCATTCATCCTTTTGAAAAAAATGAAAGCCTTGTAAAAACACCTCTTTCACTATGCTTTGTGGCTGGCATTGCTGAGGTATAGTCTGACCTCTGATGCCTGGGAATGCTGCAGTTCTGGCCTATGTCTGAGAACATTTAGCTGTATGGGAGGAAAATAAGAATTCTCTTGAATTGCCTATTAGTTTGTATAACTGCTTCCCAAAAGAAGTAGAAGAAAATGTAATATCAGCAGAATTCACGTGTAAGTGAAAAACCACCAGGTAGGAAAAGTTAGTCAACAACAGCCTAAAACTTATGGTCAAATATTTCTTTCTCCTAAAATCTGTTTTTGCCACCCTTTATTGCATATAATTTTCTCCAGAAATAAAAAAAAAGCAACTGCTTACTTTGTTGTAATTTTTTAGTATACCACATGACATGAAACATTACAAGCTCAATTACTGATCACCTTTTTTCCGCCCCCCCCCCCCCCCCCCCCCCCCCCGCCCTGGTTTTTTACCTTTCAGAACCCCTTGCTTGAGTAAAAATTGTTTGTCGTTAACCTCTGACAGCTTTGAAAATTGTCTTTGGACTAACACAAAACAAAGCCATTTGCTATGGCCAATCATCTAGCATGAGTTCAAATTTAGGAAGTCAAAGCCTGTAGTTTACATAGAGTATATTTAAACAAAGATCTAAGGGATCTACGCATTGTACTGTACAATCTACAACTCTTTCTTGTGTGAAATGAGTTTATGCAAGTCTGGTTCATTGCACAAGGCTATTCAGTTTTGTTAGCCCCTTGAATACGTTTCTAGGTCAGCAAAGCAATAAGAACATTTAAAAAAAAACCAAGCAAAAAACCAACCCTAAAACCTAAAAAACTACATCCTTGTTATACAAGTCTTCTTGTTCACACACTTGTAGTTAAACACCTCCTTTGAAGAACAGAAATGGGATTGCTGAAAGTTAAGTACATGAAAAAAAGGAAACAAGGCTAATGATTGTTTTGCCGAGTGTAAAACTCTCCAAGTTGTATTATTTCAGCTCCTATAAATATTCAAATAGGATTTTCATGCTGCATTGGAAAATTCCACGGCAGCGACTCACAGTCTATTTTATATGTAATTCATTCCCCCCCTTTCTTTTATGCCTGGTCATTTCTTGTGTACAAACATGATACACAGTTTACCAAAACATTTAGTAATTGTCTGAGAGAATCAAACAGTTGTAAAACCTGCATCATGGCAAAGCTCAGGGCAGTACTGAATTTTGCCCTGCTCATGATCTTTTTTAGTGCTGCCTGTATATGTGTAAGTCACAGACAGCCAACAGGATGTACCAGACAAATGTAAAGCCATTTTTTCTTTCCATTGTATCATTGAAATCAGTGAAGCATAAGGATAAGCGAAAACAGAAAAAAGATAAGTCCTTCCCATTTCCATGGCAGCATCAGGCTACAGTTTTATGTGTATTTTTAAAAAATGAAATAAGTCTGGCTGGCTACTTTGTTTAGAGGTGCATTTCTGTGCTTTTCTATGTTTAATACAGTTTAGGAAAACCCAGAGAGATTACTCAGATGCCTTCCGCTTAAAGCACTAAAAGAATACGCCCCTGGCCCCAACAAGGCATCACAAAGAGAAAAAACTTAGGAGACGGTCTCCCTGTGGGCTGCCTTGGCACAGTCACCTGCACCTTCACCTTCATCCATAAACTGCCCCCCCATTCCACCAGGTAGACACCTACCATCGATAAAGAGACAACAGCAGACACAGGGGTACATCTGAAACTCCTGCCTCCCATTCAAAGTTAAATCATTTCCATCCAGTTGGGACACAGACCTTTCGGTTGTCTTCTGAGGCCAGACATCAAACTAGCCAGAACAGATCTTTTTAAAACATAACTTCCTGGGGCATAATGATACCTGTCTTGTCAAGTGTGGGCCATGGCTAGAGTATTTCCTAAGGAAGAGGCGATTCAAAGTCTGCAGCTCCCACTGTAGGATGAATCTATCCTATTCAATACTTGAGTACTGAACATCTCAGTTACCTTGCTGTTAAAAGTTTGCAAGTTGTTTCTAGCTGATGCCGAACTGAAAGTTATTACTGCTTCAAAAGAGGTGCTAGGCACCAGCCTGGATTCAGTTGTTTTCAGATATAACATCTTTGTCTCCTAAGGTGGAATCCTACACAAAGGATTTATGAGATGTTGAGGATTAAATCTACTGAGGATTCAAACAGATCGGTGCTAAAATTGAACCCATTTTAAAAGGAGTCCTTACCTGTCCTACTTCCAGCATGCAGCAAATTATAAAATTGAGGTGTATCATTTAGAATTTCTGTGCCTCTGTTTCCCTACAGAGGATGGCAGCCAAAATCTTCAGCCACTGTGGTACAGCACAGATTGTGCAGCCTCTCCTTGCCAGACTTCAGGGGAACTTCTCAAGGTGAATGCCCTCATCCATACAGCCGGGGTTTTCACAGTCAGGCTCCTGGAATGAAAGCCAACATATTACAGTCAGTGCAATATATTAAAATGCTGACGCTGCAGAAAGAATCAGGGTAGAAGGTTCTGGATTCATGGACTAATTCAAAAGCAATATCAAATAAGTAGGGAAAATGACTATGTGGTACCGAAGCACAGTGGTGCCCATACTGAGAAAAGAGAGAGACTGTTTCCTTGTACTGATTTAGAGGGAGGCTGCCAAGGCACATCCAGTAAATTACTATTGTTCAGAGTCATCTGAACAAGGATCTCTAAAAACTGAGTTTGATATACAGGAGAAACACTCAACAGATTGTTATATAATAATAAATGACTGCAGAGGAATGGACTTTGTATGGAAGCTGGGGCTGTATTTTGAGTTAGGGAAAGCTTTTGACGCTGTGCAGCGAAGCCTCGGGCTTTACTCTATTGAAATTTACTTTTCCAGATGGCTCAGAATGCTGCCTGTCCTCACAGCCTGTTCTGGGGGCAGACGACGGGTTGTGGTGCTGCAGAGATACACAACAACTCCAAAGTTTCATAAGAAACACGACTGGGAGGAGGAGGAGAAGCAGAGTCTACTCAAAAGCCGAGTCTGCAAGTAGCTAAAAATGAATCTGAAGAGGGATGTTGTGCCAGTGAAAGTAAGGAGGGAGCATGTGCAAAGCAGCTGAAACAATTGTGTTTTTGTGCTTTGTAGTTAACTTGATGTTAAATTCAAACACACAGCATTATTTTTAGCACTTAGAAAACCCGAGCAAAATGCTCCAGGCAGCTGCTATCTCTTCTGTCTTGAGTAAACATTTGTTTTTGTCAGTTTGATGCTTAATCGTCAAAATGTAGAACTTCCTTCTTTTCCTTTTCCTTTTCCTTTTCCTTTTCCTTGTCCTTGTCCTTGTCCTTGTCCTTGTCCTTATCCTTATCCTTATCCTTGTCCCTGTCCTTTCTCAGCTTTCTGGAGCTTGCAGTTTTTAAAAGAAGGAGCTGCCCCTGAACCATTTCCCAATTCAAAGGTGTCTTTTTGAGATGGCCAAATGTTCGATGCACCTGATTCTCTGTCTGAAAGCTGAGGTGGATTTGCCTTCTGCAGATAAATGTTCCTCACAGGAGGAAAAAAGACAGGGAGAGGAGAGGGGAGGTCATGCATGGAGTTTTAATTTTGTTTGCCTCCTTCTCTCCACACTAAGAGCTGCTCAGTCCTAATAGCTACATCTTTTTGAGGATACAGTAATTTATTTGCCCCTTGACGCAAAGGTGAAAGAAGAGGAAACATGACTGATTTGTATGTTGTTCACATTCATTCTCTGCTCCTTACTGGCCTATTCTAAATAATATGAAATGAGTCAGTCGATTTTGGAGCAGACCATAGATCACAAGAAGTTGTTGAGGATGGTGTCACATATCCAGCTTTCTGGGACATAGTGTTATCCAAGGCCCATTCTGGATTGTTACCACAATCAAACACTGCTGTGGGCTGACACTGAGGAAATCAAAGAAAGAATTTCCTTCATTGGAACTGATGAGGTCTCGTTAGAAAAACATCTGCAAGGAATAGTGAGGAGAATGCAGGTGATACATCCTATGTCCTTCTGGATGTCAGATAGGCAGACCGTGTAACCTGATGGACTTCAGGATAGATGACATTCTAGTATGTCACTAGCTAGATAACTCACATACAGCTAGCTTTTTCTTCCATTTATTTGCATGAGAAGGTGGAGTTCAGGACATAGGACATTTCCAATGTTACTCACACCAGCGAGTTAGAAGCCTTGTTACATCTCGGGGTGGCATATCCTGAGGGCACCCAGCACATGGCTCCAAATAAAATGGGTTTTTGCAACTACCGCTTTTCCTCCTGGGGGAAAAAAAAAGAAAAAAAGAAAAAAAGAAAAAAAAGTAGAGAGCATTCAAATGGTTGTGGTCTGGGTAAAATTTATGATCTGTTCTCCATTTTTCAGTCTACTAGAGACAGCCAACAGTATGTTGCTGGAACGACATGTCCACAAAGAACTACTCACCTCAGTGGTAAGTAACAAGTTCATGAAGGTGCACATGCCTTCCTTTTCTGGGACAGTACAATGTGCCGCTGACTCATATGGGCTGCATTCTTGTGGCACAGTCTAATCTTAAATTATTAAGAATGATCCAAATTCAGCCACTCTGGCTTCTCCTGATTAACTTCTTACTCTGCAAGCAGTTTTGTTTTGTTAAGTTTCAGTGGGGCTGCAACTGCAAACTAATTTTCAGTATAAGGATGAGAGCATCATGCCTTGTAACTCTAACCATGGTTCCAATAGATCTAGATAGGCATTATAACAAACAGCAGAAGGAATGAAAATAAACTTGATCTGGGTTCAGACAGGGCTAGTAAAAAAGGAAAAAAGAGAATGAAATCACAATTCTTGCTTATATAAATAGCACCTATTTTGACAAATTTTGTATGCCTATATTTTCTGAATTAACATGCTTCCAAAGTACCACTTTTCTCAGAACATAAATGACAGCATTGACAAAAAAATAATACAGGCTGTTACTATATATGTTTATAATCTTTAGGCTTTGCAAGCAAAGAATTGTTGAATTCATCTGTTAATTCTGAACCTAAGCACACTTGCTTGGTCTTAGCTCCAGGAATTAACTCCTTGATCGATAGTACAAGACACAAGTATCTGCTTATTGAGGCTCAAATGGTTGTGAGCAGCAGCACTAGTGGTGTACTCCAGAGGTTGATACTGGGTCCAATACTGTAAGATCTTCATTAATGACCTGGTCAGTGGCACAGAGTGCACCTTCAGCAAGTTTGCAGACAATACAAAACTGGGAGGAGTGGCTGATATGCCAGAGTGTCATGTTGCCACCCAGAGGGACCTTGACAGGCTGGAGAAATGGGCCGACAGGAACCTCATGAAGTTCAACAAGGGGAAGTGCAAAGCCCTGCACCTGGGGAGGAACAACCCCAGGCACCAGTACATGCTGGAGGCCACCCAGCTGGAAAGCAGCTTGGCAGAAAAGGCCCTGGGGGTCCTGGTAGACACCAAGTTGAACATGAGCCACCAATGCACCCTTGTTGCAAAGAAGGTGAGTGGTATCCTGGGCTGCATTAGGCAAAGCAATGCCAGCAGGTGGAGAGCGGTGATCTTTCCTCTTTATTCAGCACTGGTGAGGCCACACCTGGAGTGCTGGGTCCAGGTGTGGGCTCCCCAGTGCAAGGGAGACACGGACATACTGCAGAGGGTCCAGAAAAGGGCCACAAAAATGATTAAGGGGCTGCAGTATCTGTCATACAAGGACAGGCTGAGAGAGCTAGGACTGTTCAGCCTGGAGAAGAGAAGGCTCAGGGGGATTTTATCAGCATAAATACCCGATGGGAGGGAATGAAGAAGAGTGAGAAACTCTTCTCGTGAGTGCTCAGTGACAGGACAAGAGGCAATGAACACTGATTGAAATACAGGAAATTCCGTTTAAACTTATGAAAAATTTTTTTTACTGTGGGGATGGCCAAACACTGGCACAGGTTGCCCAGAGAGGTTGTGGAGTCTTCCTCTTTGGGGATATCCAAAACCTAACTGGACATGGTCCTGAGCAACCTACTATAGCTGACCCTGCTTGCAAAGAGGGATTGCACTAGACAATTTCCAGAGGTCCCTTCCAACCTCAACTCTTCTGTGATTGTGTGATACTTTTCACACTATATCAGCAATATTGCAGTAGTATTCTTTCAGCTAATTGGTATTTGCATTTCCAACATGTCTGCAAATAACAGACATATTTATTGCTCGTAGCATTCAAGTTGATAATTCGCTAGCGCTTTTTAGGACATGGGTAACTTTAACCACATTTAGGCATTAAGACTCTTTGGCTTTAATGACCCAGAATCAAGATGTCACCTTTTGTGCAGGACAACACTGAAAGACCCACACTTGGAAATGCTTCAGCAGAGTGGGTTTAAACAAGCTCTTTCCTTAGTAAGACCATCACAGCAACTCACAAACTAAAGTGATTTGGGTGTCCATCCAGGATTTCAAAGACGTTCACAAGACAGACATCACCCTTAGTCTGCCATTTTTTTACAAGGCCCTAAGTAAACAAGACTATAAAGCCCATAGCAAGCATCATAGTTATCTTGATCACACACTCTTGAAAATGAGCAGGGCTGAGAACCATACTCGGCTAATGTTGAAGCATGAGGCATGGGAGATGGGGAACACCAGCCCATTTGTGGCACCTAGATGATTTCCCGAGCATCTAAAAACATTTGGAAATGTGGTCATGACCTACTAAGAAAAGTGAACAAACTGAGAACAAATACAAGCAAAATATTTATAAAATTAGGACAAGACATACATAAGCAAAATTTGCAAAAATTCTTTGTAAAGCTCCTTACAATTCATTCAAAGTTTTGCTTATTCATTCAAGTCAAGATACGAGCATTACAGTTTACTGTCCTATTGAATCAAACCAGATGGGATTCACCCATTACTACAATTCCAACTACTGAAATGACATTTGGCTCTTCTCTCTAATCCTTCTTTCTCTGACATTAATGCAAGAGTCATTGTAATAGGTAGGCTTGTTAGGGAGAACTCAATAGTAATAAAAAAAATACAAAAATTGCTGTTCTTGTATTCCTCTTGTTGTTGAAGAAGAAAATTATACTGTAAATTAAATCTGATTTTATGACATTTTGCATGCATATAGATCTTCATATGAACTCAGGGGAGCATACTTTATTTGAGCTCTGTAGTCCTTATACTTTTTAATTAATTTTTCTTTGTAATTCAGAATAAGTTTCTAATGGATTCATGGAACAATATGGGGTCACTTGGGGGTGATTTTAATACCTGCAATTCCCATGGTTATTAATCAAAGACTTTTTAGCCTTTTAGATAAATTATCTGCCTTCTGTTTAGAAGATTGAGATTAAGCATGTGAGAGAAATTGTCCCTACTGACACAAGGAAAAAAAGTCAAGAAAAAACAAAATACAGCATTTTGGATATCTCACAAAACTGCAGAATATGCTGCAGATTTCCAATTTTCTTTCATCTAGCTTCATGAAAATAATTTGTTATGAAAATAGCAATGATTCTCAAAAAGAGTGCTTTTCGTTTACTGACTATAAATCTCAGAAGCTGTCAGAACAAGTAAAACATTTTCTAATTTGTGATTTACAGTTTACCAGTGACAGTTTTAAAAAAAATCATCAGGCTTTCTAAACACCTAAGAAAGCAAAAAAGCGTTCATTTAGCATGTTTAGTTGGGAATGTAAATTTGCATACTATCCCCTTAGACAGGGGTGGTTACATTTTCATCCACTAAATCCTGAATCATATAAACAGAGCCAGTTTCTGTGAAATTGATTTAATTCCTCTTGACTTCATTGGGTTCAATAATTTGAAAAATCCCAGTAGATTCTCTGTTCACTAAAGAAACAAAAAAGTTTGTTTTTCATACATTTTCACTTGTTCTAGAACTGCTTAACTGTAGGGTAAGGTCCTCAAGGCACACCAAAGACAAAAGAACATGCAGCCGAAGTGATACATTTACTGGGTTTCTATATATGTGAAAATATATCAGAATATCAAATCTCACAGTTCTGTTTATCCTTCAACAATGGTTAATCCTATATCAATAAGTCTCAACAAAACAAAGCATTTAAAGTATCTGCAGACTTGACTCCAACTTTTAAGATGCAACCATCCTCAAAGTGTGTGGAAATTCAATGCTTATCTGTAGCTCACTTCTAGCTGTCTGTCAAAGAGAAATCAATCAAATTTTACAAAAGTATTTTAAATATTTATAACAGCTCTATCATTATACTGTCCAAGTACTTCACAATTTTTCTTCACCTTCTGAAGAAGGGCTCAATTTATCAGTTTGCTAACCTGAGACACAGCTGCCCGCAGAGGACAGCGTTGTGAACTATTCAGGTTACTCAGGGTGTCTGAAGCAGTTTAGCTGCATTAGTGCATTGGTTCAGCTGGGTGGATTAACCTGGTCCTATAACACAACCAGGTGGCTCACCAGGCTTAATCACCTGTACTGCTTCCAATACTCCAACTGCCTCCTTCAGCCAATGCTGTGCAGCATGGCATTATACTCTTTTAACTGCTTGAAAAAAGGCTAAGCTGGTTGTTTGAAGTCACGCAGAAGTCTGTCACAGGACCTGGACATTGCTTTCCTAAATCTGAGGCTGTTACCCATTCTGCATCCTCTCTTCTTTCTTATTCACCAACCACATATAAGCTGGAAAGTAGCAGGGCAAGGGGAAGACAAAGCAGCAAGTCAGCAAAAATTATCAGCAAGAAATATTCCTATAAAGAAAAGAGACCTAAGTGGGTAAACAAACCGTGCGTCCTCCTAATATGGCACCAAAACAGACCTCAGAAGCATTTTTCAGTTTCATCCCTCAGGACCGCTTTTCTGGAAAGGTAATTAAAAAGAAAAGACCTTGATGAAAGCCACAGAGAGAGTCAGGGAATAAAGCCATGAGATGAACAAAACAATCAGTCCTTGAAGACAGCCCTACACAGTGATGTACAATGTTCTCCATAGCAAATATTTATTTCCTATGGAGAGCATTGCACACCATTGTGTAAGGCTGCATTTAATAAATTGCAAAACATCTTCAGGAAAATGCACTTATACACACTGTAGGGTATGCAGTGGATACTTAGATTCATGATTGTGATATTATGAATGCCGCATGCCTTTTCTTCCTAGAAGATGTCTTCAGAGGTCTCAATATTTGTTCTGCCAACAGAGTAAAGATAGCATAAATACAGCTTTGCTCCATGTAATGTAGAATATGTAGCACACATGTTTTGCATCTACATAGAAGGAAACAGTGTCAAAATACATGCTATATATACATGTATTTATTTATACTGTAAAAAGAAGAGAATACACACAGGCTTCAAGAATGTGCACCTATCAGCAGGTTTTATTAAGGTCTAAGAGCATTACTTGTATTCAATACTCAGGCTTGGCATTTTGCAGAGCTGTCTCATTCTTAAAGTGGAGCTAGTGCAAACCATATTCCTGCTTTCATTTGCCGTGATCCTTTCATGAACTTAGAATCATAGAATCATAGAATCATAGAATGGTTTGGGTTGGAAGGGACCTTAAAGATCACCTACTTCCAACCCCCCTGCCATGGGCAGGGACACCTTCCACTAGACCAGGTTGCTCAAAGCCTCATCCAGCCCGGCCTTGAACACTTCCAGGGAGGGGGCATCCACAACTTCTCTGGGCAACCTGGTCCAGTGCCTCATCACCCTCATAATGAAGAATTTCTTCCTTACATCTCATCTAAATCTACCCTCTTTCAGTTTAAAACCATTACCCCTTGTCCTATCACTGCACGCCCTTGTAAAAAATCCCTCTCCAGCTTTCCTGTAGGCCCCTTTTAGGTACTGGAAGGCTGCTATACGGTCTCCCCAGAGCCTTCTCTTCTCCAGGCTGAACAACCCCAACTCTCTCAGCCTGTCTTCATAGGAGAGGTGCTCCATCCCTCTGATCATCTTTGTGACCCTCCTCTGGACTCACTCCAACAGGTCCATGTCCTTCTTCTGTTGGGGGCCCCAGAGCTGAACGCAGTACTCCAGGTGGGGTCTCACCAGAGTGGAGTAGAGGGGGAGGATCACCTCCCTCGACCTGCTGGCCCCACTTCTTTTTATGCAGCCCAGGATACGCTTGGCTTTCTGGGCTGCAAACGCACATTGCTGGGTGATGTTGAGCTTCTCATCAACCAACACCCCCAAGTCCTTTTCCTCAAGGCTGCTCTCAATCCGTTCTCCACCCAGCCTGTATTTGTGCTTGGGATTGCCCCAACCCATGTGCAGGACCTTGCCCTTGACCTTGTTGAACTTCATGAAGTTTGCACGGGCCCACCTCTCAAACCTGTCTGGTCTCAAGGTCCCTCTGGATGGCATCCCCTCCCTCCAGTGTGTCGACCGCACCACACAGCTTGGTGTCATCGGCAAACTTGCTGAGGCTGCGCTCAATCCCACTGTGTCGCTGACAAAGATGTTAAACAGCGCCAGTCCCAGTACCGACCCCTGAGGAACGCCACTCATCACTGCTTTCCACGTGGACATTGAGCTGTTGACCGCAACTCTTTGAGTGCGACCATCCAGCCAACTTGTGGGTAACTTTATGACATTAAATATGGCAGGAGCATATTTGTCTATTAACTGGAATACTAAAATGGCTATTAGGAACATCATCAAAATTTTCCATAATTCAGCCACCGGCTTTGTTCAGAAGCACAAATGGCCAAGTGGCTCAGTCTCAAATGAGAGAGAGAAAGAGGTGGTGTGAGTCAGACCAGATGGCTATTGACCTTAAGGAGAGATAGAAATGGATGGGGAAAGCTATTCTCAGCTGTGTTTCTTGCAGACGCTGCTCCAGAAACTCACCTAGTCCTGGTAATGGAAGAAGTTTTACTTTTAATATCAGATACTTTGTTTCTGATAATGCATACTTTTTAATTTCTTTTAAGATACATAAATTGGATGATAATAGGAAAAGCGATGGAATTTACTTTCTTGAATCGTAGTACTGCACAGTCTGAGTGATAATTCTATAAAGCTATGAGAGCATCATCTTTTCTAAAATCACACCCTGCTAATACTTATTGTGCTTCAGAGCTGACCATTGGAACAATACTCTAAAGAAAAAGGACTTAAGCTTAAGCTGAAATGCATGCTTTCATTTTGAAACAACTTTGCAGTTTGAAGGATTTCATTCTCTACTATATGAAATGTGTTACAATATGAAATTTTCAAAAGCTGAAACAGAACTGTGAGACAGCCTGAAATTATCATTATTATTTTCTTTTTTCTTTCAGAGAATTAGATATCTACTGAATTTATTCTAGGTAAAAGAAATCAGATTTCTAAATTTCAAAATCCTGTGTATAATGGAATTGTCAATCTCTCGCAATACAAATTTGGTGTCTGATTTGAAGTTTGAGTCAAAGACTTTTGAAAACAGTGGAAGCTGTTTAACTCGGCATACTCTGGATTAGACCCACAAAGGTTAAATTTGTAGGCTGTGAGATAAAGTTACATGAAGGAGACACCTCTCTGTAGCTGTATATCTTGACCAGCTCTGATGTTTTGCTCTTATAATGGTCTATTCATGACCTAAGAGATAAACCTGAATGAAACATAATCAGTAAATCACAGCTGAATCATGAAAATAAAAAAATAACTACTTCCCCAGTTATTTTCACAAAAAGAAGGAAAATCAAAATATTTCTGTTTTTTTCCTGTGAATCCACTGGAAGTGTTAACTAAATATGTTAATTCTGAGTATAGTAAGAAGGTCTGCAAAGTCTTCTTTACAGTTTTGTAGTTTTCTGTGTTTTATCTTACTTTTCAGCAGTACCTCTAGTATTACCAAGATATATTATTATTCCTGAGAGAGAGTATAATTATGGCTTGTTGTATCCTTTTGAGTGGGTCAAATAGCCTTTATACCACATTTTTTAAGTATCAGTGATGCCTAAGTATCCTACAATATATGCTGCTGACTGGGAAATTAAATTTGTATTCGATTATGCAATGCTGTGTGGAATCGAGAATATATTGCACAAAGTCTCTTTGACTGACTGTTACATACGTTCTGCTGGCATTATTGTACACCGTGCTAACATAGTTATCTTCGTGTTATATGGTGTCCTGGTTTTGACTGGGACAGAGTTAATTTTCTTCCTAGTAGCAGATATAATGTTGTGTTTTGGATTTAGTATGAGAATAATGTTGATAACACACTGATGTTTTTAGTTGTTGCTACGTAGTGTTTATACTAAAAGTCAAGGATTTTTTTAGCTTCTCATGCCGTGCCAAGGAAGAAGGCTGGAGGGGCACAAGAAGATGGGACACAGCCATAACAGCTGACCCAAACTGGCCAAAGGAATATTCCATACAATATGACATCATGTCCAGTATATAAACTGGGGGGGAGTTGACTGGGAGGGGCAGATTGCTGCTTGGGGACAGGCCGAGCATCGGTCAGCAGGTGGTGAGCAATTGCATTGTGCATCACTTGTCTTTCTTGAGTTATATTTCGCTCTCTTTTTGTTATCTTCTTTTTCATTTCTATTACTATTACTATTACTATTACTATTACTATTACAATTTTTTATTTCATTTATTAAACTGTTCTTATCCTAACCCACGAGTTTTACTTGGTTTTGATTCTCCTCCCCATCCCACCGGCAGAGGGGTGGGAGGAGTGAGCGAGCGGTTGTGTGGTGCTTAGTTGCTGGCTGGGGTTAAACCACGACAGTCCTAAGCCATGACATAGGGAAATGAAGGAGTCCAACACTGGGGATGTTATATATTTAGAGGTTCACAACTACATAGTTTGCTTTCCTGGTTATGCAACGCTTATCATTCAGACAAACTATATCACCTTGCAAAAAATCATATATACCTTGCAGAATTTGATATATGGTAATGAAAGCCAAGTCCATTACCAGAGCTGAAAAAGCTAGTATTTTGTATTCCCCAAAATGTGTTCTCCTGACTTTGTGGGAGCCCTATTAAGTGGCATCAGATGAGAATCTGGCTTTGTGTGCACTGTCCCCTGGGAATGTCATGTGTTTGTTACATGAAACTCATAAATCACTTTGATGTTATCTGGACCTGTATTATCATAGGAACTCTATAGGCTGGTAAAATCTGCTTCTGAATCATGTAGAATCCACTTACTGCTTCTGGGCTTTGAGTTTGATATTAAGACTGCACCCCATTCTGCCCTGAAACACACATTGTGTACAGCATGGGTGCATATGCGGACAGAAGTAGACCATTATCTATACTTTGATTACTCTTTCATTATATCTTTACACAGCTATACTGACAATTGATCCTGTTTCTGTTTAAAAACATAAACAAAGCCAGATAGCACTTACCATGTTTTCACCCTTCAATATTTGCAGATTATATTGAATTGAGAAGATGAGTAAATAATGAGAAATACGGCAGTCCAGTATAGGAGGACTGAGAACATTCAAGTGCCTGGACTAATAGATGGCAAATACGGTTCATTGATGATAAGAGCAAAATGATGAGTTTTAAACAAACAATAAAAGGGAGGAAATATCTTCTAAATGGTAAGAAACTGAGCCATCCTGAACACAGGAAAGATTTGGAAATTATTGAAAAATAATATCTTTGTAGCCCTGAATTCAATGCTCAGGCACAACGATGAGTTCAACCAAGATATGGAGATGTATTCTCAGATAAAAACATTACAAATCAAAGCTAGAATCTTCACTGCGTAAGGCATTGATCCAGATGCTGAGGGTATGGCATCATACTGGCCACAGTCTTTCAGGAAAGAGGGCAAAGAATCGGAAGTCTGGGCATCCCATAATATACACACACACTGGAGTGCAAAATTGGACTGCAACAAGATGGAAAATAAATGATCAGAGAACAGAGAATAAACTAATTGCACTGAGAAGGAGCAAAAATAAGAATTCCTAATCACACCATTAGGTACCAAGAAGGTTGAAAACAAAAGCCTTGGTAAGAAAATTCACATCAGGAATTATTTTTCTTTTAAAAAGTCACTGAAGAGTGAAGTGCTGCTGAACTTAAGTGGCTACATGATTTTCTAGACAAAGGAGACATAGGGAGCTACATGGGAAGAGGAAAAGTCAGGAGTGGAAAACAAAGGGATGGAAAGCAAGGAATAACTGTAATAATATTTTAACACTTAAAGGTAACAGCAGAAACTGGGCAGAGGTGAACCAGACAGTGAATATATGCAGAGCAAGAGACAGACTTTTCAGTCAAAAGCATACAATTTAAATCCTGCTGCAAATTTCTAAACAGGTGACTTCATATACAAAATGCATTGTGCCCCTAGCAGGCTCAGAAGGTTCTGCTGGATACTTGCTGCTTTGGAAACTTAGCTATGAGAGCCAGATTAAAACATTACACAGAGCCCCAGATCTACAGACGTATCTGTGCATCTGACTTTGAGCATCTGGGTAGGAACATCGCATTGATTTCTGTAGGTCTGCCTGCATACTGAAAATATAATTTGCAGTGCTGGTACCTTAGAGTGGATTTCAGATCTCAAGTTCTGATTGCTGGTTTTGAAAATTTTCATTCCTTGCCTTGTTTACAAGAAGACAGCAATTTTTTCACAGAGATCTGCCCCCTCACATATACTTAATAAAAACTGCTGCCATAAAAACCCTATTTGACCTACCCAAAGGGATTAATATTATGTTTAAATCCAGTTTCAAACTACAGGAGAAGGATCTTAAATCTTAGGAAAGTCCAGATTAAAACCTTTTGCTTAACTCTTTTTGCTCAGTAAGAAACAAACCAAATCTTGATGTAACTGTGCAAGTCAAATAATTCAAGTTCTCAATTCCAGATCAAAAAAATGTAGCTTAGAGCTTGTCTTGACACAGGTCTCATCCAAAACCCATGAAAGACAACAGAATTCCTTCAAAGTGCTTTGTAAGCAGGGCTGTTACCCTTTGGGTCCAGCAGTTAAACTTTTTCGAATAATTATTGGCTCTCTGGCCAATAAGCAATTGCACTGAAATGTAGTTAATACTTTTACATATTTCAGATATTTTCTTTTCAAACTCTTTGTTTTCCAACACAATCTGAATTAATGAATGAGAGTACCAACTTATTATTTTTATTACACAGAATCTGTTTCTCAATCCTTTAAAATATTTCTCCCCTTTTTGTTACATCTTTTTGCTCTTTGTTTTTTTAAATTTTGTTCTTAGCAGGGTTTAAGTGGAATCACAGAATCACAGAAGATATTAGTCAGATAACAGAACTGGTTTCCAACTCATGCTGTAAACCATTTCTAACTCTGCTCTACAATGACAATTATCCTTGTGCTTAGCTTTTGCTGTACTCATTACCACTTATCTCCTCCTCCACTCAAGCATTTTTTACTTTGTTAAACTTTCTTCCTTTAGGCAAAACCTTCATATATCAAAACTCTGTAGGACTTACCAGTGCTACACAGCTAATGTAACCTAATGTAACACAGCTGTTGGAATAAGACTGATTTTCTTCTTAGCATGCACTCTTTTTTTTTTCTTTTTTTTTTAACATAGAAAAAAGAAGCCTGCAATGGCTCATCTTCCAGTGTGTATCCCAAACCATTAATTCAACTACTGCTAAGAGCACTAAAATACGTTTATTTAGCAGGGTTTGTTATAGTCATTCCATGTATTCTTCTGTTGATTCCATCTCTTTTTTTTTATTCAGTTTCGTTAAGAAAAACAACAGTGCTTTAGTTTTCATAGAGTATAGAGATTTGAATTAGAAGTGGGTTCCTGAAAATATTTCATTTGCTGTAACTCTTCATTATTGCTATTAAAATAGCAAGTGTCAATAATGCCCTTTTCTTACACTGTTCCACTGTCTTTTCATTATATTCTGCTTTTATTTTTATTCTATATTAATTTGCTTTACATGAAAACTACATTTTCACTTACCTTTAAATTTATACACTGCCTACTCTTGGTTAACTCACAGTTAGAAGTGTTCATTCAATTGCACATGGTGAAGAGAGCGGCAGGTCAGGCACTCCCGCACTGATCTGTTGACTAGTTTCAGTAAGAGTCTACTGGAGCTAAACAAGAGGTTAGGCAATGGAAATGACAGGAGAGCAGCTCTGCTTCTGCATTCATTCAGGCTTGGCCCTCTTTTCTGGGACCCTTAGAATGTGTCCTCATTAGTGTCAGTTATAAAGAGCAAAAATTTGTGTATGTTAAAACGTGTAGTGAAAGTACCAGTGTACTTCATGTGAGTTACTAAGTAGCCATTGCTGGTGAGAAATTTCAGTTCTCACCTGAGCCAAACAAACATAGACTAGCATTCAATATTTCATTCCTAAGTTCTTCAGGCATGCGAAATGCCTCCTCCCTCCCAAAAAATATGCTTTCTAGAACAGTTTTTAGATTGTCTAATAGTGGTCTGAAAAGAGGATATAATTAGGAAAAAATATCTCTATTTGTCTGGAAAAAAAGAAGTCAAAAAGAAAAAAGGATGCACACAGCATCTACAATGAATTGTATCATTTGCCTGGTGTATCCTTATCTTCTTATGAAGAGAATTCGTGAGAGAAAGCAGCTTCTATTGGAATGTCAGTATCAATGTCAGTTCATGGGATACGACTTCAGCAGAATTTCCTTGTGGTGTTGCTGTAAATAGCTTGTGTTGATTGGGCTTGTTGTGTTTTGAATTTTCTATTGTCTGAGCTAATTACAGGTTGGAAGCATAGCACAATGTAACGCATGTGAACTACTGATTTAACTGGAGTTTTATTCTTCTTGAGCCACAAAGCCGGAATCTGGTTTTCTTTTCAGATGGAAGGATCCTGCAAAGAATACTCACCCCATGGTAAGCTGTAGCTCCAGCTCTGCAGGGGGGAGGAGGAGACATGCCTTGACACTTTTAGACACAGAGCTCACCTTGGATCACAAATGCTCTGTTGGGACATGGCCAGAAGATTTAAGCTGCAGGTTTAAGCTGCTGTGTGCAAAGTGAGCCAGGAAATTGCAGAACATGAAACTTCACAACTGAGAGATCAAAACACACCCTAAAAGATAACTATGTTTTTTATTTATGCTATACTGCAGCTTTCCAGTATGAGGTATTGACATTTTGTTAAAGATACTGATTCGTTCAGATATGAAAGCAAGCTCTCTTACCATGTAAGCATACAGGAATTTTTGCATCGACTTGGATGGTGCAGGTTGAAGACCTGTATGAGTTGCTTCAGCTTAAAGATGAGACTTCTGGCAATGGTGGGAATAAAATTATGAGCTCATATCCATGTTTAAAAACTTATTCTAATAATAGTTTATTAAAAAAACCCCCAAACACTTTATGGTATAAACCATAAAGCCAAGGCTGATAATTAGTGTGAGAAGTTGCTTTAATATTCTCCTTTCTTTAGTAAACAATACTTTTGGGTTTTGTCTTTACTGCACAAGATGATGATACATCAGTTTGGAATATGAAATACCTCTGTATCAACACATGTAGAGCTTTAGAATTTTTTGGTCTGAGTGACCAGTTATTTCTGTCAGGAAGGAAAAAGAGTTATTTCTTTGAAACTGTACTGAGCTCCATATTGCTGGACATGGAAAGAACACTTTGACACAATATTTTTCACAAATGTGGGCAGTTCTGCAAAAAATGTCAGCTCTTGGAACAAGGTTAAGTATTTCAGTAAAGTTCATCCCTTTTATTACATGTTTATTTTCGTTTAGCACTTAAAGGTTCATTAGCCCCTACAAGCTTTCTCACAGCATGACAGTATCTCCCACCAAAGTTCTACCCACAGAGGAAATCCAAAATAATGTTGCTAGCTAAGACCCACCACAAACAGAAGGAAAAGAAAAAGAGCTACAAATGAGATATGGTTACCTTTTGCTGTCAGACATTCTTCCATCAATAAATGAAGTCATATTTATTCCTATCTTAATCTCTTTGTGGATTCTCTCTTTCCCTTTTTTTTCTTTTGTTTCAGCTGCCCAGAAAAAGCATATTCCAATGTGCTTCTGAGAAAGGTTCTTTGTTTCTGTAAACTATTCTGATAGCACCTACACCTCTGTTCTGATAGAGCATTCATCTTTCTAGCAGCTCCCTTATCCTCATGTTCCACAATTATCATCCCACAGCTTCTGGGAGGCAACATTTCTAAAACCATGTCTCTGTGTTGCCTCTTCAGCTGGCGCTTATAAATTGGGTCTTGGCTCTAAGCTATCTCCTATGCATCACTCTACTCTAGCCAATGTGGTATGTGATCCCACCATTCATAGGCCTTATCATCTCCCTTCCTCCATCTGTGTTACTATCTAATAGAAAAAATTCTAAACTTTGTGTGGGATATACCACCCTTGTTTACAAATTACAGAATTAATTAAGACCTCTTTTTTACAAGTTTTCCCTTATAATTTTTCTCTACCTCTATAGCTATTTGAGACAAAGTTATTTTACAGAGCTCAGATTTTTAGGTTCCATCTTCTGCATTACTTGTTGCTTTTTTTTTTTTTTTGAGTATGGTACGTAAGGATTACTTAAATTCAGTGGAAAAGTGACACTTTTCCTTCACATAGATGTCAAGTGAAACTTAATAGTCATCTCCAAACAATATAGCAAGGATTTGTAACAGCTCTGGATGCACTTCCTTTTCTCTGAATTCTGCTTTAGATCTTGTGTTAATTTCTTCTGATCATTTTTATTCCTAAGGGCACCCTAATAATTTCTTCCATCCTTACATGCCAGAGTTATCATCTCACAGGTTGCATCCTTGATTTTATTCTTTCTGATATAATCAGTTCGCTCACATTTGGGATCTTGCAACTTTTTCATAGTCAAAGAAGAAACTATTTATGAAGATAGATATTTCCTTTTTGGAATCCTTTTTTTGGACAAGGAAAATACATAAAGTCCTGTTTCCCTGAACACAGCAGGAATCAGAAAAGAAGATGCTTTTTCTCTGCCAAATCTTCCCAAATTCTTTTCCAGGCACTCTTTCTCTCTTTAGTTTTCACTCTTCTGTCTTTCTCTTTGTCTTATACCACCTCTGTGATATTAATGTTGGAATACTAACACAAACTTAACATGAAAATTCAATTAGACAGAGGTGTATTTATAGGTGGATAAAATTATTCAGCTGTAAAGAAAAAAAATTCTTCTGTTTGATTTCATCAGTTAAGGTGCAGGCATAGCCTTGAAAAATATATTAAAAATTATATATTATCTATTGTATCAAAATCTGATTTATACTGAATATATGTAAGGTGAAAGTATTTTGTTGGTGCCACAAATTCTTCATGAACCATGTGGTGGTTTTTTTTCTTTCCCACATGTGGTCATGAATAAAAATGAAACTACAAGCCAAAGTCCATCGACTTTGCAATTGCATTATCTTTATGTAGAATGGTCACATTTTAACTAACTGAACAATTTTAACTAAATGTGTTTGTGAGTAGAATTTCAGCTTGATCATGGACTTGTACTGTTGTAGAAATAGCTAATCAAAATGAAATCCAGCTCACATTCCAAAATATGTTGTCTCTTCAGAAAAAAAAAAAAAAAATTAAATGATTAAAGCCTGTTTGTGCTACTGGAGAAGGTTGAGAAAAAATTCAATGATCTTTGCTTTCTGTTTAGCAAGAACACAATATTTCCATAAAGTTAGTGTGAAAAAAGACCTCTGCATTAAATCTGGAATAAATAAACCAGCTGAATTTAAAAGGTTCTGCAGTAAGAGTTATTTCAGTGTAATAGTTTTATGCTGGTCTCTCAGTACTCAGGGATTTAGTACTTTCTAAAAGAATTGACATAACAGTCAGTGGAGTGAATGATGTCATTTCCCAAAAGGGCAATTCAGGTTCTCCTTTCCCAGATAGATATTGTATGCGCCAATTTTGTTCTTTATTAAACAGAGATACGTAAACCTCAAGAAGAGATTAATTTCAAACTTTCAAATAGAGTTAATACATAATTCTAAGGTTAAATCTTCTCTGTCACTTTGGTCTGGTTGAGCAGAGATGGTAAAAAGGACAACTAAAAAACCTCCTGCCTACTCCGTCATTGTGCTTTGGCTTTATTCAGCTCTTCCTCTTCTCTTTCATTTCAATTCCTTTGCCTTTCTGTTTATGTCCGTTCTGGTTTTCAGACAGATTCCTGGACCTTGCAGCTGTTCTTTGGTTGAAGTGATATGGGAAGGTAGCTTTGAAGAATTTTGTTGGTAAATTTCATTATTTTTTCCCTCTCTGAATCTATATTTACATTGTTGGCAAAGATGAGATTTAAGATATTAACACTAGTTGATGACTCATCTTAGTTGAGGTCCAAGAACAGTGAAGATACTTCAGATTGTGTTGTCCCGTATGTTGAATTAAATATTAAATGTAAAAGTATATGGTGTATGTGGCCAGATTAGGAATTCAAAGAAGTATTTAACTATTTTATTTCTCTTTTGAAGGGTCTCAGAATACTCCAGACAAGATCTATGGATGGATATTAGGTTCCACAGTATCTTTGTATGATCTGTAGACGCAGATGTAAAACCTGTGGTGAAAGGAGCTGAACAATTAAAAAGCTTCATTGTTACCATAGTACTTGTAATTGGTTTAATTTCATCAATTTCTTTGGTGCTAATTTGATTTGCTTTAGCTTATCCTCCTTGGCCTGGATCAATCCCACTTAACATTAGTCTTTGCATCCTAAGATACACTTCCAAGAGCAGTAAGATGAATCATCCTTTGGAGGTAACTGCTTTTTCTCCTTTAGCTATTGAGATAGCCAAGACAACTCACTTAAACTAGGTGAAATGCCATTTGTTGCATTAAAGGACGATTGCCCAGCTTTGTAATACTGTCACCTGCTGCTCAGGAAAATAAAAATGGTATGTTGGGACTAGGTCTGTTCCTAAGCTGAACATTCATTTCAAGGAAAATTCCTTTCTAGAATGAATGTATGCATCTATGAAAATATCTGTATGACGTGTCCCCTGGACATGGGGTAATCATTACAGAGGCACACCTTCCCTGCCAATAAAGTAAAGGCTTTATTGAAGTCTAGTGAGTTCCTCAAAAAGATCAAAGCCTTAGCATTTTTCCATCTGTATTGGGTCTGGCTGAGATGGAGTTAATTTTCCCCATAGCAGCCCTCATCGTGCTGTGCTCTGTATTGGTAGCTAGAAAGGTCATGATAACACACCAGTGTTTTGGCTACTGCTGAGCAGTGCTGGCACAGCATCAAGGCTGTCTCTCCAACATTCACCCCCTCACCAGTAGGCTTGGGGTGGGCAAGATCTTGGGAGAGGACATAGCCAGGACAGCTAACCAAAACTGACCAAAGGGATATTCCATATCATATGATGTCTGCTCAGCAATAAAAGCTAGGAGAAGGAGGAGGAAGGGGTGGGCATTCGTGATTTATGTTTGTCTTCCTGAGCAACCGCTAAGCATACTGAAGCTCTGCTTCCCGGGAATTGGATGGATATCGCCTGCTGAGGGGAAGTAGAGAATAAAATCTTTTGTTTTTCTTTGCTTTCACGTGCAACCTTTGCTTTTGCTTTATTAAACTGTCCTTATCTCGACCCATGAGCCTTTCGTTATATTTTCTCTCCCCTGTCCAGTTGAGGAGGGAGAGTGATAGAGCGGCTTTGGTGGGCACCTGGCATCCAGCCAGGGTCAACCCACTACACCATCTTTTACTTTGAACTTGAACAAACCACGCTGAGTGGGGCACACACACGTGCACACTTGCCCATACATCCACTCACACGGAAGGAGTGTCAGCTTTGGGTATGTACACACTGAATATACAGGTTGGGAACCACTACACTGAGCAAAATATTTTGCAGCTGAAATTGCTTTGGTAGTTGGAGTTATGTGCATTTAAATACAGAAATGCATGTGGCCATTATCGATGTTGGTAATTACCATCAAGTACTTGGTAACACTGTATGGTTATAAAATAACCAGTGGTTGCAAGCCTCCACTCCCTGTTCATTTGCTAATTGTCATGTTAACGAATTGTTGACTGTGAGGAAAGTGTCAATGATTACATAGCAAAAGGCGGAAATCACAACAGTGGTCATGAGGAGTGAGGCAAAGCAGTAGGTGGATGTCCTGATAGCCTTTTGTAGCACTCATTTAAATTTCAATTGCCTTTTTTTATGCATAGCTAGGATTGACATATTCAGTTCATATAAACTCTTAATATAAAATTCTAGTTTCTTACTATGAGATTATTTATTTTAGTACCAGAATTTTTCTTTAATAATTTATCAAGTGACAAATAGCTACTTTTGAGGTTGAGAGCTGGGTTTTGTCTAGAGGTAAAGGCGGGGAACTAGAGAAAATTCAGAGGCGTAACACCATGCAACAATTTAGAATAAAAGCAGACTAGTTTTCAACTAGCCCATCTTAATTATATATTGAGCTTAGTATAAGCTCCCTAACTGGGTTGCTGATCCCCAGATAGCACTAGATTTTGAAACACAGGGCTAGCAAATAGGGCCCCACATTTGGGATTTCAACAGCATATGTTCAAGCTGCAGAGGGCTTCCTCCCCTAGATCTGATCCCATATAACCTCTGATCTGAATATAAATTTCAAAGACATGATCGCTCCTTCTCACTGTTACTGGGAAAATGCCTGACTGTAGTACCAGGTTAGGGGTGGGCTAATATGAGGACAAAGGACCAAGCCATATAAGAATATCATTGTTATCCATTTGTATCACCATGTTTATGGAACAAAAGCACGAGGAAGATCCCATGTGGTCTGCATTTCATACCACCCTTGGAAAGAGATTACAAGGCAATGGCCCAAAAGGAGGGTGAATATATCTGGCCTTTGGGCATTAAGTTACTTAGAGAGAGCTATAAATATACACAACATTTTGCAAACATGTTTGAAAACAAATTACTATCCCAAGAAGCTTCCATTTGAACTAGTGATCTCTGTTTAAGGAAAAAAAAATAATAATAAGTAATGTACTATGTATTTTCTTTATAAAATTTTGAGAATTCGGTATGTGTAAGAGGATGATAAGGTGAACATAAGTGGCTTTTAAACAAGGAAAAGATATCTTTGTTCCTGTATTTTTAGTCATTTTCAAAAGAAAGTAAAGCAAGAGACTTATTTCATTTTTATTGGAAATATAATTAATTTTTATTATTCTTGCTGTATGTAAATATACAATACAATAAATGATAAAAACTTATTTTAAATCACACTTTAAGTTTTATTTTTAATGGTTGTTCTCCTTATATTTTCCTCTCAAGAAATATTACTGTATAATAAAGCTCCAGATCTCAGCATAAAATTGCAACTGAACTATAGTTATTATAGTGAAACCACTGTAATTATTCTGTAGTTTATTAAAACTATAGTAAATCAGTCCTAATAATAGTAAGACTACAGTAATCATATTGAATAATAGCTACAAGTTATTATCTGTATATTTACTATACTATTATAATAATTACAGTTCAACTATAGGGTTTTATTTAATACAAAGTCTAAATTTACTATGGTAATTTTATTCTAGTTTCTTCCTTTTTGTAATTCCTAGAATACAATAAGTATAACTTCTGGTTTGAACTGTGAAAGCTTCATACCTATTTTTAAAAACTGTCATTAAAAGGATTAATAATTAGACAAAATAGTTTTAAATGAATAAATCTGAGGCCTTTTTGAATGAAAAATATCTTCCTTTCGCTGTGGTACATGGAATTTTTGCAACATGCTGAAACTAATTTGTGAGCCTGAAAGAGAAAGTAAATGATATGTTTAAAAACATTTGATAGATTCATTTTCCTAAAAATTCTCCAAATATTTATTAAAGTGGCAGACAGGCAAAACAGTACTCTTACTATCTCGTGGTAGTAATACAGAAGTTGCAAACAGTGAAATTACACCACTTTGGTATAATCTTGAAGACAGAAAATCGGATAGGTTCTGCATGTGTCCACGTGCAAGTATACATGAGGTTGTACAATAGTACAAGAATATCTCAATTCCTGTGCTTTAATGGGGACATAAGAGAGCAATTTCACTTATTCTGAGAGCTGGCTGCGTGTCTTTGTTGGCCATTTGAGTTTCACACATTCAGAGTCTCATGTCTCTCTGTAAGGCCATTCACTTTTCTCATATTTAGCTGGCATATTCTTACAGTTCTTGCCAAAAGCCCACTGACACTATTTTTGTATATCCCACTTCTTCGTGCAATATTTCCTGCAGGTCACCCATTACAGGTTATTATCCAGAACATGCTGAAGCCATCCATAATGACGTGCTGTCTGATCAGACAAAAATCAGCTCTCAATCTTTGAATAGCTCTTGAGACTTTCAGGAACAGCTATTCCAGCTGGCGATTTAGAAAATAGTTAGTTCATTGCCGTCTCACTCAGTATGATTCATAAGAGTGTCCACCCATGACCTAGCTCCCACTGGCCCGGTGGTTAAGCTAGCAGGGCTGTATAGGTCTTCCCCACCTGAGCTTTGTGAGTTAAACTTATAAAAGCAAGAAAGCATTTAAAATTCCTGGGCTAGAATCAGACTATGAGCTCTTTCTTCTGGAGATGGATGGGGAAAACAAGCAAATAAAGAGAGAAGTGGAGTTTCTAAATCACCCAATGACCTAAGCACGGGCTATTTCATATCCTATGGGATGAAAGCAAGGCCCTTTCTTTAAGTGGGACACAAGTCAGACAGAAATCTATTTTACCTGAATGTTTTAGTTAAATCAGGAAGAATCAGGTATTTGTTAATGTCTTCTATCTCTTCCACATACATAAATTACAATGTCACTCTACACAGCCAGTCTGATAGCCTTTCATTAGAGTAAAGAGAGAACTTATGCTACAATGAAAGGGAAAACAGTTTAAGCTTGCCCACTACAGGAAAACAAGAATTTTAAGGTTAACCAGTTACCATATTCATTCAGGATTTAGCTTTTAAGCTAGACTGGCAATGAGATTGTGTGCTCGGTCACAATGCAATTGTAATCACTTCCAGAGAGCCTAAATCTGATAGAAACTAAAGTACCTGAATTCATCTCATGCCGTTAGGAAGATAATATCTCCAATTTAGCAAAATGTAGTAAAAATAAGTTTCAGAACATCTCCCACAAACCTCTAGTGTACATATCTATGTGAAAATGACTTACCCTTGGAAGAGATAAGTCTTTTTCCTATATTTTAATGAGAAAGAAAATGCATAATTTGCTAGATAGGAAAATTTTTGCAGCTCTAGAGTTTGTGGGTGTCTGAAATTATTTGTAAACATGGCCAAATAATGAATAAAATAATCTGAACTGATAAATACATTTAACAAAAAAACCTGAAATATAATGTGTTCATATCCTGATTTGCCTGTCATCCAAGTTCTCTTAGTTTAAATATTGCATTGAATTTTTTTTACTTAGCAGAGAAAAAGCACTTTACAGGGGAGATTTTGAAGTTTGTATTTATCAAATTATGGGAATTTTAGTCAGTAGCTATACGTATGTGATAAACAGTTCCTCGTTAGAAATGCATGCACATACAAAGGTAATCAACTTCAGCATCATGGGAAAGAAGAAGAAGAAGTGAAGCTGTAGGGAGTTCTGACTCACAAAGAAGCAAGATGAAAATATGGCTATGAACAGTCTGAGTGAGCCTATGAGAAAGAGTTCACTCTGCCATGACAAAAGAAATCACAGGGGAACATGATGCTTGCCAGCACAAAGAAATCTAGCAACAGGCAGGAGCTGAAAGTCAAGAACTGATGTGTATGGGGGTGCTAAAACAAATTTAATTCAGAAAGCGACAGGAAACTTCCCTTGAGAGGAGATCCTTGTTTTACATTATCACAGAACAAACAGAAACACAACTGAAGGGGTTATTGTTGTGTCTGCCAACTGGAGGCCAGTCACTGGAGCAGACTTAATCATTAAACAGGATCCTCCACCCATTGGCAGGCTCTGATGGACCAAATTCTTAAAAACAACCTCTGATTTTGTGATTGTGTTCAACCAAGGGTGCAGCTCTGCAAGATCAGCCAGCTGCATGGGATAATGTTAGGACAAAGACGACTTATTTATTAATTAGATAGCAGTAGCAGTCATAAACCTCCACATCGTAGACAAAAGCCCCTTTCTGCATAAGCCTCTAGAAGCACACAAGGACTCAGGGCTGGCCCTGAGGAGCACACAACCTAAAAGAGGAAATCCTCTGGCCAGATCACTAGTCATCAGGGTTCGCTAGTTCACAGGAGAGATACAAAAGTGCAGGCACGAAAACAGAGATCAGATGCAGCTTTGTAAAAACGAATCTGTAAAAGATGGCAGAATGAGCAGCTGCCCTCCGCTGTGCTAAACAAGTAGGAGTTTGTTGTCTTCTGCGTGTTTCCTTTCCCTTCCACATCTGCAGCTGCACGTGGGATCAGGGTTTGACACCTGGTACTCTCAGAGCACTGGCACAGCCTATTATTCCCCCAGGTGAGTCACAAATATCCAGACCCTGCCCATGCCAGTAGCGTTAACTTGCCTGAACTGGAAGTCGTTCCTTGCTAAAATGGCAAAGCATGGGGAATGCTGAAGCCTGCAATGTATATCCTTGAATGCCCAAGTGGCAGGCAGCGGAGTGGCTGTGCCATGGCATTGTTCTTCCAGCAGAGTGAAAACACTGTTTAAATGGTGTTCATACCTACCTGGGCTGCTGTGCAAAGTCACTCATCCTATATACTGTAGTCCTCCTTTCTGAATTTGGGGAAGGTCTTGTACACAGGTAGGTTAGCGTGCAGTAAGGCAGTGTCTAGTTTATAAAGTACTTGCTACTCTGCACTAGCTCTCTGAAAACCGTGTTGAACTAAATGTGCAGGGCGTTAATTTACCTCTTAGTTTACTGAACATATTGAAAGAAGAACACTCAATGTGGCATGAAGAATGTCAAGAAAAAAGACTGGGATAACTGGAAATTCCCCTGTCACTTGGCCGTTTCTGTTAGTGCTCTCCCAGCCCAGGCTCATGTTCCCCTTCCTGGGGAGCCTTGACAGACAGAAGAGAGCCGGTGAGCCTCCATACAGGCAGCAGGAGGAAGGAAGAAGGAAAAAAATGATTTTCCAGCTTCAGAACGACAAAATGTCAGCAATAAATCACATTTCTCTTTCCTAAAAAAAAAAAGACGAAACAAAAAAGATTTTACAGTGCAGCCTGGGTATCATATTTTCTAGAAAGCTTTTGAAAATGTTTTATCGCATCAGTGTTAGCAGGCAAGTCTTTTTACATGAGAATGTAACAACGGCTGTTCTGGGTTAGATGAAGGGTTTATCTAACTCAGGTATCTTGTCTTTAACAGTGGCCAATAGCAAATGCCTAGGGAGGAATATAAGAGCAAGACACGCAGTGATGCTCCCCGGGTATATGCTTTCAGCCACCAGAAATCCGCAGCTCAGGGACATCCTGACCCAGAGGTGTTATCTCTATGTTTAGTAGCCTTTGATAGATTTTCTTCCATGAATTTGCCTAATAGCTTTCTGAACCCCTGTCAGCTTCTGGCATTTTAGTACTAGTACAGCAGTAAGAGCGAAGGGGAAGCCAGATGTGAAAAACATTTTGATAAAAGGCTCGTCTTTTTAGCAGAGACAAGAACCTGAAGACTGAGTAACAAAGACAGGCAGCTGCATGTTCAAAACAAGAGTTTTGAACTTAACGCTTTGTGAGCTACCCCTGAATCCCAGGCCACTGCATAGAATTCCTGAGAAGCCAAGTCTTCAGGACTGAATCAACAGACAATGCACAACCGTTGTTGTAACTGAGTAGCAGGCAAGAACAACAATGAAGAAACCACAAACACATCAGGCCAAACTGATTCATTTTGAAAGCAGAGCGATTTATTAGGAAAAACAGTTTTCCCTGAACTTACATAGGGAACAGAGTGCATTGCAGGTAAATGCAATTTTATATGGGCACCAAGTTCAATCCTAAGGTTTTGATGTCTGGCAATCGTGTGTCTGGGTTCTTAATTTTCAACAGCTGTATCACAACCCTGTTTTCTCCCCTTCTGAAATGAACGTTTTTAAACAAAGTACTCGTTAGGGCAAAATTTGCCTTCTACAAAGGGACTACATCAAGCCAAATTCACACTTCCAGTAAAACTTGGGCCCTCAAAGAAGAGGATTAGGAAACATTTAAGCATAGTTAAATGCTTCTGCACAGCTTCTCTGGCATGCACAGGAATGATCAGATGAGTCACCTGATCCACAATGCATGTTCTAACATCACCATCAATGCTCTATATCTCAAATATAATATACCTGTAGGTCTCTTTCGTCTATAAATAGCTTATCCTTTAAATGGAGTGCTGGGCATCTGATTTTTTTTTAACCAATGCAGGGCTACACATAGTTCTAAATGCCCCTGAAATGACTACCACAGAATTATAATTCCCTTTTTACCCATAAATCAAATAACCAACAAAAGCCACAACAACGTTCCACAGGACACTAAGAATACAAGTCCTGTAACGTTGAGCAGCTGCATATGAAGTCACTAGAAATTTACTTTGCTTTAGAAAAGCCAGAGTTAGAATTAGACCAGGAGCACTGGTGAGTGTATTTCTAAAATGGGAGTCAAGCAAAGAGAGAAATAAGCCAGCGAGACAAGGGGAACACAGGAAACTCGAATATCCCCATATCGTATTCAAAAAATAAATAATTCAGTTGAGCCCCACCATGTTATTTTCTCAGTGGATTTAGTGATCTCCCATTCAATAACATGCCACAGTACATTCTGATCTGCATCAAAATTAACAGTCAGCCACTTTATGAAATATTATCTTTGTTAGCTTTACCACTAACAAAAATACACTTTCAATTCTTCACATCCACATAGCACGTCTATTAAAGCAATCTGGGAAATTAGTTTGAGATAAACTGTACAGCAATTTTATTCATAGCCTCCCTGTATCTCACACTGTTAATCTGCATCACAGCTCACTAAATAGTGCCTAATGTTTATTGCATTTAACTGAATGTATACGATTCTGAGGGTACGCCAGGGACCGATTATCATAATTATACATGTTTCTATGGAAACCCACAAGTCTATCAGTTTTGATTCATTATATTGTTATACCTTCTAGCACTTTCTAATTATTAGGTGCCCATAAAAAAGTCTCAGTCTTGCTGTTACTATAGAAATGAGCTATAGACAGGCCTCAATTGTTAACCCTTACAGCGCAGGAAGGAAAAAAAGGAAGAAACACAGCCCTGGATAGAGGGTAGCTGTTCAGATAAGATAAATCATAAACTATTTTAATCTGTGGTCTTAACTTTCTGTAATTGCTTCACTGAACTTACTCATTTGTTTGAAAAAAATATCCAGCTAGGAAAATGGAGAAAAAAGCATAGCTGCTTGCAACACGATCTTGGACGTGGTATGTTACAGTGGTGCCCTGCGAATGCCCCTCAGCGAGATTACAAGATTCTCTTGAAAGACATGAGTGTCATTAACAGACTATGCAAAACACCATAATGTTAGGTCATCAGAAATCAATACAAAGCCTGTTAAACTCAACGGGAATATTTGCACTCTTCTCAGTGGCCTTCAGCCCAAACCTGGACTGAAGTGCAACTAAGTGATTGAGCAGAGGCTTGGTTTAGATGCTGGAATTACAACTGAGTTCAGTGGGAAATCACAGGAACCCAAGATTTCCTCAGGTCACTTCCATAAGGTATGAATAAACCAGGAAAAAAAGAGTTACAGTGAAAGTAATGAAAACACTTCATTGTGATATGGTTATTTTAGTCTAAGTTAATGCTATTACTTACTTTGTCATATAATATACCCATTTTCCTCCTCTTCCTGTATCTCCTATCACAGCCCCATGAAACCTGAAAGGGACCGAGTGGTTTCACTGTTTCCCTAACCCTCCTTCTATTACAGTTTTCAATTAGAAGTGCCTTTTAATTTAGATCAGCAAAGCTCTCCCAAAGTGACAGCTCGTCCTTCACACTGCATATCTATTTATTTCGGAAGTCAACACACCATTCAATAACCTGAGAACAGGCCTGATTGCTATGCTAATAGTATTCAAAAATATGTCGACACCAATTGAAACAAGTAAACTAGGACTAATTCATAAAGTGAATAATAAAAGAGAGGGGGAAACATTCATACTTTTACTTCTCTACCTGAAATTTTACCTTGCAATTTTTTGCCTTCTCAGAGAAATGGCCATAGCATAGTTCACACACTCAAATTAGATTTCACCTAATGCTACAGTGTTCCTGTGTGGAGCTGGTTTTATTGGGTACATTTAAAAAAAAGAAAAAAAGAAAAAAAGAAAGAAAGTAGAGAAACAATAACCTGCATATTCATGTCTTTGTAAAATGGTCATGGTATAGCACTCTTCAGATCAAAGTTATATACTTCTTCTTCTGAGTGAGAGGAAAAAGCTGAGAATTTAAAATATATTCCCATGTTTTAAAAGACCCACATCGTGTATTTAGCTATAATCTATGTATTCAGTTCTAAATCAGACTTCCACAACTTCCAGTCAATTAGAGCTAAATCACATTACATATAACAATGAAAGAGATGTACATTTGCATTTACATGTAAGAACTATCATCAAAGGAAGTGAACAGAGTGTCATTCTATATAAAGGTCTCAGATTTATACTATATTTTCAAGGACCATTCTGTTCAACTCTTATTTTACTATTGCCATGGAGAAACTAGATTTGCTGCTAAACAAGATCTTAAGCAGCTAAAGAGAAAATTTAATCAGATAATTAAAAAAATCCACTAATTGGTACATTAATATGTAATTTATAATATAGAATATGCTTAGCTAGATTAATTTAAAAATCACGCAGCAGAGAATATGAATATTTACACAATTTAGCATTTCCAAATAATATGACAATGTACAGGGCCAGATCCTCAGCTAAGTTAAATGGAGCTACGCCGATTTACACAACCTGAAGGTCTTGCATAATATCTACATTTTCAATTCAGTTGCTAGTGGCTCCGTTGTATAATTGTCACGTACTACAGGTTACAATAGCATGACAGTGTATCCAACAGTGTGCTGATGTGAGGAATGAACATGGCTGGCAGTTTGGGCCACTCACACATCCCCTAACAGTCCACTATTTGTTAGCTGACTTGAGCATTTCTTTCCTGTTTGCTTGAGGTGAATGACAGTCCTTCACAGGAATATACAGAATGTAAGAATCAAGTTCCACCTTGCAGGTGAAATTGGACCTCCCATGGTGTTCTCAGTGACATTGCCTTCTTGTCAATGGGGCACAATATTACTCTGGACACACAGTCAACTCCTACCTGCGTTTATTTTCAGAGCTTTAGCATGCTAGAAATAAATTCACTAAAATCAATTTAAATCAATCAATCAATCAATTAATTAATGATCTAATTAATTATTAGCTATTAGGTAAATTCATTATTCAAGAAAATGTCATTCAATATTTATCATACACAGAGTCTAGCACTACAGGATTATATTATATTTTCTGCCTGTTATATACCTTTTTAGCATTACACTAAATTTTATTTCGTAAGTTGCTAAAAAGGCCTGTACCTAGTTATTTCTGTTCCATCTAAATATCAGATTCTTGTTAGAAACATAAAAGCTTTCCTCACATTTACATGAATGAGGAATACTTAATAACCAATACATCTGTGGCACCACAGAGACCATTCATGTCATTGCTGCTTAAAGTAGTATTTTTGTGCTATCACAAATGAAAAGAAAATGCCTAGAATCTACATAAGAACTCATGTTTTATGAGACTTTCTTGATTGCAAAATATTTCCTACATACTTAATTAAAAAACGCCACCATAAAATCAGGTGTATACACTTACAGGAACAAAGCAAGAGAAAAAATCAAAGGTAGAAACAAATTGGACAGATTAGTTGTAAATGTTAGATTATCACAGCCACTGAGAACTACATAGAACCACTCAACAGAATACTTACTCTTTTTCAAAGGTGTTGAGTTTACAGTCGCAAAGTTTAAAGTTGTTTTTAGAAGTTAGCTGAGGCTAGCTAGAGCTACACATCTGAAATTGCTTTAGCAAAGATTTTTGCTTATGAATATGTATGTTATTTTGTACAAAGTACTTCACCAACTGCAGGAATATTAGTATGAACATACTCCCATCAATTCAAGTCTTTAGCTTCGGTAGCTGGTTGAATTGGTTTTGTACTGTAAACTCCTCAGGGCAGGAACCTTGTCTGCTGGGATGTCAATAAAGACCATAACATGACTTTCCCTCTCTTCCCTTATCAGCTGCATTGAATAGAGCTCTGAAGATGATACAGGCCTGGTTTTTTTGTCTGGGTTGTTATTCAAAAATGGATTTAGAGAAGCTAAAGTTCAAAGAATGATTGTTTTCCTTAGCTGTATGGATTCAGTTCAGCTGTTCTATAGTATTCATTATTTGAAAGGATTTTGTAATCAAAGGAGGGAAAAGTCCAGTTAAACAGTGAAGTCCTCTCACACAAAAAGACACTTGGATCTGAAATTAAAGTTCAAAATTTCACCTTCTCTAAATCTTCTGATATGTCAATGATTAAGTTATTATTAATTTTTATTTTCTCTGGACAGCTGTTGTCTTGACCTGGAGTCTCAGAATAGAAAAGTTTTCCTACTATTGATCTCCTAGAGCTTGGCTGAATACCTAAATGCAGCTTCAGTGTCTTTGTCGACAAATTCTTTAGTTCTGCCAGTTTTTGGATAATGCTGAGTTTCTTTTCAAATTTATATGATGGCAATACAAAGCAAAAGAAATTCAGCCATAAACTACATAGACTATAAATGGGATTTTTAAAGCCATGAACACTGAAAATTTCCTAAACATATCAATTATAGAAACACCAGTTTATATGTTTATGTTAATGGTCTTCCTGAAAAATGTGTGATTTTTTACTTAGAATTAGCCAGTGCATTTGTGCTGGTGAAGTACAGCACTTGCACCAACATTGATGGTTGGACAAAAGTGTGAAAATTCATCAGTTACTGCAGTTTTATAATGAGATTCAAGGAAAAGGGAACGAAATTAAATTCCAAGATTTCACTGTTATTACAATAACTAAATAAAGACAGGCGATTTACGCATGAGTCTTACATCCCGCTGTAATTGGCAATTGGCTTAACTCAAGTTGTAATGGCAAGGGCCATAGTCCATTTTGTGGCAGATTTGTTTGTGCATGTGGAAACCTCTGTGCATGGAGATGTTTGCATGAGGCTAACATCATCCTCTCCTTTTGTGCAGCATGTTAAAAAAAGATGTGTAACTCTGAACCATGTCTCCTGCTTCTGCTACAAGCAAGGAGCCACAGTCTGAGGGCAGCCAAACGGAGATGAGGGTTCAGGATGCTCAAATGTGTCACCTATCTGTATGTGTGTAGGGGGGTGAGAGGGTGTGCGTAAGTGTACATGCACTCATGTGATGAGTGAAATTTTCAGTTTTAGAGCTGTTGGATGACATTCACCCACTGACAACCACTGGGCATCAAAAGAGGGAGACATATATGTCATACAGCCCTTGCGCTCCAGATTGGATTTCACCTCTGAGTCTTTAAAAGTGAAGAAGTATTAAAAGTGGAAGAGAGTGTGAATAAGGATTTGTACAGCATTTGCTAAAGTTGGTAAGAGTTATGATCATTCTCACCCTAACTTCATGTCAAACATCCAAATAAGATTCAAAACCCACCCTTGAAGAGGAGACTCCTCCTGTGAACCTAAGGCTAAGGGACAGGCAACCTGAGAGGAAGACAAATAGTGCCCACCAAAAATACTGGCTGTTTTTTTAAGGGGAGGATAGAAATTCTTGCATTTTTTGCAAGCAGACCAAAGATGGGGACTGCACCTCACTGGCAGAAGCCTTTGGTAGCTCTAAACTGTGCCCATAGGTTCATGCTGCCTTTCCAATATGCGTTGCCCTTTTTTGTGGGGATCACCTGCAGCTGCCCCACTGCCCCTCTTCTCTCTTGCTGTGTCTTTACCACATGCACATTTCCTTGTTTAAGTCTCTTTTTCCCTGAGCTCTTGGCACTCTTTGAGGGCCCAAGGCTAACTGCTCCTTTCTAAGCCTTCTATTGTCTGTCACATACCAAACTCCTTCTCCTACAAGCCCTACAGATCTCTTTCTGCCTTTGTTTCTAGCTGTAAGTCTACTTATCTCATTCCTCCAAGTCTCTCTCTCTCTCTCTCTCACATGGCTTTCTTTCAGGCTGTTCTTTGCTTTAGGCCTCATTCTTGCACAGTGTGGTCTCTCTGCCTAATCAGCCGTGCTGCTCATTACATTCAGGAGCCCTTTGCTATCTGTTTGAGTTTTTATAAGGTCTCCTGTCACCATGGTATCTTAGTGTATTCTCACAACTGTGTCCACTTGGTATTTTTTTGTATATTCATACATACGTGCATTTTATAATATTTGGTACAAACAAGCAAGATGGTTTTGCTTGGAATATTCACTCTTCTAGACCGTCCTCAATTTCTTGTGATTGTAAAGATAAACCTCTGCCATTCAACCACGCATTTTGAATCTTCATTAATGTCATTTCTTCATTTCTATTCTTCTTGTCATCAACATTCATCTGTCCTCAGCCAGGAGTTAAGAGAGAGAGTGAGCATTTTAGAATGAAGGAATTGTAAAACTATCAATTATAGCAGCAGGCAGAATGGCAGCATAATTAATAAAGGGGCTCAAGCAAAATATTTAAAATAATTTTTGTTGAATAATTCGGTCTTTGTTGTTTTGACAAAACACTCTACAGGAGTGCCACTTTACCTCGGATTATTATTATTGCTTCTCACATGGATTTACTTCTTCTGTACCCATCCCTGTGCCCTCCCCCTCTTGATTCCTTTTTTTTTCACTCTGCAACCATGGCAACTCTTTGCCCCTACTGAAGGTTGGACATTCGACCACTCTCAGAGATATCATTAGGGCTGCTCCATTGAATCAACAGCTAAAGTCGGGGAGAGAGGGAAGCTCACATCTGTACTTCCTTCCCTTCTGTATGCATGTACATCTGCTTTACCAAATTCTGCTGTCCCAGGAAGAATGAAAGGGAAAAGATCTTTCCCTCTTTCCCTCACTCTCCTTCTCTTCCTCTCTCCCCAGGATCCAGAGTATTTGGCTTGCGAAAATCCTTTAGGCTGTTTCAAAATTTAGTTATGCAATGAGCGCTGGTCAAAAGAGAATTACTTCTTTGCCTCATGTCATTTCTAAGGGAAGATAAAAGACAATCGTTAGCTTAAAAAGGGTTATGTTTCTGAAAGCATCAATACAACTTTTCACTGAAGGATCTTTAAATAATTTCTATGTAATTAACTAAGTCTCACAACACTGCCCCGGAGCTGATGTTATTGTACAGATGGAGAAACTAAAGGAGATTAAGTGACTTATACATTGTTATGTAAATCTGTGCCAGAGCCAGTCACAGAACCCAACAATTTTCTTTAAAGTCATGTGACATTGTATTTACATTGGTAAATTTAGCATTCTTTTGCAGGACTCCCATTCATGAAGTTCGGTTTAAGATTTTACTGCTCTTCTTTCAGTAATTGTCTTCCTATTCAACGTGGCACTTAAGCACATCCTTGTCTTCAAGCATGCGAGTTGGCCTGGTTAAGAGATTTTTGTTCAGGTTGTTCCACTAAAACATTTGGTTTAAAGAAAATTCTCTACCTTTCAGAAAAAAATAGGTTTTGTCAAAATTTTCCCATGAAACATTGATTTATAATGTTTAATAGATTAACATTCTCAAAGTAAAAAGCAAACAAATCTTTCAGAACATACAGGCAGATGTATTGATCTTTTTTCTAAGCATATGATGGTGTACCTAGTTAACTCTATTTTTCCTCCTTTGGCCTTATGAACCAACAAAGAGAGAACTCCATTCTGTGCTAGTAGCCAATGCACCGACCAAAAGGCAATGTTGTATGCCTCTACTGTGTATGAGGTAAAATCCAATCTTTTTCAATATGCCAAATGTTAAGTCAGTAAGAACTGAGGGGGTTGAACATTTTTTTCAGGAAAAGCGTTCAGCACCAAGCAGAATTAGAAATAAACCAGCATATGATGCTGTGCTTCTTTGATACATTGTACTATTTGAAGTTATCACCTAAGGTGCTTTGAATTTCATATTTAGCAAATTCTTGGATGTACAGTAATGCAGCATGATACATCTATACGTCCTTCTAAATATTTTTTGAAAATAAATGCTCTTATTCAGCTGATTAATTATTGATTATGTTTTCCACTTAACTGTCTTTATTTTGCCACTGATATTCCCACATTGTTCAACTGACTGAAAGAAATTGTTTGAGATGCTGAGGCAATTCCAACCAGTGCAGCAAGTTTCAGAGTAGGGCTATACATATTTAAACATATACATATATATATGTGCGTATACCTCTCCATATGCATATGCCTGAACATAGCAATAAGAGAGAAAAGTAAAACAATAAATAGTTTCCTTTTCTTCTTGTTGAATCACAAAAGTAATCAGTGGGAGGAACACAGGGAGGAAGGCCAATATATGGCTGAATCACCAACCTGGTGATGATTAAGGGATATGTTTTGGGTCTTGTGTAACTTGCAGCTTCAGGGAGAAGAGTTTACTGCAGACTACTTTGATAATATATTCAAA
This sequence comes from Gymnogyps californianus, assembly GCF_018139145.2. Classification (NCBI taxonomy): domain Eukaryota; kingdom Metazoa; phylum Chordata; class Aves; order Accipitriformes; family Cathartidae; genus Gymnogyps; species Gymnogyps californianus. The sequence continues at coordinate 39,179,840 of NC_059472.1, forward strand.
TGGACCTTAAAATCCAGTTCAACCCATTCAAAAGCCTCAAAGGCATTCAAAATCTGACTGGACACAGTCCTGGGCAACCTTGCTAGTCCTAGCTCACTTTGCATTGAGCAAAAGGCTGGACTGGATGATGTCCCGAGGTCCCTTCCAACCTCAACCATTCTGTGATTCCAGTGAATTGCAGGTAGTAGTTGTAAGACGGCCGTGTCTAAGCTTCATTTTTGAATGCCACTTAAGAGTCAGGATGGCTGGAGAACCGAATGTGGACAAGTTGTCACACATTTTTCATAAGCATCACAAACAGAAAATACCCATAGTCAGCTTATCCTGCTGCCATGAATGCACACCTACAATCCTGAATGGCTGTCATCTTCATCTACTCCACTGCCTTCAGTGCCTACAGAACAGCAGTGCCACCAACTGCTGGAGCAGACTCATTCAGTACATGGACTGCTTCTGTCTGTCATAACCTGTCCAATCCTGGCCAGGTTGCTTCTGCCTAAAGAGACCTGCATCTTGCACTGGCTACTTTAAGCATTTTACAAATCCTACCCTATTTGCTGCAATAGCCTAATTCATAGCAAAGTCCTCTAGCAAACTCTGTACATCTCTGTCTCCAGAAAATCAAATCTCTAAAAGTTGGTAACGCCCACTTCACGGACCAACAGGCAACAACGAGGCTAGTTTACCACATTTGCATCTCATTTCCTTCTAGTTTTCAAGGCTGAAAACATTAGATCCTGCTTTAAGAGGTTCTACCAAAGACAAAACCATGGCACATTCCTGCATGAGTCAGCAAAACGCTATCTTTTTTTAATCTTAATTCACTGCTCAGTGGGACCAACTCAGATTTTGCTCACACAGACGCTAGAAATTTCAGCTCAGTCTTCAAAAAGCTTAGTGTCCTTGTCTAAAAGTAAAATTCCTCCTATACTTTACAAAAAATTCATAGAAAAAGGTTGGAAGAGATCTTAAGAGGTCATCCACTCCACCTCCCCACCACAAAGCAGTATCAACTAGAATTATATGATTTCTTACTGAAGTTTATCTAACCTATCTGTAAAAATATTGGGTGGTGGAATTACTACAGTGTCGTCCCCCCCCAATTTACCTGATTTCTATGTCTTTTCCTCCTTCTTCTCTTCTATGTACTAACTAAGTTATTTCAATATTTTCGGTAGTTTTTGTTTTCCAAATTTTTATTTGCTCTCCTGGAAGCATAATAACACAGCTAAGTTTTAGTAATACTGAACAGATTAGGAGGATTACTCACTATTGTTTATACATATATTCTCATGCAGTGTTTGCTTTTTTCACTGTATCATGACACTGGTGACTCATACTCAGTTTGTGACCCGTTATGTCGCCCAGCCTTTTTCTACACATCTGAAACCTAGCCCATTGTTTCCTATCTCATATTCATATAGTTCGCCATGTCTAAGAGCAGACTTATGTATTTCTGCTTACTGAATTGTGTTCAGTTTTTTCCAGTTGATTTCTCCGGATCATTTTAAGTTCTAATCTCATCCTCTGGCATGCTTGCTGTCCCTCCCACAGTAGCGTTTCCTGTAAATTTAATAAGCAAAATGCTGTCTAATGCATCTTCCATATTAATAATGAAAATGTGGAGTAGTACCAAACTGGTAGGTACTCAGTATACTTTTTTGATCAGTTTTGCGCATATCTGAAGGCAAAGAGTTTCGTCTAGCATCTTTATGAGATGGCCGTTTGAGACAGCATTTATTTAAGTCAAGAACAGTAATGTCTACTGTTTCTCTTCTATCCAGTACACTGTTCAGTACACTGTCTCACAGGTGAACTGGTGTGACATGATTTGTCTTTGAACCATGCTGGCTGAATACCTTCTTATGTTCTTTGAGGTGCCTATAAATTATTTGTTTCATTATCTGAGACTTGTCTCTCACAGTCAAGTGAAGTAAAGCTTGTTGGTGTACAGTTTCTTGGCTCCCTTTCTACCTTGTTTTCATAATTTTTGCATTTGCCCTTCTCTATTCTTCTGAAATCTCACCTCTGAAAGTACTCCAAAGTTGCTTTAGCTGCATCTATAGTAGGAATTTCATTAGGTCCAGGCAATTTGAAAATGTCTGTGATATCTAAGTACTTTTCTAAACTGTTCTTGTCGTAACCTGAGATCTTACAACTTTGCTTGGTGTTAGGAGTACTAACTTCCTGACTGCACATAGCATTTATAGTGCAAACTGAAGCAGAAATTAACTGTGTTAGTCTCAGTTTTTCAATCTCTATCAAGTAGTGGACTTATTTTTCCTTGTCTTGCTCTTACGATAACTGCTTTCTTCTTACCCTTCATGCACCTTGTGAAAGGTTTCTGGATTTGTCCCCCAGCACTTCTGAATTTGTCCCAATAGCTTCTGCTATTCTTTCGTATTCATCTGTAGTCGCTTGAACTACTTTCCACTTTCTGGATTCTTTCTTTTGGATTTTTAGGTCACTAAAGAGCTGATGATTTTACCAGATTCGTGTCTCAATGTGTTTCCCACTCTTCCTCTGTATTGGCATAATTAAAGTTAATTTCTTTATAGAAATTTTTTTACTTACAGAATTTCTTTAATTCCTTTCTCTGTAAGCCTTGTCTTTCTCTGAAATTATTAAGGGTTATCTATCTGCTTGAAATGCATTATTTTTATTTGGTCATGTCCCTTCTTTCCTTAAAGATCTTGAACTCTTTCATTGCATTGTCACTGTCACATTGCCTTCAGTCTCCACATTTGCAGCTAGTCCTCTTTAAAACTCAGAATCAAATCTAGAACAACCTTTTCTCCAGATATACCTTTTTTCCGTAACTTACAAATGGATATGTAAAAGATGCCTAGGAATTTCTGAACCACCAGAGAAACCGTATAGCTTTTAAGAATGGTTATACTTTTGAAGGTCACAAGTTAAGACTGTCAGCTTCTCCCAAGGAAAGTCCAACAGTCAGCTGTTCCCACTGCATTGGTTCCTCAAGAATCCCACCACAACCTGAATTGTTGAGCTAATTAATTTTTGAGTGTCTACACTTGATGGGGTGGATCATAACAAAGGTGAAATCGATACTGGCATGTCTGTGGTCAATCATAATCACATGAAAAGCTGGAAGAAATAAACATCATATGAAGCTGGATATAAATTAATGGGTTTTGTGCTGATAATAAGGTCAGATTTTTATACGCAATTTCAGTAAAATAATACAACCAAATGGCGCTCCAGAGGCTAGCTATAGTTGTGGTATACTTGGCATCGACTTTTACTCAGTGGATAACATTTTTATGTGTAAAGGCAGAGAACAAAGCAAGGCTTGGATGGCTAAAAAGTAATCAATACCAGCAAGCTAACAAAAACCTGTGCCCCAGCCTTCCAAGCACACGGTTTGGTACCAGCTCAGATACCCTCAAATTCATCTCCCTCAAGGCATTAAGTGAAGTTGATAATTTTGTGCTCTCACATGTCTGCATATTTTCCTTAGGACCTTTTCTTAAGTACTGTGCATAACAACTTCATTTCTGCTGAATTATGGCCTCTGCACAGTCACATTCACATTAGTTCTTCCTTCACCATTAAAGACCCAAAGTACCACTTACTTAATGAAGCACCATTCTCTTGTGTTGTCTGTGACACACTGATTTTATTCGTATCTGCTGCTGTATCCTCAGAGACTTTGTTTTAGCTATATATCTCTTTTAGGAAAAGAAGTTGAAATAACTGAACACTGCAGTCATTCTCAAATTTTTTGTACTGGTGGAGCACTATGAACAGCCAGACTTTCCTGTGGGTCATCAGAGGTTCTAGTGCACACCAATACATTATTAGCATTACTTTTTTAGAATTGAAAGGACTATTAAGATGCTATGGTCCTGTAAGCCATTCTCTTATTCTGCACGGCCTCACCAATAACCTGTTAGGATCTCAGTTTGGGAACCACAGCTTAGATGGAAAGGGAAGATTTTCAAAGTAAAAAAACCTTCCAGCTCCTGACTGAGTTCAGTGATGCCAGGTATCTTGGAAAATCTCTTCTCAAACTAGCTAATTTCGTAGCTGACTTTCAATAGTGGGAAGAATTTACCCTGGGAGGAAGGTCTTGCTGTTGCCACTATGAATAGCGATAGCACAGAAAGAATGGGATGTCAGTGCAGGAAAATTAAAAAAAAATACTGATTCTGCACTGCATGGAGAGGCAGGCTACTATTCTAAGTTAAAATATAATTTATATTCCTCTCCAGAATGCTCAGCTTTTTTCCAGGGTCTGATTTCTGCTCTCTGTTAATTCTTGATAATTTTATACCTCCTTGACAAGAAGTAGAATAGATATCAAACTCCTATGTATTATGCATCTCAGCATTTTTATATTCAAATCCAGATACTATGTTCTGATTTTCCACTTTCACTGTATAATTGGGTCATCAGGTTTTCCATTAAAAATGCTTAACAGAACATTACAATTAAACTCTAAATCTATTACCTTTTGCCTGAGCATGTTTATAATGTTCTTCCTTAGTATCTTGGGTGAAAACATTTCTTTAAATAAAAGATTAATTAAAAGAATAAGATACGCTTTCTATAGCAATTCACTAAAATCATTTTTAAATGCCATGAACACCACAAAATGAATTAAATTCATCCTGCTACATTTTGAGAAATATACATTAATCCAAAATGGCTATATTTGTACCTTCCTTTGAAATTAGTACCCATATATTATTCTCAGAGTATTCAAGTTTCTTAATCTAGTTTGGAGATGAGTGACCATTACAATTAATCAGCAGTTCGTTATTTTAAATTTAAAAACTGGTTAGAACGCCCGTGTAGGATTTGCATTATGACTAGCTGATATTTTTGTTACATTACAGGGATAAGTTTGCTGTTGTTGCGAATGTAGGCTATTAAAGGCTATTATTCTTAGAAAGGGGAAATGCTTTGTTAAAGAGCTCTGAAATCCACTGACAGAGCCTGTCCTTTCCCCCCAGACAGATGCGGGGACCCCTCGGTAGGAGTCCGGCCCGGCCCCGGCTGAGTGCCCCGGAGCTGTCCACGGGAAGGTGCTGGAAGAGGCAGAAGCAGATGGTCCAGGTACGCAATTATTGCAGCCTGGAATATAGCATAATAATTAGCCCACGTAAAGGGCGTCGTTGAAGTAGATCTGATTTGGAAACTGTGACACCGAGGATGCAAAACAACCTTCCTCCAGCGAGAGTTCCCATCTAAAAAGAGAGAGGCTTTACCAGATGACAAATTTAAACAACAAGTAATGCTGGGTTGCACACACCCACCCACCCACCCACCAAAAAACCCCAAAACAAAACAAAAAAAAATCCAGGTCAGAAGAGGCATGGATGAATATTAGAAAGAAATTTATTGACTTTGGAAAAAAGGATAAGTTTCATATTATGTTATGTTTCATACAATTTACAACTTCTGTATTCTTACCTATATAAATATTGCATAAGTATACTTTTATATACATGCAAACTTCTATATATATACATATACATAGTATGTATCTGTGTCCGGACATGTGCACAAGTATGTGTAAGAAAGAGAGGGAGAGAAGGAGAGATGTAACAGAACACAGAAAGACTTTTCACGTTGAGTTGTTTATTCTCAGTAGAATAAACATAGAAGTAAATGAGAGGTACATAGTTTTAGCAAGATATAAAAATTGATTTTCGAATTTGTGGTGAAGAGCTGGGGCAATATTTTACAATCAAATTAAAAGACAGACACTCCATTGGCCCCAGAAGATTCCAAGGGAAGACGGGCACTCGTAGGCATTGCCTCAAAGCATGGATATTGTGACACCTCAGATGAAGCCAGAAGCACCAAGCAGGACCCTCTTTGCCTATAGGCTTTTCACATTATGTATGCAGTTATTGTTTTGTATTATATGCTATCTGAAATTATACAAAAACATTTTGCTGAAAAATAAACCACTGGTTTTATGCTTAACACCAGGATTACAAAACATGATGTAATGAATTATTCATTTTATTTGACTTAATGTAATCATTTGCCTCCCTACGTTAAGCCCCTGTGAATAGTGTCCTATACAGCTACAGTTTTGAAGAACTTAATACTAGGGGGAAAAACACCTGGCATTAACTGACAGTGAATTAGGCTCATTGTCACTTAGAAAAAAAATACTTTGGCAATTTAATCCTTGATGTTCTCTATATCCCAGTTTCAAAGAGCATCTATGAAGTACACAAATGGATCGACCTTGAAAACAGGAAATAAAGATGGGGGGATTTTAGGCAGTGGCATTGAATCCATCTTGCTGTTGCAAGCCCAGCTGTAATTGGAAAGCAGTTCTGGCTCTTAAAAACATTCAGTCAGAGAATTCTGATAAGCTTTCATAATTTACTCAGATCAAACCTTTTTAAAAACTACAAACCTCAGGACAATGGTCCTGTGAAAAAGCATGTTGCTCAGCGCACTATTCTTGCCAACTTACATACTAATTTACTTTCTTGTTAACATGTGAATGAAGGAGATAAAATAAAAAAGATTTATCAAACCACAGTTTGCTGAAGGAGGCTGACTTTAATGGCTTTACCTCAAAGTTATCAGAACCAGTGTCAGAACTATAGAGAGCAGTTCTATTCAGAATCAGAGCCGTAGTCATCAAAAGACTTTTACTGGACCTTGCAAAGAAGCTTAGGCTATGCAGTAAAAATAATGCTCATCACACTTAAAATGTGACCCTTTGGCGATATCTACTACCTGATGCCAAATCAAACCATAGGCTTAGTTTATGCTTTTATTGGATGACTTCATTTTCCAGCAGTATAATGGCATCAAGTAAACAAATGAACTTTTTTTTTAAAACATGGTTAAAGAGGTTGTAGTATAAATAAATGGCAATAGAATCTCGAGTCTTTTCAAAGCTTAATTGCCATTAACCAATGACATGTCCAAGCACAAACATCAAAGTAGCTGCAATAGAAAGTACACGTGTGAGGGGGAAGAAGAGTGCTTCCGTGAAGCTCCTATGCCATTTATGACAAAACCATACCTTAACTTTGTGGTACTCCCTTCCACAATTTGTTACATTATTGTAACACTCAAAAGGAGAAGGTTAACGACTCATTCCTGCACTCAATGTTTGCAACGGTGCACTGCAGTGTCCACTTCACAAAACTACAATAGTATTTTCAAATCAAACTGTTCCTCAGGCGGTAGCATTAACTGCATATTTTGTTTGCTGCCTTTTGTGTGAAATTCCCATTCTCTCCTGCTCTGCAGTAGTTTGGGGAAGCACCAGTTCAGCCATCATCATTATTATGTACTTTTATTTATTAATCACATTCACGATGCATTTGAGCTACATTCCAATCAAAATTGTGAACTGGCCCAGAAGATGCAGCAGCCATGTCATTTTGTATCAGCAGCTTCTCTTTTATTCCAATACCACTCTGACCTTCAGCAATAGTGTCATGTGCTTCTATAATGGTTCTCATTGCCTCCTTTCGCAAGCACCACAGCTCCCTAGAGACTATCTGCATGGGAAGATAACTTTAGGAGCCTCTAGGGGTCTGCTTTCTGTTTGCTCCCATACTGGCTAAAAAACAGTAAAAATCCCATTTGTTCAAATCCAGAATTTTTTTGCTTTTTTTTTTTTTTTTAATTCAAGAGCACAGAGCAACACAGCCTCTGCTTTAAGTTTCTCAGCAAAGCTACCGCCTAATTACTGCCTGCTGAGTAGCGCAGTTAAACACAATCAGTCAGAAAGCCTTAAAGATACAATATCCTTTTTCATGAACTGTCTGCTTGTCAATTCGAAGTCGCCCTCCTGCTTTAAATCAACCAACCACAGAGCTGTTATGAACAGCAACTGATTTTCCATGCAGTGCTGCAAAACAAAATCACACCGTATCCTATTTTTAATGGCCACAGTTTTTCAACTGCATAACAAGAGGTAGCTGGCACTGCTGAGCTGAACCGTATCAAAAATGGGTTCAAGTAGAAATAGCACAGAACCCTTGAAGAATGCAAGTACAGACCCAATTACATGTGCATTGTGATGCTCAAAGCCAATTAAAGGCAAATAACAGTGAAGCATTTTTTCCCCTTCATAGCTGCATTGTAGACATTGGTTGCTTTTATTTTTTGTTTCTATAGGATACAATGAAATCATTTTTAAGGCTCAAATCCTAAATATTATTTTATTAATCCAGTATGTATTTATGCACAAAGGCTTTTAAAAATGGAATTAGCACAGGAACACCAGTCTTTGTCAAGCTTACATCAATGTGGGCAAGGTGCAAGAATTTTATACTTCCGTAGGTATTTTTCTACGATCTTGATCTTCAGACATGTAGGTGTTAGGAACACATGCATGGACACAGCACACAGAAGTACCACATAAACAAGTGCAAGACTATAACCCTCTAAAGACGTGACAGAGTGGGCATTTTCTAACAGGCTTGGGACATTGGGTGCTTACTGATGGTTGCCAATTCTGATCTGTTCTCATCCAGGCAGTTAAGCTATAAACCTCTTGGTAGCTGGAAATTTTCTATTAATTTGGTAAAAATTTTAAATACAGTGAGTGGAGAAACTAAAAAGTGTACTTAAATTGACAAACAAAATGCAAAAGGACCATTACATTTTCCACACTAAAGTCAATACCCTCAGTACTGCTATGATTTTCAGGTGTACTGTGTCAGGAATTTTTTTTCCCTCCGTTCTAGCGATGTCGTGTACTAATAACATGTCACAAGCATAAAAACATATTTAAACCTTTTAGTATTTGTCATCGTATTTAAATGATCTGACTTAGAAAGAAACTTTTTTGTCTGTGTGAAATACGTTTGTGTTGCCTTTTACTCTCACAGCACTACCACAGGGCAGAGTAAAGGGATTTTGTATACATAAAATGAGCACTGTTTAGAGCATTATTTCCACATCTGTAGTGGTGACTGGGGCAGAGATAGGAGGAAATGGAAAGGGGAAATGTGGAACAGACACTCCACCGTCAGACTGAACGGAATAAACTCTGCACCAGTGGCTCCACCAGCAGCTACTGAAAGTCCTCTCTTGTTCCTTACCTTACTTGTTCATTACCTCACAAAATCTGATTTTCTTCTAAGAATAACCTTGGTCTTGAATTTCTTAAATGTATAATGTCAGATTTAGAGATAAAGATAGTATATCTATTTCTCTTTAAAATACAGATAAATACACTCAGTCTTGCCTCCATGGTAATATAATCTTTTCACTGGGAACTCCATTTCTTCAAAACTTATTAAATATTTCATATAACTATAAAACCAAAAACTCACATAAAAATGTAAAAATATCATATTTCCAGTGATTTGTACTAGCAATAATGCATTGATTACAGTTAAACTAGCATTAGCAGCAGATCCACTGATATTAGATATAAAATTCTGAGAAATTAGGGGGAAGGGTTTCACAAAAAAGCCCACAATTTTGGAGTAAATTAGAATATATACATTAATTGATTATCAAGATTAAACTTAAGAATGAAAAATATGTAATGTATCATTTAGTTACCACACAAGTTATTGACTGAAATATTTCTGATCTACTACTAAAATTAGCGAAAAAATAAAAACGATCAATGTTATTGTCATATAATCAGTCAGAAGGGTTAATAAAAATGGGCAAGCACAGAACTAATACTAAAATGTAGATACAGAAGTCCTGTTTTAGAGGAAAAGCTCGGAAAACTAATGGGATTCCTTACACATTCACTGAAATGCACTTACAACAGCCCACTAATAAAGAGCAACAGTAAAGAGAATTGTATAAAGGACTTGTAATAGTCTGATTTTGTGGTTCTGAAACAAAATAACTTTGATTGAAATATCCAGTAGTTTTAGAAAGCATTTCAAAGGACTGGAGTGTAATATTAATATTATTAATTTAATCCTCACTCTAAAAGCACACATCCTTCCAAGCAAGAATAACTTCCGTATATGTTTAAATTTTCCTCCACTAATTTCTAATTTTGCTGTACTACAAGGCCATAAAGGATGAGAGGAGAGATAAACAAGTGACCACCACAAGTATTTTTCCTAAAATTTTCCTAGGGTGGCTCTGGACATTCACAGACCTACTATAAAGGAATGCAGGACAGCCAGAATGCATTTCCCAGTTACACTGAGCAGACCAAGGCATCAGGCAGAATAAAGGAGCCAAAATGCATTGACCAATCTGTCCTTCAGCATGCAATCAGTCTATATTATAGAATCATAGAATAGTTTGCGTTGGAAGGGACCTTTAAAGGTCATCTAGTCCAACCCCTCTGCAATGAGCAGGGACATCTTCAACTAGATCAGGTTGCTCAGAGCCCCATCCAACCTGACCTTGAGTGTTTCCAGGGATGGGACAATATGATTTTAAGTGGTGTGTTTCAGAGACTAGAACAATTACGGAAGGAGAGAAGGAGCCTAGTTCGATAGTTTGGACCACCAGCTGTTTTCTGCATTTTGGAGATCCTCTACTCATTTGGATACTTTGGATACCCCTGGGGCTCACACTACCAGCTTGAGAGCAGTGCTCTAGTCCCTTGTCTCAAGGGCCAGTTGACCTACCAGAGAGAATTCTTAACATATTCTTTCAGGCTCCTTCAAACCACAGTTGTGGCAACTAATAAAGTCACTGTACTCAAATTCTGAAGAAAAGCTGTCCTGAATTACCCTTCCCCATTTAGAGGTTACTTAAGGATGCCAGTAGCCTATATGAGCATGACAGCTTGATAGAACAATCATTAATTCTCTTAATTGCAACCTCTGTTCCTAAATCAAGCCCATGAAAAAAGTTATTTTGATTTATACAGAAACTCTGAAGATTTTGCATTATTTTGTTGTCACATGGGACAAAAACCATGAAAGGCTGACACAAATGTCAAATTTTGCAGAATACCCAGGTTTTAAATTTGACTTGTAAAATAATTATCAGATTTACTTGTGAAGTTACACAATACTATTTATCAAGGATGAGGGATGAAATTCAGGGCAAGGAAACTGTTTTCTCTTATTTGAATTCTAGTTTAAAGCAAAAAATACAAGTATCTGCTTGAACCATGGAGGCATGTAGAGGGACCATGCAACTAAGGAATGTTTCAGCACCACACAAAGTCATTTCTAATAAAACATTAGTGAAAGAATATGATAAAAGAAATAGGGCCATAACATTTCCACCAAAAATAGGAAATGAAACTGCATTCTTTGAAACTGTGCAAGAAACCACAATGATTCCCTGAAAAGCCATATTTCAAAGTCTAGAGAGAAAAAAGATTACCAGGCTCTTTCCTTGCCTAAAATTTACTGTTCAGTCATGCAAGACACTAAGCAAATTTTTTCTTATCTGTAAAAGCACTTAAGCTGGAGCTTAACCTGAAGCATGTGAGAAATACTACTGAAATCAATAAGAAAACAGTGTTTAAGTGCTTAAAGGTAAGCAACTATTAATGTGAATTGCTGGGTAGAGCTATGGTGCTCAGATCCTTGAAGAATAAACCTTTTATGTTATAACTGGAAGAGTCTTTCTAAAGCACCATCCTGCAGTTATAAAAATAATGGCTTCTAGGATCAAAACAAATAAATGCTTGCAAATCGGTTACCAGAGGTTTCTGCTCTCTGTTGGAAGTGCTGTCTGGTGGGCCCATGGACAGATATTTTGAATCCTGTCATTAGCGAGACCTTGGATGAGTCCTGAGTCCTTGAAATATACTTGTGAAGTCATTAACCTTCAATCATGTAATTATACATCTGTAATAAGAATGAAGAGTCAGGTTTACTTTTGAAATTAGTAAAAACAATAAAAGTCTAATAGCTGAGTTCAAAGATTCAGAAGCATTATGTCTCCTGATCTTAATTTACAACAGCTTCTGGAAATGAGATTTGAAAGGTAGCTGCTCATTTCCTCACTCATGCTATGATCAACCTGGAGCTTGATGGTTGTTTACAACACTTTTACTCATCTACATACCATATAGCAAAAATTATGTAATATGGTGGCAATAATTAGCTTTGACTGCAGGCAAACTCCTGAATAAAGGGCTGTTTTCATGGTATTAAATAAATGAAGGGATCTGTGACCTTTTTACAACTTACTGGGGTAATTTTAGCCTTCACAGTCACAGCTATTAAGGAAATACTTCTCATACACTCACTTTTTTTTTCTTACTGTGGGTGTTGGTGTTATTATTTAATTTCGTACAGACCAGCATATTACTAGGCATATCAAAGAGGACAACTCATATTCAGATGAGTAGTATTAGTGCCATTATCTTAACGACCTGCTTACAAGATACATAGAGTTAAAATCAAAAGAATAATAAAAACGTCAGCAATTGCATGTTTAGGGTTTCTTTAATTTTACTTAATGAATAAATGGGATTTCTGTTTGGACGCACTGAGAAATTAACGAATATATCTGCAGATAAATACTTATTTTTCTTTAAGCTAATAAGATTGGAACTTCATAAAAATCAGATTGTTCTATTTTCTACAACTGGGTCATTCTTCAGAAGAATCTATTAATTGCATTCAGACTTAAAGGCCAAATGTGGTAGTATCGTGGACAATTTTTTTAATCAAAAAAGTTTATTTAGGTAGATAGAAACATGTGAATTGCCATCCTGGGTCAGAATAAGGTCCACCTGTTATCATATACTATTTGAAAACACTTAGTGCTCCAGAGGGAGATTTAAAAATCCTGCAGCAGGCTCATAAAAGTTATCTACCTCACACCCTAGGTCTCTTCCTAATTAATAACAGAATCAAGACTGCTTTTATCCCAAAGTGTAAAGTTTAACACTCATTACATCACATGCTTATAGCTAATTAGGCTGACACTGGACTGGACTGCTCTACTTATAAAGTTTGATTCCTTTCTTAATTTTGCTGAATTCTTGATCTTTGTAACTTCTAGTGGCAATGGGTTTCACAGTATAATTCACACTGTGAAAAACTATTGTAACTTTCTTTAATTTTAATCTTATTGAATGTTCTCTTGTGTATTAGAACAGAGGCAATGAATTCACGTTCTGCCTCCTCTAGCAGTTTAATATTTTATACACTTTTCTCATGTCTTGCAGGCTTACAAATCCATCTGTCAACATCTTTGGGTGATCGATGCTATGGGAAACTGCAGGTCTGAAATTGCAACATCTTTTTCTATGGCATTAGTTGATATGAATGGATATGAGAGCTTGCATGTTGAGCAGTATAGTCCATGAACATATGTACAGTCTCTTCATTCTGTCTTTATAGTTTAAGAATCCTTTGTAATTCATTTCCACAGAGTCAAGAGTTTCTTACCACAAGGAAGCCTCAAACTGCTGTTGTTTTCAGTCCTAGAAACAAGAATATAGAAAAGCTGTATAACAGAAGCAGAAACAAAAATAAAACTACCAGAGCATTTAACTGTGGACTGAATTTATGCAGATAATCAAAACTGATGTGGAAGTTCCAAGGCCGAAGATAACTCATACGCTGTTTCATGTGCTACTTAGTGGTTCATATAAACAGGCCTCTTTACTGCAATAACATTGTCAGTTCAGAAACAATTAATGACATTAGCATTCTTTTTCTTGGTCACAACCTGACAGATTAGGGTGGGTATAAACCACAAATGCTCACAATGTGGCTGAAGGATGTTCACAGCTGTGATGAACCCTTGGTCTACCATTACTGACTCAAAGGCTGTTTTCTATCTAGTGGACATCAGTTTCCAGGACAATAAACACAGGCTTTCATGAGTTCGATATCCATTAATGATTTTTTAGAATAATGATTTGAAATTGAAAATAAAAATAGAATGTATCGAATTAATAACATAGTTACAACATGCTATTTTTCAAGGGGAGGAGTAGTAGAAAAATATGAAAGATGAACCCTTTGGAACCCTTCAGATGAGAATATATATAAGTGAATAAATGCATTATTATACATGTGATTTCATATGAAAAGAATATTAAAAAAATAAAGTAAACAATTTCCACTGTAGAAAAATGTGACTTTTTCTCTAAACGTTTTAACTCAGAGAATGTTATACAGTTTTTGCATATGAGCCAAAACTGGAAAGCTCTTGCCAAAAGCTTTCTGGTCTCTTTACTGGCACTGCAATTGCAGCTCCAAGCCTAGAATTCAGAGTGGCTACATGGCACTGAATTTTTGATGTGCTGATTTCAGACTGGCCCTATTTCGAGACGGATGTCTTTTGTGCAACTTTTGAGATAAAACATATGCAGATAAGCCCTTTTGGATGATGTATTCAGTGGTGGAGTGATCAGTCAACATTCGTTTTGTGGCTGGTTACAGTACTAATTTCTGCATTAAGACCAAATTCTTGTTTAAATTCAGTGTTCCAGGCAACATTCATACGCTGACTCACTGAATGTTAAATGAAAGACTAATGTGAAAGAAAATTATAAATCTTCATAAATTTACTCTGATTCTTATCATATGTTCCCATCCTAGATTTCCTACCAAATCCTTCCTGGGGCTTTATGGCTTTCTGTTTGTTTTAAAACATTTCTATACAGAATTTTGCAATTTTCTGTTGAATGGAAAAGGTCTTTAGGTCTTCATTCTTGATGATATTAGTAGGTACCCTTCAATCCTTGTGTCACTAAGTGAGAATATGATTTTTTGATTGTGAATGTCAGGGAAAAATAAAAAAATTTCATTGTATATCCTAACATACACCCCCAGTTTATAATCCCAGCTATTTAGGTGAAGTAAAATCACCTTTCTTTTACTTCCTGAGGCTGAATATCCCCAAAACAACTGTTTAAACATCTCTCTGAAGGATGATGTGCACAGGTGCATTTATGAATCATCTTTATTATCTCTGCTAATAGGGTCAAGGGTGCCTTGGATTCTCTTACACTGTTTTAAATCCTGTCCATTCTCTGTTTAGACTCAGCAGTGATAAACAGCCAGAAGCAATAATTGGATATTCAGTCCTTTCATATGCCCTTCCTAACCTGCACATGCTGCGGACAGTCTGCATGCACTGCAAATTGCAGCCAACTGGTTGCAGTTAAACCAACAGGCAGGAGACATGCAACTTCCCCAGTACCGCCCCGACAAACAAGGACTGTTTATCCTTTTAGCAGAAAGAAGTCTCATGCAGTCTCTTCTATTTACTGTTCTTTGTTCCGTTAAAGGTCATTTCTTTTTACACATGATTTGTTATTCCCTTCTGCATCTAGTATATTTCCTTTAGAAATGACCTATTTATAATCATAATAATGCATTTCACTTACATATTATTGTCCAATAATGGCACACTTCGGGGTTTAACAGCACTGTTTCTTTTGCTTCTCGTCCAACAACTATTGAGAGGTGTTATTATATTAAACTATAACATATACTCATCTTTAATACCCTGTTGTTTGACCAGCTTCAGATAAACTGCATACATTATCTGACTGCCTATACCTTCAAGGATAACCTCTTGAAGCCTATGCTGTCTCAGAGTGGAGCGTAATACTTGCCAGGAAATATAAGCCATGGAAAATTATTGACTTGACTATCTCCTGATTTCAAGATGTTGTGATTTTAAATATTTAGATTTTCTTCTAAAAAAACAATAAAGCAATTTGAAAAGAATTCTGGGAACTTCAGCATCTAAAAAGATGTCAGGGAAATTGGTCTTCATATTTTTTTCTGAAGAGATGGGAAAGTGCCATGGATCTAAAGACGTCTCCATACTTCCTAGTATGATATCTAAAGTACTGATTACTGTATGGGGTATTGGGTAAAATAGAAGATTGTGATGTTTTTTTCTTTTTCTTTCATGAACCACTTTTCTTATTCTAATATTTCCAGACAGGGGTAGAAATGAAGCCATTGCTTTCTGTAGGGAAAAGAGGAAAAGAGAAGCTATTTAGAGGACACTGAGGGGTTACTGAGAATTGCTAAGGCTCCTAGGACTTACATTTTCAGAACACATCATTTAAGCACAAGAGAGTACTGAGATTGGTCACTTGGAATGAGCTGTCATTCTTATTCTCTTTGTGCCATCAGTTCAGAACAAATATTCTAAAAAAAAAAAGTAAAGCTGTTCCTCTTTTCATTCATTTTTTAAGAGATATCAACACATTTCACAAGATTTTTCTTTGTGTGTTATTGAGCTAACTGTATTAAAATTTCCTAATGAAACAGCATGCAAATTAAAAACATGTCTTTGTTCATCATCTCTTAGGCATATTTTATCACTAGATTTTTTTTCTATCATTAATGAAATGGTTCTACCTACTTCAGACTTTTTGATGTCTAAATGTTTATATACATGCAGCTAAAAAAAAAAAAAAGAAAAGGGCTTTTTTGATAAAAAGATTTTAGGAAGAGCCCACAGGAAGAAAAGAGTCATTAAGAGATATTTTTCAAGAGTACCATTGGGAACCTAACTAGGATACATGAGCAAAAAATAGATGCAAAACATATTTGAACAATGAAGAAAGTAGGCTCTATAGACTTATTTGCAAGAGACACTTAAATGTTCTCTGTCCATGGTTCACATTATATAACAAACAGATTTTGTACAACTCATTTCAGAATCCTCTATTCTTCTGCCCTGTAAGGGTGAAGAGGTTAGTAAAGCAGAAAGGACTTTCGTTTATAAAGTGTCAAGTCTTTCCCTGTCCTTGCAAGCACAAAATCCATTTGTGAAATCCCATGTTCCTTTTAAGTGGGAACTGATTTTTGGGGTCGTCTTCTGGACTGAATAATAGCCCCTGGCATGCTAGCAGTACAGCTGTCCTATAAGCATCATTACTCATTAAGAGTTATGAATTCAGCTCTTGAGACTGTTTGGTCACCACTTGAAAAAAGCAGGCTCTCGTTTCTCAACCCTTGCCACCATACAGCTCTCACTCTTGGCTACGAGTACAGCTAGGGTAAGAAAAAACCCAAGGTGAAAACCTCCTTCTGAACTGCCCTTTCCCAAGGCCACTTTTGTGCATGAAAATCACCTTCTGAAGGGAGTCCAAAACCAGTTCTTCCAAAGATACCGTCTGAAGCACTGTTTCCATAATCTAATCTGAGCATGAGACTGACTAACCTACCAGTGTTGCCCATATCTTACTCGTTTCCTCCTTCACCCTCGTGAATACAAGCATAACAAAGATACATGACAGTAGAGCATGTCTTTGGTGACTGTCTGATGAGGCACTTCAAAGGAGCAAATAAACTGAGACTCCACTGGGTGCTGCTACTTGTACCACTCTGGAAGATGGATGATGTAATGAAGCGGGGGGAGAGGAATGGCGTTAAGCGATATTAGAATACTAACACAAAATTTCTCACTATTCCTCTGATGAGTTTTTTTGACTCAAGATCTTTGAGGAAAATGTGTAAGGCTCTCCCATTCCTACATCTTCTACAGTTTGTTGACTCATGATAAAATATTTTCTGCAAATCCCCCAGTTTTAAATGTGCTTATAAGCACTTTTACACTATGATGTTTTTCTTTAGATTTGTGATATCCTCTGCATTCCTAAATACATAGTTATGGGGCTTGTTATCTTCTTGATTCCCAAGATCTAAACCCCTCACAGTCTCAACCATTCCTATGTTTCATAAGAAATATAAACAATCAACTCCATTCCTAGGTGTTACCCGTGTTACACTTGTGCACATTTCAAAGGCTGGTCTCTTTCAATAAGATACAGAACCACTGTTTTGCAAATTCTGCTTCCCATTTTTATTTCCTTTACAAACATGGACCAAAAGGCCCTATGTGGACTTTCACTTCTCTTGCATGGCCCAGAAGAATGAGAACCATTTATATTCTTGCTTCTTGATCTCCTCACGGTGAGGTTGGAAAATGACCTGGACCTAGAACCACACTCCTTTTCTATTTCCTAGAAACTTTCTTTACACTTTCAGGAATGAATAACGAGCACAGATCTGTCATCTTTATATCCAGTCTATTTTCCTTTCTCTGCCTCCTCTGGGATATGTTGTCAAATCATTTGATTCCCTCTAGGGACTTGGAAAAACACTTTCCTAGTTTGAGCTGCAGTCAAAACTTGCCGCTTTCCAGATTTCTGAGGAACACATTGCCTTGGCACTTGCCTTTCTCCAAATTGCCTCCTGGCTCTTACTTGGACTACTCAGCATCCTCCTCTCCTTTACATATATCTGCTGGGAGGTGCAAAATTTGTGGTTGTAAGTCTCCATTTGCAATCTCTATGAATCTCTCTCTCTGTGTGTTCAGAGAAGGCAGACTTTTTACAATCTTAAAATATATTACTGAGGCCTATTTTGAAAATAAAAGTAAAATAAAAAAGCACCTACCTCTCTCCAGAATCGGTTAACAAGGTGTCAAGACAGAATCAGCAGTGGAATATCTGCTGCTTTTCAGAGTGACACCTTAGGAGTGACAGGATCATCTCTCACGTCTCCAAAAGAAGGTGAAGGTGGGAAGTTCAATCCCAAAGGGAATTGCAGTTTGGTGGTGTTGGGAAGAAAAGAAAGTGTTTGAAAACAGTCATTTCATTAGTAGCATAATGTGACTTCTTAACATATCTATGTCCCTGACCCTTACAATGAGTTAAAAGTAAACCTCTAGAAGCATCTCACTAGAAGTCAGAAGAAGTCTCCTAGTGCATATTCCAGAGGTAATTACAGTCCATGATGTATTTGTAGACCTTTATGGGACATTGGGATAAAAATTATGAGCAAAAAGGAGATGAAGGAAGAAAAAAATATTTTGTTATCACTTGAGACATGATGGCCATGTATGAGGATGCAAGACGCAGTCCTGCACACTTCTCCTAAATATCAAAGAGCTCATACAAACACTCTACTTCCCTGCACCCTTGGGATAAAATATTTAACAGTTTCAAAGTCAAGAAACAAAGAAGACATTTCATTATAAAATTAGTGAATTGGCCCAAGTAAAATTTATTTGGTCTCCATAATTCTTGAGTAACACAAAAAGAAATCAGTAAAAAGTATATCTAATGCAAAACAAAACTAGAAATGCTACCTCTTCCTACAAATCTTGCTACAACTATTATTCTGCTTTGCCTTAGGAGATATACACATAGGTTATCTGATTTTCCTTCAAAACACACTGATTCCACTTAAAGCTGTCTTCTAAAAGATGCAAAAAACTTTCCAGCCAGCCACTCAAAGACATTTGCTTCATTGATGTTCTCTTCAAAAACTATTATTACAAACTATTATTTTAATTACGTTATTAGTCAATCTTGTCTTGCAGAAAAGGAACAAATCCCAAACACATTGTCGCGGTTTAACCCCAGCCGGCAACTAAGCACCACACAGCTGCTCGCTCACTTCCCCCCCAATGGGATGAGGGAGAGAATCAGAAGAGTAAAAGTGAGAAAACTCGTGGGTTGAGATGAAGACAGTTTCATAGGGAAAGCAAAAGCCACGCACACAAGCAAAGCGAAACAAGGAATTCATTCACACCTTTCCATCGGCAGGCAGGTGTTCAGCCATCTCCAGGAAAGCAGGGCTTCATCACGTGTAACGGCTACTTGGGAAGACAAACGCCATAACTCTGAACGTTCCCTGCTTCCTCCTTCTTCCCCCCAGCTTTATATGCTGAGCATGACATCATATATGGGATATCCCTTTGGTCAGTTGGGGTCAGCTGTCCTGGCTGTGTCCCCTCCCAGCTTCTTGTGCACCCCCAGCCTCCTCGCTGGTGGGGCAGTATGGGGAGCAGAAAAGGCCTTGACTCTGTGTAAGCACGGACCAGCTGTAACTAAAACATCCCTGTATTATCAACATTGTTTCCAGCACAAATCCAAAACATAGCCCCATACTAGCTTCTATGAAGAAAATTAACTCTATCCCAGCCAAAACCAGCACATTTTCCACCCTTATTGCATACCATTTACGTCATGCTCAGGTCCCACACTATCCAATATATCCTCATTAACCAACCCCCCCTTCCCATCCTTTGATATAATACACAGATATCATTTCCTTAGTCTATGGACCACCGCTGTGGAATGTCTGTAAAACATCCAGAAATGTCCACAAAATATCCACTGAGTTCATTTAGTCCATGACCTTGGGCTCCATCTGTTATGGTGGTCACTCAGGACAGGAGAGGTGCTGTGTTGCATGGAGTTACTGGGCACCAAAGCCAGCTCAGGTTGGGTCGTTGCTGCACTTGCGCTGCTTCTTGTAAGGCCTGTTTTCTATTGGTTCAGGTGGTTCCTGCAATAGTAATTCCTATAACGTGCAATTCAAATCATGGGTTACAACATTTTAAAGGCATTTCCATTACAGTCTCCACCCTGGTCCCTTTGGACCAGACCATTGGGTTTAACATTGCAATGAACTCCTCCCCTTGCCCCTGCCCCGGCTTGGACTTATCCACAGACTGCAGTCCCTTGGGGGTGTACCTGCTCCAAGTGGAGCTTTATCTATGAGCCACAGTCTCTTCAGGGTTATAGCTGCTGCAGCATAGACTTATCCACAGCCATAGTCGCTTCGAGGTGTACCTTCTCCAGCATGGCCTTATCCTTGGGCCACAATCCCTTCAGAGGCATACCTGCTGCAGCACAGACATAATCATGGCTGTAGACACTTCGAGATGTACCTGGTCTGGCATGGACTATTCCACAGCCACAGGTGCTTTGGGGTGTCCTGCTCCCATGTGGACTCATCCACAGGTCACAATCCCTTCAACTCGAGTTCACACTGGAGTTCCAGCCTGTCCAGTACGGCAGCACAGAAACAGCAGTGATGCCTTGGCCATCTGCCAGCCTAGGCACATCGCCATTGCTGTTATCAAAATGTTCCCAGTCACACGGAATGTGCTGGTTTTGGCTGGGGTAGAGTTAATTTTCTTCATAGTAGCTGGTATGGGGCTATGTTTTGGTTTTGTGCTGGAAACAATCTTGATAATACAGAGACTTTTTAGTTATTACTGAGCAGTGCTTACACAGTGTCAAGGCCTTTTCTGCTTCTCACACCACCCCACCAGTGAGGAGGCTGAGGGTGCACAAGAAGCTGGGAGGGGACACAGCCAGGACAGCTGACCCCAACTGACCAAAGGGATATCCCATACCATATGATGTCATGCTCAGCATATAAAGCTGGGGGAAGAAGGAGGAAGTGGGGGATGTTCAGAGTGATGGCGTTTGTCTTCCCAAGTAACTAGAGATACCTGCGAGCCGATGGGAAGTAGTGAATGAATTCCTTGTTTTGCTTTGCTTGCGTGCGCGGCTTTTGCTTTCCCTATGAAACTGTCTTTATCTCAACCCACAAGTTTTCTCACTTTTCTGATTCTCTCCCCCATCCCACCAGGGAGGGAGGGAGTGAGCAGCTGTGTGGTGCTTAGTTGCCGGCTGGGGTTAAACCACGACGCAAGTCCAATTGCTTACGTACTTGAAGAGGAAGAGGGGTTAAGGAGAAGCAAAAATATGCACAAGAGCTAATTGGTCACAAGTCACTGGATGCATTTATCTGCCTAACAAGGACTCTTACCCTGTAATCTGCCTTGGTTCCAGAATGAAGGACAGAAAAAAGGCCAGAAAATAAAGTTTTCCTTGTGACAAAACATTTAGAATTTCTCATGTATACTCCCTTTATTTTATTGGTCTTTGTCTTGTTTCTATTGTCTTTATCTTCTCATTTTACCTTGTCTGACAAATATCAGCAACTTCAAAAAATGAATTAAGGACAGCTGCACTTCCCAAGAAACTGGAGTCCCAGCCTAGGACATATATACTAAGACTTGCAATCCTTTACCTTGTGCTTCCTAGCTAGCAGGAATCATAATAAGCTACTTCGTTCCTCTTTTCCTCGCTACCTTCAAGTTGTATTGATATTTCAAGCTCTTAAAAATAGAAGTAGCATTCTATTTATTACTCTATGTAATAGCGGAATAAAGTTCCCATACTTCCTGTCAGTCCAGAAAGCATTTCTTTTGCTCTCTGTGGCAAGGAGCTCCTACTGATTCCATTGACAACATAGGAAGGAATTTCTTGTAGAACAATTTGGAAGACCCATTTGTTTTACAAGGCAAAACTTACTGTTCTGTCCTTCCTCAAAGGTCTTACACATACTACATGTAGAATGATAATAGTTATTATCATACTGTGGCAGATACAAGATACAGTTCTACATGACAGGTAAGATTTCACACAAACAATGATGACTTCATACTCAACCTTCATCACAGGTCTCAGTCCAACTACTTCCAGTTTTAATGGATGTTAAGTACACTCAAAGTTGATGTGAATACTTAAAAAAATCTCAAGAAAGTGAGAAAGGGTCCAGTGGTAGGCTTGTACTGCCAAAAAATTTGTGAGACTGCACAGGTAAACCAGAGCTCTAAACCTAACTCTTTTGTCAGCTTTCAGCACATACGTTATCTAACAGGGTTTTGAAACAAATGTTTCTTTTGCTGTCTAAACAATTAAATAGTTTTGAAACCTTTTCAGCTTCCTTATACAGTCTAGGTTCACCAGCTGCCTATCCGAGGCCCATTATCTATTTTAAGAGCCTAATTCGCTTAGCGTACTCTATGTGTTAGCAGAATGATGTATATTACATTTGTAATTAATCCTGAGCTCGCATAATAATAAGAAAAAGTCTCTCCTATAAAAAAGATAATAATTACAAGATCTTAAAGAAGGACATAAAGATCCTTTGCAACTTTTTTTAACTTCTGAACTAAAAATGCAGAAACGCTTTTGTCCTATTATTACACTCAACTGACACTGAAAGATTTGTATTAATAAAAAGAGATTACACAGACAGACATAATATCCCACAGCTGTAATTTAAGAATTAACCATTTATTAAACAATACATTCCCATTCAGTTCTACATAATGTACATAATTAATTTATACAGAGATTTACCTGAAAAGAATAGTCTTCTTTTGTTTAAAGATAAGTATTTTTTAATTGATGGTACTTTTAAAGGGATGCAAGGTTTTAAATTAAATTACATTAAATGCTTTTGTATTTACTCTGCATTAAACTCTATTTTATTTATTGTCATCTTCCCAGCATGGTCTCATCATGGTTGAAGAGGGCTGCTAATGCTATTTATATTATGCTGCACTGTCCTCTAATTGACCTTGTTTGTGCAACGGAATGGCTGCTTTTCTCAAGCTGCCAGCCCTTTATTGCTGCATTTTGACCATGCACTAGTGGCTCTTTGTGCTGCTGTTGAGTTCAAGAATCAATACTGCATTCCCCACAGCCAATAAAGGAAGCTGACAGCATGAATTAACTGAGTGTAGCCAGTTGCATGGAGGGCCATTGTCTTTAAGGAAAATCCGGACGATTACAAGTCTCCATTGCTTAGCGGAGATTTTAATGCAAAGCGCGAGGTTGCTGTAATTTAATTTTGGCCTGCTGCTCTGACACACTCCCCTTTGCTACTGCTTCATGGAGTTCAAGCTATTAATGGCTGCAGACCAAAACACATAGGGAGACAAAGGCAAATAGTCACAGTCACACAGTAGCAGCAGTTACTTCTGATTTAGCAGTAATACTTCTTTTGCATTTACTGGAATTGACAGGAACTCTTTTTTTGGTTTTTTTTTTCTTCCCAGACTCTTCCCTGTTGAATTCATACATACAAAATAAGCCAAATGAAAGCAAAATATCCCAACAACAGAACCACAAGGTGTCATGTCCCGAACTGACACATAAAGGAAGGCTGCACATGAGGCAAAACTGGAAATGTGTGCATTGACCAGGGCTCTGTCCCCTCTAGTCTTACTGAATTGTCTAATAAGGGATGCTGCATAGCCACAGGTACTGCAGTAGAGCGTTGCAAAGAAGTATCCACAGAAAAGGCATGTTAAGTAAATGTAAAGTTAACAGTAGGACTTCTGCTGCGAAGAGCACAAATGAAATAACTTTTTATTTAAAAAAGAGTAATGGCTTTTGTTCAACATGCTTTGATATTGAAAACTGTAGTTCCTTATGACAGGTAATATTGTTGATTCAAATAGATTCAAGCTCAGTTATTCAAAAGGACAATGTATTATATACAAACCATTTAACTCAAGCTTTTAACTTGTTTTCTCTGTTGACAGTGGAAGGAGAGATTGTCTGGGAGATAATCTTTTTAAAGTAATGCCTGTAAAGTTTTATCCACTTACAACTTCTATAAAAAATCCAAAGTTCTCAATTCCTGCTGTCTGCTTACCTGCCTTATAAATGCCTCAGGTATTTACCTGAGATAAAGAACTGAGGCTAAGCTTGATTTAAAGAATATCTCTTCTAGACCATAGGTCGTGGAAAATAACATAAAAGGTACCTGGATCCCCTAAGCAGTTTTAACTACAACCAAAAGTCATTCTACATATACACTGTAATTCACAGAAGAGACCTTCCCATCACAGCCATTAAAAATTGTATGTTCCCTTTACACATAGCCTTTGTTTTAGGACTGTCTAAGCCCTTTAACAATTTAAACTTAGCCTTGTAAGATCTTGAAGATATCCATTTCGCAGAAAGGAAAAATGAAGTTCAGAGCAAATAAAGCACATGGCCAAGTGATGGAGTCATTCAGGTAAGAGCAAAAGTCATTTTTCCTGAGTCACAGGCAGGCCTGGGAGTTGGTAGCTGTACACCAGACTTTTTTGACCACATGCCTCCTTTGCATAAGACAAGTATAAAATACTTCACAAGAGTGCCATTTATCTCTTCTGCCATTAGCCATCTTAGCCATCTAAGAGTTAGACACCTAGTCTTCTTCTGTAGTCAACGTAAAGTAGGAAGCACTTCAAAAGGATGAATCAGCCCGTCCCAAAATAGCAGTCAGAGACAGCTGGTGAAATGTGATCAGGAGATATCTACTTTTTTCTTCACTGACAATAGAGGGAGCCTGGGCAGTTAGCTAAGTTAACTTTTATAATGCTAAAATGAGGTGAAATAAACCCCAGACTACCTTTTTAACATTATACAGTGTGTTAAAGGGAATGGAGTAAATACCAGTCAAGAACTTGACTAGATATTTCTTTATAGTCACTGTCATTCTATCTGCTGCAAAGGTGTGTGAACAACACTACACACAAATAGTGTACGGGTGCACAAGAAGAGGTGTTGGGGCTTACACAAGGCATATCCCCTGGCAAAATGGAAAACCCCAGGGGACTTATTCTATCAACGAAGCCAAGAGATGGGAACTTATGACTACCCCAAAAAGAAGGGAGTGATTCTCTTCATCCTGGATATGGGAGCCAAGAGCTGGTCTTATGATTTAGTAGATACATGTGAATGCTCAGAGTAATTTCCCCTGAATCCTCATATTTAAGGGCCCTTTACTAACTACTCAACTCTTCCATTGGCTTCACATCTTGCACTGACAGCGAAGACGTGCCATAGCTCTTCCTCTCTGAAACCACACATAAATTTACCTTTCAAGAGATCTTCCTTGATAGACTGCATTTTGCACAAATTCACAGAGCAGAGGCATAAGAAACCCTAAAATTTTTCCTAATGTGAAAAGTTGAAAAATTACCAATTTGAACACAATTTTTCTACAGTATAAACATCTTATACAACCATCAGAAAGAAGAAAAACTAACTAAAAAAAAAAAGGTAAAAATAATTTGGAGTGACCCACAAGTAATCATTATCCATTATACTGCAAAATAATGAAACTGGAAATCAATGGATCTATGGAAGAAAGGATCAATAGGTATAAGGAATAGTTAAGTACCTCTAAGGGAAAGCACCAAGGTGACAATAAATACAATCTAGGCAGACAAGCTGACTCCTGGGGAGGAACATGATTCCGTATGTAACATCGGCTTGACCCTGCTCCAGCCGGCAGTAATTAAAATGATCTGACATCGGAAGGAGCAGATCTGGACCCTGAATGAGTTTCTAAATACTGCTGTCACCACGGCTCCTGAATATTACTGAAGTTGCACACTGAGAACATTAAGGCATGTTGAACTCTTAGCCAAGTTCAGCACTAAGGTACCCAAATATATCTCCCCCTGACTACAAGGAGAACTACATATATGTATTATTGGAGGGCAGAGCATGGAACCAGCTGTTGAAAAATTTCATCAGTCACAAATGATCAAAAGTTTACCCTGTTCACAGGAGATTATTTTTCCAGCCTAACTTATTAATAAACTTGAAAATGCATTTCAGACCTTGTAAAAATGTTGACAGCTAGGAAGTTTGGAATCGTTAGCAAGACCCAGTTTTCAGGTAGAAAACAAGGGCAGAGCACATCTAACTTTCCTTTGAAAATAATATATTATTAGGATTAAAACCAGCAAATGATATGGAAGTAAGGTAAACTTAATTTGCATTCTTCAGTTCAAAAGGAATGTTGCTTTGATACCACTGTGGTATATTTACAGCACACCCATGCCCTCCTGGGAATAAATGTTTATTAAAATTCTACTTCTTTCTTCTTTTTGTGTTACTGTGTGCTTTTTCCCTCAGTCAGGTTTTCAGTAGTGAAGCTATTCCAAGTGCACTTCTTTATATATAAGAACATTTGCTACTGAGTTACTTGCTGTGATAGAAAAGAAAGAGTGAACATAGAATTAGGCAAAACAGCAGTTTCATAAATGCCGGTAGTCACCACTAAGTTCTGTACACTTGTAACGTGACATACGCACCTCGGTCTCTGCCACTAGTGAGAACTGTATCAAGGATTATGTTTGCATGCATTACAGAATATACAGTAATTCAAATTTTGTTCATTTTTAAATTGCAAGCAAATTAAAACTTATGTTGTGCAGATGTGTTAATTATCTGTTACTTCTTGAACTCCTTGAAGCTAATATTAGCTAATGAGGCTAAAAAGATATTGTTTCTGTTATTATATTAACCTCTTTACCTATCTTACAAACATTGATTTTGCTTGGATATGCTAGATACAGTACAAATATGCAAAACCAGGTCCCGTCTCAGCTGCTGTGCAGTTTCAAAGAATACAAATAATACTTAATGGAAAGCTGGAAAAGAATATTGGTACATGATTACTACACACTCACAAAATTTTTAAATTGCCAAGAGTACCAAGAGTCCTTGCCTATCCCTCAAGACTACATCATTTGTCTAATTTCTTAGAGTCAATGCGGCTGAGTTTTGTGAGACCTGAAGGGAGTGTGGTGGGCTTTTGGTGCACCTGAGGAAAACCCTTCCCTCAATAAGAGTCTGCCTGGAAAAAATATTTTAAAAATTTTTGATGAAGCTTTTGGGTGTCTGTCTTCAGAGGCCACCAACTGAACTTTGATATTTGAGCTGGTTCTGATAACTGTATTCACATTTGTTGTTGTTGTTGTTGTTGTTGTTGTTGTTATTATTATTATTATTGGAAATGCTAAGATCCTCTCCCAGTCAAAAGTTAGAGCTTTGTGCCTATCAATATACAGATAAAAGAGATTTCTTGTTTAACGACTTCTCTGTCAAGGTAGATGGGAAGAACATACTACGCGTATCAAATGGTCAATTTTCTTAATATAATTTATAGGCTGTATAAAAAGGTTACTCACTTCATTCGCTAGTGAAATGGATATGCAAGGTAACCATATGGTGTGAGTAATACTTTTAGAACAGTTTTTAGGAATGGAAGAGAAGAATATCTTATCACATAAAAGCCATGGAGAATTTAGGAAGGGAGAACATGATGAACTGATTTAGAATTTGGAGAGCATATTAGGGTTAACACCTCTAATGAAAACTGCCACTTGAGCTTTAATAATCAAATGCTTCAATTTTAGGTCTCATCTGAAAGGCAGATCACATAGAGAATAGTCTGAAACTCTTTAATTGCCTTGTATAACAATACACATTTTTAAGTAAGTGAATGCATTACAGCTTTGACTTTTGTCCTGATCATTTTGTGTTACAAATAGCAGCACACCCATCGTTCTTCTCATCGGTTAGCAATTTTAATGTTGGTGCATAGGATATTCAGTCTGCATAATTCCTTTTACTCTTAATAGGAAACGTCTGGTTATGCCTTTATACACTGAGAAGAGAATAGAAGCAGTTGTCTTTTTGAAAAGACTGCCTTTTCTTTTGGTACAAAACTGTATCAGTGTGAATGGCATTTGTGTCCTTAGCAAACTGAAGCAGAAGGCATTTGAAAGAAATGTATCTATCTCAATGATACCTTGTGTCCGCTTCTGACATTTTATGTTAATAAACTGGCCTGCACACAGCTCTTACTTATACCATGGTGAGTTGCTGCAATTGTATTATATATCAGGAAAGTTACTCTAGATTTACATCTGCAAAACTGAATTTGACCCCATGTGGGGACATACAGCTGGTACTGTGTGGCCTCTCATCGGAGGTTTTGGAGTCTGTTCACAAAAGCAAGTGAAGAGGTAGGCAAGCAGAGGCTGTCCTTTTAAGAGAGTGGCAAGTCTAGCAACTTGACACTAACAGAAAAGCTCAAATACCAGTGCTGTTTGTTGACTTATGTGCAGTGGAGAGTCACTAACCTTTTGCTGGCTGTTTCCCGTGTGCTAAATGAAGATACTGCCACCTACTTCCCTGGGATGCTGTAAGGTTTAATTAATGGTGTTCTAAAGCACCACATGAATCTTATTGCTAGCTGGAATTTGTCCATTGCATACATTTTGAATCAACCACAAGTCCCTGGTATCCATATTACCAATATTAAAGGAAACAAATTATTACAGAGAAGGTACCAGGAAGTAACAGTTTTTGGGAGTCTGCCACAGACTCTCATTGATTTGTAGAGGTATCATGTGTCTTTCCATAGATTTGCAATCTCTTCTTCCTTACACTGCTTGCATCCATCTAAATAATGATGGGGAGCACATGGCTTTATTTTTAAACACTGGCACAAATTTCAGTTAAGCAGCTCTTAGGTTATAAATCACAGACTATAGCCAGTTCTAGAAGACTGATGGCATCAGCAAGCCAAGGACTTCTTTTGGAGGGGTGGAGGGGGGCATGGCAACCATGGCCCTAGCTGGATCTTACTAGGAGGAACTTTTCCAAAGACAGTGCACGAGAACATGTCTTAGTGAGAAAGCAATATTCAAAGTATCAGCAGATTTCAAGTGTATTTTGGGGGCCAGAAAATGTACAAGATCATTTTGTCTTGTAAGCCAGAAACATAAAGACTGTGGTGACTTCTACCCCAAATAGCTCCATTCAGATCAGACTATAACTTTGTAGAGATGGAAAGGTAGACCTAAATTTGGGTCCGTGCTTGGCCTACCAGACTGAAGAGAGAGACCCTCACTGCAAGACTGTAAAGCTTTACTTATGCTGATCAAAGTACATCAACAATAACGAAATAATACATCAGAAGGAACGTTGTAAACCATTCAAGCTCATAAAATATAATATAACCTTTACTTCTAAATGCTAATAAAACCTTAATTTCTTTAACAAGTTTTTCATTGTAAAAGTGAAACCAAAGCTTCCATTAAAAGATTGGCTTTCCAGGCAACAGACAAAATCTGTAGTCCAAAAAGCTGATATTCACAATGTGTAGTGGCTTTTTCCCTTGTCTAGTCTTCCAGAAACTATTTTTACTTTTTGAAGAAGGTTATTTCCCTTAATGATAGAGACTCTGGTTTGCATTAGATCATGCAGTATTGATTTTAATCTTTTTCTCATGACTGTAAGCTAAATCCAGTAATCTTGCCTTTTTGTTAAACACTTGTGGGCATCCCTCTTGAACTAAAACATCCTGTGGTCATTTGGGTTCTGGGGTTTTGAATAATGCATTTTAAGCACAGAATATGTTGGGCTGGGGAATTCTTTTATGCCACCATTTTGTTATTGCCTTGTGAAAGCAGAAAAAAGGCTATCAATATTTTACTGAATATAAGGACCCGTGCAGTTTTTGTCTGTGAATATGCAAGGCAATGAACCAGAGTCTTGTCTCAGATAGACTGGTGTGAATGCTGTCAAAACCAATGCAGCACCTCCAAATACAGGCAGTGAAATGGAGAGCAGAAAGCTAGCTCAGACACTATTTTTTTTTGAAGAGTGTGCAGTTTTCAAGCTTGCCTTAACCCCATGCTATCTGCCGTGAGCACCTGGGGAAAAAATGAAAGGCAATTTCAAAAGCAAAGCAGGCCTTTCTAAGAACATTGTGAACCAAGTTCCCACTAGCTGCCAAAGTTGCAGAGCAATGGTAAAGTCACAATAGTAAAAGCTATTGGATGGAAACAGCCAGAAAGATACTGACTAAATATTTTCTGTGCTGTTGCTTGGAAAAAAAAAAGAAAAGAAAAAAAAGGGAAATTTTTAGTTTGTTTAAGGCAAAGATAAAAAACATCAGGTGATGTTAAATATTGATTTAAAACCTTCACACTTGTCATTCAGATCTGAAAATGTGAACCTTCCTTTCTTTAACCGGAGTTTAAGTTAGCGATTCAGGCTGTAATTCTGATTCCTTGTGTGCATATTGTTGCATTATATTCAACAACAAAGAACAGATAGGCTGTTTACAGTGCAAATACAATGCATAACAATTCTCTGCCTTGAAAAGCTGATGATTTACAGCTTCAGTCCTTATTCACACGCTTAATTTTATGGACTTGAACAGTCCCACTGGAAAAAGACATACCTGCCTCCGTCTTTGACAGATAAGGGCCCAGTTTTATGGATAATAGAAAGGTGAGTGCTAAAGCAATAAGAGTAGGAGTTAAGAACAGACCAGGGCTCCAACAAGAAGATGTTGCAGCCACAGCAGGTGCATATCAAGTGTTTTATAAAATCCTGAACCCATCAAACACATAGGATCCAGAGTCTTAAAAAATCAACACATATTTATTGCTGCACAGTCTGTGATTTTACATGTTATACCTGAATACCCGATTGCACATCTGGATCAGAAAGAAGCAAGCATAGCTTAAAGAGGAAATAATATACCAGGTAGGATTGAAATTATATTTGACAGAAGAAAAATATGTAACAGCGATGCAGAATTATAATTCATGCAACATGACCTAATTATTTTAAAGGAAATGCTAGCAGCATTTTAAAAGCCTGTGGATACACAATTGTTAAAATTTAATGCTGGTGTTTGTATGTATTGGAATTTATGGAAATTTGTGTGAAATTTTCACTCCTGTTTCACCGAGGTCTCCTCTGAAACAAGACTGTGACTTCAGTAGGGTTATTCAACTTAATAAAAATTTTAAATAAAATAAATAAGTAATGCCTAGTCATACCTCATTTGCAGGACTTCAATCATACGTTTGTAACTTGTGGAATAAGATTAAAGAAATACAAGGAAGAAAAAAACAACTCAAGGCCCAGCAGAATTCAACATTTTATTTAAGTTTGTTCTATTCACTCTTTATACGAACACAATACATTTTCTCAGTCAGTAACCCAGAAATGACCCTGCACCTATCCACAGGTGCAACACAATTCTATAAGATAAACTTCTGAGTGTCCCTTTTAATCTAACAATAATTGAGTAGAAGATGTCCTGCATATCACTTTTACTGAAGTTGATCTCTCTCTGAGATGCATTGCTTCCTCAGGCACCTCTCTGCAGAGATGTGCTGGATAGTTGGCAAGATTCAACTCATCTGATACCAATGAGGAACTTGTGCGAAGTGCCAGCTCACCGGGCACTCTCTGACTTGTCTCTGCATGCGCTGTACAGACCTGCAGGCCCTCCCTGCTCTCTGCAGGAGAGAAATTTCACTGGCTGCGGTGAAAAAGGCAGCATGTTGGAGGTATCATCCTAGCTGCCTTTCCTCTACCTGTAAGCTCCTCTTTGTGACTGTAGTCGGAAGGAAAATTTTGATCGCTAAAGTTTTCACTAAGTTATGGACAACGGCTGATGAATCAAATCTTGCTCTCATGGGAAAGACCTCTGCAGCTACCTGGATAATTCAGAAGCTGCTCAGGCTGGCATAACACTGGGATCTGACACTGCCTTTCCCCTAGAGCTTTAATGGCTCCTACCCAGCAAACAGAGCCAGAAAAAGAGGCTATCAGGGAGGGAAGGAGAGGCCCAGGGCACCACATTGTATAGTGCTCCCATTGAAGGGATAGCAGGATGGGACGAGAGTTGGAGGGGAACTATTTCTCATGGCAACTATTTCTGTTGCATGTTGAGAGCTCTGTGTGGAACTGGTGACTGGATTTTATGCTTTGAAGTAGTTTTTTCCTGTCATCCATTACCTTGCAGCCATCTGAAAAGACCATGGTGCTCCATGGTGCTAGGAAGGACACCGTGTTCTCCTTTGACTCCACTGGTGGCACCTGAATGGTCACGTCCTCCTCTCAGCCTGAAGGCAGAATGCCCTAGCAGGATGGAAACGGGTGTGAACCCTTCCTCCCTGGCACCCACCACAGTCAGTGATGTACCTTTGCTCTGCAAAGAGAGAGTAGATGACTAGGTGTCATGGTTTAACCCCAGCCAGCAACTAAGCACCACGCAGCCGCTCCCTCCCTCCCTCCCCTGAGGGATGGGGAGAGGATCAGGAAAAAAAAAGTAAAACTTATGGGTTGAGATAAGAATGGTTTAATAACTAAAGTAAAATAAAATATAATGCTAACAATAATAATAATAATAATAATATTTTAATAATAATAGTAGTAATGAAAAGGAATATAACAAAAAAAAGAGAAATAAAACCCAAGAAAAGACAAGTGATGCACAATGCAATTGCTCACCACCCACTGACCGATGCCTGATTGGCGATCCGCCCCTCTCGGCCAACTCCACCCCGTTTATACACTGGGCCTGACGTTCCATGGTATGGAATACCCCTTTGGCTAGTTCAGGTCAGCTGCCCCGGCTCTGCTCCCTCCCAGCTTCTTGCACACCTGCTTGCTGGCAGAGCATGGGAAACTGAAAAGTTCTTGGCTTAAGATAAGCGCTACTTAGCAACAACTAAAACATCAGAGTGTTATCAACAGTATTCTCACACTAAATCCAAAACACAGCACTGTACCAGCTATTACAAAGAAAATTAACTCTATCCCAGCCAAAACCAGGACACTAGGTGGTAAACAATATTGTGATTTTCACCTGACCCGCATTAATCCAAACTCTTCAGCTGGAGCAGATCTCTTGCCAACATTGTCACACTAATGGCATGAGCTGAGTATTGAAACACATATGTACAGCTTCTCACTGTGCATACCCAGTTCTCCTTTAGGGGAGGAAACAGGGAATGCCATCGAAAAAACAATGCCGTGCCAACCAATGCCACAAGGTTGTATCTCCTCAGAGATGGGCAACCACTTTCAGAGCTTTGAAGACAAGCTTTGTCCCCCCTCTTTAGTGGAAGACCTGAATTTGGCCAACTAATGGTAAACAAAATGGAAGGAAAAAAAGGCACATGAGGATCCTTCAGCTTAGACCTTACAATGAAATCCTTTGCTGAACTCACCTAGTAGTTGCCATTATTGCTGAAATGTACTGACCTGTCTACTTTTACTCACTATCTGTGACAATACCTTTTCTGTTATTCACCCTTAGGGTTGTATTTAACTAATGGGAGAGAGTTTTAGTGCTCCTGACAATGAGAGACAGATACTCATAGCTGTAGTCAGTCTTGGTGTAGGGACTGTCCATGAATTCTGGCTCCAGCATACAGGTCAGTTAGCATCAACTTACAGATTTCTGAGCTTTAATTTATTTATTGAGGCCAAGTGACTTCAGTGGGAGCTGCAGCTATTCAACACCTCTCAAATCAGTCAATTTTATTTAGAAGCCTAAAAAAAGGAGTCAGTACCTGGGCTTTAGGCATTGAAGTTTTTACATGTTGAGAGTGAAACTGGTGGCAGTAATTTAGGCAGGCATTTTGCCCCTGGCTCCACAGGCTTCTGCTAATCATGCTCAGGACTGACCTGTAGCACTCCACAGTTGTCTCAGTCTTTGGACTTTCTTGAGCCAACATTGCCAGATTAGACCTAATTTCCACTGGCTGTCTGATGAATGCGTTTTTCAAAGGGAACCAGATTCAATCCGTGGCGCACCGAGACAGTGCCTGCCATTTGCTGAATGCAATGCGCCGTGCTGATGGTGGTTAGGGTAAGGAGAGTAATAAGGGTATGTCACCTGCACAGTGTTGAATCAGTGTTATCATTGCTTTGCCAGGGCATCAGCTAACGTGAGGAAAGATGGTGGCCCACATTTCCCAAAGTATAGTCTGCCTTTGGTTGCAGCTCTGGCTGAACTGCTGAATTTAGCACTTGACTGCAGGCTGAAATTGGTCCATTCAAATCTTTGGTGCTCAGGCTTGTGCTGATGATTAATCCTGTAGGCAAATGTATGCAACTTGCTGAGCTTCACTCTGAATATCCAGGTGAGGGGGATGCAGAACACAAACCACAAGCTCCAAACTCTCGGCCTTCTTCCTGGCTTTGCTCCCAATGTTTTCCTGATCTTTACTTTTGTAGTAAAACTGTATTGCAGGTAAGCTTCTGTCTTTTTTATTGCTGCTGTTACTATGTGAAAACAACATAGATAAATCATTTTTGTAGGTTTTACCTGACCTTACGATTCATTCATCCTTTTGAAAATGATTATACACACTCATGCACGAACACACACATGCCAACTAGTTTAAGCATCTTTCCAAATAAAATCTGGAAAGAAGGTACTTTCCTCTTTAAACGTTTAGAAACAGGCTCATTTTTCTTCCCAATTATAACAACTACACAAAGGAGCAATAAGTCTCAGAAGATTTGTCACAAATCCTCCAAGTCCGTGACACCAGTTTCAAAGAAAACCACTGGTTCCCTTCAAAGCAGTAGTCTGCAGCTGCCTGATAAAAGGCCACAACCCAGTACAAGGTAATCATTAGGCAGACATTATTATTATTTTGCTAATTAGTCAAAAATCATTGGATTTCCTGTGGCTTCTTCCTGCTGAGCAATCATTTGATCTTGCTTATGTTGACAAACATGCAAGTCACCGATTGTGCCTCATTTATCATTTGACAAGGACAATGTTTGCTGCTTCTTGTGTGAAGAACAGAAGACTAAGAACAAGAAAACAGGCAAGAAGGTTCAGAATATAACTGTCCTTCTTTTTTGCTTCAACTGATACAGTGACAAACCCCACTAAATGAATAGGATCTGTAGTGAGCTATAAAGCCGCTGTTAGGTCCTGGGGGGAGTGTTAGTGCAGAATTCCTACAATGAGCCTCACATAAAATAGACTGGAAATACTCCTGGTTCAACTGAAACACGGAGAACTCCATGTTCCCAAAAAGGACCCCACAGCATTCCCCCTGCAACACTGTCGAACTGTCAAAATGTGGCTAAATTTAACTGGGAGCGCTCAGGGGGAAAAAAAAATCATTTTATTTTGTAAAATGTAAAGAGCGAGATAAATTTGTACAATTCAAATCCCCAAATTTAGTTTGAAAGGCATTTCAAAACTCAGCTCCCAACATAGGGAGCATTCTTTCAAAGAATGTACAGGAAAATCTGGCACAAGGATGTGTATATGTGGATATTTATTTATAGTTATTGCTAGTGATGGGTATGAAATTGTTTTGGTCTAGATATTTCTCTTTTGGTAAGCTGGCCTTTATGCTGCTCAGACATCGTTAAAAAAACGACCACTGCAAAGTTATACCAGTTCCTGAGTATAAAACCAAACACTGTATTGTTTCTAAGGGAGTTGCAGTATGTTTTTCAAAATTCCTTCTTGGTTGTTGCATACTGCAGCTCTTTTACTTGGCAGTTTAGCATATCACAGCATTATTTTTCTTAATTCATTTTATGAATTAGTATTACCATCCCCCCAGGACAGAAATAAATAATGGAATGCTGATACAGAAAGAAAAGAATAACAGTAAACATGTGGGAATAAGAAAAAGTAGTTTAAAAGATGTAAAATAATTAATTTTCTGTATTGATCATTCGGAGGAAGACAGACAGACTAGTATCTTACTGAACTTCCATATATGACTTTCAATAGGTGAGGCAAGCTACTGAATTTATATGACATTGACATCTGTGTCATCAAGAAAGTCTGGATGTCAATCTTTAATGTCTTTATATTGAAGGAGTTTCATTAGGAAAAATAAGTGAAAACATGAACAGGCAGTGACGTGCGTGAAAAATAATACATTCTACCACTTTTATGGAAAAGTACAAATCTCTCATAATTAAGGCTTGTGCAAAAAAACGGCTTTAAGTGCACATTCACTATTTGCTTAAACATATATTTTTCTAGGGAGATGATAGTGATTGCTTGACTCTTATTTACAGGCAGTTTAAATTGGCTTTCAAAAATACAGTTTATAGGCTGAATGATCTCAGCTACTTTGTGAGTTGTGTTTCATGCGTTCTTTTTATTGAGGCTTAAATATCCTACAGTAACAATCCTACCGTCTCTCTGCAGCTTGCTGTACTGATGCTAAGACTTTAGAAACAGACGTGCCAGTTATGATTTTAAAGAGACTGTGTTTTTTCCTCTGCTTTCATAAATCAATTTCGCACGACAGTGTTGGCACTCCTTTAAAAGGGTCAGGCCAGTGTGTGTCCTTAGTTCACCCCATGCGGCCTGATTGCTGATCACCAATAATTTGATTAGCCGTGCCACAAGAAATGATTTGGTTCAATAGTTGTAAACATGACCAGCCGCATCCAAAACACATCAAAGTCAAGAGGACTCTGCCTGCCCTCTGACTTCCCCGGGAGCCAGAGCAGCCTGTCAGGGGACTGTGCCCCCAGCTCAGGACACCCGGTCCCCGCTGCCTTCAGCAGATGATTTATGTCAGATGAAAGGATCTGGGGCTGAAATTTTAAGAGAGTTGTGACTACTCTCTGATTTTAAGCACAAATACACAAGTCATTGCCAAACAGAATATTTAGGGCTAGACAAACTTTGGAGAAATTATAGCCTGGTGAGCTCTTGCCCACCGACCAACCTGCACTGCTAGGATTTCCTTTTTGACTGTTTGAGGTGATGAGCGCTTATTGATTTTAAGGAATTTGGCATTTGCAAGAGCATTCCTAACAGTCTTCAGCTGTTCAGTTCAGGGGTGTAAGGATTTTTTTCCTTCAAAATGCATTTCATTAAAGAATGCTTTAAACAAAAAAGTGAGGAAGTCTTGCTTAACAGCTCTGGTGTTTTCCCTTCTCAGGCAAGGCCCAGCTTGCAGAAATGGTGATAGTTAATTTCCCAGCTTCTCCACTGAGCATGCGTGAGAAAGCAGAGCTGAATGAAACATGCAGACATTATACAGGGATATTTATTGGCAGGCTGGCTTGGTTTACTCTGTCCATCCTTCACACTTTCTGCACATTTACTCCTTGTACAGTGGACTTTATTGGCACTGCTTGATAAAGCACTTAAGGTCTTTGCTGGTACAGCTGCTCACAGAAACTTAATTTCAGCACTGCATGGGGGAGTATATATGTTCTCTTAAATTTTAAATTTGCTCAGGCAAGTATTTGGGTTGGAATGGTTTCCTACACTCAGCCAGGGCAAAGAAAGACTATTGTGAGATGGAGCTGAACACCAACAGTTAAGCAATGCACAGCAGACGTCAAGTGCTGACCATGACATCAGAGACCAAAAAGCTCAGAATTACTTCAGTCTAATAAATTCATGCAAAAGGTTAGTTTAAGGAAATAGCAGTCTGCTTGTAAAGACATCGCTATCTAATTCTTGGAATAAATTATTTATTTCAGATTATTAGCCTAGATGAGAGCAGAGATAGAGATTGTTTGCTTGTCTCAAGAAAGAAAAAGAAAAAAGAAACAGAAAAACAAGAAAAAAGTGTTAAAGAAAAAAACACATAAATAAGGACAAAATATAAATAGCTTTTCTGACTCTAACAAAATGAAAGGCTTATAGTCTGTGCCTTAACATGAGATTATTAATTTTTTTTTTCCTCCTGGTGATGCCACAGTTTCATTGCTACAAAGACACTTAAAGTGATGACAAAATGCTTATATGTAAGGACTCAGGTTTGGGAAAATGTACATGAATGTCCTCCTGTTCTTCTTGGATTTCTATGTATTTTGCTTTGCTGTGAAATTCTGCATTTCTCATTTTTGTTTGTGTTCTAGAACGGTAGTGACTTTTTAAAGATTGCTTATATTTTCATACACAGAGACTTTGGCAGAGGTAGCTCAGAATGTGGAGAACAGTGGAACATCAAGTTCCTAAACCAACATAATTATGCATCTTAAATACGATTGAGTTTAAGAACACCAGAAGGACATGAAAGTTCTGTTTCTATCTTGCCTGACAAAGAATAAAATTAATAGCTTGGATGAATGCAGTATAGCCACAAAGGACAATCAGAGTAAATCTATAATGGGCTAAAATTCAGTGAGAACAATAAAAGGGTCACAGTGGTTTGAAGGAAATGAGAAATAACTTGAATTCCTTTTTTGGAAAAAAAATCTATAATGACTTTTTTCCTTAAAAAGTTGTATGTTTACTCTTGTATTACTCTATCTGATATTACTATAGCTGTTACACTGTCCTTCCTTACTTTACAATGACATAGATGACAAGCATGTCATTGCAAACAAAAGGACATAATTTTTATCTATTTATCCTTATCTGCAAGAACAGTTTAAATAGAAACTGGTACTGGCAGGTGGGAATACCAAAGGACACAGTATTTACTGCAGGTGGATTTTTATTCTCCACTTACCATTTGTTTCACACCTGATATCAAGGCAGGGGATATCTGGGAGGTCTGAGAGCTTCGAGTGCCACGTTTGGTTCCTGAAGCAGGACACAGCTGCTGCTGGGGCTCTTGACAGCCAGTCAACCCTCTGCAACCAAGTTCAACATCAAAACTGCACCTATTAACACCCCCAGAGAAATCCCAGCCCTGCACCCCAAGGGAATTTTGTGAAGGGCTTTGCCGAGCCTGATTTCCCACGTGTATCCCTGACCTGTATCGCAGGGACACAGCCACGGGTACCTTTGCTTGTGTGCACCTTCCGAGTCCCCATGGCCCTGCCCACACATCCTGGGCACGTCTGACCCATGTTATCCTCACTGGGCCTGATCCTGACCCTCCCCACACGCTGACATCCTGTCCCAGCCTCTTCCCATCCCCAGGGAGAGGCCTGATGCCCGGGGCTGGTGCTGCCCTGGTGCCCCCAGCTGCCCTGCTCCTGGTTGGGGTGGGATGAGATGGGCTGCCAGGGCCTGCCCTGCTGCCCTGGGGGGCCCCCACTGCTCCCCAGGGAGCCCCCAGTGCCCACAGTGCCCTGACACACTTGGATTGTGGTAAAATTAAAGCCGGGGTGTGCAAATGTCAGCTGAAGACACAGCCAGGCTGTGCATGAAGCGGTAACCCGTATGCTGCCAATGCTGTTGGGGCAGCCGGTTCTGCGAGCGCCTATAATGTGAAATGTAGCATTCACTGAGTTGGACATGGGGCTGCCCCTCTGCTCAGGCAGAGGTTAACTATCCTCCTTCTCTGTCTCAGTGGCAGCCAGTGCAGAGAAGCCCTTTCGGTGGGCCGCCTCCATTTCCCGGGCTCCCACACTGCCACACCCTGCCTCCCCACCTCTGCCATCAAGCCATGCATGGGAGAGGCGGAGCGGGCCCTCAACCTGGGTGGCGAGAGCGGGCGGCCGCCCAACTCCTTCCTCTCCCCGGCAGTACCTGAGCCGCCCAAGCCGGGACCAAGCACGCACCGGTGTTACGTGATTTAGGCAGCAGACGGGTGTAAATCACGATGAATGTGTTGCGCTTGTGCAATCATGCATTGGAAGAACACCTGCAGCAAGACAGCGTAGCAAAATCCCGATGCTGACTGTTAGCTTTTTGTCTCTATTTAAATAAGACATTGTGCTCATACTACAAAATTTATTTATACAGGAAAAAGTGGTTGTCAGAGACAAGAATTTACCACCTTGTAGAAGTCCATGAGCTGGATGAAATACTACCTATGTTCCTTTCTCTAGTGCTTTCTCTTCTGATTTTTCACCAGAAGCCCAGGAGTAGAGAGTTTAACAGAAACATGAGACATTACATGTTACACACCTGTTGGAAAGGACCAAAGAGTTCAGCAATTCACACACAAATGTATTCAGGCACAGTGTACACAAATGTACATTTATGTCTTGCACAGAAGAGAGATATTGTTAATTAAACAGCAGATAAGTTGCTAAAAATTTTATTCAGAGCTTGTTTGTTTTTAGTGTCTCAAAGGGGAGCCAGCAGTAGACGTGCCCTTTAAACTGTGCAGCAGAACTGTATACTGTTCTTAAGACAGTCATGTTGCAGTGAAACAGCAGAGTGCCTGAAACATCTCCAGAGTAAGTGAGGTGCCATCACTGGCCCAACTGATCACTGCAGTCACTTCATGCTGGGTAAAGAATTGGTGTTGAGGCATATAGATGAGATGATTATAATTGGGTTTTTTTCTGGCATACCCTCTTTAATAATTCAAAACCAAAAATTTGAAAATGATCTTGTTTCTGTGTCAACAGTGGTATCCCTCCAATTAAAACACTTGCTAGATTTCATAAGTAACTGCAGCTGCCATATTTTGATATGAAGTGACTGCACCAAAACTGGACCAGCTATAAACAGGAAGGTCATATCTTGGCACTGTGAAGAGAACAATGATTTCCTCATAAACTTAGATTTGCCCTATAATGACCTGGGAGAAGACAAGATAATAAAAGACAAATGTAGCTTAGTTCAAGGGGATTATACACACAGAAAGGTGAGCAAAGAATCTATAGCAATTTGACTGGCACTAGAAATAGGATCACCAAATCTATGATGTCCGGAAGATCTACAATGTCCTGAAGAAACAACAGGCCAAAATGCTAGCAAGTAAAAGGTAGGAATGAAGACAAACACCGGGAGAAAAAAATATAAATCTCCTAGTTCCATACTTGCATGTGGATTGACTTTTAGCTGTATCTTTTCAGTAGACAAAGGGGAATAAGAACAAATCTAGCTCTATATAGTACAGATCTTCAACACAAAACAATATACAAAATATCTGGATAATATGAAAATGAAAGCAAATGCTGTTTGCTCTCTATACTTTTCTAGTCATTCACCAATGTCAGTGAAGAGCCATCTGGGACTCAGGTAAGTCATGCCCTTGGGTTTCTGTTTGTATGTTTTCCTGTTTTGCATTTGGTTTTCTATTCTTACAAATGGAGGAATGGTAATGTCTGTGGAAGGAGATCATATAGGAACAAAGCATTGGAAATGACCTCATGGGTCAGAAGTCCAATTTACCTTATTAGCACATCAACCATCATGCAAGAGATTTGGAAGGGGTCATGAAGTGGTTGGCGTTCTCACCACAGAACAGCCCCAAGCCATTTACTGTAGAATTAGACAAGAACTACAGCTATAATATGCTACAGGAAGACAGCAAAAGACATTGAGAATTTTGACAGTGTCCCAAATCCCTGCAATAATAAAGGATACTGTTGGATAAAGTTCTCAGAGATTCTAGGGAGTGAATCCTCACTCATTTTATTGTGTGAATAAAACACACCACAGAGGTCTTTATAAATCTAAACAAGGAGAAAATACTCCCTCTTAAACCAATCACCAGATTTGGCTCAACAATGATCAAGATATACCAGTAAACCTCCTAACAGAATTTAGCATCACTAAGAGCACCACTGCAACCTGCTATATCCTGAATCCAACTCTGGGCAACATCTAACATACCAGAAAAAGATGGAGAAACCCAGAAACTTAATTATACATTTACATAGAACAGTCCCTTCCTGGGTCCCACACACATTCAGTTGGAGTCCTGAAGCTTGGGATTACTACAACCCAAGTATAGTGAAAGTGAGCCTGTCACCTTTGATAGTCCAAAATATTGGAAAGCCAATGATTCATACCACAAACTTTATTTGCTGTTGTAAAGAATTGCATGACTACTTAATTTCTTTCATAAACTTTCTAAAATCTATCTTAAAAAATTTTACATTTCTTGCCTGGGGTATGTTATTTGGAAGACCACTGGAATCTTTTTTTCCCTCCTAATCTAAATTTATTAATGATAAATGAGTGTTCAGTCTGATCTTTGAATAACGCTCTTCAACCAGAAATTGGTCTTTTTGGAAACACTGAGATAAGACTATAAATTAGGCTTGTTAAAGAGAAAATCTACACTCGAAAGCTATGAGTCTATTGCTAAAAGCAGACAGACAGGCTTTCCAAGTCTACCAAGAGAATTACACAACTGTTTTCTACTGAGAAGCTGTGGGATTTGCATACTTTTTTTATGCTCTGAAAACTCTGAAAATTTTCTACATCCCTCTAAGGATGTACCTTCTCTTCACCACCTCTCTGAGGAATCTCATATACATAGAGAAGGGGAGAGGTAAGGAAAAATCCACAGAAGTTTCCACAAGGGAAAATGCTTTGGGAAAGAGGCGCAATTACCTGTCACTGTCTTCTGGTATTGTTTTTAAATTCTGAAAGAACTCGCTATACTCTTTACTCTTTCTATGTCATGTAAATAGGTCACAAGCCTCTTGTGCCTGACTTTGGCATAAGCTGCAGAGGGAGGTCAAGTAGTCTGAGCTTTGAGATTTGGCCCTAACTCATTAACTTGAAGGAGGTCATCTGGGTGTCTGTTGGGCTGCCTCTGTGCTTA
This sequence comes from Gymnogyps californianus, assembly GCF_018139145.2. Taxonomy (NCBI): domain Eukaryota; kingdom Metazoa; phylum Chordata; class Aves; order Accipitriformes; family Cathartidae; genus Gymnogyps; species Gymnogyps californianus. The sequence continues at coordinate 39,222,362 of NC_059472.1, forward strand.
ATACTGGTCCTGAGTCCAGTTCCTAATGGACCAAGATGTCTCATCCTGATCATTCTGGTCATCTCCAGTTTCTCACTGGATTAATCGTATATGACCTCAAGACTACACACTAACAAAGCTTCTAAGGACATGCCAGAAGCACCGAAGGAGGCAGACATATCTGTACAAGGTGGTTCACACAGAGGTCGTGACCAAATCGGGGCAATTAGAAAGCAGCAGCCACTTACAAGATCTCTTACTGCCAGTTGGTTTGTGAGCTATTGGTACCATCTCACCTGGTCGTCCTACTGGGAGTTTCCGAGGAGCTGATTTGCAAATGGGTCTTTCTACAGGGCATTCACCTACACCACATGCCAGCTCAGAGGCTGACCCAGCTGAAAGGACCTTTACTGTGACACAGCCCCAAACGTCCTGTGACAATTGCCTTAAAATAAGAAACTGGGTCATTCCTGCAGTCATATTCATGTGAGCAATTGTTATGCACTAAGGTAGTGTCGTTACAGGAATGGACTACATTCATGAGTTAAGTGTTTCAAACTCTCTCCCCAGGAGAGTAGGTGCGCCACTTCAGCTTCTCTGTTCTTCTCCCAAGGCCTCTGTTTGGTGTAACACACATATATACTGAACTGTAAAGCCCACCTTTCATGTGGCCTATTCAGTTTTCCAATTGACTTAAAAGAAAGGTCTTATTAAAGACACTGTAAGAGGTTTGAACTCTGTCAGGAATGCCCCCTGTGAGTTCAATTCATATTACTTTGCCCACTAGGCTCATTACAAAAAGCAAGTTGAAACCTACAGCTTTCTGAATTCACCTGAGAAGCTAAGATTGGAGCGTAATAAAGAAGGGCAGTGCGGTTCTCTTGACAGGCCCAGGTACAGCTCCGTTAATGTCCTCAGGAGCTATTGTATCTATAGATAGAAGTAAGAATTTTCAAATGTAGTGCCTAAAATTCAGGTGTCTGTATCTCTGCCAACTTTAAATACTACATTAAACATAGCTTTATGTGTCATGTGTCTAAATTTAGACACCCTAGTTTTAAAGATGAACTTATAAAGAGGACTATACATATCTAAGAGAAGACAAAAATGCTCACTTAGAGTAATTTTGACTTCTTAAAAATACTTTTTAAAGCATTACGAAAGGCCATGGAAGTATTCTTCCTACCTGAATATGAATAAGAATATGGTAAGAATAACACAATCAGAATTTAAGGGGGTGATCCTTATTTTCTTCTTAGGCCAATTTAGCAAAAGTAGCTTCTTGATTTACATAATATCACAAATAGCACTTCCTGGGCTGTTCACCTTAGAGACAGGATAACCAGCAAATGGCTCCAATTACAGTCATCACAAAATAAAACAGTGTGCAGGCAGTAGTTTAAGATTCATCACAGCTTTGCACGTTATGTGTTCACTCTCACCTGTACAAAGAGGATGGAAACGGCTAACATATCAGAACAGTGGTACTTTACACTTTTTTTGTATGGCTGAAAACGCCTCATAAATACTTAAATAGTGGATAGTTAGGCTCTGTTGTTTTAATTCAGCATAACCAGTGCTGTCATATCACTTTAGCATAACTGGTCAACTGGATTTGAATCAATGCAGAATCAATGCTTAAAAAATGCAAATGAGAAAGCAGTCCCATCATGTGGAGCCAATTCAGAGTATTTTGATTATTATAAGCAGAGTAGATAGATAGAAATGTTAAGAAGTGTGAGATTTATCAGGGAACAAAATCAAATCAAACAAATCAAACACAGGTCCATCCCTCCATCTGTGGGTGTGTGTCTGGAGAAGAGGGTTGAAAACTCTATTTTTGATATTTCTGTCTCGTAAAAGGAAAGCATGAGCCAAATACTGATCTCATCCTTTTTCTCACATCTTTACTGACTTGATCAAACTCTTCTGCAAAGTTTGCCAACAAAAACCTGACATGTAAGACAAAACTTTAAGAAAATCAATGCCAAATAATTGTCCAAGCCATAAGAAAGAATAAACTTGCCCAGTGCATTATGTTCCACCAACATTGTGGAGAGTTGTAAACCTGAAAGCCAGGGAAACTAAGCAGTTCTTATTGTGCATAATATACTTTATATACCAGCAGGCAGCACAAATCATTTCTTCACTGCAGTTCAATAGCTAGTCATTCCTTCTCTTCTATATTCAGTTCTGCACCAGAACCATGACTTAAATGCTATGCTGCTGTCAGTTAGTTGGCTATCCTTTCCTGGGCTGCCAAAGGGGATGTTTACAAATGAAGCTATTGTCCCAGTAAGTAAGCATCTCCTGGTGGGACAGTATATGATAAATTTTTAAGGACATGGCTGCAGCATAAAACATGCTGTATTTTACATCAGACATTGTCACACACGGATGTATTTCTATTTCATCACTTTTAAAATGAAAGTACTGTTGAAAGACTAAAAAGTGGACACTATGTCAGAATGATAGGAGATCCAAGGTGTACCTTGCAATGTAACACTGTAGGTTTATGGATAATATCAACCATAAATTGCAAGGGATACAGATTACCTGATTTCATTAAAGCAAGTCTAAAGGCATCCTGAATATTGATGGAGTTTATTTATTTGAGTGTACTTGCCCTAAAAACCTGGATTTCTTTTAATTCTATTTCAGTGAAGTTTTAAAAATTCCTCATCCACAGCTAAAAGTCTTCCCATATTTGAGGACAAGCAAAAAGCTATGGCTTGACATGTGTGCATGGTTTAACTGGTATTTCAGGTACAAGTCTAACACATGTGCTAACTTATTCTCAAAGAAAAATGTTGAAAACTCCACAAAGGATAAAGACTCACTTGAAAGTCAATATTTCTTTCAAAGAATGTTGGTTCCAAACATGAAAGCAAGGCCCAGGCACCCTGTCTCTATCTCCTTGGGAGCCACAGAATCACCAAGAGTGGTCTAGGTTCCAGAAGTAACAACCCCTCCTCACAGTCTTAAAAGCAATTCTACTGAAATACACTTTGACAAAGAATACTCACCAATAAAAAAACCTTATTGTCAAGGTCTTTTTAAACTGGGGAATAAGGACTGATCAATCTATTCAAGTAAAATGGATCTTTATATACAAACACAGAGGACAGTCAATGCCTTATATTCAGTCAGTGCTGGAAGAAGCATATTATACCACAGATTATGCTGCAAGAGTCCCATAGTATCAGAGACAATTCAGCTCCTGTAAGTCAGTGGATATAGCACTTTTTCCCCCTTTCGGTTAGACATAAGGCAGTCTCTTACATTGATATTATGAGAATATTTACTAAATTTCATTTTCTTGTAGAATGTTTTTCTGAATCATAAGGTACACCTACTGCAACTTTCAAACCACACCTTTAAGCCCAATGCATTTTCTTCTGAGGCCAGCCATTTTTGCAGGCATATAGTAGTGATGTGATTTTTGTCTTATTGTTTTATAAAACTAGATTAAAATATTTTTACTAGTAAAATGCTCCTTTTTTTCTTCAGAATCTAACCTTGGCCCTTGCAGATAGACTGCTCACTTTAGATAGTCTGACGTTTATTTTCTCATCTAGAAGCACATGACATGACACGTGGAGGTTTCACCCACTAGGGGTGACGAATAACCATTAGTGGGTTATGTTATGCAGCACATGAGGCTTACCAGGAAGAGGCTGATGCCTAAAAGTGAGTGCTGGTGGACCACACTGCTGCTGAAAGGCACAGAGGGAAAGAGGAAAACTCTGCTGTGTAGGAAAAGAGTCATCAGTATGTAACAAATGTCAGGTCAAGCCTCCAGGAGACTTAGTACCAGACTGTAGGCAGAGAACAACCTAAAACATACACACATTAATTTCCTTAAGTTCCCCAGGGCATATATGTAGGCATAATGTTACACAGAGAAGCAGAAAAGTGAGAGCTTGCAATTTGGTGCTTGAAACAGAAGCAACATTAGGAATACCACCATGTGCAGTGACCCTAACCATGATGACATCTGCAAACTTCTAGAACTACATCTTCTAGTTCAATTCTAGTTGAATTTCAAATTCAACTTTCAGGTTGACTTTATGGCTCAGTCTTTTCTGACTAATGATTTCTTGTGGTCCTCTCTGCCAACTGTATGGAAAGACCACCTGAGATCTGCTAAGACACTGATTTCATTCTTGACTATTTTCCTATTGCTTTATGGTGCTGAAAACTATACTGATAATAATCTCTGTCTTCTCTATCACCACACTGTCTGCCTGGCAAAAATTTCTTAATAATGTGTCCAGTTACGATTGTGAAAGCAAAGATTTTCTCTGCATCAAAAAGTGGAGAAATTATTTTGTGATTATCCTCTACATATTTGCTACCCTTTGATTAAATCAGTAGATGCATCTTTGAATTCTCATGAGAATATCAAAGAATTTAATAAGGCGGCTACATGTGGGTTATAAAAGCCAAAATATTCTTTCAATAGGTGTTGAAATAAGTTTCACCAGTTCTTCCACGTACTTCCCAAACTCCTTAGCCATGTTCCTCACAAATAACATTCAGCAAGTATCCACCGACACACCACAAGTTTAGAGAGACTCCAGCTTATTCATGCTAATAGTCCAGGACAATTGTGATAGAGACATGTGTCCATTTGGTTAAGCATGAAATAAGACAAGGAAGAAATTTTTAAATAGACAACCTGTCTTTAATAATGAGTTTTCAGCATCAAATAGCAGCATATGAACACTCTTACTGACATTTTAGTTCAACATCTCAAATACGACAGACCAAAGACATAATTTATTAACAGTTGGCAGTCTGGCACTGACTGGGGTCCAACTTTTACTGCAGTGTGCTCTGATTTTTTTCTTTATTCTTTCAGCTTATTTTGACTTCTTAGAACAGCTTTGTCATTTGCTAGTACACTACTCCAATTCCAGACTTACTGCTGATTGCATATTAAATAAACTGCATACACAATTCAAAAATATTTTAAAAATATTACTGTAACAAGAAAACAATAGGTAGAAATAAGTAATCTTGGGCAAAGCTTAACTCTTGTGTCTTAGCTTCCTTTCTCTTACAAGGATCAGTGTTTTTTTTCAGACTTCCCATTGCATCCAGCTAGATTCAGTTTTGTACTTGCACTTTAATTATTTGTGGGTAACGTTTCTCCTCAAATGTTTCAACATGTTTCACCTTGATTTTGCGGCAACTTACAGGTCTTTCAAAAATAACTGATAGTGGGAAGTTACTATTCTTTTTTTTCCTACTGAAATATTAAAAAGTTAAATGAGAATAGAGATGACAATCCTGAATTAGATAAGCATTGAGACGATTTATTAATTTACTGTCCTAGGCAAGCAGAAAAGATCAAGTAAACAATCCTTCATGGGGGTTCAGAGCCTGGACAAGTTTCACCATGATATCTCAATGTCTCCCCATAGGTGTGGAAGACCTGAAGGACTTGAGAGTTTCTAAAGATTCTCCTTTGGACTGAAAAACCACCTTTTCTCCATTTTCATCAGGAATCAAAGGGGAAGGAGTAAAGATAAAGCTCAAAACTAAGCATCAAAAGGAAATACAAGACACAAAAAGGATAATATTTCTTTCCTTCAGAAGCCACATTTTTTGAACATTAGAGGGTGTTGGAAATTAGGCTCCTAAGTCCTGAATTGGCCTTGTCACAAATTTACTGGCCAAGCAGTTCTCCAAGATCCTAGCAGTGTCATGGGTTCTTACATTTAAGCAGTAAGAATAACAAAGCCAAGTGCAGATGAGGTAAACATGAGTCATAAATTCTGGATTTACCACTGTGGTGGCATATTGCTTTTATGACTGAGATCCAGGTTACTTTAAGCCAGGTTTATTCAATTTAGTTTGTGGAAGAAAGACTGTGAAAAAGATTCTTAACCTATTTTTCTGTACTGATAGATGAAATGGCTTTGAATCAACAAGTTTAGGATACTCTGATTTGATTTCTTTTCATTTTACAGGGAGGGAGTAAAGAACGTCACCATTGATATGGAGTGAGGTGGATCAATACAAAAGAGTAAGCCAGGTCCATTAAATGCTTGAGGTTCAAATATCCATGCTTGAAATATCAAGGAGCACCACAAGAGTGAATGATACAGTGAATCTATCAATTAAAATACTTTGGTTTTATCAAGTGGTAGCAAGACATCAGTATTCTTTTCATTCTTTCACTATGCATGCTTGATATGTGTTATCTTTTTTACAGGGTGTACTTTGTTTTTTAATGAGAGATCTTAAGAAACACTCATGAAAACCAAGCAGTGTGAAAACAACTCTCCATACTCCAAAGAATGCAGGCTCAGTACACTATGAAGGCCCCCTCACAAGTCTGGTAACCAAGAAAATTTTTTGGCTGGGGGGAGTAAAGTGCTTGAGTAAACCTACCCCAAACTTTTGTATAATGGCCCAACCTGTGCATAGTAAGACTATGTTATCTACTGATGTACAGAGAAACTAGGGGACGCCTGGACTAGTCAGTCTTGCTAAAGCCCATTGGTCTTCATCATCAACCCTTTCTTTCAATGAAAAGCTCCAGGTCATCAAAAATCCTCCTTAGTGACCTACTGCATAGCGTAGTATACTGTTCCCTCTGAGGGAATTTTTGCTCTCTTTCTGCAGTTCATTTCCCATCTTGGGAAGCTTCAACAGTTATCTACTTTAATGCAATATATTTTCCCCATCCTCCATAAAAAATATGATGTTTACAAATATACTTGAATAGCAATTCATTGAACGGGACATCACTATGAATATACCAGATTTAGAAAGTCATTATAGAGGGAGCTCCCAGTGTGGTGATACAGTACAGTGTGAGTGATACAAGTAAAAAAGTTTCTGTTTTAGTACTCAACAAAAATCAGACATCAGCTCCATGAAGTCACACTCTGCCTAACTCAGGCAATACCAAGGATATGCATTTGTCCAAGTCTTCGTGCTCAGCTGTCTATTCATTTTTCTGTATGTACCCAGTGCATTTGCATCAATGGTGGTTGCACACTCTCAGGAAGTAAGCTCTCCTGAAGTTTGAACAAATCACAAGACTGCAGTCAAAATTCCTGTCTATGGGCTAAAAAGCAGCTCTCTGTTGCTGGTGGAACAAGCACAGGCTATGCATTAGAAATCTGCACTGCGGATAAAGGATCTGCAGTATAGATGGAAGAAGAAATGCTGTCCTCGTTAGTTCTATATATCATTTATTTAAAAACATAAACACACTATATACTTTCACCTGATAGAGGCTTTGGAACTGACATTTCAGTCTGATCAGTACACAGCTGTAAAGATATGTACTAGTAAATATGGTCTTCAGGTAAGATTTTTAACATCATTGCCTTTTAATGGCACACCACATAAAAAAATTGGATTTTAGATTTATCTCAAGTTTCATGTCAATATTGCAAATGAAGCCTGGTTTGAAGACACTGGAAACATTTACTTCTAACAGAACAGAGGGATTCAATAATATGTATATGTGTGTATATAGAGAGAAGTATATGCATATGTGTGTAAACACGCACACACACAAATTTTGGAAATTCCACTCATATGCAAAGATTTTTAAAGTGTTTCTCTCTGATACACTGTCTTTTGACGAGGCAGTGTGTACTTCCACATTTTCACAGTACAAATGCACTGCCATAAAGTACAGAGATTGTACACCTATCAGAGATATTAAGAGGTGGAAAAGATCTCAGCCATACAGTCCATCTGCCAGATAATACAAGATTATTGCCTCTATCACATTTTCTCTTGTTTCTCTAAGTCTAGCTAAATATCCTTCCACCACATGCTACAGGTTATTACACTCTCTAATGTGCGTGACTCAAGTTTTTCCATTACAGCCAGAAGTTTCCCTTTCTTTAAGTCATCCTCATCTCCCATTTTATTCATTTGTGCTACTCAGTCTCCTCCTGTCTTTACTGACAGAGAGGCTGTGTCCTTTTTTTCTTTCTTTCCCCCACCACCATCCCTGCACCAGCTCCCCTCTTGACTTTCTTGGATTCACTTTCAAGTCTTTCATAGCCTGTGCCCTGGCCACTCTGTCATTTCTCATTCAATAAAAATGGATACACTGCTTCTTCCAATCAACACATGGTGATGGTCTTTTGCACCAAATTACTAAATTTTTCAAAGGTTTTTGTGCTTTCTGTCTTCCCTGATTCTCCCTCTTTTTAATTCACTTGGAATGTTCTTCCCACAAATAACATAATTATAACTTCCCACAAATAATAAATCATAATTTCCCTCCTTTAAGCACCCTTTTACTATCACACTGAAAAAACAGTGGCTGGGAGATGGGCTGTGGGTGACTGATGTCATATTGCCTAGTGTGCCATTACTGTCTTTGTTATCGTCTGTCCCCATGTCCCTCTCCCCCTCACCCTTTTTTGGCAACCTATGGCCCTTGTTATCTGTTAGCCATTAAGCATTTTGGGTCAAACTTTTTATTGTTTCCCTCATTGGTTTCCTGGTCTGCAACCAAGACTCCTAGGCCCTATGACAACACAAAATAGAAATACTCATTATTAGTATTCATTGCCCTCATACATTTGGACACTTATTCATGAGTTCAAGTCATGCTTACCATGCATTATATACAAGACAAAACGTCTCATTCCATTGATACCAGTAGGATAATTCTAATCATCCTAAATTACAACTTTCATACCTAATCTAATGAGGTAAAACCTTGTTAGTTAACTTCTTTTACTTTTGTTGCCCTTCTATCCATTCCTCTAGACCCTTTGATGCAATTTGCCAATTCCTTGTGGCTCCATATTAACATATGGCCAGTCTTCTAACCTGAGCATCCCTTTGCTTAGCTAGAGAAAACCCAGGAGATAAAATATTATAAAGAAATTGTCAGTGGTTTGTTGCAACAGGAAACCTTCTCTCCTCCCAGCCTGAAAGGAAATCTAATGAGAGGCATTGACAACACCACCACTGCTTCCCTCAGAGAAGTTGGAAGTGACCAGTGTAGTGACAGATGTAAGAGGACATTTTTTGTTAGGGCAGGGAAAATTTCATGATAGAAACTCTAGCTGGATTAGCAGTGTAGGTGCCACTTGGACTTCCCACAAATACTACAATTTAAGTTCCATCACATCAGTTTACAACATTCAGCTTTGAAGCTGATGGATCAAATAACAATCTTTCATTCAGGTTAAATATAATTAAACTTATTCCATGAACTAAGATATCTGAACCAGAGCAAGTCACTTCCCAAGCTCATTACGCATGCAGGGAATTGCGTTCAAGGAGTATGGAGTAACATGGGAGTCAGATTTGAGGAAGGTTATATGGGTAAGTGAAATAGAGGGAAAGCTGGAGACATGTACAACCATTAAGAAAGTTTGTGCAAAATCAGCAAGGGATATTACCCATAGCACGGCCTTGATTAGAAAGGCTTGAAAAAAGCCCTGGGAGAGAGTGCTTTTGGGCAGAGTGCTGGGAAGAGAAAGTCTTGAATCATAGGGAAATTATCTCCAATTCTTGTTTCTCCCATGTTCAAAAAAACCAAAGCTTCATACACAGTACCATTCGACATAGAGATAAAGTAAGTAGGATAACTGAGTTAGCATGAAGCTCTATCTGGGCATTGTAACTCCCTTGACATTAACAGGATTGCATTAAAAAAGAACTAACTTTTCTTTTTTTTTTCTTTTAATGAAAGACACAGTGCACATCACACGCAGCATTGGCCAACCCCTGAGGATGTTGTGAGTGACAATACTGTCATATTACATGCTTTTACAGTGCCTAGCACAATGTGGCCCTCAACCCTGAAGGAGGCTTCTACATACTACCTAAGGACAAATAAATTATAATAAATACATGTAAATAATCAGCCATTTAATAGTAGTCAAGACACATTGTTATGCTTTCTCCATCTTAAAAACCTTTACTAAAAAGTATTTTGAACCATTTTCAGGTTTTTATTTCTTCCTTTCCTCATAAACAATATCAAAGGGACATGCCAGGAGATGCTGCTTAGGTTATCATGTCATATCCCCTACGATGGCAAGGGAATGCCTTCTTTTCCTGCCCTTCCGTGGCCTGTGGCGGGGCGGCTTGTAGTGCTTAGCAGGAAGGGCAAAAAGCTCTTTGGATATTAGTTTCCTTTTTTTTCATTTTACACTGCAT